>NC_059103.1:10651824-11258824 GCF_020740685.1 Jaculus jaculus | reverse complement strand
CTACATAGTGAATTCCAGGTCAGCCTGGGCTAGAAGAAGACCCTACCTCAAAAAACAAACAAAAAAAGGGGAAGTGGCTTGGGAATTGGCTCAGGGGGTAAAGGGCATGAATGAGACCTCAGGTGGTGTGGTGGCATGTGTCTGTCTCAGCACAGGAGCATCCCTGGCCTTGCTGGCTGGCTAGTCTAGCTGAATTGGTGAGCTCTAGCTTCAGTGGCAGTCCCTGTCTCAAAAATAAGGTGGAGAGTGACTGAGGAAGAGACCCAACATTGACCTCTGACCCCCACAAACACTCGTACCCATGCCACACACACATGCAAAAAAGGCTGTGTGTGACTGAGGAGGATATTCCAAATGTCAACCTCTGGTCTACACACATGTGCACACGAACAAATGGACACATCTGTACAGCACACTGAGACACAAGCAAAAAATACATGCGTGCGAAATACGGCAGGCTCGGGAGATGGCTCAGGAAGTAAGAGTGCTTGCCACCTAAGCACGAGGGCCTGAGTTCAAATCTCCAGAACCCACGAAAGCAGCTGGGTGTGGCCAGCCATGCCCCTAGCCCCAATCCTGAGGGAAGTGGAGACCAGACAAGTGCTGGGGCTTTGCTGGTCTGCGCTCAGCGGGAGACTCTGCCTCCAGGAAACAGGTGGATGAGGGACAGAGGAGGACACCCGAGGTTCTGTCAGCCCAGTCACCAGTGACATGTCGTTCTCAGGCCGTACTGCTGAGTGGAAGTCACACAAGCGCGGGGCCAGAAGAGCTCATTCTGAAATGCTGGTTTCATTCAAGCCCCGGACCTGTGTGACCCTGAGGACGCACGCAGCTGTTTGGGTTGGAGTGACCTGTGGAAACATCACATGGCGCGTGCACACTGGGCCCGGGGCTGATGGAGTCTGGACACACGTGGGTGACACACGTGTACTCTTCCAGGGAGCTTTAGGACTGAGCCTGATGGGGTCTCTTTGCCACTAGGGGCTGCTCACTGACCAGCAGAGCCCCATTCAGGGGCCAGGCCTAAAGCCAGTGAGCCAACTCAGTAGCCCATACCTTGGCCTAGACATTCCTTGGGGGTTTCAGAAGGCCCCAGGTCCCTGCGTTAAGAGGAAGGTCATGTGACAGAGGCATTTAAGTGCTGGCACTTGCTAGCTGACCAGAGCAGCCAGTTGCCCCTCCCCCCTCTTCTCCTCTCCTCTCCTCTCCTCTCCTCTCCTCTCCTCTCCTCTCCTCTCCTCTCCTCTCCTCTCCTCTCCTCTCCTCTCCTCTCCTCTCCTCTCCTCTCCTCTCTTCCCCTCCCCTCCCCTCTCCTCTCCTCTCCTTTCTCTTGGTGGGCCCAATAAAAGTGAAAGAACCAGCCAAGTTGTTTCTAATCCTTTCTACCCAAGTTCTCCAAAACACATAAGCAAACAGGCAACTTGGAGTCGAATGAAAAAAATCTGTGGCTGCTGTGAGATAGTTGAAATTTGTGTTAAAGACAAGGGAGCCAGGAGTCTCCAGGGTTTATTTTATTTTTTTTTCCTTTTCTTTTCTGAACAGGTGATTGAAACTAGGGCCTTGAGGATACTAGAAAAGCACTCTATCACGGAGCCACACCCTTGGCCGCTCACTGGGGGATTTTAGGCAAGTGCCTCTACCACTAGGCCATGCCTCCTACTCCTTACTGGGGGGTTCTAGACAGGAGCTCCACCACTGAGCCACACCCCCAGCCCCTCACTGGGGGATTCTAGGCAGGAGCTCTACCACTGAGCCACACCCCCAGCCCCTCACTGGGGGATTCTAGGCAGGAGCTCCACCACTGAGCCACACCCCCAGCCCCTCACTGGAGGATTCTAGGCAGGAGCTCTACCACTGAGCCACACCCCCAGCCCCTCACTGGGGATTCTAGGCAGGAGCTCTACCACTGAGCCACACCCCCAGCCCCTCACTGGGGGATTCTAGGCAGAAGCTCTACCACTGAACTATGACCCCAGCCCCTCACTGGGGGATTCTAGGCAGGAGCTCTACCACTGAGCCACACCCCTAGCCCCTCACTGGGGGATTCTAGGCAGGAGCCCCACCACTGAGCCACGTCCCCAGCCCCTCATTGGGGGATTTCTTTTTGGAGACACTTTCTTGGTAAGGTGCCCAGGCTGGTCTTAGACTCAACTCTGTAATGCAGGCAAACCTTGACTTGTGATCCTCCTGTCTCAGCCTCCTGAGTAGCTAGGATTTCAGGCCTACAAGCACCAGGCCCGCACAAGACTTCGGGGTTCTGAACACGCATGGGGTTCAGGTAGAGGACAGAGCTCTCTCTGTTTGGTCCTGGCAGGAAAAGCCTTTGCACTTCCCGCTGTGGGGATGCAAGGCAGCCTGGCTAAAGGGCTGTTTTCTTTCACAAGCACGGTAATGAGTAGGCGAGGCTGCCATGGGAAGTACGGTGTGCAAGCATGCTGCTCGCTCGCTCCCAAGGATGCGTCTTGTCTGGAGCCTTAATGGATCGGCTGCAATTACTAAATGACTTACTGCGTGTGACCCTTTGATCGTGAGCTGGCTCTCTGACAGGTGTCGCCTGGGGGCAACACAGCAGTCCTTGAAAAGGCAGATCCTATCACATGATGATACAGGAGGAATTTTCAAAGAATCCAGATCAGGCCCCAACCAAGGGCAATAAAATCATATGTAGTTATTGTGGGGAAGAAAAGTTTGGCTGCTGGATAGCTAAGCATTATCATTATCTCTGTTTAATGATGCCACTCTCGCCCCACCCTGGCTCCACGATGTGGGTAACAATTACAGCCAGTCCCAGCAGTACGAGCAGGCAGTCAAGAAAGACAAAAAAGAAGGCAGAATGCAAAGCAAGGCAGGCGCTTTCCACCAACCTTGATTTTTTACTTCAGCAAACTCCTTGTTGTATTCTTCTAATGTTTCCCTAAGTTTCTGGTTTTCTGTTTCGATGTCGTGTAGACGCTGCACTTTGATTTCCAGCTGTTGCCCGAGGTCTAGGGCTGGCACGGGATCTGTGCAAGGGGACAACAGGAGAACACGTCAGGCCGCTCTGCACCCAGAGCCCCATCCAGGAGCCCTCAACTGGGGGATTCTAGGCAGGTGCTTTTCAATGGAGCCACACCTCCAGCACCTCACTGGAGGATTCTAGGCAGCATTGTACTGCCAAGTCACATGCCCTGACCCCTTCTTGGGCGATTCTAGGCAGGAGCCCTACCACTGAGACATCCTCCTAGCCCCTCACTGGGGATTCTAGGCAGGAGCTCTACCACTGAGCCATGCCCCAGCCCCTCACTGGGGATTCTAGGCAGGAGCTCTACCACTGAGTCACGCCCCCAGCCCCTCACTGGGGGATTCTAGGCAGGAGCTCTGCCACTGAGCCACGCCCCCAGCCCCTCACTGGGGGATTCTAGGCAGGAGCTCTACCACTGAGACATCCTCTTAGCCCCTCACTGGGGATTCTAGGCAGGAGCTCTACCACTGAGCCATGCCCCAGCCCCTCACTGGGGATTCTAGGCAGGAGCTCTACCACTGAGTCACGCCCCCAGCCCCTCACTGGGGGATTCTAGGCAGGAGCTCTACCACTGAACCTCGCCCCCAGCCCCTCACTGGGGGATTCTAGGCAGGAGCTCTACCACTGAGCCTCGCCCCCAGCCCCTCACTGGGGGATTCTAGGCAGGAGCTCTACCACTGAGTCACGCCCCCAGCCCCTCACTGGGGGATTCTAGGCAGGAGCTCTACCACTGAGTCACGCCCCCAGCCCCTCACTGGGGGATTCTAGGCAGGAGCTCTACCACTGAGCCACGCCCCCAGCCTCTCACTGGGGGATCCTAGGCAGGAGCTCTATCACTGAGTCACGCCCCCAAACCCTCACTGGGGGATTCCAGGCAGGAGCTCCACCACTGAGCCACGCCCCAGCCCCTCACTGGGGGATTCTAGGCAGGAGCTCTACCACTGAGTCATGCCCCCAGACCCTCATTGGGTGATCAGAGGCAGTAGCACTACCACTGAGCCACACTTAAGGCACTCTCTGGCCGATTCTAGGGAATCACCCAGGAAGCTGCCTTCTAAAGGCTCTCCTGGACTCTCACCTTCTGCTGCAGAGCCTCTGAGGAGGAGATGGTTTGGTATGGAGGCTTGACAAAGAAAGAACCCAGCCCAGGTTATTAATGTGTGAAAGTGGGGTGACCAAAGGCTGCAGGATTCCCTGGGGTTTACTAACTCCCTGGCATGGTGGGATGCTTTCATGATTTAGCCAGAAGGAGGAACATAGCTGGACTGTGGAGGGGGAAGGAGCCCCGGGAAAATCTACTTTATGTACTGCAACTGTGTTTGGCTGATCCATAGAAAGGTGTCGCTAAGCAAAATGTCTCTAGTAAACTCATAAAGCTGGAAATAAAGGGGCCTCACAGGCCATAGAGCACTTGTAGGGACATTTTCTCACTGGAGCCTCACAGTGACACTTGGGATAGGAATGAAACTAAAAGCTCAGGGAAGAGGAGAGGCTGGTCTGAGTTTTCCCAGCTGGCTCCTGGGCACAGAGAAGGCAGGCTACCTATTAGCTCCATGTAACCATCTTTCCTCCTCATGAGCCAACAGAGAGAGGCTGCTCCCCATGGATCTAATCTTGAGCCCATATTATTTCCGGACACAGCCTGTTCATTTTGACAGGGTCTCATGCAGCTCAGGCTGGTCTCAAACTTGTTGTAAGCAGAGGATGACCCTGAGCTTTTGATCCTCCTGCTTCCACCTCCCCGGTGCTGGGGTCACAGCTCTACACCACCACACCCTCCTCATGACGTGCTGACGACAGAACCCAGTTACTTGCACAGGCTATGCCAGCACTCTACCCGCTGAGTTACAACCCCAGTAGATGTGGTCAGATTTTTGAACTGCCATCCACCTTGATAGGTGAAGGGTCTGAGGAAAGTTAGGGATGCACAGCTAGCTTCTGGGCCAAGACTGGAGACCCTGGAGAAACACAGCCAGCTGTCCTAGACCAGTGACCAGTCAGTCAGAAGGCCACCAAGCTCCTGATTAGAATATAGGACGCAGACGAGTGCCAGGGCCAGTCCTGTGAGGACTTGTGGCTAAAAGAATGTGAAGTCATGGAGGTCCCTGATGCTCACAAAACATTGCAAGTCATTGCCAAGGTCCTTGGTTTCCTATCAGGAATAGATAGTAAGACCCTATTGCTGAAGACTCCACATACATGCCCTGCAAGGCCACTGAAAAATCCTGCTGGAACTGAGCTGATAACTTCCTCCATGTAGACCAGCTGACAGAAAGCTGGAAGAAACCATTCTGCATGCAGTTCATTGGGGGAGACAGAAATCACCAGTGACAATACTCAACAGTGGACACTG
Organism: Jaculus jaculus; assembly: GCF_020740685.1. Lineage (NCBI taxonomy): Eukaryota > Metazoa > Chordata > Mammalia > Rodentia > Dipodidae > Jaculus > Jaculus jaculus. The sequence continues at coordinate 11,253,470 of NC_059103.1, read as the reverse complement.
CAAGCCTTGCAGGCCAAATGAGCCAATGGGTGCGCAATAGTGGCATGTCTGTCATGGTGGAAACCAACTGCCCTCTAATTGGACTGGAGGCCCGCTCCATGGGAGGAAATATATATCCCTGATACTGAAAGCCTACAACAGGGGTAGTCATGAGCCCTTAGGTGTATAACGTCTCCTGCTGTCTGGCTAAATGTATATACTATACTTATTAAACTGCCCAGTAAGCACTTCTCTTAATGTTCATACCCTTATATTAATGCTACTCTCACTTTTAGTTGAGAACCTTCTCTTTTCAGATGGCAGTGACCTTGAGATGAGTCAGAAGGCATCATGGCGCTGGGAAGAAATGACAGGAGTGCTCAGCACTGAAACATCTCTATCCCACCTTCCAAGGCTCAGGGTCCATTGTGGAGAAGGTAGTGGAAAGAATGTAAGAGCCAAAGGAAGAGTAGGACTCCTTATAATGTGCTCCTCCAGACACAAAATGTCCTGGATTTCCATGACCTCACAGTGCCTGACACTACCTACATAAGACCATCATAATAGGGGGAAAAGATGATGACATCAAAATAAAAGAGAGACTGATTGAGAGGGAGAGGGGATATGATGGAGAGTGGAGTTTTGAAGGGGAAAGTGGGGGGAGGGAGGGAGGGCATTACCATGGGATATTGTTTATATTCATGGAAGTTGTTAATAACAAATTTAAATATAAATATATATATATATGAATATTAAATAAAAGTGGGGACAGTGGACATCCTTGTCTTGTTCCTGATTTTAGTGGAAAAGCTTCCAGTTTTTTCCCATTTAGTAATATGACTCATCTCATTTCCTTAGAAGTACATGCTCTACCATGTTTATTGCTGCTCAATTTATAATAGCTGGGAAATGGAACCAGCCTAGATGTCCCTCAACTGATGAGTGGATAACGAAGATGTGGCACATTTATACAATGGAGTTCTACTCAGCGGTAAAGAAAAATGAAGTTATGAAATTTGCAGAAAAATGGATGGACCTGGAAAGGATTATACTAAGTGAGGTAACCCAGGCCCAGAAAGCCAAGCGCCACATGTCCTCTCTCATATGTGGATCCTAGCTACAGATGACTGGGCTTCTGTGTGAGAAGGAAAATACTTGGTAGCAGAGGCCAGTAAGTTAAAAAGGAGACATAAAGGGAAGAGAAAGGAAGGGAGGAGGGTACTTAATAGGTCGATATTGTATATATGTAAGTACAATGATTGTAATGGGGAGGTAATATGATGGAGAATGGAACTTCAAAGGGGAAAGTGTGGGGGTGGGGAGGGAGGGAATTACCATGGGATATATTTTATAATCATGGAAAATGTTAATAAAAATTTAAAAATTAAAAAAGAAAACGAGGGAAGGAGGGAAGGAGAGAGAGATGGAGGGAAGATGGAAGAAAGACAAAGAAGTTATAAGTCTCTTAAAAGTCCCTTTCTGATTGATTGATTAGCTGATGGATTGAGGGAAAGTAATGTTCATACAAGTATTTAAACAAGCACTATTGTGCTCCTCTTGTGTTTTGGCATTCTAAAATTCTTTTAAACTAAAAAAAAAAAAAAAAAGAATATTAAAAAAATGTGAAGTCAGCTATCAGAGTTACATGACATTGGATCTTAACCCGACAGGGGAGATTTCAGGTGTGCAACTGACAGGACTGACTTTCGGCCTCTGACTTTGCAGCGGATTCTCAGCACGACAGAGACACAAAGCGTTCTTCGCAGACAGTTGGACTTTGTCCCCTTTCCTTCTGCCCAGGCAATTACAGCCCACCTGCTGGGCTTGAGTGGAGTCCACCCTTTGGAATTCCGAGAGTAGAAGAACTAGGAGTGTCCACTGGGCTTGGGAAGAGGACTGAATCTATTTCAGGCCTGGGCGCCAGCCTTGCCTAGGGATAGCTTCAGAGATTTAGTCTCCTCTCCAGGAATGCTAAACACACACAGGGCGGATCACCAAGGGGATATATGTAAGAAGAGCTCACTTAATTTTCCAGTGCCAGGGTCATTAATTTTTTTCAGACCACCCTTGGTTCCTGGAAAGGAGGACTGGCCCACCATGGCTCTGTGAACACGTTTACCAAGAGCTGGGCATTCTCCCTGCCGTCTGTGTCTCTGCAAGTTTACGGGAGGCGTCACTGGGCTGTGGGGCACTGCTGTCTGTGGGCCCCAGTGTCGAGGTTTAATACCAACATTGTCCATCATATGAAACCTGGATGCTGGGCACTTCTCTGGCCTGTATACACAGTGCCTGGCTGCCTCATTTTCTCATTCATGGCTTTTCATTATTATTTTAATCAGTATTAAAATATTTATGTTAAGTCAGATTGCCGAAGCTATTTTAGGGAGATGGTTCTTGCAAGCAGGAGTGGTAATAACAAGGAAAATGGAATCCTAGGAACATTCTAGGTGCAGAGGTGTTCCTTGAATTTCAGTATCATCCCAGAAAACATTCCGACCCGTCATGCCTCCACACATTTGTCCTTGTGCCGGGCAAATCATTTGAAAGAAGGCAGCCGTACTTCCATAGCCTTCTTCACACAGAACTGTAGCCTGAACTTGATCCTGAGGTCAGGGACTGAGAGGCAGGAGGAAGAGCCACTGCACTTGTAGAAAATGCTATGAACAGGGCTGGAGAGATGGCTCTCTGGGTAAAGGTGCTTGCTTGCCAAGCCTGCCAGCCCAGTATTCAATCTCCCAGGACCCACGTAAAGCCAGATGTACAAAGTGGTGCATGTGCCTGGAGTTTGCAGCAGCAAAAGGCTTTTGTGTGCCCATGTTCTTTCTCCCTTGCAAATAAATAAACAACTTTCTTAAACAAGAAAAAGCTAAGCTGGGTGTGGTGGCGCATGCCTTTAATCCCAGCACTCGGGAGGCAGAGGTAGGATGATTGCCGCGAGTTCGAGGCCACCCTGAGAATACAGAGTGAATTCCAGGTCAGCCTGGACTAGAGTGAGACCCTACTTTGAAAAACAAACAAACAAACAGCAACAACAACAAAATGCTATTAGCTGGAGAGATGGCTTAGTGGATAAAGTGCTTGCTATGGAAGCGGAGGATATACGTGGGTTCAGATCCCCAGAACCCACGTCAAGAAGGACATGGTAGGCTATCTCGTGTGTAAGCCCAGTGCAGCTCGGACAAGGAGAGAGGTGGACACAGGAGAATCTCCTGGAAACTCCTGGACCAGCCAACCTGGCATATGGCAAACAAGAGGCCCTGCCTGAAACTGGGTAGAAGGGGAGGATTGACTCTCAGCGTTGTCCTCTGACCCCCACAACTGTTGGGGCACATGTGCATTTGCAGTCACACACATGAACACACACACATGCACATACACACATCAAATAAAAATGCTACTGACGTTCACTCCTGTTGGTGCTAGCCTGACTGTTAGCACTAATTCTACTTTTCCAGAATGAAGTTGGTATTCATTCTGTACTGTATCCCTCAAATTCCTGTCAACATTGCCAGCACATTCCTTTTTAAAGACCAGGACCCACTACGTCTGCCTTTGAGAAAAAAAACCAAAAAAACCCATAGCTTTCCTCCTGTGATGCAGTGATGAGCCCACTGACATGGAAACAACCGGCTAGCATGTTATCAAGTGAATAGCAATGAGGCCTTCGGACAAATTCTCAGTGTTGCCCTGCAAATGGAAATTCTGGCAATCTTCTAATTATTCATTATGGCATCTATATTTAATTTAACAGTATTAAAGGTTAATGCCGAAGGAGCAAAACTGGTCACAGTGTGAGGAACGAACCGAATGTTCAGACAGCTCTATGCATTAAGCTTCCAACTTTACTACAGAACACTGAATGACTAAAGGCCTCCAGCATCTGAATATTGTTTTCGGATATGTAAAAGCCGTCGCTAAAGTACCTCTTAGGCTTAATTTTTATTATGTGCATTAAAGGAACAGCTAATTTCTACATGACAATATAATGGCCCTAGCATGTTTGGGCTGGAGACCAAAACAATGAAGGTGGGCATGCCAAAACCTGACCTACATGGTGATCTGGGGAAATCAGAGCGTTTTGTCTCATTAATGACTTCCAATGCCTCCTAAACCCCACACAGGCACCGTCAGGCCTGACGCTGCACGTCAGAAGCCTCTCGCATGCCGGCGGTTCAATTAGGGCATTGTCTGGGGGAGGCAGGAGCACACCCCCACAGGCAGAAGGAGACGGACCAGGTCCTGTGAGCTGTCTTCCCAGCAGCCTCCAGCCCAACCCACTTTGCCACCAGCCTCACCCACATCCACCCACCGAGACAAACTCGCAAAGTCTTTTACGATCATCTGATAGTTAATTCCTCAAACATGCTTGGAGGTACCCATATAGTTCGTTACGCAATGCCGGACTCCAAGAGGGTAATTATATCACAAATACCAACGCAACATCACCTGTATTTATTCAGCACATTCTGCTAAGTGCCTAGAATATGAGCTCATGAATCCCGGCCATCATGGCAAAGGCTTGGGGAGGGTGATCTGCCACCTCCTCCCCGATCTGCCTCCAGGGACAGGGACAGGAGGGGAAACTGTCCCAGCCAACAGGTATACAAAACTCTAATTAAGAATGCTGCTTCCTGAGCCGGCAAGCCACCTCGATTACACTGTCTGTCCAAGCACTAATTTAACCAGGATTTCCTAAGTGGCTACATGCTCTGGGAAAAAGCCTGGTTTGGGCTCCGCCGGGGACACCTGGCCAAGTCAGCAGGAAGAGCCATGCAAGAGGAAGCCTAGGTACATCAAATACCCAAGGGGAAGTAAACAAACGGGAAGAAAAGGAAAGGAAAGAAAAAAAAGGAAGCCAGGCATAGTGGTGCATGTTTTTAATACCAGCACTCGGGAGGCGGAGGTAGGGTTGTGGAGTGTTCGAGGCTACCCTGAGACTACATAGTAAATTCCAGTCAGCCTGAGCTAGAGTGAGACCCTACCTGGGGCAGGGGTGGAGAAGATCAATGTATGGAAGACTGCTCCCAGATTAATGGTTAAGATGGCTTTTCTTTTTTTAAAGGAAGAGGCAACTTTCCAGTAGACCCTTTATGGACACCGAGGGACACATGGAGATTGGTCCAGGGCAGAGGTGGGCAGAGCCCAGAATGCTATGTGTGGCCAGAACTGTTCAGCTAGACGACCAGAACGTGACAAGCTTATTCCATATCAGGATGGTTCTGGGAGCTGAGGACGTGTGGTCAAGGACGTGAGGGCAAGACACAATTTTTGCTCTCAAAGGCTTGTCATAGGGGTTGGGGATATACATCCTAAATACACAAATCAAAAAGTGACAGAACTGATAGGAAGAAAAGAAAAAAAAATATGTGTAGTAATGAATATAGATTTCAAATTTCCTTTTACATTAAATGACAAAATGAGAGGACTCAACTCAGAGCCTCACATATGCTAGGAAGGCCTTCAACTGTTGAGCCATCTCCAGCCCCTCACTGGGGGAGTCTAGGCCGGCGCTCTACCACTGAGCCACACCCCCGGCCCCTCATTGGGGGAGTCTAGGCAGGAGCTCTACCACTGAGCCACACCCCCGGCCCCTCACTGGGGGAGTCTAGGCAGGAGCTCTACCACTGAGCCACACCCCCGGCCCCTCACTGGGGGATTCTAGGCAGGAGCTCTACCACTGAGCCATGCCCCCAGCCCCTCACTGGGGGATTCTAGGCAGGAGCTCTACCACTGAGCCACGCCCCCAGCCCCTCACTGGGGGATTCTAGGCAGGAGCTCTACCACTGAGCCACGCCCCCAGCCCCTCACTGGGGGATTCTAGGCAGGAGCTCTACCACTGAGCCACACCTCCAGCCCCTCACTGGGGGATTCTAGGCAGGAGCTCTACCACTGAGCCACATCCCTAGCCTCTCACTGGGGAATTCTAGGCAGGAGCTGTACCACTGAGCCACACCACAGCCCACAGCCCCTCACTGTGGGATTCTAGACAAGTACAGGCTAAAATCCTTAAATATGTAAAAGATTTGAAAAAAGCTATCAACCAACTTGGCTGCAACCATACAGCAAAAGAACATGTGTTCCTTCAAGTGTGCATGGACTACCCATCAATAACAAACACGCACAGAATTGCAAAACAACTGTCCATAAATTTAAAAGAACAAAAGTCAGGGCTGGAGAGATGGCTCAGTTGGTAAGAACAATTTCTGAGCAAGCATGAGTGCCTGAGAGGGGTTAAGTTTGATCCCCGGGACCCACATAAAAAGCTGAGCGTGGCCACGCGCAAATGCAACCCCAGTCCTGTGGGGAGCCAAGCTCAGGGAATCGCTGGTCCGCCAGCAGCTCCAGGTTCAGTGAGAGACTCTGTCCCAAAGAAACAGCATGGATGAGTGACACAGGACACTGGTAACTCTCCTCTGACCTCCGCGCGTGTGCACAGGGCGCAAGCATCTGCTCAAACACCTGCATGCGTTATACATGCACCAAACCGTATGTACATGCATGCCAGAAAACGGAACAAAAATCATACAAAGCCCATTCTCTGATCACATGGAATAACACATGTCCTGAGCCTCCACCATGAGAAAATACAAAAAGAAACAAATGCAATTCAGTCAGCAGAAGAAAGCAAAGTAGAACAGGGAGCAATAAATTTGAAAACAACAGAGAAGGGTAAAAAAAATCAATGCAAACCAAAGCAGGTTCTTAAGGTAAAAAAAAAAAAAAAAATCATTGCAATTGATTTCTAAGCCAGAATGATCCAGAAAAGAAAATAAGAATTTACAAATCCCAAGATCAAACAATGAAAGAAGAGATATCATCACACATCCTGTGGATACTTAAAAGATGATGAAATATTATGATTGCTATTATGCCAACAAATTTGCTAATTTAGATGAAATGGATCATTCCTTAAAAGTTCCCCAAAGCCACATTGGTGGTACATGCCCCTTTCATCCCAGCACTTGGGAGGCTGAGGAAGGAGGACTGCTGCAAGTTTGAGGTCAGCCTGGTACCAGCTAGCGTACACAGCATGGCCCTGCCTCAAGAAACAAAACAAGGTGACAGTCATATATCTGGTAAGGGAGTTAAATTAGAAATGAAAAACTGCTGTAAAGAACACCCGAGGCTCCAATGGACTCAGAGTTGACCTAGAGACGTGTTTTGGAGCTAATGATGACTTCACACAAACTCCTTCAGCCACTAGGGTTTGGGAAGCACATCCCCACCCAGAACCTTCTGGGAAATAGACAGAAGGAAAGAAAGAAAGCATAGTTTGAGTCAGGTGGGATATAATCCCAGCATTTGGGAGGCCAAGGCAGGAGGATTGATGTAAGTTCAAGGCCAGCCTGGTCTACATTGCAAGTTCTAGTCCTGCCAGAGCCACAGAATGAGGCCGTGTCTCCAAAACTAAACCAATCGGGCGTGGTGACACATGCCTTTAATTCTGGCACTCGGGAGGCACAGGTAGGAGGGTCACTGTGAGTTCAAGGCCACCCTAAAACTATAATGAATTCCAGGTCAGCCTGAGCTACTACAAGACCCTACTTTGAAGAACCAACCAACCAAACAAACAAACACAACAAAACCAGGGGGCCAGAAAGATGGCTTAACAGTTAAGGCACTTGCCTGTGAAGCCTAAGGACCCACTCCCCAGAACCCATGTAAGCCAGATGCACAGGGTGACACATACATCTGGACTTTGATTTCAGCGGCTAGAGGCCTTAGTATGCCAATTCTCTCTCACTCACTTATGAAAAAAATTAAAAATAAAAAACCAGGGGCTGGAGAAATCAGTGGTTAAGGCGCTTGCCTGCAAAGCCAAAGGACCCTGGTTTGATTCCTGAGGTCCCATTGTAAGCCAGCTGCACAGGTGGCACATACGTCTGGAGTTTGTTTGCAGTGGCTGGAGGCCCAGGCATGCCCATTCTCTCTCTCTCTCTCTCCTTCCCTCAGTCCCTTTCTCTCAAATAAATAAAATACTGGCTGGCTTATCTCGCTTAACAGGTGAGCTCTCTTTATCAAGAGACCCTGACCAAAGCATAAGGTGGACAGCAACTGAGACAGACACCGAGGTTAACCGAGACAGGCGCCCCCACACACACGAGTAAACAAACCAGCAGTGTAATTCCACATTCTTCATGGACTGGAAGGGGAAATTCCTTTGCAAAATGTTCGTGAATGGAATCCAGTCAGTTAGTTTTTAAATTTTTAATTGTTTTTGGCAGTGCCAGGACTGAGCCAGAACTTTCTGCGTGTTACACAAGTGCTCTACCACTGAGCTTCAGGCCCAACCTGAATTCAGTGAATTTTAAAGAGTGTGTATGTTGGGGGCTGGGCAATATCTGGGTTGACAAAGCGTTTGCCATTCAAATAGGAGGAATTAAGTTCCATCCTCAGGACCCACATTTTGAAGACAGTTGGGAGTGGTGACACATGTAACCCCAGTGCTGGTGAGGTGGAGACAAGACGGGTCCTGGGACTTGCTGACAAGCCAGGCTAACTTATGGGTCAGCGCCAGGCTACTGGGAGATCCTGTCTCAAAAATGGCAGATGGTACCTATGGAACCACACCTGACGTTGTCTTCTGGCCTATGCATGCGCGCGCACACGGTTCTAGGCAAGTACTTTGTCATTGATCCATGGCCCCAGCCCCTTACTGAGGACTCTAAACACAGTTCTACCATGAGCTCTGCCCCCGGCCCCTCACTGGGGGATTCTAGGCAAGTACTCTATGGCTGAGCTATATCCCTACCCTTTTTAAACCTTAAAAAGAACACCTAACAAAAACAAAAAAACCCACCTTATTGACATACACAATGTGCCCTGATCATAATGCCCCATCACCACCCTTAATCCTCCTCTCGCCTATCCTCTCTCCACTGAATCCTTTCTTCCTTCCAACTCCTCTCTCTGCTATTTTAATGCCATCATTTTATTACACCCATATTATGCAGGTCTTGTGTAGGTAGTGAGATCATGAATGGGATGGCCACTTTGTGTCTGGAAGACAGCAGTCCAAAGCCCTCTTCCCCTTCCTCTGGCTCTTACAGTCATTCTGCCTCTTCTGCAAGGTCCCTGAGCCGTGGAGGGTGTGGTAGAGATGTCTCAGTGCTGAGTCCTCTACTGTTCTTTTACCTTTGATTTTGAGACAGGGTCTTAGTACGTTGCCTAGGTAGGCCTTGAACTTTTGATCCTCTTGCCTCAGGGTCTGGAGTAGCTTGGATTAACAGTGTGTGCCAGCGGCCTTGAATTCTAGTTTTAGGCTGTGCTGTGTATTTAATATACTACTATAATGACCCATGCATGTAATATCTATAAACAAGAGCTTGGGGGTCACAAATGTGAAGTAGTTACTGGTAGGACGGAAGAGCCGCAGCAGTTTGGATGTCACTGTGTGGGACAAGCTGGTCTGCCTGCTCGAGGGTGGCAGGGAGGACCCAAGAGGCAGCGGTGGGCCCAGGGAGGGAGGGATCATGGGAGTTTGGGGAAGGTTGGTGGTGGCTGTTGGGGTGAGAAGGTGGTATCATCAGACAGGAGGAAAGGAAGGAGCCCAGATGGCTGGGGGAGGAGCTCAGTGACAGACAGCTTCCTTAGCATGCATGCTGAACTGATGTGCAGTACTGCATTAAACTGGTGGCGCATGACTTTAATCCCAGCACTCGGGAGGCAGAGTTGGAGGATAGCTGTGAATTTGAGGTCAGCCTGGGGTAGAGACCCTACCTCGAAAAAACAACAACAAAAAGTCCTGGACGTTCAAGGTCAGCCTGGCCTACATACTAAGTTTGAGGCTAGCCTGGGCTACATGAGGTCCTGTTTCAAGAAAATAAAAAGACAGAAAAAGAATTCAAAATGACGCTTGCAAGGGAGAGTAACTGCATTTACACGCATGGCAACCCCACCACCTGCCCTAGAGGGGCACGTGTGTGAGCGTCTCTTATTCACTAGGCACTTCAGAAGTCACCTTGGGGAGAGTGCTCATGGTGACAAGGAGGTCGAGAATGGTCACGGCAGAGGAGAAGGCCAGGGCCCCTGAGTGACCAGAGTCCTCAAGACAGCTGCCTCCCAGGAGACAAGGGCAGGGTAGTATGGGGCACAATGATTTGGCCTCGTTAGCACCCCCTCCCCCAACGAGGTAGCCTCTCCTATATAGCCCAGACTGACCTCAAACTTGCTGTCGCCAAGAATGACCTGGAATTTTCGATTCTTCTGCCCCCACTTCCTAAATGCTGGGGTTACAGGAGCGCACCACCATGCTTGGTTTATGCACGGCTGGGGATCGAACCCAGGGCCTTGTACATGCTAGCTAAGCACTCTACCAACCAAGCTACGGCCCCAGCCCTCTTCTTTTCTTCTGTTTCCTCCTTTTCTCTTCTCCTCTTCCTTCGTTTTTCCTCCCTGAGGTACTGGGGATTGAACCCAGCTGGATGAGCCCTCTGCCAACAGACCTTAGCCTCAGTTTTCTCCTCTCCGCTTCTCTCTACCCTTTCTCCTTCCCTCCCTTCCCCTTCCTCCCTGTTTGAGGTCCAGGGGGATGAACCTGGGGTCTTGTCTACGCTACACAAGAACTTGACCAGCTGAGCAACATCCCTAGCCCTCCAGGGCCATTTGAATGCTCTTGCCGACCCATTCCCTCTGGCCTCTAGAACATCTATACAAGCATCTTGTTTGGGAGTTCATGCACACTACCCAGGAAGCTGCCATGCCCTGATAAATCGAGCCCAACAATGTTGTCCAGGAAGGTCCTGGAAGAGGTGAGGGCACCCTGCTGGACTTCACATTAGCCCAGGGCCTGGGGCTGTGTGGTGCCAGGAGGGCGAGCAGGCCAAGGCCATCGACTTTGCCTCATACTGTGAAGGCTCAGAGGCCTCATCTTAATAAACCCAAGGCCCATGTGTGCACAGAGAGCTCTGTGGGCAACACGGGGCTGCCCTTGCCACCAGCTCCTGGATGAATGTGTCCCTTGTGAGCACCACCCTGGTGATGACGTCACAGCACGGCAGACGCTACTTCCCGCCAGGGCATGCTAGGCTAATGTAATCATACGATTACATAATTAACCCAGCTGTCTCATAAGAAAAATCAACTGGAATTCAGGGCGTAATTAGTCATATGGCAATTAGCATGCTGATGAGGGAACGATGAAAAGCTGTCTCGATACCCAGTGTGCCAGGACCACCCCATGGTCATGGCCAAGGGGGAGCCAGGCCCACTGCAAAGGATCCCCGGGTCTCCCATGGTTGCTTCTCCGCAGTTGAGGGCCGGGGCTGCAGGGATCAGGAAGAAGACAGGCCCTGAAAGTAAGGACGGTGGTGGTGGGGATGGGGGGACCGGTTTGTTGCTCACTTATTTTTGTCACACGCATGTCATGTGCAGATGTGCGCGTCCTGTGCACACTCACGCAGAGGCCAGAGGAGGGTGCCCAGAGTCCCCCTCACCCATCATTCTCCTGGCTCATGTAGTTCAGAAAGGGTCTCTTGCTGCACCGGGAGCTTCCTGCCTTTCAGTGCGTCTGGCTGATCAGTGAGCCCCCTGCTTCTGCCCCCCTCGGGAGGTGGGGGATGGAGGGTCAGAAATGCGTGGTCATCCTCGGCCATGTAGCTAGTTCAAGGCCAGGCTGGACTACATGAGCCTGTTTCAAAGCACAAACAAGCAAACGGGCAAGACAAGGTTCCCAGCTGCCTCCTTGCTTGCTGACAGCATGCTGATGATGTCTCTGTATGCTGACCTGGTCAGAGTGGGGGGAACTGTCCAGTTCCCCCAAGTGCTGGGGCACAGCACAACCGTCCCTGTCTCCCAAGTGTGGCTTCAGGACCAGCTTTGGGCCACAGGGCTTCAGGTGAGGCAGGAACTGAGGGTTTGTCTGAAACCCACGATGCTTGCTCCCCATCCCGGTCCCTAGCCCTCTCCCGTCCTGCAGTGGAATCTGTCGTTGATTCTTAGTGCTGCTGCATGCTTCTTATGAAGACAAACGGGACACTCGTGAAGGGACTCCTGTAAGTCTCAGACCACTGGAGTCACAGAGAGCTCTCAGGAGGGGTCAGAGGTTCTGGCCTGGTTTGCCAACCTCAGGAGGCACGGGATGCCCTGACTGGACTGGCCTCTGGGAGCCAAGCGGGAACAGCCACCTTTCTGTAGCCTCGGCATGAAAACCAAGGGGTGCTTCTAAGCGGCCCATCAGACCCAGTCACCTCTACCCAGGAGCCATTCTATGGGAGCCTGCACAAGCGAGGGGAGATGCGGAAGATGGAAGAGTAGAAGGCCACAGCTTTCACATTTCAACATGTAATGTGCCCGCACCAGAGCGCAGCGGGCACAAAGGCCCGGGTGGTTATTTTCCTTGTGTGAAAGAACATTACCAAGCTGGTCTCAGGAAGGATGACTGTCAGCTCTACTTCCGGGTCCGCAGATGACAGGCTGATGGAGATATTCCCCGAGAAAAGAGAGTTCCCTAGTTCCAAGTTGAAACCTCCAATCTGGGGTGCCTGGGGAACAGAGGCGTCGTGTAGCTGGCTGTGTGAATAAAATGGCCAAGTCCTCTGGGCTCTTTTCAGCCGGACCCCTCTCAGAGCCTCAGAAAACCGATGCCATTTCATGGTGGCTACTCTTCAATGTCAACAGGGCCAGACTTAGAGAATCACCATAGAAACACACCGGTGGGTGTGTCCACAAGTGTTTCCAGGGAGGCTGGACTAAGGATGCACCCTGAATGTGCGTGGGACTCCTGGGCTGAATAAAAAGGAGAAAAGGGGAGCCGAGCACCAGCATTCCCCCCCACTCTCTGCTTCCTGATGCCTTCCCCACCACGATGGACTGTAGCCCCTCAGATCGTGAGCCCAAGCCCTTATCCCTTAAGTTGCTCCTGTCACGTATTTTGTCTTGTCTCAGCAACAAGAAAAGTCCCCAAAACACAGGTGCCCTTTATAACTGCGGGACAGTGTCAGATGGTACACAGGCAAAGTGAGGGAGTAAGTGGCACCACAGGACCCAGCTGTGTTCACAGTGATGCACATGTCCTACCACTGGCAATATGCTACCTCAAATGCTTCCAGGCCCTGCGACATCGTCACCGAGGCAGGGGTCAAGTGTGACTCTTGTAAGGGGATCACATAAGCAGGAGGCAAAGGCTAACTGAGATTGTTTCTCCAAAGAGCTTTACAACCAAGGACAACTTGGCTCTTTTTTTTTCTACCTAGGCTGCTGTTATAAAAAAGTTTAATGATGGTGGGCTGGAGAGATGGCTCAGCAGTTAAGGCACTTGCCTGCAGAGCCTAACAACCCGGGTTTGATTTCCCCAGATAAAGCCAGATACACAAAGTGGTGCATGCATCTGCAGTTCGTCTGCAGTGGCAGGAGGCCCTGGCACACCCATGATCTCTGTAGCTCTCTTCTCTGTCTTTCTGCTTGCAAATAAATCAAAAAAATTTTTTTAAAACTTAATAATGGGTTGAAGAGATGTCTCTGTGGGAAAAGTATTTGTCACATATGCATGAACATCTGACTTCAATCCCCAAAACTGTTGTAAAATTACAGGTGTGGAAGCACATGCCTGTAATCCCAGCCCTCGGGAAGAGGAGACAGGAAGATCCCTGGGGCTGACTGGTTAGCTGGTTTAGTCTAAATGGTGAGGTCCAGGTCAGTGAGAGAGACCGTGTCTCAAAGATAAGTGTATGGAGGCTGGAGAGACCACTTAGTGGTTAAGTACTTGCCTGCGAAGCCCAAGGACACTGGTTAGAGGTTTGATTCCCATGTACCCATGTAAGCCAGATGCACCAGGTGGTGCATGCATCTGGAGTTGATTTTGCAGTGGCGAGAGTCCCTGGCACACCCAATGTCTCTTTCTCTCTATCTGCCTCTGTCTCTCTCTCTCAAACAAATGAATATTAAAAAAATAAGTGTAAAAAAAGAAGTGTACCACATTCTTGGGGAGAATACCCAAACACATGAACACACATGCCCCCCGCCCCACACTACACAGGTCAAACAACCAACACAACCTAAGTAAAAACTTAGCTAGGAATGGTGGTGCGTGAATCCCAGACTGAGGCAGGAGGATTCTGACTTTGAGGTCAGCCTGGCCCATTACTTTAGCAGGACGTTGTCTCCAAAACCCCAAAGGAATAACAAAAACGAAACGACCTGGCAGTTGCGCTTTATACAAATTTGTATTTCCATTACAAGCAGTCAAGTGACTGTGTTATCTGTGGTGCATTGACAGGGGCCATTGAGGAAGCAAGATTGCAAGCTAATTATTCCGCTGATTTATGCTGTCCCCTCCCAACTGTGGAAATAAATACATTGTAAAACACGTGACAATATCAAGCTGCAGGAGCAAGTCACCCACACAAGGTTAATGACTGGTAGATTATGCATGCCACCATAATTCTGCTCAGAAACCAGGAAAATCTCCACTATGTAAGAGCCTTTCAAAGGAGGTCATTCCAGAACAGTTCAGTTTTCAGAAAGGTCACCTTTTAACAGCAGAGAACACTTTACTTCTCATATCAAGACATGGATGGAGGCTGTTTTATCTAAAATGTAATTTTGTTGTATTTTCTTTACAGCGGAAGCCACTGGAGGAAGGGTCCAATATGATATGTACTTGCATCTGGCTTTTATTTTTTTAAATCTTTGTGTTTGTGTTGAGAGAGAGAGAGAGGGGTTTGAGGTTTGCATGTTTGCTGTGCCAGTACGGATGCCCATGGTAGAGGCCGAAGGAGAATGTCTGGAGTCAGTGCCCACCTTCCACGTTGTCTAGCCAGGCCTGTCCTTGCTTCCCACCCCACTGGAGGCTTGCTGGGACTACAGACGTATGCCACAGCAACTGCCTTTCTGTGGGTCCTGGAGCTTGTGTGGCAAGTGCTCTATTCACAGAGCCAGTGCCCTAGCCCCCAAGGTTGTATGTTTTGGGGCACACAGGCCAGCGCTGGTATGTGAGCTGCTCAGGACTGTGCCTTGCTCCCCGGTACTGAGATCCCAGGCCCGAACTCTGACCTCACTCAGAGGTCCACCCAGATGCACAGAGATGACTGGCTTCTGAATGGGAGCCCGTGGCCCCTCTAGAGACATCATCAGGCCCGGATGGTGGAAGATGGCAATGCCACTTGTCCACATGAAGCTAATTAGGGAATTAATACATTGAGATTTAAAGTAGAAGGACATTACAATAGTGGCTAGGGTGTGGCTCAGTGGTAGAGCACTTGTCTAGCATGCATGAAGCCCTAGGTTCAATCACCAGTATCAACAAATAAAATAAAAGTTATCAAGTAGGGTCCGGGGAGATAGGTCGGTCAATGAAGTACTTGCCTTGCACAAGGACCTGAGTTCTAATCCCTAGTGCCCATGTAAAATGCCAGGCATGGAGGTGCATGTGTCTAATCCCAGCATTGGGGAGGTGGATTCAGGATTGCTGGGGCTTCCAGTCCAGTTAGCTTTAGTGTCATTGGTGACCTCCAGGTTGATAAGAGACCCAGCTTCAAAAAAGGTGCATGGGGCTGGAGAGATGGCTTAGCGGTTAAGCGCTTGCCTGTGAAGCCTAAGGACCCCGGTTCGAGGCTCGGTTCCCCAGGTCCCACGTTAGCCAGATGCACAAGGGGGCGCACGCGTCTGGAGTTCGTTTGCAGAGGCTGGAAGCCCTGGTGCGCCCATTCTCTCTCTCTCTCTCTCCCTCTGTCTGTCGCTCTCAAATAAATAAATAAAAATTTAAAAAAAAAAAGACTACTTTAAAAAAAAAAAAAGGTACATGGTGTTCCTAAGAATGACACTAGAGGTTGTCCTCTGGCTTCAACACACATGCACACACACACACACACACACGTGAGGCCACACATACACAGACACTACACACTAACACACAAAGCAAAATTTGAGCAGCTGAAGTAGGCAGGTATGTGAGCGAATCCCATATGTGGATGTAGACGTCATGGTATGAAAACTTCTCATGATGCAATGGACAGGCTGAGCTGTCTCAACCCATGAGGTGAGGAGCTAGCTTCCCCGGGATTCTAAGGGTGAAATTATTCTCTCGGGTTCTGATGTGGGTAGCAAAGGCAAAAGCTGGGTTCAACTGGTAGAGCCACTGAACCCGAAAGGAGGGCGCACACGGCAAGGCTCTGCTCATTTTGCTTTAAGTCTGTGAGTCGGGATAAGCGGTGACACAGGTCTGTGGTCCCAGCAGTGATGAGGCCAGCCTGAGCTACAGAGTGAGACCCTATCTCAAAAGGCCACCCCTACCCACAAAAGATTCCAAAGTCCTAACTTATTTTCCTAGTTCGGGTACTGGAGAGATGACTCTGTGGTTAAAAGCACTTGCTTGCAAACCCTGCTGGCTCAGGGTTCAATGCCCAAGCCACCCATCTAAGCCAGATACAAAAAGTGGTACAAGTGTCTGATGCTTGTTTGCAGCAGCAAGAACTGGCACACACCCACACACATACACATGTGCAAGCAAACAAATTAAAAAAATTATAGTTCAAGGATATTATACACTAAAGACAACTAATGTCTTTAACATGCAGTAAATATGGGGACCAATGTTGGGACATGCTTGTTTCGTTTGAGACAGGGTCTCATGTAGCCCCGGCTGGCCTTTGAACTTGCTATGCAGCTGAGGAGGACCTTGAACTCCTGCCTCCCCACTTCCCAAGAGCCGGGATGACAGGCATGTGTCACCATGGCTGATTTCAGAACACTTTGAAGAAACGACTTGATCGATTCACTTGGCAAATATTTATGGAATTTCTGCTACATGGGGGGCATGGGATAGATGCCAGAGAGAGGCTTAGGGACCAGGTCACACTGTTTCAGTCTCTCTTCTAGACAGGACCAGAGTTGCGGAGCGCAGTCATGTAGCCATGGAGGCACACTCTGAACCCAGTTCCTTTAGGTCCTGTCACATCACTGCGTAAGGGACCTTCCCCAGACTTAAAGTAGCCAGGGCACTACTAGGTGACAGACTCTTATGGTGCCAACACTGTACACGTGGTCCGTGGCTGAATGAAGCCCTGCTCTGTAGCGCGGAGCTCAGTCACACTAGAGGGGAGGGCTGGAGCGGTGGCTCCACCGGTACAGCACTTGCCCA
Organism: Jaculus jaculus; assembly: GCF_020740685.1. Taxonomy (NCBI): domain Eukaryota; kingdom Metazoa; phylum Chordata; class Mammalia; order Rodentia; family Dipodidae; genus Jaculus; species Jaculus jaculus. Next base: position 11,236,414 of record NC_059103.1, on the reverse strand, counting down.
GCATGCACAAGCCCCAGCTCGATCCGCAGCACGGTACGAACTGGATTTGGTGGTACATGCCTGTAATTTTAGCGCCGGGAGGCAGAGGCAGGAACATCAGGAGGTCGAAGCTGGGGAAATGGCTGAGTAGATAAAGCACCTGTCACGCAAGTGTCAGGACCAGAGTTCGGATCCCCAGAGCCCTCGGAAATATGAGATGAGGATCGGGGCCTGTCTGTAAATCCAGCAACTTGGGAGGTGGAGACAGGGGCTCCCCAAGGAAGCAGGCTGGCGAGGCCAGTGGAATCAATGAGACACCCGGCCTCAGTAAATAAACAACTGAGGAAGATAGCTGCAGCCAACCTCTGGCCTTCACATGCATGCACGCACACATGCACACACACATTGCACACACACACACCACACACAGGAGTTCCAAGTCATCCTTGGCTGCACTGTGAGTTTGAGGATAGCCTGGGCTACGTGAGTCTGTCTCAAAATCAAAGGAGAGGTGAGGCTGGGCGTTGCAGTACAGGCGTCTGGAACCCTAGCACTCCTGTGGCGATGGGGGTACAGGCAGCTGGGCATCTCCCAGATGCCCGCAGGCCGGCTAGTGAACGGTGGTTGACCCCGAGTCAAACAAGGTAACAAGGTGGAAGTAAGAATACAGCTAAGGCTGCCCTCTGCAGTTGACCTCCACAAGTGTGCACAGCGTACGTGTGAGCACACTCACACACGCACACACACATAAACCAACACCCAATAACACTTTAGGATGGCATGGCGTCGGGTCCTGTCTCAGGCTTTTCTTCCTGGCGCTGGCCGCTCTGTCCTGCCTGGGGGCTCCTCACATGGAGCCGTGGGGCATGCAGCTGCCACGCCTGTCAGCTCTCTCTCTGAGATAACATGAGCCGCTGTCTCCCGCAACTAGAACTTAAAACACCCACAAGTGCTTCTGGATTCCACGAGAGTGCACTTGAAGCCCACAGACCGAAACGCCCACAAGTGCCTCTGGATCTCGCTGGAGTGCACTTGGAGCCCAGACAGGGACGCGGCCCGACCCCCGCCCAACTGGGTGGCTGTCAGTAAACACGGTGCTATTGACCAGGTCCTTACTGGAAGCCTCAACCGCAGGATTACTTCATCTGGCTACTCAGCACTGGTGGAGGCGCGGGTCCCAGTTCTTCTTGGGCACCTCACTGGACAGCTCTTACAGGTCGAGGGCAGAGGGAAGGTACTCGGGATGCACGTGTCTCTTGACCGACTTTCGCACAGAAGTAACACATCTTGCGAGTTTCCAGGGATTCTCCTGTCTCTGTCTCTCATCTTGCTGGAGGAGCTCTGGGATTACAGCTGCTTGCACATGCTACCGTGACTGGTCTAATGTGGGCTCCAGGGACCTGAACCCCTGTCCTCACGCTTATGCACCAAGTGCATTGCCTATAGAGCCATCTCCCCAGCCATTATTATTCTCTTGTTTATTTATTTGACAAAGAGGGAAAGAGAGAGAGAGAGAGAGAGAGAGAGAAAGAGAGAGAATGGGCATGCCAGGGCCTCCAGCCACTGTGAACGAACTCCAGATGCATGCGCCCCCTTGTGCATCTGGCTAATATGGGTCCTGGGGAATCGAACCTGGGTCCTTTGGCTTTGCAGACAAATGCCTTAGCCGCTATGCCATCCCTCCAGCCCCCCATTATTATTCTTTATTACTATTATTATTTTAGACAAGGTCTCATGTAGCCCAGGCTGGTCTCGAACTGGGTATGTATGCAGCACAAGATAATCTTGCTCTTCCGATCTTCCTGCCCTCACTGCCCACGTGCTGGAATTGCAGGCAGGTGCCACCACCGCACTTCATTTCATGCGGTGCTGGGCACCTAACCCCCAGACCTTTGTGCATGCACTGAGCTACATCCCCAGACTGAAAACACCCCCAATTATTTAATCCATCTTCAGTGTGAACTGTGGACTTAAACTCTCCAACCCAAGCTGGGCATAGTGTTGTGCGTCTGTAATCCCAGCACTCTGTAGGCTAAGGCAAGAAGGTGATCGTGAGTTTGAGGCCAGCCTAGAAAATGCTGTGAGTTCAAGACCAGCCTAGGATGCACAGTGAAACTTTACCTCACAAAAGTCGGATGTGCTACCTGAGCCTTACTTCTGTAAGCCTAGCATGGGGCAGGCAGAGGCACGAGGGCTGCTATAAGGTGGAGGCCAGCCTGGTTTACACAGTACGGTTTAGTCCAGCCAGGACAAAAGAGACACTGTCTCAAAATACACAGGGCTAAGGAGATGGCTCAGTGGTTAAAGGTGCTTGCTTACAAAGCCTGTCAGCCAGGGTTCAATTCCCCGGGACTCACGTAAAGCCCGATGATCATTCATTTGCAGTAGTAAGAGACCCCTGTGTGTGCCTCCCAAATAAAACAGACAAAGAGACATGTAAACAACCCCCAAACCAACAAAAACCTAATTCTATAGCCCAATATGATATTTGGGAAAACTACCAGTATAGGAAAAATGCATATAGTATATTAAGTGAAAAGGCAGGTATTTGAATGATAATCAAAAGTCTAATGAAATCTGTATATGCACATGAACAAGTCAAAGTGGGAGTTTAAAGGAAAAACAGTTGCCTCTTTCATTCTATGGGAAATTAAGGCAGAAAATAATTACAGATGTTGAAATCTAACAACTTAAGTAGTTACTCAGTTGGGAAACTTCATTAGGGAAAAATCTCTGGTACAAACTTTAAAAACAGAGTTTCTAAAAACAGGATATAGGTTCTAAATAGAAAATAGCAGCTCAAGGCTTCCCGGGTATTTGATTTGGTGAACACACAAATCAAGGAAGCTCCCCTTTCACATCAGTCGTGAACAGGACAGGAGTTCTCAGTAGGAACGCACACCCTGGCTGGTGGGACCCTGCTGTGACGGGCAGGAGCTGCTGGGAACACAGTGGAGGAACCCCGAGAACCCTTAAAGAACCCGTGCTCTGGAACTGTTAAGTTCTATGTGCCAAAGTCCGGGCTGGGCTCTGGAGTCGGTGTGGACGTCATAGTTCAGAAAGAATGTTCTCCCGCAGGTGTGCTGGCGAATCCCAGCACTCAGGAGGCGGAGGGCGGAGGATCACTGTGAGTTTGAGGCCAGTCTGGACTAGAGTGAGATCCTTCCTCAGGAATAAAAAAAAAAAAAAAAAAGAAAAAAGAAAAAAAAAAGAAAAGAAAAAGAAAAAGAAAGAAATTTCTCACATATTGTTTACACATAAGGAAAATACAAGTGACAGGTTCCCAGTGCTTACACGGAAAAATAAAAGGAGAAAAATGAAAACAGAAGAGATGCCCACCAGGATAATGGCACCTGAGACCCATACGCCATGAATACCAGATGATCCAGTCACTGTGGAGAAGCCTCCTTGTGGGCCTCAGTCAGAGTCAAAGATAAATCCATAGTCCCACACAAATGCTTAAAGAAAATCATAAGGCCAGAATTTAGAACTAAGAGCCGAAGAAGTTCCCAAGGAAAACAAGTTAGAACAAAGGAACCCATCCTTACTATGAGCCCCCACCATGTTCCCTTTTACAGATAAGAAGTTGAAATCCAAAGAGGAAAAGGAATGTGACGAGACCCCCTAAGCAGCCCATGCAGGAGACGCTGGAGCGCCCCAGTTCAGAGTTTTCTCCTGCCCCTTGTTTCATACAGCATCGAGCTCACGGTGGACTTTGCTGGGTGGCTGTCAGCCAATGCAGTGCTACTGACCAGGCACTTCCTGAAAGGAAGTAAAACGTGCTGGACAGACGGCTTAGTGGTTAAGGCGTTTGCTTGTGAAGCCTAAGGACCTAGGTTCAACCCCCAGAACCCACATGAGCCAGGTGCACATGGTGGCGCATATATAGAGTTCATTTGCAGTGTCAGGAGGCCCTGGTGCATCCACTCTTTCTCTCTTTAATAAAATATTGTTTCAAAAAGAAGTAGGACACATCTACGGGCCCAAAGGAAAATGTCTCTGCAGCTCGAGTCACACCCGGGATGCGCTGACAATGATCGAACAGAGCAATTATGCAGTTCCGCGGGTGAGGAGGTTTCCTTGTAAGCAGACAAGGCATCCGTGCCACCGACGGTCCCAACTCATCTGAGACACCCCAGGACTGTGTCGGCAGCCAGGTGAACGTGCCCATCACCCTCTGTTGATTCCAAATCCCATGGGGGCAGAGGAATGGCAAAAGGGGCCTGTGTTCAAGGCACCCCGAGATCTATTCCACCTCTCTAAATTAAATACTTGGAAGCTATGACCTCCTGGAATTCCTAACAAGCATTCCTTGGGTTATTTTAATGCAGGACATTAAGAGGACAATCTTAGGTGGCATCCCTCAGGAGTGCTACCCACCTTGACTCGCCCATTGGCTTGGAGCTCCAGACTTAGACTGAATGGCTGCTCAGCAAGCCCCAGGGATTGCCCACCTCCCCGACTCTGCCTCCCCAGCGCTTTACGTACAGGCTCAGTCACCACACCCAGAAGTTTTACGGGGGGGGGGGGAACCTGAACTCATATCCTCATGCTTGCCAGGCAAGCCCTTTACCCGCTGAGCCATCTCCCCAGCCCAGCAAGACTTAAATTTTACTTGACGCAACCCATATGCTTAGTTATATAAGGTTTTGACCCTTTGGTGAAAGGCTTGCCTAAGGGTACTGAACTGTACAGAGGGGAATAAGGCACTCTAGCGTTCCGTCAGTGCCAATCTGAAGTCCTGGAGGTGGCATCTGCAACCAGGGAGACCCCTGCGGGGCACATATACCTCGGCTCTCTATCACCTCTCTGCCCCACGCAGCATTTTGGGCTGTAGCCACAGAGACGGGGGTGTCTATATTTACAGAGGCATTAACCAGCGATTTCCTAATTACTTTAACAGACATACTGCATGTCCCTGCTTATCCAAAGTCCGCGTTCTAGAAAACTCTTTGGTTTCCCAAGGAAGCTGCTTGGATAGCCCATTGTCCTGAGGAGAGCCAGAGAGCCCGCAGCCCGTGGGCTGTGATGCCGTCCAGAAGGCGGCCGGCAGTGGTCAGGCTTACCTGGAACATCGATTAGTCTCTTGTAGACGTTCAAGAAGGCTGCCTCGGCTTCTTTGCTTCGTTTACTCAGCGCGTCAATCTGAGGAAGAAGAGGAAGAGAGCTCGCAATGAGACGGGAGGGGTGGCGAGGTAGCTCGGTGGGGAAAGCGTAGACTGGGCAAGCATGAGCACCGGATGTTCTGGGCTGAGTTCAGGTGAGTTCAGCATGTACAGAAAACTTGGGGTGGTGCATACGCCTGTAACCCCAATGCTGGGAAGATGGGGACTGAATGGTCCCTAGGGCTTGTTGGCTAGCTGGTCTAGCTACGTTGGTGAATTCCGGGTTCAGTGAGGGATTTTGCCCCAAAGAATAAAGTGGATAGTGATAGAGGAACACGTGACATTGACCCCTGGCCTCCAAACATGGTGCATGTACCCCTGCACACACGTACACACACACACACACACGTACACACACACACACACACACACAATCTATCAAGAGGTAATTTGTAGCCGGGCGTGGTGGTGCACGCCTTTAATCCCAGATCATGGGAGGTAGAGGTAGGAGGATCAGCGTGAGTTCAAGGCCACCATGAGACTACATAGTGAATTCCAGGTCAGCCTGAGCTAGCGTGAGACCCTACCTCGAAAAACAAAAAACAAAAAAAACTTTTTCTTTGAGATAAGGTCTCAAGGTCTATGTAGCCCAGGTTGGCCTGGGATGGGTGATTCCTAGTGCTGGGATCATTAGGTGTGCCCCATCACATCTGGCTCAAGAAGTAATTTAACAATGATTCCATAAGTAGTGAGTTCTGCAGCAAATGGAAGGTTCTCCATGCAGATGCCTTTCAGTGGGGAATTTGACCTCTGAGTACCAGGAGACAAGAGGGAGACAGTCCACATGGTCCCCAGCCAGAGGGGAGGACAAGGGCAGGGCTCTGTGAGGTCGGAGCAGGCCACGGAGTCCTCTTTTGCGCCTTTTCTTCTGGTCAAAGTATTGAACAAGAGCTGAGCCTTTTTAGACACTGACCTGTGGGCTAAGGGGTGCGCAAGGGAGAGACATGGCAAGGCATCATGGGACCTTAGGGTCTAGTAACGAGCTATTAACTCCCAGTGGGAATTGCGCTGGGTAGGCAGCACTGTGGGGAAATGAGAGGACTTTAGGTAGAGATCTCAGAAGCACTTCGCTGAGGTGGACAGGCGAGACACTAAAGGTCAAAGCCACACCAAAGCTCCTAAAAATCTGGAGGAATGGTGTTTCTGAGTTCCTCCTTTACGAACTTCATAAAAATGGGCTGTGGGCATGTTGAGCACTTGCCTAGAATCCCCCAGTGAGGGGCTGGGGGCATGGCTCAGTGGTAGAGCTCCTGCCTAGAATCCCCCAGTGAGGGGTTGGGGGTGTGGCTCAGTGGTAGAGCTCCTGCCTAGAATCCCCCAGTGAGGGGCTGGGGGCGTGGCTCAGTGGTAGAGCTCCTGCCTAGAATCCCCCAGTGAGGGGCTGGGGGCGTGGCTCAGTGGTAGAGCTCCTGCCTAGAATCCCCCAGTGAGGGGCTGGGGGCATGGCTCAGTGGTAGAGCTCCTGCCTAGAATCCCCCAGTGAGGGGCTGGGGGCATGGCTCAGTGGTAGAGCTCCTGCCTAGAATCCCCAGTGAGGGGCTGGGGGCGTGGCTTGGCAGGAGAATACTTGCCTAGAATTCCCCATACAAGGGCTAGGGACACAACACACTCACCCACCTGCTTATATTTCGGTTGTGGAAGCCAAGATAAAACAGTGGCTGTGCTTACAGAGAAGAGGCCCGCCAGGAGGAGCATGCTCAGTCAGTGCAGGGTGCTTTTGTTGGGGACTTCCGGCTTAGGAAATGGACAAGGCTCTCATGTCTTACGAACTGACCCAGCTCAGCTCTGCCCTGCAACAGCTGCCTACTTGTGACAGAAAGTCGAGGTAGAAAACCCTTCAGGATATTCACCCCCAAAGCCCCCAAATGTCCCATTGCCTCCTTATACTAGTAAACTCCTGCAACACAATCACCAAATCAATGGATTGCTTTTACATGCAAACCAGCAAGATTTTACATGCACCAAGTTCAGAGTGGACATAAAATTATAGTTTCCTTCTGCCCTCTCTCAGAATCCTGCTCGCTATCGGTGAGCTTATTACACCAGAGCTTAATTACAGGGCTGTTCACCTGGGTCAGGCAACAGTTTGTTACAGGCTGTAGCTGATCTGACTGAGGAGCGGCTGATGAATGGGGGGCCACGGGCTCCTCAGGTCTTAGGCGATCAACACAGGGCAGGCAGGTTCTGCACAGATGTTACCAGCTTCTAAAAGGCTGTGTTCCCAAATTTCTATTTGAAGTCACTTGTTACAAAGTTAAGCCCTCACTGGGGGATTCTAGGCAGGAGCTCTACCACTGAGCCACATCTCCAGCCCCTCACAGGGAGTTCTACACAGGTGCTCTATTGCTAAGCCATGCTCCTAGTCCCTCAGTGGGGGATTTTTTTTTCAAATTTTTATTAACTTCCATGATCATAAAAAATATCCCATGGCAATACCCTCTCTCCCCCCACTTTCCCCTTTGAAATTCCATTCTCTATCATATCCCCTCCCCATCTCAATCAGTCTCTCTTTTATTTTGATGCCATCATCGTTTCCTCCTATTATGATGGTCTTGTGTAGGTAGAGTCGGGCACTGTGAGGTCATGGATATCCAGGCCATTTTGTCACTGGGGGATTTTTAACACATAAAATGTGATTTAGGTATGGTATGAGCTTAAGGATAAACTACAAGGAAGTTCTCTCTCTTTCTCTCTCGTTCTTCTTTCTTCCCTCCCTCCCTTCAAGACCTCATGTAGCTTAGGCTGGCCTCAAAATCATTATGTAGACAAAGATGAACTTGAACTTCTGATTCTCCTGTCGCCACCTTCCTAGCACTGGGATTGCAGGCATGTGCCGCCATGGCTGGATTATGGCGTGCTGGGGATCAAACCCAAGCTTCCTAACTTTGAGCTCATGTGTTCATCAAGTTCTCTACCAACTGAGCTGCATCCAATCCATCTCCTTATTGTTAAAATAAAATTCTCCCTCTCTGATTATTAGAATTCATGCTCATTATATACTTAGAAATATATGAAAAATTAACAGAAGGAAATTAAAACAATAATTTTGCCATTTACTGGTATAAGTTGTAATGTGCCATCTACTGTAATTCTCTTCAATTGCTTTAAATTTTTAAAAAATCTTTTATTTATTTATTTATGATGAGAGAGAGTGCATGGATATGCCAGGGCTTCTTGCTGCTATAAATGAACTCCAGATGCATGTGCTATTTTGTACATTTGCCTTTACGTGGGTACTAGGGAACTGAACTTGGACACTTGTGTGGTTTGCAAACATGTGCCTTTTTAAAATGCTGAGCCACCTCCCCAGCTCTTTAGTTTCTTATCTAATTAAAAACCATACATAGTTGGATGAAATGCAGACATGGTGGCACATGCCTATAATCCTAGCACTTGAAAGTCTAAGGCATGAGAATCATCATGAGTTAGAGGCTAGCCTCAGCTATGTAGTGAATTCAAGGCCAGCTGTGGCTATGTGAGACCCTGTATAAACAAATAAAAAAAATAAGAAGAAAACGTCCTGCCATTGTCTGTGGTACTAGTTACAGCACTTTATGAAAAACTTTATACTTTAAATGGGCAAATGATAATCTCCAGCTATTTCAAATGTATGTAAATTTGGGCTGGAGAGATGGCTTAGTGGTTAAGCACTTGCCTGTGAAGCCTAAGGACCCCGGTTCGAGGCTTGATTCCCCAGGACCCACGTTAGCCAGATGCACAAGGGGGCGCACGCATCTGGAGTTTATTTGCAGTGACTGGAAGCCGTGGCGCGCCCATTCTCTCTCTCTCTGCCTCTTTCTCTCTCTGTCTGTCGCTCTCAAATAAATAAAAATAAACAAAAAAATTCAAATGTATGTAAATTTGATATCAAATGATACAGAAAAATTCCTAGTATGTTTTCTTTCACTACTGTAAGTAATCTGTGTAGTCGTCTCTAAATTGTATTTTTTTTATTAAACAATATGGATGAAACATTAAGTGGCAAAAGCTATTATAAATTTTGGGAAGTATCTTTTTTTTGATTTTTATTTGTATTTTTGATAAAAAAAAATCTCATGCAGCCCAGGCTGGTCTTAAACTTGCTGTGTAGATGAGGCTGAGAATGACTTTGAAGTCCCTATGCTCCTGCCCCCCCTCCGGAGTGCTGGGATTATAGGTGTGCACCAAACCCAGCATGCCCCCCAGATGCCTATGCCGCTCCCTAAGTGCCTGGCCCCGCAATCTAGTTCACCAATGGCCTGGGGACAGCTCCCCACTTCCCGAGTGTTCAGAGTTCTGGAAGTGGCTGCCCCTGCAGTGGGCAGAGGATGAGCTCTGGGGGCTCTCAGGTCCTATCCTCACTCCTGTCTGGGCTGCACACTGGCCCCTGGGCGCGGCAGTTGAATTGTGTTCCCCAGAAGGTACTGGAGTCCTAACCTGTAATAGCTACCCATGTGACCTTATTTAGAAGTCAAGCCTCTCTAGCTTTCATAATGCCAGAAAGTGACGTGTAGGTTGCTGGGGGTAAAAGTCGTCAAAAGTGTCACTCAGCAGGAAGCCCTGTGTGCCACACAACTGACGAGCCAGATTAGATGTGCCCCACTGCAATAGTGTCACCACTGTTACGGGGTAATCAACTGCTCTCTGCTTAAATTAAAGGTCTGCTCCATAGGAGAGAATTCAGACCTGACCATAAACATGGCCAAAAACCTGTGGCTGGCGGTCATAAGGGCTTAGCAGGGAAAGCTACCACTTGGCTGAGTGGGTATGTTGTAACAAAAAGGAAAAAAGAATTTTTTTTAATATTTTTTTTGTTCATTTTTTATTTATTTATTTGAGAGGGACAGACACAGAGAGAAAGACAGAGGGAGAGGGAGAGAATGGGCGCGCCAGGGCTTCCAGCCCCTGCAAACGAACTCCAGACGCGTGCGCCCCCTTGTGCATCTGGCTAAACGTGGGATCTGGGGAACCAAGCCTTGAACCGGGGTCCTTAGGCTTCACAGGCAAGCACTTAACCGCTAAGCCATCTCTCCAGCCCGGAAAAAAGAATTTAAGAAAAGAAAAAGGCAAAAGAAGTAATACCTTTGCAGGTGATCAAGCTGAGGTGAAATCATTGATAGGAGCTCTAATCAATATGATCATAAAAAGGGGAATTGGGGGCTTGGAGAGATGGCTTAATGGTTATGGTGTTCGCCTACGAAACCTAAGAACTCATGTTCGAATCTCCAGGTCCCACTTAGCCAGACACATAGTAATGCAAGCATGCAATGTTGCACATGTGCACCAGGGGGCGCACACATCTGGAGTTTGTTCACAACGGCTGAGGGCCCTGGAGCGCCTATTCTCTCAATCTCTCTCTTTCAAAATAAAAAGGGGGGGGGGGAGTTTAGGGGCTGGAGAGATTGCTCAGTGGTTAAGGCATTTGCCTGCAAAGCCTAAGGACCCAGGTTCAATTCCCCAGTACCCATGTAAAGCAGACGCACAAAGTGGCACAGCATCTAGAGGCCCTGGCATGCCCATTCCCTCTGCCTCTCTTCTCTGTAACTCTCTCTGCTTGCAAATAAATAAAATAACAATTATGTTTGTTTTTTATTAAAGGGGGAATTTGGACATAGATGTTTACAGGGAAAGCACACCAGGGTGGAAGTCAGGGGCTGGTGTAATGCTCTTACATACTGAGGAAAGCCAGCCCTGACCTGTGGCTAGGAGAGGGACCTGGGGCAGAGTCACACAGGGGTAACCAGCCTTGCTAACACTCTGACATTCGCCTCCATTTGTCTCCCAGCCTCATGGACCACGAGACAATCATGTCCGGCATTTCTCGCCCTGACAGCATCAGGACACTTGCAAACAAGTTCCAATACAGACCCAAGAAGACAAGAATAGGCGATGAGCTTAATTCATTCATGAAGCAACTGGATATGCAGCTCCTGAAGTCAGGCTGGCTGTTCACTGCCGGGGCACTGGATTTCTACCTAACTTGTCCATCCACTCCCTGTAAGACTTCACAAACTGGCAGGATCGGTGGATTCTAGGAATTGTGCTGGTGTCTTCTTTTTAACTTTTAAAAAAGTTGTGTGTGTGCGTGTGTGTGTGGGTGCGCACGCGTGTGTGCCAGGGCAGCAGGGGGTGGGGGAAGTCTTCCTCAGCCACTTTTCACCTTATTCATTGTGACAGGTCCTCTTGCTAAACCCAGAGCTCAGTGGTTCAGCTAGGCCAGCTAGCCAATGAACTCCGGGTTTCCCGTGCCCTCCTCCCCAGTTCTGGGGTCACATCACCCTGCCTGGTGAATTCAGGCCCTTATGCTCGCGTGGCACGGTCCCCGCTGAGCCGCCCCTGCTGCTCTGGCCTTCTGCCCTCCTCGCTTGCCTCCCTTCCCACGGCTGCTTCTCTGGACCGGGCACCAGCCTTGCAGCTTGCCTCCGGGCTGTCTCCTCGCCGCTCATCTTTCCCTGGTGCTCGTTCTCTCGCGCTGGCCACATTCGAAGTCCTTGCTGCAGCCCGCAACTAACTTCCGGTTTCCAGAATAGCCTCCCGAGCCACCGCCTTGCACGGCCGGCTGTGGGTCCAACTGAGGCTTCCCTCAGGCTGGCAGAGGGGTCGGAGGTGCCTGGACTGTGGAGCTGGCTGGGTGGCTCTGAATGCCCGCTATGTGCCGTGACAGCCCCCACCTGCCAGGGCTGGGTGAACCAGTGAGCCAACATGGGCGCAGGGGGGCACAGTGCCTGGCAGAGGGAAGGAACCTGTGACGCTGAGTTGGCCTCCAGAGAGAGAAATCCTGAGGGTGTCTAGGGTGGGGTGCCGCCTGTCTGCGCCCCTTATCGTTCAGAGGGAGGTGGGAAGAGATCCTGCCCCACCCCCACGCCCGTCTGGCTGCATGCGCAATGTAGGGGCTCCCATCTCGGTGTGCCCAGGAGGTGGCGCACCTCCGTGCAGCTGCTGCACAGGTAAGGTCTGCAGAGGCACAGTGTGGCATCGGAGTGCCAGGACAGACCTGGGGGCTCCTTGGCATACATACGCAAGCCCGAGTTGGAGATCCGGTCTACTGCCCCCGCACAATAAAGCCAAAAGGGACTAGCGGCAACTGGGGAGGCGCCGCTGTGAAGGCAGGGCTGAGGTGGTCCCCAGATGACCCGGGCCCTAGCCAACAGGGAAACCTGCTCTGGTCCCAGAGACCAGTTTCCAGTTCTGTTTCAGCTCACCTCCCATACCTCCCTCTCCAGACACACCCGGTCACTCCCTGTTCCCTGAATACAGGAGCAATTTCCACTCAGCCAAGAAGGCGCCTGGTGGAATGTTCCCCTGATCTTTGGGGCTGGGCACGGATCCACCTCTAAGCTACAGCCACGCCCACCAGCACAGGGGATCTGACTGTCCCCTGGGAGGGCCACAGAAAAGCTCCCCATCAGGAAGGTCCCAGAAAGACTAAATCTTGCTGAAGGGCTCATTGCCTTCCCTCCTGGAGACACACACACACACACACACACACACACACACACACACACACACACGGCAGGCACTTCACACATCCTTACAGGGAACGAAGACCCATGTTCATTGGCTGTTTGTTGATGTGTGTGTGGGTACATGTGTGTACACATGGGCGTGAGACCCAGAAGTGATGTGGGGTGCCTTCTCAGTCACTCGCCACCTTGCTTTTTATTTTATTTTACTTTATTTTTTTAGTGTTTTGAGCTAGAGTCTCCTTCTATAAAGCCCAGGCTGACCTGGAATTCACTATGCAGTCTCAGGCTGGCCTTGAACTTACAGCGATCCTCCTACCTACCTTACTCCCCCTTCACACCCAGAAGGGGTGGGGGGAGGACCTCTAGCTGCTGGAAATGAACTCCAGACACACGCACCACCTTGTGCATCTGGCTTATGTGGGGTCTGGGAAATGCAACCTGGGTCCTTTGGCTTTGCAGGTAAATGCCTTAACTGCTAAGCCATCTGGCCAGCCCTGTTTTAATTTATTTTAAAGACAGTTTCTTTCTGTGTTGCCTGGGATGGCCGTGAACACTTGTGATAATCCTCTTGCCTCAGCCTTCCAAGTGCTGGGCCTACAGGTGTAAGCCAGCAAGCTGGGCGGGGGTATTCATTCATCACTGTGAGGTACATCTTGCAAATTTCTAAGAGATGAAAACCAAACAACAACAACAAAATAAAACAAAAAGCCACAAAGGTCTAAAAGAAGATGGTGCCGTGAAGCATGAGATGAAGTCGGGGGCGTGCGGCTGCAGAGCAGAGGTGCGTGGGAAAGCCTGGGGGGACAGGGCAGGCGGGGAGCCTTGTGAGGAGCACCAGTCCCTGCCGGGCAGCGTCCTCCAGCCACAGCTGTCAGCATGCAGCCCACAGGCTGTCAGCAGTCTCCGTCTCCCCAAGCAGAAGCAGGAGGCAAAAGCTTCAAGAGGGCAGAGGGTGGATCACGGTGTAAACAGCAGGAGTCACATAGAGATGGGGTGGGGGGTGTTCCTGAGGCTTGACTCAGGCATTTGAACTTCACTCATATCTTCACTCCTGCCATTAGGTCCTTTCAGGAGTGGCCACGGTGCTGGGAGGTTTCCTATCCACCCCCTCCTAGGGGCAAGGCTTCCGTGTCTGCTCAAGTGGGCAGACGGAACGGTGCTGTGGCTTCCCCCACCTGCCCACACCTTCTGCAGAAGAGCCCCGGGAGTGGGGAGTGGGATGGGGAAGGTGTCTTGGAGGAAGAATGGCCGCCTGAGGTACTGGAACACAATGTTTCTGGGTGAGTGTGCGCTTGGGTATGCGTTTACATATGTGTGTGTGCAAGTGTGTGGAGGCCAGAGGTTGATGTCAAGTGTCTTCCGTTTTTGTTCTTTTTAAGATAAACTCTTTCACTGAACCTAGAGCTTACAGGCTCAGCAAACCCCAGGGATCCTCCTGCCCCTACCTCCCCAGCATGGAGTTTATGGCGCACAGCATCATGACGGGCTTTTAGGGTTAGAATTCAGGGTGTCATGCTTGTACAGGAAGCACTTTTCCCATTGAGCCATCTGCACAGCCCCTTAAAAATAAGTTTTGAGCCGGGCGTGGTGGCGCACGCCTTTAATCCCAGCACTCGGGAGGCAGAGGTAGGAGGATCTCCATGAGTTCAAGGCCACCCTGAGACTACATAGTGAATTCCAGGTCAGCCTGGACCAGAGTGAGACCCTACCTCGAGAAACCAAAAAAAAAAAAAAAAAAAAAAAGAGTTTTGTAGGCTGGAGAGATGGCTTAGCAGTTAAGGCGCTTGCCTATGAAGCCTAAGGACACTACCCACATAAGCTAGATGCACAAGGGAGCACATGCGTCTGGAGTTCATTTGCAGTGGCTGGAGGCCCTGGTGCAGGCATTCTCTCTATCTGCCTTTCCCTCTCCTTCAAATAAATAAAATATTAAAAAAATTTTTTGTGACTTGGTGCTATGTGTGAAGAGTTAAAAAGTTTAAAGGGGGCTGGAGGGATGGCTTAGCAGTTAAGGTGCTTGCCTGCAAAGCCAAAGGAACCAGGTTTGAGTCCCCAGGACCCACGTAAGCCAGATGCACTAAGTGGCACATGCATCTGGAGTTCACTTGCAGTGGCTGGAGGTCCGGGTGCCCATTCTCTCTTTCTCTCAAATAAATAAATAAAATATTTTATAGAATGTTCAAGATAGGGCTGGAGAGATGGCTTAGCAGTTAAGCGCTTGCCTGTGAAGCCAAAGGACCCCAGTTCGAGGTTCGATTCCCCAGGACCCACGTTAGCCAGATGCACAAGGGGGCGCACGTGTCTGGAGTTCGTTTGCAGTGGCTGGAGGCCCTGGTGTGCCCATTCTCTCTCTCTCTCTCTCTCTCTCTCTCTATGTGCCTCTTTCTCTCTCTGTCTGTTGCTCTCAAATAAATAAAAATAAACAA
This sequence comes from Jaculus jaculus, assembly GCF_020740685.1. Taxonomy (NCBI): domain Eukaryota; kingdom Metazoa; phylum Chordata; class Mammalia; order Rodentia; family Dipodidae; genus Jaculus; species Jaculus jaculus. The sequence goes on along the minus strand of NC_059103.1, from coordinate 11,221,399 downwards.
AAAATTTAAAAAATGTTTAAGATATAAAAAGATAAGACATACTACATTTTTTTTTTTGTGACAGGGGCTCACCATGCCTCCAAGGCTGGCTTCAAAGTCACGATCCTCCGGCCTCCACCTCTTGAGTGGTTCTGGGAGCACAGGTGTGCAGCCTACCACCCGGCCAGAAGTCAACTGTCTTTCCTACACTGTCAGTAAACAATCGGAAAGTGTCATTGAAGAAATAATTCCATGCATAACAGCATCAAAACATAAACACAGGGCTGGGGAGATGGCTTAGCGGTTAAGGGCTTGCCTGTGAAGCCTAAGGACCCCGGTTCGAGGTTCGATTTTCCAGGACCCACGTTAGCCAGATGCACAAGGGGGCACACGCGTCTGGAGTTCGTTTGCAGTGGCTGGAGGCCCTGCCGTGCCCATTCTCTCTCTATCTGCCTCTTTGTCTCTCTGTCTGTCGCCCTCAAATAAATAAATAAAAATAAACAAAACAGCTTAAAAAAACATAAACACAATACCTAAATACAGAAAAAGAAGTATAACACGTCCTCTGACAAATCATAAAACACTGTGGAAAGAAAGAAATTTAAAGCCAGCTTTTCCTGAACTGAAGACACAACACTGTTGCAATGGTAACGGGCCCAGCTGGTTCACTGTTGAAACTCACAGACTGATCTTGAAATTTGTATGGAAATGCAAGGGACCGCAAACACAAAGAAACAACCTTGAAAGAGAAAAGTTGCAGGACTCACACTTCCCAGTTCAAACATTAAGACCAACCACATCTAACACCGCAGACAAAAAAGCACATCGACCAAAGGAAGAGAAAGAAGGACCGGGCAAGAGACCCACACGTAGTGACCAGCTGATTGGTTTTCCCAGGCAGGGTCTTGCTCTGGCCCAGGCTGACCTGAAATTCACTCTGTAGTCCCAAGGTGGCTTCAAACTCAGGGTGGTTCTCCTGCCTCTGCCTCCTGAGTGCTGGGATTAAAGGTGTGCGACCCCACGCCTGGTCTCTTCAGCTGACTTGGTGAGGATGGAGAGAAAATAGTCTTGTTTCTGTTTTGCTGGGGCAAGAGATTGAAACCAGGGCCTCCTATATGCGAGGCAATCATTTTACCATTGAGCCACACGCACAGCCCCTCACTGGGGGCATCCAGGTGCTATATTGTTGAGTCATAACCCCTGTGCCTGTTAAGGAGGCTTTGTAGCTAAAGTGTGATGAGGTGACAGAAGCTTCTGGCATACAGCTAGACCTGAAGAGTTGTTCTTTAATTCATCTGTACAAGCGCTGTGCTATCATTCATGGGTTTCAGGGGGCTTTCTTCCCAGGCCAATCTCTGTTTTCTTTTTAAAAATTTATTTATTTATGAGAGAGAAAAGGGGGCCAGGAAATGAGCACACCAGGGCTTCCAGCCACTGTAAACGAACTACAGACATATGAGCCACCTTGGGCATCTGTCTTATGTGGGTCCTGGGGGAATCGAACCTGGGACCCTTTGGCTTTGCAGGCAAGTACCTTAACCACTCTCTCCAGCCATCTCTGTTTTCTACTGGCTATGGGGCAGGTGTGTTCAGCTCCTGCCCCAGCCTTGTTCCTGCTGGAATTCAAGGCTCAGCAAGCTCATTCTCATAATGACGTGGTGATGATGGCGAGGAACAGAGGTGGAGCTGGTGGCGGAAAGAGAGGGAGCAGGTATAGGTAGATGGAGAGTGCTGAGCCCAGAGCGGGCGCTAACTAGCACTCCCCGGCCTCGCTCTTAAAGTCCTGACGACTGGGGGGCGCTCGTGGGGATGGGTGGTCAGCATGAGCTGGCAGGAAGACTATATGGCATTGGGAGCATTACTTTGGAATTGCACAATGCCAGGCAGATGGGCCATTGGCATAAAGACCACTGGGCAAAGATATGTGTGTGTGTGTGTGTGTGTGTGTGTGTGTGTGAGTGAGAGAGAGAGAGAGAGAGAGAGAGAGAGAGAGAGAGAGAGAGAATATCCCAAATTAAAGCCACAAAGCTTCTCGGGCTCTTGGCTATGATCTAATATCTCCTCACATCCCCCGCCCGCACATGTTCATACCATGAACTTGGACCTTCCTTTGACCATCTGTATTTTTTTTTTTTTTTGAGGTAGGGTCTCTCTCTGGTCCAGGCTGACCTGGAATTAAATATGTAATCTCAGGGTGGCCTTGAACTCATGAAGATCACCTACCTCTGCCTCCCGAGTGCTGGGATTAAAGGCGTGTGCCACCACACCCGGCTGGTTTTTGTATTAGTTTCACTCATGGAATTACTACATGAAGTTGGTGGGACATTATGAGAGCCTATTTAACATGCAGACTGAGCTTTTCCACGGGAATAAAGATCTTCAGAAAATACAATCCCCGGGCACTGGGGAGATAGCTCAGAGCAAATTGCTTGCCGTCAGTATTAGGAGCCTGAGTTCAGATTCCCAGCACCCATGTAAAAGCCAGGCACAGGGCTAGAGATGGCTCAGTATTAAGGACACTTCCTGTGTAAACATGAGGGCCTGAGGAAGTCCTGGAGACTTTGAGTTCCATCCTCAAGATCATGTACACAGCTGGGTGTGGCCCATATACATCTGTAACCCCAGTCTCATAGGGGAACAGAGAGCCAGCCTGAGATGACATAGTGAAGTCCAGGTCAGCCTGGGCTACAGCAAGACCTTACCTAGAAAAATAAAAATAAAGTAAAATAAAAAAAGACCCATCAGTTCAGGAATAAAATTAGCCTCAAATAAGAATGGGAGGAGGCGTGATTGAGCTGGCCACCTAACGTTTGCTCTGGCCACAAGAGGAAAGTGCACCTTGCTGTAGCCAAGCACATGGGGTACTGCCTGGGTACAAATATGTTCATACACACACACACACACACACACACACACACACACACACACACACACGCAAGCCACAAAGAGCAGAGAGGTGTGCACCTGTGATTCCCGTGCTGGAGAGGCTGACGGGGAAACTGCTGGCTAGCTTGTCTAGCCAAATGGAGAACTCCAGATTCAGTGAGCGACCCTGCCTCCAAAAATTAGGTGAAGAACAGCCGAGGAACACAATCATGGCCATTGGCACCTATACGTACTCACATGCACATGTGTGCCTACACACATATGTAGGTATGCACACACACATGCAAAAAATTCCCTACTCACTAAAACCTCAGAACATCCAAGCAAATAGTCTGTGACTAGTTATTACAAACTGAGCAATTTTAGGCCAGTGGGGGGAAGTCATAAGGTTTTATTTTTATACACAAATACTATTTCTAATTTTTAAGTTTTTTTGGTAATTTTATTTATTTATTTGAGAGCGACAGACAGTGACAGAAACAGGCAGAGAGAGGGAGAGAGAATGGGCGCGCCAGGGCCTCCAGCCACTGCAAACGAACTCCAGATGCGTGTGCCCCCTTGTGCATCTGGCTAACCTGGGTCCTGGGGAGTCAAGCCTCAAACCAGGGTCCTGAGGCTTCACAGGCAAGCGCTTAACCGCTAAGCCATCTCACCAGCCCCTATTTCTAATTCTAACCAAACCTATTCCCTTGAGCCCTCAGGTTCATCCTATGAGGTGAAAGACACTGAGAAGTTAGCTGACTTGGCCAAAGTCAAGGCCATGGGAAGCCAGGCCTTGGACCATCTAACTTAAGGCGCAGTGTTCTTACTCTGACATCTGAGATGGGTTAGGACTAGAGAAGATGACCGAACATAAAGGTTTTTTTTTTAAACCATCAGGGAATATTTCTCATTTATACAGCAGAAGTGTTCACACTCCATCCATCCATCCATCCTCACTAATCCTCATTCATACACCGCTCCTTCCATCTACCTTTCTCTTTCATCCATAAGCCCACCCTACCCACTTATAAACTCAGTTATTCATCTATTTATCCACTCCATTTGTCATGCAATCCATCCACCAAACCATCCTCAACCATCCTTGTCTTCCACCCAATTTCCTACATACAGCTATCCAAACACCCATCTCCTCTATGAACTCACTCAACCCACCCACCTATTCATTCAGTCAATAATCTTTCCATCCCACACCCCTCCATCCATCCATCCACCCATCCATGTTTACCTGGGGTGGTGGTTTGATTCAGGTGTCCCACATAAACTTAGGTGTTCTGAATGCTAGGTTCCCAGCTGATGGAGATTTGGGAATTAACGTCTCCGGGGAGGGGTGTACTGTTGGGGGCGGACTTATGGGCTTTATAGCCAGTTTCCCCATGCCCGTGTTTGGCACACTCTCCTGTTGCTGTTGTCCACTTTATGTTGGCCAGGAGGTGATGTCCACCCTCTGCTCATGTTGTCGTTTTACCTGCCATCGTGGAGAGTCCCCTGGAGCCTGTAAGCCAAAATAAACCTCTTTTTTCCCCCACAAGCTGCTCTTGGTTGGGTGATTTCTACCAGCAATGCGAACCTGACTGCAACACCTACCCCATCTATACATACACCATACCCTCCATCTAATTATTTATCCATTACTCCATTTATCTTAACATCTGTACTTTCACCCACCCATTCTAAAAACGCACTCATCCATCCACATATCTCTCTATCCCTCCATTCATCCATCCATCCCCCTCCCTTTCATTCACTGAGGACCTACTAAGTGCATGCAGTGGGTTGTGTGGTATACTGATCCTCCCAAACTGTTAGGCTTCACAAAAGCATTAAGTGTTACCCACCACTCCACATCAGGGTCTGGTTCGGGCATGGCCAGGCACCCAGACATTACTGAGTCACAGAAGAATAGGAAGACAGACACTGTCCCCGAGAGGCTCCCAGTCTAGGGGAGGCCAGCATGAAGAGCCATGGTCAGTGAAAAAGTTACAGCCCCACCATGACCCAAGCAGCACGGGGTGGGGGGTGGGGGCTGGATTGAGCCATGCTCAGCTGCCCACACGCTCGCTGTTTTCCACATGGTCCAGGAACCAAAGTGGCATGGGCATATCTTGAGGTGCCAGGTCTGTCTCTTTTCCCGCTGGACCACCCTGGGTCACACAGGAGTTCATCTCCTTCCCTGGCCCTGCTGTTCCTTGAGGTCCTTTTGAACTGCTAACAAGGCACCTGCCTCAGTCATTCTAAGCTTCCTCTTTAACCAGACCCATTCAACAGAACTTCCGAGGTACCTAGGGAGCCGGGCTCTGGGTGAGCCCTCCCCTGGGAGTGGACTAGCCTAGCTTAGCCTGCCACACCAGGCCGAGGGAACCAGCCAGGCACTGGGGGCCTGATGTGCTGGGTTCCCTGGCTGGAAGGCCAAACGACAGCTGCAAAGGGTCCACCCCGCACGAACGGGTACCCATGGTAAACATCCAAGAAATCTACTGACGGCTACCAAGAGGATGTTAAAAATAATTATCCATTGAAAAATATTAGATTTGCCCTGGATTGTTCATTACGTACAATGGTTTAATAGGACTTTTATTGAATCGCGGCAGAGCTCTGGGCCGAAATCAATTTGCCTTACACACAGAATGTTGATGTCTGCCGTTGACTTCCCAAACACAGAGCAATTTGTAATAGCTTTGGCTTTGCTGTTGTTTTCAAAGCTCCTGCTACATCACAAGCATTTATTTCTGACCACAAAATTACATTTATTCAACAGAAAGCGGCTCCGGGTCTTTAAGAGGTTAACTTCTGGAGTGTTTGGCTGCTGTCCAGCGCAGAGGAGGAGCGCGGCGGCCCCCAGCACGCCGGCCCGGGCGGCAGCGGCAGCGCCGGGCGGGCGGCCGTGATTAATAGACTGCTGAGTGCGCGCCTTTCCCACATGCGCGTCGCTCAGGCCTCAGCTCCCATAGATCACGGGCTCGGCCTCAACATATCTGACTGAAATTGAATTTGGCTTCTCTCTCAACCGTTCATTTCCTATGTTATGCAAGGTTATATCCTTTTCTGCATGAGCAGAGCTAAACCAGCTGCAGCTTAGGAGGCGAAAATGTGCTTCCAATTACGGGGCTGGCCTGCGCGCTGAGGCTCCGAGGCCTGTGCGCCTCTAATTGAGCCATCACCGAGCCAACCTCGGGGAAGACCCTGTGCTGGCCAGGGCCAGAGGCGTGAGCTCCAAGATCGTTAAAATACACCATCCCCATCGCCACCTTGACCACAGATGGCCTTCCGCTACCGCAGAAGGTCCTAGAGCCTGCAGATGGCCGGGCTGAGGGAGGAGGTCCCTGGTTATAGGGCGGCAGATCACAAGGCGATTCCTGGATGTCTCCCCGTGTTCTGTAGTAGAACTAGCTAATCTGTTCTTAGGGTGACTGGTGCTCTTCTTTGGGGACGATTAAGGACACTGGGATCAAATTTGCAAGTAGTCCTCCTTCCTGGCGAGTTTCTGGTGAGTGTCTCAGAACTCAGTGTAGAGCCAAACCACAGAAGGCAAGACAGAGGTTCAGAGCCTGGTGGGCATGGGGCCACACACCTGTAGTCTCAGCATTCAGGATGTTGAGGCAGGAGGATAACATGTTTGAAGTGTGTGTGTTTTATTTTATTTTATTTGAGAAAGGATTTCAAGTAGCCTGGATTGGTATTAAACTCACTATGTAGCCACAGATGACCTTGAACTCCTGATCCTCCTGCTTCTACCTCCTTTATGCTGGGATTATGAGGCAATGAGCCATCATATATGGCTGGAGTCACAAGTTTGAGGTCAGCCTGGTTTATAGAGAAAGAATTTGTCTCAACCAACCAACAGGGATGGAGACACAGCTTAGTTAGGAAAGCTCTTGCTTTGCAAGCATGAGAGAAAGATGTCATGCAACACGTTGCATGCTTCAAGATCATCCTCCTCAACATAGCAAGTTCAAGGCCAATGTAAGCCATGTGAGACCTTGTCTCACAAAACCAAAAGGGGGGCTGGGAAGATGGCTCAGTGGTTAAAAGCACTTGCGGCACAAGCCTGAGGGCCCGAGACTACCAAAGTTTGAGTCCCTAGCATACACATGAACAGCTAGGCACAGCCACTCACGTGTGTGTGTGTGTGTGTGTGTGTGTGCGTGCGTGTGTGTGTGTGTGTGTGTGTGTGTGGTGGGAGGTGGAGATAAGAGAATTGATGAGGCTTGCTGACCGGAAACAATGCTGGAAATGACAGTGGATGAGTGCCTAGAGGAAACCACCCCAGGCTCTCGAGCCTCCACGCGTGTGCATCTTTACACACACGTATACACATTGCATCACACGAATGCTACACAACACACTCCAAAAACAAACAAAACCGAAAGAAAACAGTTATGCATTAGGGGCTGGAGGGGTGGCTCAGTGGTCAAATGTGCTTCCTGTGTAAGCATGAGGAACTGAGAGGGCCTGAAACTGCCCGAGTTTGTGTCTCCAGAAGCCACGTAAAATGGCCGGGCATGCCACGAGCGCCAGTAACTCCAGTCCTGCGAAGGGAAGCAGAGACCAGGGAACCACCCGGGCTCGTGAGACAGTAAGCTTGGCAGCCTGGAGCTGCACTTGCAGGAAGGCCTTGGAGAGCACCCAGTTTTGTAGTCCCTGTAGCTAGGGATACACGAGAGCTCAAGGTGGACTATCAACTTCTGATTCAGATGTCCCACTTAGGGCTTGCAAAACTATAAGCTTAGACTGGGTAGGCATATTTGTGGAGCCAGGCCAGTGATTCTCATGGAGCCACGGTCTGAGGCCTGGCTTCAGAAACCAGAGATGTGTCTGCCCCCCTTGAACCCCACGTTGCCCGTGAGACTGAGTGCGGTGCTGGGTAGAGACATGATGGGATCAACACACGTGCACAAGCACGCATGCCCAGCGTTCCACCCAGTAGACTTCGGAAGGAGAGGCTTAGTACAGAGCAAATTCAACTCGATCCAAACAAGCCAGAAGATGCAGCCATCTCTAGGCTCAACATAAAAAAAAGAGAGCTGCCATGACGCCTCATCAGGGGCCAGCAGGTAACTGGGGCCAGCTTGCAGGAGCCGGGGTTTGAGTTGGCCTGGAAGGTGTTCAGGTGAGAAATAGCAGCTCCCCTCTGTATGGTAGTCTCTGAGCCATTGTTGGGACACCCCTTGTCATAGGAAACCTTCGATAGCAGCCTGTGGAGCCAAATGGCTGCACAAAGTCTCCTCTGTCCACCAAACAAACAAACAAACAAAAATCAGTCAACCCACACACATGCCATGGCATTGCATGAGATTTCATTTTTAAAAGTTTAACTGGTTTTGTGTGGTATACGTGTGTGTGCAGGTGTGTGGAGGCCAGAGGTTGAGTGTTGTGGTTTGAATGTGAAACATCTGTCCCCAAAGGCTCGTGTGTTTGAACACTTGGTCCCCGGCTGGTGTTGCTGTTTGGGAAGGCTGTGGAACCTTGCTGGAGGAAGCTGGGTCACTGGGGGTGGGTCTTGAGATTTCACAGACCAGCCCCACTTCCTGTTTTCTCTCTCTGTTTCCAGGCTTTGGATGCAAGGAGACCAGTTGGTCTCCTGCTCCTGCCAGCATGTCTTCCCCGCCGGGGTGGGCTGTACCCCCGAAGTGGAAGGAAGAACAGATCCTTTCCTTCCTTAAGCCGCTTCCTTTCAGGCGATGGTCACAGCAACAAGTACAGGCGTTAGTACAGGTGTGTTCCTTAGTTGCTCTTCAACTATTCTTTGAGAAGCATCTCTCACTAAACCTGGAGCTCACGCAGTCAGCTAGACTAGCCTGGGAAGCCCTGGCGGGGGGGGGGGGGGTGTCTTCCTATCGCCTCCTCTCCAGTGCTGGGATTACAACTGTGCACCACTTGTACCCAGCTTTGTACACAGATGCTGGGGATCTGAACTCAAACCAGGTCATTTAACCACTGAGCCAGCCTCTCACTTACTTTACAGTCAGGCGTGAGGGGCCAGGAGCCAGCCAAGGTCACAGAGATAGGGGTGACAGAGCCTGGACCTGCTCCCAGGTCCTGACTCGCTGTGAAACACTCTTTGGGACATCCTGACCTTGTTTAGAAATGTCCTTTAGATCTAATCACATAAGTATGTCACAGCTCAACAGAGTTGGGCTACAGGACATACTGGAAAGTCTTAGTCACTTTTAACTAGCACCTAGGATATTCATCCAACTGTCCACCTTGTCTGAGAGTCTCTCATGTCCTTTAAGTGTGTACAGGATCTTTATCGCTTTGGTACCAAGACTCCTCCTTTAGATCCAATGCTCTCCAAGCTGGATTCACACTCAGGGTCTGGTCCTGGCTATCAGTCTGTCCCAAAGGCCCAGGACTATCTCCCCTCTGGCCCCTCCCTCCATCTCTGAGGGTCACCAACGCTTACTGCGGCAATGTCCACCATAACCACCTTCTCTTTGTGTTGGACTCAGTGACCTGACTTGTCTCCCATCTAAGGCTGTCACTAGACATCAGCGTGTCTATTTCTCTCTGGGAGAGTAGAAGGGACCTTGGGTCCAACACTGCTGTAAACTTGGGTGCTGTCTGACCCTGATACAGAAGTGCAGGCAAACACCAACTCTCTGGAATGAATGAGTGACTTCCGGAGAACAGAGACCAGAGTCTACCACAGGGTGGCTAGCCTTGAGGTGCTCCGCTGTAGGGTTCAGGTCACTCCTTGGACCCTCTTGTGGGCTTGGTCAGCTGGTGACCCTGAGGTGTGAGTGAAGTGGATATCGACACGCTGGACTCCAGAACTCTCGAGGTGACCTTGGGAAGGCACGCATCGGGGCCTGGGTGAAGCAGGACTTGTAAGGCACAGCTGGGAAGACGTGGTGAAGTGCTAAAGCGTTGCCGCGCGAGGGTAAGGGCCTGTGTTTGCGTCTCTGACAACCGGGCAAAATGCTGGCAGCAGCGTGCCTGGAATCGCAGCAGAGGGGACGTGGAGACCAGGAATCCCTGGGGCTCACTAGCAGCTAGTCTAGAGGAACCGGTGAGCTCCAGGTTCAAAACACAAGGTGGCGAGCTGGGCACGGTGGCGCACGCCTTGAATCCCAGCACTGGGGAAGCTGAGGTAGGAGGGTCGCCACGAGTTCGAGGCCAGCTTGAGACTACATAGTGAATTCCAGGTCAGCCTGGGCTAGAGTGAAACCCTACCTCAAAAACAAAACAAAAACAAACAAACCAAAAAAAAAAAAACCAACAAGGTGGAGAACCATTGATGATGACAGCCAACATGAACATGTGGCCTCCACAAATGCACTCACGTGCGCTCGCGCGCGCACACACACACACATACACACCCACGAATGTGCCAAGTACAAAAGGAACACATGTTTTCTTATCCAATACTGGGAGGCTGGTTGCATGGAGATGCCGACGGCGTCCCCTCCCCGGGAGAACCACCAGGGCTAGGGCTGGGCCTCTGCAGTTCCTTGGCTCCGGGCCGAGCCCCTATCTCTACCTGGGGACTCCACGTACTTCCCCTCTCTTGGGCTTAGCCCCTTCACCTGTAGAACAAGGACACTGCTTCCCTGCCCCATGCTTACCCTGGACACCTGCCAAGGGCTTATCAAAGCCGAGCGCTGGGTGTGTAGGAAGCCAACGGAGTCAGGAAACCGCAGGTGTGGGGACCATCAGCTCACGCACAAACACACCAGGAAAAGAATCCCGAATCCAAAGAACAAGGTACTTAGGAGGCCTCTGATGAGGACCTGGTCTTAAGTGGACAGTCAGGGCAACTCTATAAGGATATGTCATTAGAGTTAAGTCCCAAGGGTAAGTAGGGGAAGGCTGATAAGGGTCAAAGGGAGGAGGATGGCAAAGGGCACATGTGTCAGAGAACTTGAGCCAGGGCTCAGAAATAGGGAAGTGTTAGGCCTGGGGACAGGGTGGCCCAGGCCAGGTAGGTCACACCAAAAGAAGTTGGTCAGGGTTCTGTCAGCCTTCAGAGCACTGGGGGGCCATGGCAAGGGTAAGCAAGGACCTGCCCTGACTGGTTGCTACGTGCAAGAGAACTAAGGGAAGTCCAGGGAGAGCTATATCAAGGCTCCTGCGATGTGTGATATGGGCTTTATAAATCAATGTAGGACATAGAAATTCACGAGTGGGGAGCTGGGGAGATGGCTCAGTGGGCAGGAGTACTTACTAAGTACAGTCCCCAGTACTTAAAAAGCCGGGGGTGCCTGTACCCCAGTCCTAAGAGGATCAGAGACAGGGAAATCACTGGGGCTCACAGGTTGGCCAGATTGACTGAAAAAAATGGTGTGAGCTCCGAGTTCAGTGAGACTGTGTCTCAAGGAATCAAAGCAGGAGAGCGACAGAGGACACCCGATGTTCTAGTGGGGGCTCGGCACGCATGCGCCTGGGACATGTGCTTACGTGCCTACCTGTATCTCTCATGTACACACCACAAGAAAAGAGAACTGCGTGACCGTGACACACGCTTTAGAGTCAAGAAAGGGGCGACTTGAGGTGGAAGGAAGACGGTCGTGTCCGACATTTTCAGGTGAGTCACACGGGTGGATCTTGAGGTACTGCCAGGAGATGGAGGCATGGGGAAGCGGGGTGTGACGCAGGGCTGGCTGCGGACGAGGGCTTCTCTCCTCACAGATGGCTACAGAAAACAGTAAGCAGGCAGCTTGCCAGGAGCCTGGAACTCAGAAGAGAGCCGAGAACCTGTGGCTTTGGAACTCAGACGCACACTGATCACAGAGCAAAGGCACACGGAAGGAACGTGTGCAACGGGACTGAAAGTCACCAGCCTGAGCAGCGACGGGGAGCCGAGGTCGGCGTCAGGGGCATCCTCAGGGCCGCCTGCTGCTGAGGCTGGGGGCACGGGGAGCCTAGGCCTGAGCGTGGAGGCGGCACTCGGGCAGAAGCCAGGCTGTTGCCATAGGTTTTCTGCCTCTCAGGACTGATGCCTGAAAGCTCACAGGAACGCTGAGAACAATGCAGAAAATGGCAGAGACCGATGAAAGGGAGGCAGGCCAGTGCAGCACGGAGGCCCCTGAAGAGAGCCCGCTCCCCGGGAAAGGGACACTACCTCGTCCCATGGAGATAAAGCCAGCTTCGGATCAGATATCTGGTGAAGACACAAGCAGCAGCGATTTCTCAGAATCGCCAAGGGTGGGCGAGAGAGAGAGAGAGAGAGAGAGAGAGAGAGAGAGAGGGGTGGGGGGGGGAGAGAAGTGAGTGTGCGTGACACACCAGCCAAGCGTCTTTGGAGCTTGGGTCATACTACTCCAAAACCCGGCACCTTAGATCTTAACAAACAGTAAAGAGGGAGAGCTCCCCATCCCTTCTCCACACAGACCCCCATGTGACCCATGCCCTGCGCTGCATTCAGAGCAGAGGAATGTGACATGGTGGGTAATACAGGGAAAAATGTGGACAAACAGGCCTTGCTGGTCCTGCCCTGCCAGTTTAATGACCCTTTGTTTTCCCACCACGCTTGTGCACAATTGTCCTTGAAAACAATTTCCCCTCTGGTCTTACTTTCTGAAGAAAAACTTCTATGAAATTTGTAAGCTTTTCTCTTACTCATCTGCCTTCTGTTACAAGGCCTCACCCATGAACCTTGCAATAGAACTGGAAAAGATAATTCCTTTTCTCCCCTACTTGGCCCCTCAATGGAAGTTCACTGGGCGTCACTTGGAAAATTATTCACAATGAAAAAGCCAGGTGTGGTGGCGCACGCCTTTAATCCCAGCACTCGGGAGGTAGAGGTAGGAGGATCTCCATGAATTCGAGGCCACCCTGAGACTACATAGTAAATTCCAGGTCAGCCTGGGCCAGAGTGAGACCCTACCTGGAAAAGCCAAACTAACTAACTAAACAAATAAACAATGAACCTTCTCTCTCAGCCTGCCCAAATCCCTGGCCTCACATGAGAATGTATTTACCTGGGAGATGAAAACTGAAAGCTGATGAAATAATAGAAGGCCAAAGAAGACATTAACATCCAGTTTCTGACATGCAGAAAGAATTATGTATCTGGGTGCAAGTGCACCCCTGTTACCATAGCACCCAGGAGGCAGAGGCAGGAAGATTGTGGGAGTAAGGTGAACATTACATAGGGATATTGAGGCCAGCCTGGACATGGTGGTGCACTTGGGAGGCTGAGGTAGGAAGATCGGGAGTTCAAGGCTACCCTCAGCTACAGTGGAAGGCAACCTGGCTAGATGAGACCCCAACTCAAGCAGAACAAAACACACACCCCAAAACGATGGGCTGGAGAAATGGCTCAGAGGATGTTTCCTGCACAGCAAGAGGGTCTGCAGGGGCCTGAGACCGCCTGAGTTTGAATCTCAAGATGCCACATGAAACAGCTGAGTGTGGTCTGGTTACATGGGCTGTAACCCCAGTTCTGCGGGGGCACAGAGACCCAGAAATTGCCAAAGCTGGTGACCAAGCAGTAAGCTTCAGGATCAGTATGAGGCCCCGGCTCAAGTAAGAAAGGGCAGAAGGGCTATGGGGCAGGACACCCGACGTTCCCCTCCCAGCAAGCACCTCCAGCCACAGGTGAGCTGGTGGAGCACCCCAAGGGTACATAAAATGCATACACCACACACATCACACTATACACACAAGCCACATCACACACACTCACAAGCAACAAAAAACCAAAGAATCAAAACAAAACGGGCTGATGATAAACTTGGTGGGAAGAGCATTTGCTGATCAGCCACGAAGCCCTGAGTCTGGGCCCCAGCACTGCATGAGCCAGCTGTAATGGGGCACACTTGCAACAGCAGCTCAGGCTGGAGGACCAGGAGCTCAAGATCATCCTCAGCCACACGGTAAATTCATGCTAGCCTGAGCTACAAGAGACCTTGCTTAACAACAACAACAAAAAGAGCAAAACACTCAAAATTTTAAACAGACATTATGCAGCCAATGGTTTCATTCTAAAATGAGTAATATTGCAGATAAAGAAAGACTGAAGTAGGAGGAACAGAATCAACTCCTGGGAGGGAGACCATCCCTGACACTTCTGTACTCTTGAAAGCTCCTCTGTGCGCCTCTCCACACTTTTGCTTAGCTTCCATTTTCTTTTCTGCAGGGCACGAGGACACACAGGTCCCAAAACAATATCAGAGCTTTTGCACGTTTTGGGGTTTCGCTCATGTTTCCTTGCTATGCTGTGCTCCGGCCTGTGACTGTCTTGGGTCTTTATTTCTGAAGGCCCTGGAGTTACATGAAACGATTATTAAATAAATCTGCATGCTTTCCTCTCTGAAGCATGGTGTCCCATGGGTGTGGGGAAAACGGTGCAACAGCCTTTGGGCTTCTGAAGTGTTGCCTCTGAAGTTTGCTATTTCTAAGCTTTTAAATTTGTTTTTTTTTTCAGTCAAATTGAAACTTATTTTATCTTAAAGATTTTTTTTTTTTTTCAGGTTTTTGAGGTAGGGTCTCACTCTAGCCCAGGCTGACCTGAGGTTCACTATGTAGTTTCAGGATGGCCTTGAACTCACAGCGATCCTCCTACCTCTACCTCCCGAGTGCTGGGATTGAAGGCGTGCGCCGCCACGCCCGGCTCTAGACGGCTCCGCAGCGTGCTTGCTGGGTTCCATGTCACTCTCTAAGGGCGCGCTGAAGCGTCTGTTCGTAAGTAAGGCCGACGTTCATTCTCCTTCCTGTTCTTTGCTATTCTGCCTTTGGCATCAAGGTTATACTAGCCTCATAAAACGAGTTAGGAAGTGTTCTTTCTTCTTCTATTTTCCAAAGGCGTTCACAGCAGATTAGAACTGCCTGTGCCATGAATGATTGATGGAACCTACCAGAAAACTGTCTAGACCTCGTGGGACGATGTCTGTGCTCGTTGTTAAGGCTAATCAGCTTTGGTGGTCAGAGGAGTCGAGAAATCGGTCTCTTTTGTTCAAGCTTTTACATTTATAGGAAAAAGGGTGGGCATGTGGCTCAGGTGGTTGAGAGCTAGCCTAGCGTGCACCGAGCCCTGGGTTCTACCCCCAGCACTGTACCAACTGGGCAGGAAAGTGCATGTCTGCAATCCCAGCATTCTGGAGGTAGAGGGGGGGTAGGATCAGAAGTTCAAGTCCATTCTTAGCTATATAGGAAGTTAAGGGCCAGACTGGCTTAGCGACCCCGTGTCCAAAAAAAAAAACAATGTTGGAATGAAATTGTTCGTAACAATTTTTTGTGGGATATGTGCAAGCGTGCTCATACGTGTGCAGATGTGTGTGCCCTTGCACACATGCTGAGGCCACAGTAGATCACTGGGTGCCGTCCTCTATCCCTCTTCCACTTCGTTTCCTCGAGACAGTCTCTCTCTGAACTTGAACCTGCCGCTCACCTGTACTGGGTCAGATTGGCTGGCCAGTGAGCTCCAGTGAGTCTCTCATTTCCACCTCTGCCCTCAGCACTGAGGTTCTCGACACGCATGGCCACACTTGGCTTTTTATATGGGTGTTGGGAGTTGACCTGGGGTCCTCATGGCTTGTACAGCCAGGGCCATTATCCATTGAGCTATCTCCCTAGGCACCCATAGTATTTTCAATCAGTGACATTTATTTTATTTTTTATTTATTTGAGAGAGAGAGAGAGGCAGATAGAGAGAATGGGTGCACCAGGGCCTGCAGCCACTGCAAACAAATCCCAGACAAATGCTCCACCTTGTGCATCTCGCTTATGTGGGTCCTGGGGTATCAAACCTGTGTGCTTAGGCTTCACAGGCAAGTGTCTTAACCACTAAGCCATGTCTCCAGCCCGCTCATAGTATTTTCTTAACATTTTTTTAATCTGCTGCAACTACAGTTATTCTCACATGTCTCTTAACATGGCCTTACCTTTCCTTTTGGGTGAGTAACAGGGCTTGTGATTGTAGGAGTTTTGTAAAGAAACAGCTCTGGGTATGTTTCTTTCCTGGTTCTTTTCTTTTTCACTCATGTCTGTTCTGTTCTTTTCTCAACCTACTGCTCAGTTCAAATTCTCAGTCTTTTACTTTCCCTGTAACATCAGCACTTGAATTATCTCCTAAGAGCATCTTCCACAGAATTCCCTTAGTAGAGTGGCCAAAGCCAGCCAGCTTCCCAGTCCACCACCGTTCCAGACCAGAACCTTTCTCAGAGAGAACAAAAAAAGAAGGAGAAGAGAGAAGAGACTTCATTTGCACAGGGGGTGTACTGCTGAGGCAGCCCGCATGGGGAATAGCTTAGCTTCCCTGGGACCTGGGACTCCGCCATAATGGTTCCCTTTCTGAAACAATGCACCCAGCACTCCACTGGGAACCTGAGACCCCCGCCTGCACGGAGCTCCAGACACTGAACTGTTTCTCCTCCCTAGTGACTGTTGTTTGTGATCCATTCCTGTTCAAATATGTTCTTAGATATGTCTGGAATCGGAACTACAGGGGGCCATCCAGGTGGAACTGGTTTTGGGTGCAGTAAAACGGACTGTATACTCCACTGAACTTTTAGGGAAAAACTCTTATTTACCAACTTATGCCTATGTATACCTGGATACACACACACACACACACACACACACACACACACACACACCACAATCACATGCGTCAGGAGAAGGAAATGTGCAGTAGAGGAAAGGTCACATAACCCAACACCTACCCATCAAAGCAGAGTGTCCTCCAGATTATGCCCCTAGCCAGCCCTGCGTCAGGAACTCCTTAAAAAGAAGCCCCAGGCAGCAATCGGCGCCCTTGAGTTCTCTGCCATGCAGCTGGCTGCTGCCCCTGGTTTTGCGCTACTGCGTAACTCTTCTTAATAAACGTTCTTCCTGCTTCACTTGTGTGTGCCTTTCTTTGATGAGTACCATGCCCAGAACCTAGAAACACCCAGAGACCACCAGCAACATTACTTCAGTCAAGAGATGGGGTGTGTGTGTGTGTGTACGTCTATTGAGCAGGGTCTTGCGAGGGCTAGCCTCGAACGCAATGTGGAGCCTGGAGCTTAGGGTGACCCTCTTGTCTCAGCCTCCTGAGGGCTGGGACCACCAGTGTGTGCCACTAGGCTCAGCTGCAAGCAACTGTTGGACCTGCTGTCCGATTGGCATGGGTGTATGGGTGCACGGTAAGTGTGTGGTGTGTGGCGCATGCACAGGTGTGTGCAGACGTGCACAGTCGGTGTGCAGGCGTGTGGAGGCCAGACGACAGCGCTGGGTGTCCAGCTCTTTTCACTCATCTGCATACTCCCTTCCTTGAGAGGAGGCCTCGCCTCAGTCGGGAGCCGCTGCCCATGAACCCGTCAGCGAGTGCCACAAGGCTTTGGTCTCCACTCCCGCAGACTGGAATTACAGACATGTGTGGCGAGGCCCAGCTTTTTATGCGGGTTACAGGGAGTCAAACTTGGTGGTCACTAGCCCAAAAGGCCCTCGTACTTTAGAAGCAAGCTCTCGACTACAGAGCCCCAACTCTAGAAGGTGTTTCTTTGTTTGCATATCTATCCATCATTGATCTATCTATCTGCATGTGTGTGGTGGCGTGCCAGGATGCCAGGGTCTCTTGCTACTGCAAAGGAAGCACCAGATGTTGGCGTCTCTCCTTGCATGTGGCTTTATGTGGGTGGTTGGGGAACTGAACCCCAGCAGGCAGGCTTTGCAAGGAAGCACTTTTAACAGCTGAGCCACCTTCTTAACCCCTAAAATGTGTTTCAAGTTGGATTGAATACTTGGGCTAACCACCCCCTTCCCAATTAATTGGCTAGGCTTGTGCAATGGAAAATTAGATATAGCAATCAATCAATCTAATTTCAACATGAGTTAATTTTGATGACTTTGCCATAATAATTACATGTAATCATTATGATTATAAAATTTCAAACTTCGCAAAGACAACTGTTATTGGTTTCTTCCGATCCCTTTTCTCTTACTAACAGATACATTTTATGCAGGGTTGAGGGAACCCAGCCTGTCTGGGGGATGGGTTGGGGGGTCTCCACTGAGGCAGGGAGAAGTGAGGAGAGCTAAGTAAATTGGGGTGAGGAGGGTGTTTCTGGAAGCAAGAGGTTTGTGTGGAGGGTGGAGGTGGGTAAGCAAGCTGGCTGCCTTCAGGGGCCTGGCACGCATTCAGAGGGCTGGTGCGTCCGTGACAGGCAGTGAGCAGAGGGCTGACAGCTAGGAAGGGCCACAGGTGCGGGAGGCAGGCTCCAGGCACGCGGGGGGAGGAAACTGGACCATGTAGGGAAAATCATGTGAAAACACCAAAGCACATGAGGAGTGCTCGGGAGGGTCAGTGTTTCCCTGATACGCACTCCTGCAAGGATCCTAGAGTCTATGAAAATTTCTTGCTGCCTGAAAACAGCTATTTTTCTTTTTGTTTTCTTTTGGGGAACTCAACGAAGAAAGTAATCTATACAAATCTATACAGGCTAGGCAAGTGGCTCAGTGGTAGAGCTCCTGCCTAGACTCCCCCAGTGAGGGGCTGGGGGCGTGGCTCAGTGGCAGAGCTCCTGCCTAGAATCCCCCAATGAGGGGCTGGGGGCGTGGCTCAGTGGTAGAGCCCCTGCCTAGAATCCCCAGTGAGGGGCTGGGGGCGTGGCTCAGTGGTAGAGCTCCTGCCTAGAATCCCCAGTGAGGGGCTGGGGCGTGGCTCAGTGGTAGAGCCCCTGCCTAGAATCCCCAGTGAGGGGCTGGGGGCGTGGCTCAGTGGTAGAGCTCCTGTCTAGAATCCCCCAGTGAGGGGCTGGGGGCGTGGCTCAGTGGTAGAGCTCCTGCCTAGAATCCCCCAGTGAGGGGCTGGGGGCGTGGCTCAGTGGTAGATCTCCTGCCTAGAATCCCCAGTGAGGGGATGGGGGCGTGGCTCAGTGGTAGAGCTCCTGCCTAGAATCCCCCAGTGAGGGGCTGGGGGCGTGGCTCAGTGGTAGAGCTCCTGCCTAGAATCCCCAGTGAGGGGCTGGGGGCGTGGCTCAGTGGTAGAGCTCCTGCCTAGAATCCCCAGTGAGGGGCTGGGGGCGTGGCTCAGTGGTAGAGCTCCTGTCTAGAATCCCCCAGTGAGGGGCTGGGGGCGTGGCTCAGTGGTAGAGCTCCTGCCTAGAATCCCCCAGTGAGGGGCTGGGGGCGTGGCTCAGTGGTAGATCTCCTGCCTAGAATCCCCAGTGAGGGGATGGGGGCGTGGCTCAGTGGTAGAGCTCCTGCCTAGACTCCCCCAGTGAGGGGCTGGGGTGGATTCACAACACTTGCCTAGCATGTGAGAGGCCCAAGGTTCAGTATCCAGCAACATCACACCCACATATAAAGGCATCTTGATGTAATTATAAAAATGTGATTTTTTAGATGTGCATTAATAACATGAACTTAGCCAGGCGTGGATCGCTATGAGTTCGAGGCCACCCTCAGACTACATAGTGAATTCCAGGTCAGCCTGTACTAGAATAAAACCCTACCTTGAAAAAACAAAAAACAAACAAAACAAACAAAAAAACCTTGGAATTATTGCTTACTTCCTTTGGTGTGAGATTGGTGGTTACTGTTTGGGAGTCAGGACGTGTGTGTGTGGGTTTACAGACATGGCATCCTGTCACCCGAACTTATTCTCAAGTATTTAACAGCCACCAGGAGAGGAAGGTTCACAACACGATACCGAGGGGCATTCTGGGTAATGGAGCAAAGGGCTATAAGATGCTCCTTGAACTCAGTTTTCTGCTTTCAAGTAGCTTTGGAATTTTTCAAGTGAAAGAAAAACACTTGAACACACAAAAGCCTGTTGAGCTCTTCCAGCAAGAGGAGCCCTTGGGAACGATGAGGAACAGCAGGAGCCGGAGAAGATCAAGCGTGGCGGGGAGGGCTGGGCTTATCGGCGAGGCTGTGGCGCTGTGCCTGACGCAGGGAACGCTGAGCCACAGGGGGCAGAGCGCTTTCAACAAGAAGGGCACAGTCCACTTGCAAAATTCCTCCGCAGATGGGCTGGAGAGACGGCTTGGTAAGTTTAAAGGTTGAGGATATCCTTGGCTATGTACTGAGTTCAAGGCCAGCCTGTGCTACATGAGACTATGTCATTAAAAAATAAATAAATAAAGCTGGGCGTGGTGGGGCACGCCTTTAATCCCAGCACTTGGGAGGCAGAGGTAGGAGGATTGCTGTGAGTTTGAGGTCACCCTGAGACTACAGAGTGAATTCCAGGTCAGCCTGGACTGGAGTAAGACCCTACCTCGAAAAAGAAAAATAAATAAATAAATAAATAAATAAATACAGGACTAGGGGGATGGCTCAGTGGGGAAAACACCCATCGCACAAGCATGGGAACCTGAGTTCAGATTCCCAGAACCCATGTAAATGCCAGGCATGGCAGCACGTGCCTGTAACTCCATAGCCAGCACGCCCATGGCAAGAGGAGAGGCAGAGATAACAGAATCTCTGGAAACTCGTGGGTCACTTAGCCTTCTATATGCAGTGGAAAAACAGAGAGACCCTTGCTTCAAACACAAGCAAGGTGGAAGGTGAGAACTGACACCAGAGCATGCACTTGCAAACACACGCATGCATACACACACACACACACACACACACACACACACACACACACACACGCACGCGCGCACACACAGAAAAGTCCCTAAGGATATACCAGCTCCATATCTTGATGGCTCTGCAAAAGTCTCTAATGGTTTCCTCATCATCCTCTGTCCTCACGCCTCCCATCTGCCCCGTGCTGGGGAGGTGAGTGAGGAGGGAATCCCAGCTCTACACAGCTCCTGGTCTTCTAGAATCTAGCAGATCTCTACACAAGGGCTGAGAAGGCATTTAGGTACCACCCACCTCAACACTTGGTCACCTCAGGGGGCCGGATTCCTATCAATGGATAGCCTAAGGAGAGGTGTGGGGGTGACTGCCTGTTCACGGGTCCAGCTCCCCTGAAGAATGTATTAGAAAACACTTAAGGGGAGTCCAAAGTCATCTCTTGTGACTTCTGCTTGATACTGCCTTTTGAGCCTTGATCAGAGACATTCTGGCCCCTTCCATCGCCCTGCACAATGTACCACACTGTCCCATTATCTATTCCCCACGAGACACCTCATGGTGGCAGCTGCCCACGCTAGCTCAGGTACAAAGTGGCTCCCCACAGGAATTCGTGGGCTCCTAAAGACCGAGCTGGGCAGCCTCACACTCCCCTGGGAAGTGCAGCCACTTGTGGTGATTGCCCCTGAATCTTCTGCTAGCTTTGCACGTGCCAAACAGGGCTCCTGGTCCAGAAGGTTATCCTGAGCCCAGTGCAGAGGTGGGAGGGAGCCCACCGAGAAGAACGGCATGTCTGCAGGGCATGGGACCCAGGCTTCCACAAAGGCTCATCTGGGAAGGTGTCTTCCATCCACGTCATTTATTTGTTGCACGTAATATTAAGAAAGATGTTTAGGGCTCAGTGGGTAAAGCACTTGCCTTGCAAGCCTTGGGGCCTGAGTCCAGGCTCCAGAAGCCATGTAAAAATCAGGCTGTGGTGGCGCACACTTGTAATTTCTAGGGCTCGGGAGATGGAGGCACGTGGATCCCTTGGACTTGCTGGCTAGCTAGCCAGTCCAGCTAGGGAGCGCCAAGCCAGTGAGAGATCCTCTCTCAAAAAGGGGTGGGTGGCATTCCTCCAGAGAGCATCTGAGGCTGCCCTTCGCCTCCAACACACTGCACATATGTGCATGTGTACCTGCACATACGTGAACATGTACATGTGATGGAGAGAGAGAGAGAGAGACAGGAAGGGAAGAGGAGAAATGAAGGAAGGAAAGTGAGGAAAAAGGAAGGGAGGGAAAAAGGAAGGAAGGGAAGGAGGGGGAAGGAAAAAGGGGATGGAGGGAGAGAATGGAAGGGACGGAAAGGGAAAGGGGAGGGGGAAGAAGAGAAGGGAAGGGGAGGAGAGGAAGGGAAGGGAGGGGGAGGAAGAGAAGGAAAGGGGAGGAGAGGAAGGGAAGGGAAAGGGGAAAGGAAGGGAAGGGGAGGAGAGGAAGGGAAGGGAAAGGGGAAGAAGAGAAGGGAAGGGGAGGAGAGGAAGGGAAGGGAAAGGGGAAGAAGAGAAGGGAAGGGGAAGAGAGGAAGGGAAGGGAAAGGGGAAGAAGAGAAGGGAAGGGGAAGAGAGGAAGGGAAGGGAAAGGGGAAAGGAAGGGAAGGGGAGGAGAGGAAGGGGAGGGGAGGTAGGAAGAGGAGGAGGTGACTGACCACGGGGGTTGGCCTGGATGGGACAGTGAGTGGACGTAACAGCTTACCTCTCCCTGGAAGCTCTTCAGCAGCGGTGCTACCTGCTTGCGCAAATCCTGCAGCACGAGGAGAGGCCAGGAAGCAGCGTGAGGGGGAGAGAAGAAGAACGCTGGTTAGGGCTTCATCAGAAGGCTTCAGGCTGACTGTTACCACATAAAGCCATCCCAAACAAGACCCTGCCTTCAAAACAAAACACTAGCATTTCCCTTTTGTGACGGTGGCATCCTACCCATGACACCAGGATTTCCCTGCAGAAGCAACACCCTTGTGCTCCTTCCTTGGATGACTTTCTATATTTCTACACCATGTTCCATGACAAAAGGCAGCCAGACGCATGACCAGACTCTTCTTAAATAAATAAATATAGTTATCTGTGGAAGGCACAATAATGGCTCTTAAAGATGGCCCTGGGGCCCCTGACTATGTGCGGTGAGAGGGTGAAGGGACTTCGCAGGTGTGATCATGAGTTGGTGAGAGATGATCCTGGACTGTCAGGTGAGACCAATGTCATCAGAGTGCCAGGTTTGCTGGGCATGGTAGCGCACGCCTTTAATCTCAGCACTCGGGAGGCAGAGGTAGGAGGCGCACCATGAGTTTGAGGCCACCCTGAGATTACAGAGTAAAGTCCAGGTCAGCATAGGCTACAACAAGATCCTTGAAAAAATAAACGAATGAACAACAAACCCCAAAGTGTCCAGGTTTAAACACAGAGGTCGTTAGGTGGGGGTCAGAGAAGGGGACATGAGGACAGACACGGAGTCCGGGAAGATGCTGGGGTCAGGGCCAGAGAACACGAGCAGCTTGGAAGAGTTGGCATCGGCCTGGCAACAGATCTGCCTGGAGCTTCTGGAAGGATCACAGCTTTTGCTGGCACCGCCCTGGTTGCCCTATAAATCCCACTCTGGATTCCTGGCCCCCAGCAAGACCCGGTGATAGATTTTTGTTGTCTTAAGCAGACAGCAGCAATAGGGAAGCGAAACATTCACTGCAGCCTCTACAATACTTCCCAGACAAACAGAGGACCAAATATAACACTGAAAAGGGAAAAAGGGTGAAAAGAGCAAAAAAATGATTTGAGCAAGAGTTCTGTCTGATCCCAGTCTGGGGCTATGATAAAATGGATGCTTTTTAAAAAACATTTTTTAAAATTTATTTTTGTTTGTTTGAGAGCGACAGACAGAAAAAGAGGCAGAGAGATAGAGAGAGAGAATGGGCACACCAGGGACTCTAGCCACCGCAATTGAACTCCAGACACGTGCGCCCCCTTGTTCATCTGGCTAACGTGGATCCTGGGGAAATCGAGCCTCGAACTGGGGTCCTTAGGCTTCACAGGCAAGCCATCTCTCCAGCCTAAAAACTGCTAAGCCATCTCTCCAGCCCTGAAAACATTTTTTTAAATTTGTTTGTGTGTTTCTATTTTTGTTTTTTTTGGAGGCAGGGTCGCCTTGAACTCACTATGTACTTGAGGATAATGGTGGATTTTTGATCCCCCCTGCCTCCCCTTCCCAAGCACTAGGATTACAGGTGTACAGCAACACGAGTGGCTTATGCATTGCTGGGGATGGGACCCAGGGCTTCGTGCGTGCCAGGCAAACACTCCGCCAACTCGCCTGTGCCCTCAGCCCTAAGCCTGTGTTTCAATCGCCCGGAAGAAGTCATACTCCACCCCCCTTCTTTGTGGCCCAGGCCTCACAAGTGCTGGGATGACAGGCCTGCACCACCAAGCCCAGTGACTTGGCCACACTTCTTTGCAAGAAGCTTGGTTGCGGGCTGGAGAGATGGCTTAGCGGTTAAGCGCTTGCCTGTGAAGCCTAAGGACCCCGGTTCGAGGCTCGGTTCCCCAGGTCCCACGTTAGCCAGGTGCACAAGGGGGCGCACGTGTCTGGAGTTCGTTTGCAGAGGCTGGAAGCCCTGGCGCGCCCATTCTCTCTCTCTCCCTCTACCTGTCTTTCTCTCTGTGTCTGTCGCTCTCAAATAAATAAATAAATAAATAAATATATTTTTTTTTTAAAAAGAAGAAGCTTGGTTGCCACAGGGAATATAGCAGGAAATATAAATGCAGTTACCTATGCACTGTGTGCTTTGGGGGGAGGGTATGAAGTGGCCTGGGCTTGGTCTGAGGGATAGTGGATGGTGAGGGCAGGTGCCTGTCTCCTCCTCCAGACAAGGATGACCAACCAGCAGGATGACCCGTGGGGGGTGCTCTGGTACCCAACGAAGGACACAAGATGACGGGGGGGGGGGGTGCAGGAGACTTGTTAATGAGATGCCACAGCGGATCATGCAGGGTACCAAGCCACAAACCAGAGTGGCCAGGGACGTGGCTCGGGGATAAAGCTCTCTCCCTGTGAAGATGGAGTGCCTGCATTTGAGCAAGCTGGAAGCTGTGGT
This sequence comes from Jaculus jaculus, assembly GCF_020740685.1. NCBI lineage: Eukaryota > Metazoa > Chordata > Mammalia > Rodentia > Dipodidae > Jaculus > Jaculus jaculus. Next base: position 11,196,967 of record NC_059103.1, on the reverse strand, counting down.
GGCCTTCCCTAACTCTAGCTTGCTGACAATGACGGAGAGACGGGAAGTGTGGACGGACAGGAGAGTTTCCAGGCAGAGTGAGAAATCCTGCCTCGAGCGAGGTGGAAAGGCAGAGGACTCGGCCTATCAGCTCTTCCCTGACCTCCACAAGTGCATGGTGGCATGCACGCGCCTGCCCTCACCCCCACACACGTGCACACATCCACACACACCCCAAAACAAAGAGAGAAGCTACTTCACAATGATCTGTGCCAAAGGGCCCACAGAGCATATTATCCTTTTTTTTTCCCCTAAAAATAAGACTGTCAGGCATTAGGGAGATGGCTCCGTAAGTAAAATGCTTGCCTTACAAGCATGAGGACATGAGCTCGGTCCCCAGTACCCACATAAAACAAATGGCATAGTAAGCACACTTGGAATCCCAGCTCTGGGGAGGTGGAGATGGGCAGACCACAGGAGTTCGCTGGCCACCTGGACAGGGGAGATCCAGGCCAATGAGAGACTCTGTCTCAAAAAGATGGAAAGCCAGGCATGGTGACGCACACCTTTAAATCCCAGCACTCAGGAGGTAGAGGTGGGAGGATGGCTGTGAGTTCGAGGCCACCCTGAGAATACAGAGTGAATTCCAGGTCAGCCTGGAGTAGAGTGAGACCTTACCTTGAAAAACAGAAAAAAAAAAAAAAAATATATATATATATATATATATATATATATATATGGAGAGAGAGAGAGAGAGAGGAAAAAAGCTGAAGCCCACGTGTCTGCCTACAGGGAGCTTTCCCAGACTGGGATTTCACCCAGTTCTGACAACCGGGCAGACCACCTTAAAGGAGAGATTGGAGCCTAGGCAATGATGGGCCAGGGATGGGCAAAACAACACATTGACCACAAGTGCTTAGTTAGAAATACCTCTATTTAAATCTGAGCCTCGAGTCAGGACCCAGAAGATGGACCTGTGTGTGTGTGGGGTGTCCACTGGGTCTCTTTACCCGTTCTTGAACAGATCTCCTCTGCCTGTCACAGTTACTTGTCTCTTTAATTGGTTTGTTGAGAATTAGCAGCTTGAGTCTAGCTTATGAGCGCTGCCAGGCTCTGACCAGAACAACTCTGGTCTCATCAGGACACACATCTGGTCACCTTTCAGGAGCTCTGGTTGTGTAGGAAACTTCCCTCCCGTTCAGGCTGCCTGGGGTCAGGCATAGGTTGACATGCCCCTTTCTTTGCAGCATCCAGCTCGGGGTTGGTCTATGACAGCTGCTTTAAAAGTACAGAAGGCTGGGCTGGAGAGATGGCTTAGTGGTTAAACGCTTGCCTATGAAGCCTAAGGACCCTGGTTTGAGGCTCGATTCCCCAGGACCCACATTAGCCAGATGCACAAGGGGGCGTATGCGTCTGGAGTTTGTTTGCAGTGGCTGGAGGCCCTGGCACGTCCATTCTCTGTCTCTCTCTCTATCTGTCTCTTTCTCACTCTGTCTGTTGCTCTCAAATAAATAAATAAACAAACAAAAATTTAAAAAAAATACAGAAGCCTGAGAGCTGGTTCTGTTCCACACCAGATCAATCTTGCTCCAGAAAGGGCCGCCTGGAACCTTTCCTGCTAATCCCACACCACCGTAGGGTTCAGGCTGGGGTTAGTAGAAGGAATCTACGTGGAGAGCTAGGCTCCATCTTGAAGGAGACACTGTCTACAGCAGGGCCTGGAAGACTGTGAGGTAGGGGCAGGAGAAGTCTTCACGAGACATGGAATGAGTGGATAAACGATAGAGAGAATGAATAAGGAATCGCTTAAAAGTGAGGAAGCGGGGGGGGGGGGGGGAGGGGGGTGCGGTCTCCTCTGCAAAAGTGACCCCAGGGCTGGGCTCCCGTGCTAAGCCCATCCACTCCACAAAAATACTATACTAGCAACATACGGAAAGGAACACTTCATAAGGGCTACACTGAAGATGGAGACACAGATGGAAACATATGAAACTAATGTGAAATGCACTTCACCCAGTGTATCCAAAGTAACTTCCGAACCATTATTATTGACGGGGTGAGGATCGAGATAGGGTGTCTGTCTACTCCAGGCTGGCCTCCAACGCAAAATCCTCCTGTCTCAGCTTCTGAGTGACGGGATTGCAGGTGTGCACCACCATACCTGGCTTAACATAAAACTTATTAATGGTGGTGAGGTGTGTAATCCTGATACTTGGGAGATAGAGGCAGGAGGATCAGAAGTTCAGGATAACCCTCGGCTACGTGGTGGGGAGGAGGCCAGCCTGGGCTACATGAGACCCTGTCTCTAAATGAAAGTAAAGTATTTTACTTTCCCTTGTCATTAGGTCTTTGCTGTGTATTTTCCCCTTGAACATGTCTCAGTATGGACTGGCCGCGGAGTCTGGAGGCCAGTCGAGGCCGCCACCCTGGGCAGCTCAGACTGAGAGATGAGGGACAGGTTCACAGAGGGGCGTTCTCTGGGGAGGGAGGGTCAGGGCTGAGGAGTCCTGGTGTGAGGGTCGGCGGGAGAGCCGGAGGAAGAGGCTGGGAGGAAAGGAGAGAGGGCGCTCATGGAGAATAGGAGGGGCAGGGTGTGGCTTTACCCAATGGTACCCAGCGCTAAGAACCAGGGAGGGGCTGGATCTAAGAGCTGGGGAGGCTTCTAGGAGTTGAGAGCAGCTGGAGTGGCGGGGGGATGGGAGACAGGCAATGTGTAGAAAATTCTGTGGAATCACCATGTTGGGAAAGGAGAGGGCAGAGAAGTCATACGCCTGCCCTTTTCTAAGTGCTCATGCCTTACTTTTCTCAGTGACAGTCTGGGGTACTGAAGTTAAGGATGGCCAAGACTCAGAAAAGGCACATAACTGCAAGAGTTAGTTTATTTTTGTGTTTTTGAGGTAGGGTTTCACTCTAGCTTATGCTGACCTGGAATTCACTATGGAGTCTCAGGGTGGCCTCGAACTCAAGGCGATCCTCCTACCTCCGCCTTCCGAGCGCTGGGATTAAAGGTGTGTGCCACCACGCCCGGCTTTGTTTTTTAAATTTTATTTGTTTATTTGACAGAGAAAGGGGGAAAAGAGAGAGAGAGAGAGTAAGTATGGGCATGACAGGGCCTCCAGCCACTGCAAGTGACTCTAGATGCATGTGCTACTCTATGTATCTGGCTTTATGTGGGCACTGGGGAAGTGAATTGGGGCCATCAGGCTTGGCAAGCAAGCACCTTTAACCACTGAGCCATCTAGCCCCAAGAATTAGGATTTATTTATTTAATTTTTTTTTGATTTTTTGAGGCAGGGTCTCACTCTGGTCCAGGCTGACCTGGAATTCACTCTGTCGTCTCAGGGTGGCCTTGAACTCATGGCGATCCTCCTACCTCTGCCTCCTGAGTGCTGGGATTAAAGGCGTGCGCCACCATGCCTGGCTAAGAATTAGGATTTTTAGCCAGTTCTCTCTGTAGTGTCCATGCTTGGGTGAGGTTTTACAGGGGACTCAGTCACCATGGTTAGGTGTGGGTACAGGACACTAAGAAAGCAAGCCCGGCACTGGTGGGTAGACCAGGCATGGTGGCACAGGCCTGTGATCTCAACACGTGGGAGGGTGAGGCCAGAGGATCAGGGGTTTGAGACCACCCAAAGCTACATGAGACCCTGCCTAAAAAAAAAAAAAAAAAAAAAAACAATTAAAAATGGGAGGGAGAGGTGGCAAGATGGCTTAGTGGTTAAGACATTTGCCTGCAAAGCCAAAGGACCCAGGTTTGATCCCCCAGGGCCCACGTAAGACACGTGTGGGGCACACGTGTCTGGGGTTCATTTGCAGTGGCTGGAGAGCCTGGCACACCCATTGTCTCTTTTTCTCTCCCTCTGTCTCTCTCAAATAAATAAATAAATAATAAATGGGAGGGGGCTGGGGGTGTGGCTCAGTTGGTAAAGTGCTTGCCTAGCATGCATGAAAGCCTGGGCTCCATCCCCACCACCCCAGAAACATGATATAACTTCAACAGTTTATAAAAGAGGTGCGGGACGGGACTGGGGCAGTAGCCATTTGGTAGATTGCTTGTTCTGCAAGCATAAAGGCTTGAGTTTGAGCCCCAGAACCCACATAAAAAAAATGTAAGGTAGGATGAGATTGTAATCCCAGCACTAGGAAGGTAGACATAGGAGGATTCCCAGGCTCGCTGACCAACCCTGTCTCGAAAAACGTGGCTGGTACTCATGAGGCGGACATTCAAGGTTGTCCTTGGGTCTCCATATACACGCACATGCGCTCTCTCTCTCTCTCTCTCTCTCTCTCTCTCTCTCTCACACACACACACACACACACACACACACACACACATGCAAGAAATCACTTACTGGGGTTTGAACAAACCTTTTTGATGTTAAATGTGGATCTGTCTATACACACGTGCACACACACACACATATTTAAAGACCACTGAAGAGCAAGAAACCACTATATATATTCACACATCATACACAAACTGACACATACGCACTTCAAGCCACCAGCTAAAAGTCACTTGTTCTAATTTTATTTCTTGGCAGTGTAAGAAATGCCTGATCCAAATTTGCTGCCTGAAAATATTATCTGGTTTGTTACTAAACTGAGAAGAAAGAGCCAAAGCTGCTCAGTTCTGGCTCGCAGGACTCTGTCATGGTTAATATGGACACGACATGATTTATTATCTTTTTGGAGCACACAGCCTTGTGATTCTGTACAGCCCCCAAACCACAGACTCTGCCACTTCTGTCCCTGGGTCACAGTTGTGACATGCCCTTCCCAATAACTGCCAACCGAAGGAGAGTGGGGTTTAGGTTGATCAAGACCACACCAGAGGGCGGGCTAGGTAGCTCAGTGGAGAAAGTGTTTGCTGTGCACCCGTGGGTACCTGAGTTCAGGTCCCCAGCAAGCACATGAAGCCGGGCAGCGTGTGGCGTGGCTGTCAGCCCAGTGCCCCAACAACACGAAGGGAGGTGGAGACAGGAGGATCTGCCGCTAGAAGCTTCTAGGCCAGCTACCCTGGCAAACTTCATGGCGAACAACAAGAGACCCTGCCTCAAACAAGGTGGAAGGCGAGGACTGACCCCGACCTCCACGGGCATGCCGTGGCGCCTCAGCAGTTGCACTCCAACACACGACCACGCACACACACCATGCACACCCATATGGAGACATCAGGAAGCTCAGGGGGTCGTGCTTGCCTAGCAGGCTGAAAGCCCTGGCTTCCATCCCCAGCACTGAACACACCAAGCGCATAGGCCTGTCACCCCAGCCCTCTGTCGCAGGTTTAAGGCCAGCCTGGAAGCAGGAAAAAGGGAAAGAGGAAGGAAAGAATGGAAGAGAGAGAAGGGAGGAAGAGAGGGAGGAATGACTGAGGAGGAGCAGGAAAGGGTGAGAGAGAGAGAGAGAGAGAGAGGAGGCAGGAGAGAGAAACCGGGTAATTGACATACATTTAAATGTGTAGCAATAATTTAGGGGTGCACATTTAATTCCATTATGGGTTTTCCAGTGACAGTGATCCTGTTACGTCTTGTATCTTTTATCGAGGGAAAGCAACGCCCACCCTAATGTGTAGAAAGTGATGTCCTTGAAATGATTAATATCAGATGTCTGCTGGCAAAAGCCAAAATTGCTCGTTTCAACCTCTCCCCTGAGTACCCAGCAAATAAGTAATGTTTACACAGAGACGTTTCAATGTGGGGAAGGCTTTCATTATTCTCAAAACTGCTGATTCACAATACGCTTTTTTGGATCAGAATACTGAACGACGAAATGCTATGGAGGCATTTTCTAGGTAATAAGAATTGCCAGAGACAGTCATTCAGATTTGAAAGCAAGACAGGGAGGAGAAGGCTTGGTGGCTAAAGCCCTTGCCACGCGAACACGATGACCCGAGTTTACGTTCCCAGGACCACAGAAACACCGACGCTGTCTCGCGAGCGCCTGTCCCCCCAGCACATCTCCAGCAGGACGGTGTGAACAGCCGGAGACCCTGCTTCATACTAGGTGGGAGAGGAGAACTGACACCCAGCGTCATTCTCCTACCTCCACACATGTGCGAGGGCACCCGGGCACCCACGCTCACCCACATGAACACACACGTGCCACGCACAGAAAAAACAAAAGCAAAAGATATAGAAACCGGGCTGGAGGGATGGCTGAGTGGTTAAGGTGTTTGCCTGCAAAGCCAAGGGAACCAGGTTTGATTCCCCAGGACCCATGTAAGCTAGCCGCACAAGGGGGTGCATGCATCTGGAGTTTGTTTGCAGTGGCTGGAGGCCCTGGTGCACCCATTCTCCCTTTCTTTCTCCCTCTCTCCCTCTCAAGTAAATAAATAAATATTTTTTTTTAAAAGACAGAAGAAAAAAAAAAAAAAGCCCGGCGTGGTGGCGCACGCCTTTAATCCCAGCACTCGGGAGGCAGAAGTAGGAGGATCACCATGAGTTCAAGACCACCCTGAGTCTACATAGTGAATTCCAGGTCAGCCTGGGCTACGGTGAGACCCTACCTCAAAAAACAAAAACAAAACCAAACAAGCATAAAAGATATAGAAACTGAAGAACAGCCCCACCATGTTCCCTTGCACCTGCAAAGGGTGTGGGGGCGCCACAACCACAATTCATGGGCCCCACTGTGCCTTGGATTTCTGCCCACGTGGGGCCATTGGTTAGTCTCTGCAAGGCTCTGTCCCCTCTCTGGGGCCTTGGGCTCCTGGAGCACCGTGCCGTCTCTCCTGCTGTCCTCCCAGGACGTCGGCAGTGGTGACGTCACCAGCACAGGCAGCCACTGTGGAGTCAGGCAGGCTCCACCCAGGGTCACCCTCATCTTTCCCTGGTCTTAGCGCACGCTTTCTTCCTGTGTCTGGGTGGGAAAGAGCCGAAGTGGGCCTAAAGCATGTAAAAACAACAGAAGACTGATTTGCACCAAAAACCCTAGGGACTGCTCAGGGACAAGGAGGTGACATGTGCACAGCCACTCAGGACTGGATAATACTATCTCCTCATAAGCTTACATACCCGTGGTTTTTGCTTTCTGGGCAGCGAATGCATTCAACGGCGACCTCGGGCCTCCACATGCCCACGTGTACAAATGCAAATGGACAATCACACGTCACTCAGGCCACGGAGAAGGAAAACTTTGGCTTGAAAATGTGTTAGGGATGCTCCTCTGCTGCCTTCTGCACTGAATGTGATACCACCAAATGTAACCACGTGTGCGTGACAAAATGAAAGAAAGCATTTCATTTGAAATACAAAGTAGGAGCTCGCAGCATGGCTCAGTCAGTGAAGTGCTGGTCATGCAAGCGTGAGGACCTGAGTTCAAATCCTCAGCGCCCATGCAAAATGGTGTGTGGTGGCAAATGCATGTAATCCCAGCACCAGGCATAGGCAGTGTGAATCCTGCGGCTGGTTAGTCCAGCTGGACTGGTGAGTTCCAGGTTCTGTGAGAACCTGTCTTGGAAAATAAAGTGGCAAGTAAGTCAGGAAGATGCCTCCTAACATCAACCCTTGGCTGTCACATGCAATCATAAGCCACAAAGACATACATACTCCAAGTTACATAACAGCATATGTTTGAGGAACTATAGCCATATTTCTTTCATTCTTTCTTTTTCTGGTTTTTTCGAGATAGGATCTCACTCTAGCTCAGGCTGACCTGGAATTCACTATATAGTCTCAGGGTGGCCTCAAACTCATGGTGATCCTCCTAGCTCTGCCTCCCAAATGCTGGGGTTAAAGGCATGTGCCACCACACCCAGCTACAGCCATATTTCTAAAATATATCTTTTTAAATTTTTTCTTTTTGATGTGCTAAATATATTTATGGATGAAATGGGACTTTTCTTCCAAATGATTTACAGGGAGGAGTGAAGGGTGGGAACAGGAGAAGAGGCGAGCAGACTGGTGATGGCTGTAACAGGACAGTGCTGCACCCCAAGGGGTATGGTGGTGCTCATCCTGACTGATGAACACTTGAAGTAGACACACACACACACACGCACGCACACGCACACACCTCTATTTCCCTCTGTGACACACGAAGCCTTCAGCTGAGCGATCCCGGGACAAGCAGAGAGAATCTGGAGAGAGGGGTCAGGGGCTGCATCTCTGAAGTGACAGCCTCTGAACTAGTCAACTGGCATTTCAGCGTGTCAGGTCCACTGAGAAACGTCACAGTCATCTGACCCAACTTCCTGTGAACATGCTCTGCCCATCCCGGGACAGGATGTGGTGTCCTGATTAGGGACGTTCACTGTGAGCTGCAGTTTGAAGGAAAACTGTCCCATAAAGGTGCCAATGATCACTGCTCCTAATAGTGGTGATCAATTCACTGAAGCCAGGCGTGGTGGCTCACGCCTATAATCTCAGCACTGGGGAGACTGAGGCAGGAGAGTCTAGTGTCCTAAGTTTGAGGTCAGCCTGGACTATATAATGAGACCATGTCTGGAAAACGACTAAGGAAAGAAAGAAGAAAAAATTCCCACAGTAATTCTTATAGCCGTGCCATCATCTCTCACTCACTAGAGGACGACATGTCTGCTTTAGTGCGAGATGAAGTCTGATTTGCCAGCTACTCACTTCCAGGGGAGCAAGGTGGAGCTGAGAACAGAGCAGGGGGAATGCCGGGAGCTCCCGCGGCTGGACCGTGGCCATCGCCTCCCTTAGACCTTCCAATTGCCGCTCTGCTCATTCTCATGAGGCCTCCCGCCAAGGCCTTCCTGCCAGGGCCTAGTGCCTGGCCTGCTCCACAGTGCTTTTCCTGTTCTGGACAGCACACGCCTGGCAGCTGTTCTAAGTCCCTGGCAGGGTCCCTGATGCCATCTGACTCCAGGATTCACATTGTACAAGGAGCAGCCTAGAAGGGCCTGTTGGAACATTCTTGTAGAAAAGTAGAAAGGAATGGAATTCCAGGACTAGCCTCCGACAATACCCACCACATCTACACAGCCTGCGTCAGGGACAGAATCCTAAAGAGCCTCTAAGCCTGCACACAGCAGGGCTGGCGGTGTGCTCGGTGGTCAGCGTGCTCGAGCCTTAGGTTCCATCCCCAGCGTCACATTAGCCGTGCGTGTGGCGCACTCCTGTAATCCCAGCCTGGGCTCCATGAGATTTTATCTGGGAAAAAAAAAATCTGATTCCAGAACATTCAGGTGCTAGGTAGGGGTAATTTTTTTGAGACAGAATCTTGCTATGTAGTCCAGGCTGACCTCCAACTCACAATTCTCCTGCCTTGGCTGCCTGAGCGCTAGGATCACAGGCCTACACCACCAAGGATAGCGAAGCTAATCTTCTTGTTTTTTAACTTTTAAAATTTCATTTATTTATTTCATTTATTTGAGAGAGAGAGAAAGAGAGAGAGAGAGAGAGAGAGAGGGAGAGAGAATGGGTGCAATAGGGCCTCCAGCCACTGCAAACGAACTCCAGATGCATGCACCACCTTGTGCATCTGGCTAACGTGGGTCCTGGGGAAATCGAGCCTTGAACCAGAGTCCTTAGGCTTCACAGGCAAGCGTTTAACCACTAAGCCATCTCTCCAGCCCCCAAAGGCTAATCTTTTGAGCAGCAGTAAACAATGTGCTTTCTCACCGAGTCAGCATTTCTGATAATAGTCTCTATAAATATTTGTCCACTCCATAACGATGCTGGTAGTGTCCGTGAGAGGATCACAATTCCTTATGAAGGACACATTGTACTATGCCCAATCCCTGATGTCATTCAACATAGCTGTGAGTCCCCTTTACGGACATATCCAAAGACTTGTGTCAGGTATGACGTTAAAAAAAAAACAAACCACAAGCCGGGCAAGGTGGCGCATGCCTTTAATGCCAGCACTCAGGAGGCAGAGGTAGGAGGACTGCCATGAGTTTGAGGCCATCCTGAGAGGCCATAGTGAATTCCAGGTCATCCCGGGCTAGAGTGAGACCCTACCTTGCAAAACCAAACCAAACAACAAAAAAGACAATGTACTGTATGATACCCCAATGGCAGAGTTCAATGTAAAACAGGGGTTGGTAGAAAGTGAAGTTTCTCTTGTCCCAGGACACAGGAACCTTCACTTCTCATCTCATCATTGGAGATGAATCGTGTGGCTATTGATGGGACCTCTTGCTTTCAGCTGCTTTTATAGATGAACATACAGGCTTTCCAGGCTCTGCGATAGCGAAAGGTAATTTTAAATGGCATTTAAACTGGAGTGTTAAATAAAAAATCTCTCTCTACACAACAGTAAGACAGTATGGCCTGGCAATTTCTCAAAGACCTTAGTTCACAGATTTGAGAAAATTCCATTAGCTTTAATTATTTATCAACAGTCAATTTAGATTACCATTCTTGACCTGTTTTCACAGTGGCTGGCCCGCCCCGCAATGGAATAAATGAATAGTGTCTCTCTGCACCGAAATAATGGAAACCTAGTTTAAAGAATGAAACCCCAAACATGTAATTACCACAACGTAGACCCTGCCATAGTACTTCTGGAGCCAGATAAAATGCACATCTTTGTGAGTTTTTTGGTTATTAAGTAAGATTATCTTGAAAGGGAGAAACTCGCCCATGCTATAATTTCTTCCCATTTAAATTTCTTTGCTCCACTTAAAACATGTTCCGTAATGTAGCGGAGCCTCTAATGTGATGGATGTGCCTTTTGCGCCGTCCTAATAAAACTGGAGGGTGGGAGGTCTGGATCTCTGGAGCCAGAAGGTGGCAGGAGCAGATGTGAGGAGGGCGCAGGGCGCCTGGTGAGGGAGCGCTGAAGGTCAGCTAGGGACATGGGGACAGAGTGCCTGAGCCAGAGCAGATCTCCAAGGGCTCGCTGGTGGATGCCCAGGATCATCTGTATCCAAGTGGTAATGCTAGGTTTGAACAGAAGGTGATGGGCTGAGATCATGGGGGCGGGAAAGGTTCAAGATGCACACAGGCCATCTGTGACAGAATGACTAGGGACATATAGTAACTGCTGGGCCTATGGCAGAGACCAAGTGTTATGAGGCAAAGGTTCTCTAGGTGGGGTCTGGGGACCCCTGGGTTCCTCTAGACCTGGTCTGTGTATGATCAACTACGTGCTAGCTTGCCTTTTCCATGTGTTTTCTCAAACGTCTACGGTAGTTTTCTAGACACTCTATGACCTGTGAATAGCATCCGTACCCTGATGCAGCATGAACTTGTTTTCATCTCTAAGGCATCAGCTTTGAACACACGCATGCACGCATGCACACACACATGCATGCACACACATACATGCACCAGAGCCCTCAATTTTAAGAAAACAAAATGCTGAGAAATGGCTCCTTTAAGGGTTCTACTCCTTGGGCTGAGATCTAGTGAGTGTTGGAGGTCAACGCCATACATCCATTCTGAGGACCTGTATTCCGGAAGCTCAGAGAGGAAGAGTATGTGGCTCAGACAGTAAGTCAGAGACTTATAGGCATCTGTGGTCTGGCGCCCCCACCTGGGAGGGAGTGGAAGTGCTAGCTCATCCCTATCCAGCCTACAGCTGTTGTCCCCAGGGGCTGCAGGCACTTTCTGCAGACAGCTAACCAGACAGAGAGGGTCAGGTGGGACAGGAGAGGAGGCATCCTCTCCGTTGACCAATTCTCCAGAACATTCTCATCTGCCTTCACACCTCATTTTAAAATATTCCTCAGTATTAGTTTCCAAACACATGTTCACAACTAAACCCCAACTTTCAACTGAGAACTTTGGGGCTGGTGAAATGGCTTAGTTGTTAAGGCATTTGCCGAAGCCTTAGGACCCTGGTTCAACTCCCCAGAACCCACATAAGCCAGATGTACAAGGGGTTGTTTGTGTCTGGAGTTTGTTTGCAGTGGCTAAAGGCCTTGGTGCACCCATTCTCTCTTTCTATCTGCCTCTCTCTCTCTCTCTCTCTCTCTCTCTCTCTCTCTCTCACACACACACACACACACACACACATATAAATAAATAAATAAATAAGTAAATAAGTTGGTAAAATATAGGAAAAGAAAAAGAGAACTTTGAAAATATTGCTATGAGCTTTTCAAAGACAAAATCCACATGTCACATATATTTTGTTCAGAAATTGTTGGAGCGTTTACCGTGAGCAGCGTGACCCAGCTCGAGGAGTCTAGCCGACTACTGGACTGCGTGCTTGGTCCGAGGAAGATACTCACTGAATTAGGAAAGATGCTCTTCCCAGACCAGCCACCAAGCTGACCCTTGATGGGAAATGCTGCTGGCGAGGATCCACATGCCAGGCAGGAAGCAACCCCCAGGGGTGCCTTTGTACCCCAGAGGTACAACCAGGAAGCGTGACTCCTACTTTCAGCAGACATGCCCACTGCATAATTTATTCCAGACCTCGGGCCCTGCTAACATCCAGACAAATGGCTATTTAAAATTAGAATGCAGATTAATTCCTGGCTTGGTGCTTTTGCTTCTAGGTATCTATCCTGAATAATCAGAGATGTGGGTACCGTCTATGCACAAGAATGGTTTGTCTGTGTTTAGCCTAACCAGTGAAACATTTAAAAACAGTGTGGATTCTAAGAGGGAATTACTTATTGAAAAAAAATAGTTTTGCAATAGAGTCGCACATTAGAAAGTTGGTAGGTTAGGAACAGCATACACAGTTTCTTTCCCTTTTCCCCTCCTACTCTTCCTCCATTCTCTCTTTCCTTTTTTGAGACAGGGTCTCATGTAGACCGGACTGACCTCCAACTTTCTATATAAGTGAAGATGACCTTGAATTTTTAAAAATTATTTATTTATTTGAGAGCAACAGGCAGAGGGAGAAAGAGGCAGAGAGAGAGAGAGAGAATGGGCGCGCCAGGGCCTCCAGCCACTGCAAACAAACTCCAGATGCGTGTGGCCCCTTGTGCATCTGGTTAATGTGGGACCTGGGGAACCGAGCCTCGAACCGGGGTCCTTAGGCTTCACAGGCAAGAGCTCAACTGCTAAGCTGTCTCTCTAGCCTGACCTTGAATTTTTGATCCTCCTGCCTCTACCTCCCTCGGGCTGAGAATATAAGCACGCACCATCGCGCCCAGTCTATGCGGTGCTGCAACAGAATTCACGGCCTCTGCACGCACTCTGCCACCCAGCCGCATGCCCAGCAGCAGTTTCCGTTTCTTCAGCAGTCATCGGTGGTGGCACATGACCGTCGTCCCTGCACTTTAGAAGGCTGAAAGCGCGAGATCAGGAGTTTTTGAGGCCAGCCTCAGCTGCATAGTGAGTTGCAGACCAGCTTGGGCTACAAGACAACTTATCTCAAAAAATAACAGTAAAAAACAAACAAACAAAATCAACCATTTCTTGGGCCTCCTGGGCTTTTCCCAGTGTGGTGAGTCATGAATCAAATTACTGTCTACAGGGAGAATGATCACTGTGTGCGTGTTGCTGCCGCGGGGAAGCCTGTGGTATGGGAGTGTGTTTAAGAAGGCAGACCTGGTCTGGGACATCCACAAAGCCCCACTGAGCAGAGGGTATCAGATCTGGAGGATGAAGGGTATAAGGGGGCGGGAGGGGGGGAGGATGGGAGGGTAGGAAAAAGTACAATAAACAAAACAAAAATGTGTTTACAGTCTAACCCCAAACTCTATACATGGATAAACATGCATATAGTCAGACACCCCTAATCCAAAAAGCTAAAATCCAAAATACTTTGGCCTCCATAACTGTTTAAATGTGACACATTTCAGACTGCATTTTTTTTTTTTTTAATTAGGAATGCTTAACAGGTAAATTCTGGGCAAATATTGAAATCTGAGCTACTTCTGGTCCCAGGCACTTTGGATAATGGCTGTGCATGGTCTTGGGAAAGAGCAGTAAGACTAGAAACTCGGCTTATTTCCTTCTTCTGTGTCTTTAAAAGGTACAGCGCGTGCCTTGAGGGCCCCGGTGAGAGCTGGGAGAGAGGCTCAGGAGTAGAGTGTTTGCCTGGCATTCCCAGAGCCCTGGGCTCCATTCTCAGTACTCTCTAAAACAAACAAATACATATGCCTAAGAATCTGATTTGAAACACGCTCCTTCTTACAAACAGTCTCCCTTTTCTTGGACCCTGGAATGCCTGAGCTCTGCTTTACCCGTCGTGCGTGTGCGTGCATGTGTGTGTGTGTGTGTGTGTGTGTGCTTAGCTTATGTAAAACAAAACAGTGTGGGGAAGGTGTCCCTTTGTCTCAGCTGAATCATCAGCATGGATTGTTTATTAATATTTGCTAGTGTCACAGAGCTGCTCAGGAGGCATTAATAGTAAATGACGGGAACTCTACTTGCAGACACAAGGCGTACTGCACGTGCACGTGATGGAGAGGAGGCGGGATTTTAACTAGGCATCGGTGATCCATGTGGAACTGCAAGCCCACATATGTGGGTCCAAACAGTTTCTGTTTGCACAGAATGTTTCTTTTTAAAAATATTTTATTTATTTATTCACTGGGTGTGGTGGCGCACGCCTTTAATCCCAGCACTCGGGAGGCAGAGGTAGGAGGATCGCCGTGAGCTCAAGGCCACCCGGAGATTCCATAGTGAATTCCGGTTAGCCTGGGCTAGAGTGAGACCCTACCTCGAAAAAACAAAACATTCTATCTATCTATCTATCTATCTATCTATCTATCTATCTATCTATCTATCCAATTGAGAAAGAGAGAGAGAGAGAATGGGCACACCAGGACCTCTAGCCACTGCAAACGAACACATCTGGATTATGTAGGTATTAGGGAATAGAACCTGAGTCCTTAGGCTTTACAGGCAAGTGCCTTAACCACTAAGCAATCTCTCTGGACCATGATATTTCTTTTCTTTTGAAAAATACTATAGGACTGGGACTAGCAGAATGTTTGCTTAGTATGCACAAAGTCCTCTGTTTGATCCCAACATCGCATAAACTGTTATTCCAGAACTAGGGGTGGAAATGGGCAGATCAGGAGTTCAAGGGTTCAAGACCATCCTGAGCTACATAAATCCTGTCTGGAAAAAAAAGAAAACAGGAAGGAAGGAGGGAACAAGGAAGGGAAATACTACAGAGCTAATGGATTGGGAAATCCAGACCATAATTTCTTTTTAAAAAAATATTTATTATTTTTATTTGCTTATTTGAGGGACAGAGACAGAAAGATGCAGATAGAGAAAGAGAGTGTGGGTGTGCCACAGCCTCCAGCTGCTGCAAACGAACTCCAGATGCAGGCGCCACCTTGTGCACCTGGCTTACATGGGCCCCAGGAAATCGAACTTGGGTCCTTAGACTTCACAGGCAAGGGCCTTAACCACTAAGCCATCTCTCCACCCCATTAATTTTTTTGACTTCTAAATGGAATTCTCTATGTCAGCTATATGGTTTTCAAAGTGTGGGCAACCAGGGAGTGGAGCTTGTGTGTGTGACGTGTGTGGCAGTGCTCGTGAGTGTGAGGGCGTGCGTGCGTGTGGCACGGCGGGCACAGGGAGGTCCGAGGACAGCTTTCCAGGCCGGGCCTTGCCTTCACCTTGAGGCAGGGTCTTTGGCTGCTCAGTGCTGCACGGGCCAGTGAGGCGGCCTGAGACAGGAAATTTTCCTGTTTTCACTCCCATTTTTCCACAGGCACGCTGGGGTGACAGAAGCCAGCCACAGCTGCCGGCTTTTGCCTGGGGCGTGGGTGTCTAAGCTCAGGGACTCTGGGGTTAGCGCAGCAAGTGCCTTATCCGCTGAACCACCTGCGCTACCCTGGGAATAAAAACGCTGAAACCAACGTATATGTGCGTGTGGTAGTGCACGTTTGGGCTCCCCAGGGTGCGCTCATGGAGGTCAGGGTCACTGCTGACCCTCTTCCTCAACCACTCTGCACGCTAGTTTTAGGGGACTGGGTTTCTCACTGAGCCCAGAGTTCACTGACTTGGCTATACTAGGGGCTCAGCAAGTCCTGGGGATGCTTCTGTCTCTACCTTCCCATGGTCCATGTGGACGTGGAATGAGAGACAAGGACTGACGGGGGCTGGGGAGATGGCTCAGTAGCTCAGGTGCTTACCTCTCAGGCAGAGGACCCGAGTTTGGCCCCTACTTCACACATAAACTGCTGGGCATGGCAGTACAATGCCAGGACCCCAGCATGGCTGGCCTCTCTGGCCAGTCTGTCTAACCTGCTTGGTGAGCTCCACACCAGTGAGAGACGCAGCAGGGTGGCCCTCAGTCTCTAACACACATGTGCACACACACACACACACACACACACACACACCAACTCACACATACTCACCACACAAATGTGCCAGAACCTAACGACCCGAGTTCAATTCCCTAGTACCCATACAAAGCCAGATGCACAAAGTGGCACATGCAACTGGAGTCTTTTTGCAGTGGCTGGAGATCCTGGTGTACCTATTCTCTATGTCTGCTTCTCTTCTCACTGATTGCTGATAAAAGTTTAAAAATTTGAAAAAGGAAAAAAAAAACTGCTGATAGACAAATGAGAATTAAGTTTAATAATATATGTACGAGAATGCCATAATCTAGCTGGGCGTGGTTGTACATGCCTGTCATTCCGGCATACAAGAGGCAGAGGCATGAGAGTTGCAAGTTGGAGGCCAGCATGGGCTACACAGAGAGTTCCAGGCCAGTCTCAGTTACATAGCAAGTCCTTGTTTCAAACACAGAAAAGGAAAAGAGGAAGAAAAAGGAAAGGAAAGGGAAAGAAAGAAATGAAAAGAGGAAGAAATCAATTACTTTGTATTCTTACTTAAAAGTTAATTTAAAGAAGGAAACATGGGATGAGGAGATGGCTCAGTGGTTAAAGGCATTTGCTTCCCAAAGCATATCAGATTGGGGTTCCATTCCCCCGCACCCATGCAAAAGCCAGATGCACAAAGTGATGTGTGTGTGTGTGTGTAGTTCATTTACAGCAGTAAGAGGTCCTGGAGTGCCCATTTTCTCTCCCTCTCCTCACACATAAGTAAAAATTAAAAAGGGAAGGAAGGAAGGAAAGAAAGAGACAGAAACAGCAACAACAAGAAAATCGATGATGCTCAGAGAATTAAATTTTGGTAAGCAAACTACTTTTGGAGGCTAGGCATGGCGGGAGACGTCAGAGTCACGGCTCTTGGGGCTCAGTTGGAAGGGTTATGGGCTGCAGCCCAGACTCGGGGGACACAGCAACACCCTGGCTCGAAAAGAAATAAAATACCATGAAAGAATACAAAGCAAACCACTTTGGGAATGCCTCTTGCAGTCTTCCTTGGGCCTGTTCACAGAGAGTACCTTGCCTGCAATCCTGCAGTTCTCTCTTGAATCCGCAAACTGGCTTCTTTGCAGTGAAGCAGTTTGGGAAAGAAACACAAAGGACATCCTATATCTCCTGGCCGGAGTCTCTGGCCTTACTGGATGAATCATAGGGAAGCCCATAAATGTCAAAAGCGTCTGCCCAGGCTGTTCTGTTATTACCATATATGGCTAATATAGATCCATTTATCTCTAACAAATCTCTACTTGAGCGCCAGCAATTTCCATACCTTATTGTCTTTCTTAAGAATTTTTCTTGCTCTATGACTTCAACATGTAAGACAGTACTGACAACCGTCACCACAGGCCAGGTTGTTTTACTGTGTGCGCGCGCGCGTGTGTGTGTGTGTGTGTGTGTGTGTGTGTGCATGCGTGTCTGACTGCAAAATGTTTATATGGGTAAGTGTTTCAGCAAGGTCGAAGTGCCCAGCTATTAGCACTGTGGCTACAAGTGGGTGAACGGCACCAGCAGGTGAGGATTTCTGACCCTATCCCACCTGAACGGTCCCCTCGCCTCTTCAGTGTTTCTTACCACATAGTCAGGAATTGGACGAAAAATTGTAGATTGTTTTTGCTACGTTCCTTAGGGAAGTGAATACCAAAAATATTTTTAAGACTCCTACAAGCTGACTGCTATGAAAATTCACGACGCGGAAAGACGGTTTAAGACTTATCCTGGGGAGTGCTGAGGAGATGGATCAGTGGGTAGAGCCTTGCCGCACAAGCAAGACAACCCAAGTTCGGATCCCGAGACCCCACATAAAGCTTCACGGTAGCATGCGTCTGCAGTCTCAGCACTCCCACGGCTCACAAACAAGAGAGTTTGTCTCCAACAAGCTGGAAGGCAAAAACCGACCAAGGACTCACCTGCACAGGAGTCTGTCTTTTTATTTCCACTTGTGCATGGCACATGAGGACCCGTTTTTTTCTCTCTCTCTCTCACACACACACCTGGGAAATCCTTCCTTTCTTTTCTCCTGAGGGTCAAACCTAGAAAGATCCAAGGACCCATGGCCGCGGGCTTGTCCCCACTTTCCACCCAGACAGAGAACACACTGGGGCTACACATGATGGGGTAGCTAGCTGTCCTTGTGACCCCAGGCTGCGCTGTGGGGGAGTTCACCAGAGGTGACAAAGCAAATCTGCCTTTATTTTCATATTCCCCCATGTGGCAAGGGCAAAATCTTCAGATCCACCTTTAAAAGACACAAAGGGCCATGAAAGGTAAGTGCAGACAATTGGCCAGACGGGAACTCTGTGCACCCCCCCCCCCCCCCCCCCCCCCCGCCCCAGCCATCTGACCTGAGCGCAGGGCTCGGAGATGTACAACAACCCGAGAGACACGTCACTCCACCAGGGCTGCTAGACGCTGCGCGGGGGCCCTGGTGTGACGGTGCATGCCTGCCACCCCAGCACTCGGGGCAGGAGGGGGGACTGAGGCAGGAGGATCATGAGTTCAAGGTCAGCCTGGGCTACGTAGCGTTGTAGAACACTGTCTTCTGGACGCGACACAGTTGTTACCATCTTGAAATCAGAGCGGCTGTGATCACCCACGTGAGACCCCTGCAGGGATTCCGGCTACTCACGCCCCTCTCCCTGCCCCTCCCCCCAGCCGCATGTGGTCTCAGGAGATGCAAGGATAGAGAATAGGTGGAAGGTTAACTGAGGAGACTCCATCTGTACACCTAGGAGGAAACCATCTTCCATGCTGGGGTGGGACTTTTTAGTGATGGAGCTGTTTGAGGGGGGGTCACTCATGCCCCTTTAAGTAGCTCCTCATCCAGGCTCCTGGAAGTCAGCCCAGTAAACTCATTGGTTCACCATGCTAGAACCGACTGCTTGCCATTGGTGCTCTATCTGGGGGGAACAGAAAACAACATAACATATAAAGTGATCCTGTTCCCCAGCCTCCTTCCAAAATAGGGCTGTGGAGAAGGCTCAGTGGGAAAAGCGCTTGGCATGCAGACATGAGTACTTGAGTTTGGATCCCCGGGACCACAGTGGGCTGGCTTCTGTAACTCCCACATGCCAATGGCAAGATGGGAGGTGGAGGCAGGAGAATGTTCTAGAGGGATCTCAGGGGCCAACGAGCCTGGCGAGCGCAGCAGTGAGCTATGACAATGAGACCCAGCCTCACACGAGGCGAAGGTGACAACCACAAGCCAAGGTTGTCCTCGGATCTCCACACGCAACCCGGAGCACACGTGAACAGGTGCAAACACATCACGCGCACATAGCCCGGAACGCAGGCTGTGCTGAACTGTCCAGTCACCATTGAGGCTCTTTTTTTTTCTTACATATACACATGTGAGTCATCTGTACAGAAAAAAATTCCAACTGGCCTGAATTTGAATCCCAGCTCAGTGGGTCAGTGAAAAACCTTGTCTCCATAAATTAGGTGGCGAGTGATTGAAGAAAACATATAACGCTGACCTCTGGCTTCCCCAT
Organism: Jaculus jaculus; assembly: GCF_020740685.1. Taxonomy (NCBI): domain Eukaryota; kingdom Metazoa; phylum Chordata; class Mammalia; order Rodentia; family Dipodidae; genus Jaculus; species Jaculus jaculus. Next base: position 11,177,320 of record NC_059103.1, on the reverse strand, counting down.
GCACATGCACTTAAGGCATAGGCGCACACACACGTGTCCTTGCACACACATGAAACCACGTATACACAGCACACACACAATGCAGTGAGCCGGGCGTGGTGGCGCACGCTTTTAATCCCAGCACTCAGGAGGCAGAGGTAGGAGGACCGCCCAGAGTTCGAGGCAACCCTGAGGCTACATAGTGAATTCCAGGTCAGCCTGGGCCAGAGTGAGACCCTACCTCGAAAAACCAAAAAATAAATTAAATAAATAAAAAGCAACGGAATGGTTGCTGAATGTTAAGTCCCTGCTATGCCTGTCCTGCTGAAGAGAAGGGAAGGAAAGGGTCTTAGCACCAGGCAAGGATGCCCACCCAGAGCAGGACAGAGTGGCACTATTACTCATAGGCTCATTCCAATGGGGGATGGGCACCGATCATCTCCCCCCCCAACTATGCGCTGTACTCACACAAGCAGAATCAAGTCATATACACAGACAGTGGTAGAGAGAAGGAGAAACAGGCAGAGCAAGAGCGAGAGAGGTGGGAGATCAGTCAGTCAGCAAAGGGGCCTTACAAGCAAGAGAAGTGAAGTTGGATTCTCAGAACCAGCTGCGGTGGTGTTACCCTGACAGCTCCGGTGTTGGGCAGGTGCAGACAGAGGATTCCTAGGGCTCACGAGGCAGGCAATCGATGCTGACCAGTGAGCTCCAGGCCACTGACAGGCCCTGTCTCTCATCATCATTCTGAGAATGACACTTGGCGGTCTCCTGGCCTCTGGATGGGTGCAAATGTGTGCACACAAGCGTGCATGCGCACATACCCACACGCACACACGGCCTAAGAAAACACACAAGACCATGGGGATGCTGTTCAATCTGAGCAAAGGCAGAGGGATTAGAAAGTCCCAAGGTACACGGTGGGTGCCATTGGCAAGAGCCATGAGTTGGCTGCACTGATGGAGAGAGACTGCCCCGCCCAAGGAGGACTGCTTCAAGAACACTGTGTGGACCAAACAAGAAATCTAAGCTGCATGGTTTCGTGGAGATTTTGAAAAGCTGAAGGGTTCATGCTGCACTGCAGTCTCCACGGTGCCTAGGCCGGGGCAGAATGCTCACTGCATTGAGCGTGTGTGTGTGGTTCTTGGGGGCCCTGGCATGCAGGTGTTCCAGGTCACGGGACCTGCAGCATGGTGGGGCTGAAGTGGATGTGTCTGCGGCTTACAACAGGCCTGTTAAGTATAGGTTGTTCCAGGTTAATTCAGTTAGCTGTTCTCCTCCTCTTCCTCTTTCTCTTCCACTCCTTTTCTTTGTATATTTGAGGCAGGGTCTCATGTAGCCCAGGCTGGCTCCAAACACCCTATGTAGCCCAGGCTGGCCTTGAACTCCTGATCCTCTTGTCTCTACCCGCCAAGTGCTGGGATTACAAGAGTGTGACACCATGCCCTACTTAAATCAGTCAGTTCCTGAGGGTTCATCTAGAACCTTCTTTTGGGGGTGAATGGGGGACGACCCAACCCATCTCACTTGGATTGTACCAGCTGCTGGTACTCCAGAGTTCTCCAAAGAAACAGAGTATGTGCGTGCGTGCGTGTGTGCGTGTGTTTGGCAACCAGATTCTAACGAGGCTTCCCTGTTTCAACAGCATCTATACCACTGGCCTGGTCACAGGACACCAACCAGAGTCTCTGAATGGAGGCAGAACGGCCCACGTGTCAGTTAACCCTGTGGGTCTTTTTCCACCTGGTACTTTCATGACTCTACTGCTTTCCGCCTTGCTGTGAGGTAGGGTCTCTCACTGAACCTAGGACTCACGGACTTGGCTAGACTGGCAGGACACTTGCCCCAGGGAACCTTCCGTCTGTGCCTCTCTAGCCGTAGAAGTACAGGCATGCGCCACCCCACCTGGCAGTTATGTGGGTGCCCGCGCTATAAACTCAGGTTCTCATGCTTGTGCAGCAGAGCGAGCATTTACCTGCTGAGCCGCCTTGTGGGCCCCTCTTCCTTTCTGATACATGGCCTCGGCTGCCACAGACCGCTACACGGGTGAGGAATTCACTGAGCTTCTGACCCTCCTGCTTCCACCTTTGAGTGCTGTGGTCACAGGCATGCACCGCCATGCCTGGTTTTGGGGTGCTGGGGCTCTGTGCACCCTACGCAAGTGCTCTCCCCGCTCGCCAGCCTGGTGGCTTTATCGTTTGAGTTGCCGGGGACTCTGGGTCCCCACGCTTCCTTCACAGAGTCTGAAGCTCCTGACTGTAGACCTCAGCGCCCCCCCCCCCCCCCCGGGGCCTGATCTTTGCACACCCGTCTTTTGCTATCCCCGGAACAACCCGAGTGGTCTGGTCAGCCTCACCTACCGTCTCTACTCCTTGCTGTTTTCTCTTTTTTTTTTTTTTAAATATTCAATTTTTGGTTTTTGAAATTTTATTTTATTTTATTTATTTGAGAGAGACAGAGAGAGAGGAAGAGGCAGATAGAAAGAAAGAGAATGGGCATGCCAGGGCCTCCACCACTGCAAATGAACTGCAGACGCGTGCCCCCTTGTGCACCTGGCTTACGTGGGTCCTGGGGAATCAAACTGGGGTCCTTAGGTTTCACAGCAAATGCCTGAACCGCTCAGCCATTATCCCAGCCCCTGTTTTCTCTTTGATACCCCCTGGCCTGCTGCCAGCACAGGATTTTAGGCACTGCTCAATAAGAGCCATTTTTCACTCAGGAAAAGGGAACTGCTTATGGCTTCAGAAGGTTCTAGAAAAGATACAAAGTTTCCAAAGGGCACGATGCCACATGTGCTTTCTGTGGGCTGCGCAGTAGGTCATTTCCTTGAGGTCCGCCAGCGAGAGCTCTGTGAGCAGGGAGGGTTGGTTCTTGGAGGTTCGGGGATGGGCACCCCCTGAGCATAAAAGAGGACCAAGCGCTGATAAGGCAAGAGCTGGCAGGCACCACTGAAGCTCCCCCAGGGCTGCTTTTCCTAGGAGGCTTCTGCAGACTGGACACAGGATGGTAAGCTTGAGCCTCTGGGCCACTGACCCTCACAGGCAGAGTAGTCAGGCTTGAAAGGGTCAAAAGAATGACAGTGGTCTAGGTTCAAAAAGGACGGGAGCGGGCTGGAGAGATGGCTTAGTGGTTAAGGCGTTTGCCTGAAAAACCAAAGAATCCCGGTTCAACTATCCAGGACCCACATAAGCCAGATACACAAGGTGTCTGGAGCTCATTTGCAGTGGCTAAAGGCCCTGGTGTGCCTTTTATATTCTCTCTCCCAAATAAACACATAAAATATAAAAAATGGTATTTCATTTAAAAAAAAAAAGGATGGGAGGGAGAGTTTTATATGCTTGCATGGAAGGTTTCCTAGAATTCCTTTCTGATTCCATCAAATGTGGACTTGACTATGGCAGGGGGAAAGTCCACCGATGCTGGGGTGCTTCTGAGAAGCCTCCAACAGGACAGTAAAGAAGGGCACCCCAAAACCTGTAAAATAAGGCTCCTAGAGAGGCAGCACATGATCCATCCCAGGGTCTGCAAGATCCAGCTAGCCAGCTAAATCCGGCCAACTGCTGGTATTTTTATGGTCCATGAGCTAAGAATGGTTTTTACACTTTTAAATGGTTACATTTAAAATGGTTATGTAAGTGCCTACATAATCTCCCAATTTTGCCTCTTGCCTGATCAGGCCTGAAATATTTAATGGCAGGCCACTCAAGAGAAAGAGTTGTGGCCAGACCTTGTGGCACGGGCTGTTATCATAGCTATGGGAGAGGCTGAAAAGCAGAAGCACAAGTTCAAGGCCTGCCTGGGCAACTCAGTAAGGCCTTGATTCAAAATTTAAATATAATAATAATTTTAAGAGGATTTAAAGATGCAGCTAAGGGATTGGGTGCTTACCTAGAATCCCCCAGTGAGGGGCTGGGGTGTGGCTCAGTGGTAGAGCTCCTGCCTAGAATCCCCAGTGAGGGGCTGGGGGCGTGGCTCAGTGGTAGAGCTCCTGCCTAGAATCCCCCAGGGAGGGGCTGGGGGCGTGGGTCAGTGGTAGAGCTCCTGCCTAGAATCCCCCAGTGAGGGGCTGAGGGCATGGCTCAGTGGTAGAGCTCCTGCCTAGAATCCCCCAGTGAGGGGCTGGGGGCGTGGCTCAGTGGTAGAGCTCCTGCCTAGAATCCCCCAGTGAGGAGCTGAGGGTGGGGCTCACTCTTGTCTAGCATGTGTTAGGACCTAGATTCAATCCCCAGCACACACACAGACACGAAGTGTACAGAACATGCCCCTTTCCTCCTTTTTTGTGCTTGTCTCACCTCTGCCTTCCAGGTATCCCTGTGAGAAGGCCTCACACCTGACAATCAGACAGCCAGGATGAATGCGGCTCTGGGAGCCGGGCATGTGTGTTGCCAGGGTAAACCGGGCAGTTCCTTTTGACCCAGGAACAACTATAAATAAAAAGATTCCTGTAAACATCAGACGTGATGTGGAACATGAATGTATCTGCATAAGCTCAGAACACTTTCGGGAATAAAAATTTATCGTTCTTCATGGTTGTTTGTGAGCTGATTTATTACCAAACTGTGTTCTTGTCTCATAAACATTGTTACATGCCATCCACAGTCCACACAAAATATAATAATGTGGAATAGGAATTTGCCCCTCTGCCAGAGGTGACCTGGGCATGCTGCCATTGCCAGGTCAGGGGCACCTCTGTACTGGGCCAGTTCTCACTGAGCCTTGCTAAAATCACCTGCTCAGAGCAGGAGGGGGCTGAGCTCATGTTGAAAGCAGGCTCACAGAAGACAGCTCTCCAGTCTACACTCTTCCACAGAAAAACCTTCCCGATCACAGTCACCTGTGGGTGAGGGGGACAGGAGAGTAAACTGTGGGTTTTAGGAAACTTAGGATACAAACCCTTTAGTGCCAGAAAGGAAGCCACAGTGTGCAGGAGCCTGAGGAGCAGGGACATGCTGTGTCTCTCAAGTCATCCGAAGGGGTTTCAGGGAAGTGTCACCTCTGCCTCAGGACCCATACCATCCACACCAGCCTATGAGGTCTGCACTTGAGCAGCACTTAAGGTGTGAAATTCAAGGCTGACAAAGTCCAGGGTGACCTGATGAAGTGGCCAAGCTGTCACCAGAACACAGGTCTTTGTACCTTGTCCAAGAGCCCCTTCCCTCCACCAGCTCAGGCTGGGTCAAAATTCCTTGGATTCTAAGCAATCGTTTTTTTTTCTCTTTCTTCCCTTCCTCCCTCCTCCCCCTCCCTCCTCTGTGCGTCAGGGTCTCTTGTACACTGGAACTTGCTGTGTGGTCTAGGATGACCTTGAACTCCTGGTCCTGCTGCCTCCCCCTCCCAAGTCCTAGGGTTACAGATGATCGCCAGCCCGCTTGGCTTGTGCAGTGCTGGGATCGAGCCCAGGGCCTTGTGCACGTCAGGCAGGCACTCTAGCTGTGGAGCTAAGTCCCAGCCCAGGGCAGCTTTCATAGAAGATGACATTGCTTGAAAACATGTGCGGGTGCCCAGTTCCTGCTGGGGCTGCCTTCTGGGCAGCTGAGAAGTAACTCCCGGGACTGGGACGCCGCTTATGCACAGAAGAGTGCGCAGTCGCTGGGACCTGATGCAGGCCTGAGATAGAGGGGGACGGAAACGCACCAGCAGGCCACACGGTGTGGGCAGGCCGGAACACAGACCCTCACTCCTGCCATGGGATCAAGGGCCCTCTCTTCAAGACTTGTACCCCAAAAAGCAGCTCACAGGTTTTCCTGTCACAGACAGAAGCGAAGCTGAAGGTGAAATGGAAACTGCCTGGCAGTAGTCTCCGATCTTCTAGGGGGGGCTGGGGATAAAGTGTGGCACTTAGAGACAACTTGAGATGCCAAGGGAAGCTCGAGGTCTCTAACCATTGGGCCATCCCCCCAGCCCGCGGTTGACTTGTAGACCCATCACATCGTCCGATGACATAAGGAACGCATGAAGACTCTCAAACTCTTCGTTATCTCGTCAGCCCAGTGACTAATGAACAGGGAAGTACTTTGAAGCAGGGTGAGTGCCTGATGCTTTCTTTGAGTAAACCTATCTGTGGTTCTTATCTCCTTACAGAAGGAGTGATGTCTCGCTTAGCATGCAATTGCGAGCCCCTACTGTGTGCCTTGTGTGTGCATAGTCAGAAGACAGTCTTGGCTTCCTCTTCCTGTCCCTTTCTTCCTCCCCCTTCCTCCCTCCCTTCCTTTCCTCTTGACAGCCCTGGACTGACTCTTTCCTTCTCTCCTGCCCTCTCTTCTTCCCTTCCTACTCTCCCTCCCTGGAGACAAGGTATTGCTATGAAGCTAGGATGGTAACAACCTTGCAATCCTCCTGCTTCGGCCTCCCAAGTAGGGGGACCACAGGTGTGGGCCACCATGCCCAGCCAGTCCTGGCCTCTTGAAGAGACAGTACATTGAGGACCACAAAGCCACACCGCAGTGACACGGCCCAGCAAGGGAAAGCAGGAGCTTGCTCAGAGAGACACAGGGGTGGACCTAGGACCTGGGGACCTCCCCGTGCTTGAGACCCAGACTCACCCCTCCCCCACAGGAAGCCACAGCTCTGTCCTGGAGTCCCAGCACATCGCAGACATGACCATCACCCACGACCACCTGTTTACTGGTCTGAGACCAACGAGAGCCCCTCCACTCCACTCCAGACCAGGCCTCCCTGAAGCTGGTACTCCTAGCCCAGGCCGGGGCACATAAAAAGCATTTGATATTATAAATGTTTACTGAATGGAGTTCAAGGTGGGGAGGGATCATTTTCACTCCCCACCCTCGCCCCCACCCCGCAAACACACCTACAGCTAAATAGACAAGAGCTACTCAGTTCAAAGACAGGAACTCAAACATCAACTGCGTGTTCAAGCAGGAGAGGAAGGTCAGGCAGTGTGGGGTGTACTGGTGGTCGAGATGAAGGCCATGGCCAGCCTCTGCAGCGGCCCACATCTGAGGGGACATGCAGCCATTTTTGGAAGACCCTCAATGATCTGGTGAATTTCCCAAAGGAAAGAGCGGGGCGGCTCTGGGCACAAGGACGTTCTGTCTGACCAGGTACGATGGTACAGGCCGAGGTGGGAGATGCAACGCCAGCCTGCACCCAGCTCGGGCTAGGCAGCCAGACTGGCGCACACAGCTCGTGGTACGCTACCTGCTTAGGATCCCTCCCTGGTGAGGGCCTGGAGGCTTGGCGCAGAGGTACAGCACTTGCCCAGCGTGGTTGAGGCCCTGGGTTCCAGCCCTGGCCCAGCAAATAAGTTCTTTAAAAACTTGAGAAGGCAGCCTGGGTGAAAGGCGCAGGCTGCGGGAGACACTTGGGAGCGCTTTCGCTGACAAGTTGCCTGAGAGAGACGCTGCCAGCGGAGGCCGGTTTCTATTTTGGTGCTAACATCGGGAAACAAGCTTAAAACACATGTGCTTCCACTCGGGGCAGCTGTTTTCCCCAAACAGCTCAAAATAGGGGCTCTCTGCATCACATGTGACCCTCACATGTGTGGCTCCTTCGCCACCAATATGATCCGCAGGTTCTGGATTTGCATAGGAGATTTCATTTTCTTACAGGGCCCGCAAGCCTCAAAAACTATATGCCTTAAAACCGGACCCAATTCCATACGGTTGTCAGTAATCTGCAGGCACGTGGCCCTCCACTTTCCATGGGGCTGAGCAGACCGCCTGGGGAAAGTTTAATCTCGGAGGCAATTGGACCACAAGTGGCCCTGCTACAGATGAACGGGTCATACTGTCAGGGGGTCTTCGCAGGTAATTTGTCACGAGCTTTCGCAGAATAGAAATGGTGCTCCAGCACCCTGATGGTGGGACGCTTGAGGTGCTGGGGCAATCCTGCTTCCCAGATGTGGCCAGAGTAAATCAAAGAAAAACAGCTCCGCGGAACTTGCTGGGAGAATTGAGATTTCAAAGTAATCTTCTAGCCCTCACTAGGGATGAATGTTAAAGTGCCTGGAGGCTTCATCTCAATGGGAGGCCAGTGGGAGGGAAGTATAGCCTGGGGATGAACAGTCCCCCAATAGCTGCCCCTTCCTCTGTTCCCGCCACCAGAGGGCTTGGCCTAGAGCTGGCACGGAGTCAGCAGATGGTTGGTCTGAGGTGCAGGGTGAGGCCAGATCCCAGGGTTGATGGAGACCCATGGGTATTTTCCGGGCATCTTACAGTGGCAAAGCTGCAGCCCCAGAGGAAAAGGGGCATCAAAGGCCAGCCATGACCCAGGCAGGTCAGCTAGTCGCTTTTCTTGCTCATGTCCTGGATTAACAAATCCATGCAGTTTGAGAGGCAGGGAGAAGCTTCCTGCTTGAGCTGAGGGTGTCCCAGAACGTGGCCCCTGTGCCCAGCCAGTGCCTGCTGGGCATCCGAGACTGAGAACGTTGTCCTAGCTTCAAAAGGCCCTGTTTCTTTTTCCTTTTTAAAATATTTTATTTTTATTTATTTATTTGAAAGAGAGAAAGAGGGAGGGAGGGAGAGAGAGAGGATGGGCATGTCAGTATCTCCAGCCACTGCAAACGAACTCCAGACACATGCGCCACTTTGTACATCTGGCTTATATGTGGGTCCTGGGGAACTGAACTGGGATCCTTTGGCTTTGCAGGCAAACGCCTTAACCACTAAGCCATCTCTCTAGCCCAAGGCCTGTTTTTTTTTTTTTTTTTTTTTCTTCCACTGATGGGCTCTCCTTCAGGAGGCCCAAAGCCTTCTCCCGAAACATGAAGGGTTGGTGACAGATGAAGAAGTTGGCCTGGGATGGAGGGATGGCTTAGCGGTTAAGGTGTTTGCCTGCAAAGCCAAAGGACCCAGGTTCGATTCCCCAAGACCCATGTTAGCCAGATGCACAAGGAGGTGCATGCATCTGGAGTTCATTTGCAGTGGGTGGAGGCCCTGGCATGCCCATTCTCTCTCTCTGCCTCTTACTCTGTCAAATAAATAAATAAATAAAAGTAAAATATATTAAAAAAAAAAAAAAAAAGAAGGTGGCCTTTTGAACAACAGCGGAGAAGCCACGGCAGGGAGTGTGTCCTATGCTGGGAAAGGTGCTGGGGCTTTGCAGGGTCACCCTCATTCTCCCATCCTTGTCTCAGCTCTGCCATCCACACTGCAGCCCCCCACCCCCACCTGCACTGAGCTGATAATGGCTTGGTGTGGGGCTTTGTAGTGTGGTCTTGGTTTATTGTTTTCTTTTAAGGCAGGGTCTCAAACTCATAGCAATCCTCCTACCTCAGCCTCCCAAGCATTGGGATTACAAGCTCAGTGAGCCACTGCGTCAACTGGTCTCGGGTCTCGCTGGGGCAGGAAGGCACCCAGCCCAAGTTAGACTCCTGCTAACGGGGCCTGATGAAGTCACAGTGGCGGAGCTGAGTAAGTGGGGAGCAGCCAGACGCATGGCTCCCTGTCCCCCAGGGGCTCTGCGATTCCAAGAGGGCCAGCTGGGGCTTGGGCTCCTGGGACCTGAGCCACCTGCCCAGTACCCACCTGAAACAGAGGACAGTGATGCAAGAAATGTCCTCAGCCATCCTTCTACGCTATGGCCTCTCGGGGCCAACATGATGAGGTTCCAGGTTCTCCTCCATGGGAAGGCCAGAGACACGACCGCAGTGGAATCTGATTAGATGGCCACAACGCCTCAGGGGACATGGGCACACGCTGCTGCCCCCCCAGGCTCTCACCCAGCTCTTGTCACTTTGCCCACCGAGTGCTGGGGGGCAAAGGGCTCTCCCACATGCAGACCCAGGGCACACAGCTTCGTTCATGAGACACTGTATAACAGCTTGCAGGGTGATTTCTTACACTTATTTCTCTCTCGCCTGTTTTTCCTTTTCTCTCTTCTTTCCCTCTCCTTTTCCTTTTCTGCAGTGCTAGGGATTGAACTCAGAGGTTCAACATGGGCCAGGCAAGCGCTTTGCCCCTGAGCCACAACGCAGGCTGTGTGTGTGTGTGTGTGTGTGTGTGTGTGTGTGTGTGTTTTAATTCATTTAAAAAAATATATTTTGAGGGCTGGAGAGATGGCTTAGAGGTTAAGTGCTTGCCTGTGAAGCCTAAGGACCCTGGTTCGAGGCTCAATTCTCTAGGACCCACGTTAGCCAGATGCACAAGGTGGCGCACACGTCTGGAGTTCATTTGCAGAGGCTGGAGGCCCTGGTGCACCTGTTCTCTCTCTCTCTCTCTCTCTCTCTCTCTGTCACTGTCAAATAAATAATTTAAATATATATATATAAGCTGGGCGTGGTAGTGCACACCTTTAATCCCAGCACTTGGGAGGCAGAGGTAAGAGGACCACCATGAGTTCGAGGCCACGGAGACTACATAGTGAATTCCAAGTCAGCCTGAGCTAGAGTGAAACCCTACCTCAAAAAAAAAAAAAAAAAAATTATATATATAGTGCATGCGGATGTGTGGTGGTTGTATATGTGGTATGGGTGTGTGTGTGTACACCAAAGGTTAATCACTCTCCACCTTTTTGTTTTTGTTTCAAATTGAGATAGGGTTTTTCACTGAGCCTGAAGCTGACTGGGCTACACCAGCCAGCCAACAGGCTCCAGGAATCCTCCTGTCTCCACCTCCCCAGAGCTGGGAGTACAGGTGCACACTACCATGCACACAGCTTGCACACGGGCCCTAGGGATCCAAATTCAGTAAGCAATGTATGCAATGGGCCACCTCCCCGCACCCTCCCGCCCACATCCAGCCCTTCTTTAGTGACTTATTTATCTGTGACAGGGTCTTGCTTTATATCCTAGGCTGCCCTGAGTACGTAGCTTAAACAGGGGCCTCAACTCCTAATCTTCAGCCTGTCGAGTGCTAGGGTTACACACTGAAGCGACTTCCCAAGTAAACTGTTGTGTGAACTTCAGAAAATGCTTACTGTACATGACTTTCAGCTTAGAGGTATTTGATTAAAGTCACTCAATCAAAGGGATGAGTAGCAGTGAAGCCAAGCAGGTTCAGATGGCATTGTTTTATGAGGAGCCCAAAGAGGCGGGCACAGTGGCACATGCAGCGCTCGGGAGGCAGAGGTAGGAAGAGCGCCGTGAGTTCGAGGCCAGCCTGAGACTACAGAGTGAACTCCAGGTCAGCCTGGGCTAGAGTGAGACCCTATCTCAGGGGGAAAAAAAATGGGCCTGAGAGAGCCAGGCATGGGGATAGAGACCTCTAATTCCCACTAGGTAGGAGGCTCAGAGGCCAGTCTCGCTACAGAGTGAATTAATGCTAGCTTGAGCTAAATAGGGAGAACTTGTCTCAAAACAAAGGTGAGTTACTAATTTCTCTGAGAATTGCCGAGAAAGATGGAGACATGCTCTTTAGTGCTGAAGTAACTGGTAAGTTGTCCATGCTCCAGTAAATAACCTCCCCCAGCCGTGTGTGCTCAAGCAATCCTAATTAAACTCAGTGGGTCATCAAAATACAAGACATCAAAATAGAAGGGGGATTAGTGGGGAAGAAGGGGTTCAGCCGGAGCGGGAGGCGACAAGACAAGGAAATGGGGTAATGAGTGTGATCAAAGTATATGCATGTATGAAACTGGGAAAGCATAAATTAAATTTAAAAAAGAATGACAGACTAGGACACACCTCACGTGTGCTTTGTAACGTGTCTGGGTTTACATAATGTTTTCTGGAGTTCGCTGGAGCAACATGGAAGATGTTCTGAGAAGGGAAGGAGGGGCCAAGTAACCCAGATGAGGGGGTTGGAGCTAGGGCAGGGGCAGCTCCAATAGTTCTGATAACCATCCATAGCCTGGCTCCATGCCACCCCTTGGCTCCAGGTTCTCAAACACCCGCCCTCTGAAAATGAAACCAAGGCCTTTTATAACCTTCTTGGAAGGGAGGCAGAAGCAGGTTCCCAAAGGCAGCAACAGAGGGAGCCGAAGCCTTCAGCTGAGTCCAAACACAGGTGCCTGGCAGGAAAACCAGCTTGTCCTGGTTGCTGCCAGATGCAAGCAAGGCTGGCCAAGAGGCCCCAGACAGGGCTGCCAAGAGAACAACAGCGGAGGAGGGGGGAGGGGGAGGCCCCGAGCTGCATTCCCAGGGGCGCTGGTGTGAACGGAAAGAGAACACTGGCCGCGGCCAGCATGTTACCCACAGAACCAATCCTCAGCCCTTTCCTTCCTTTCTTTCTTGAGATGGGTCTCATGTAGCCCAGGATGGCTTCACACCTCCTGCGCAGCTGAGGATGACCTTAAACTTCTGATTCCCCATCTCCTAGACATGCGACCATTCTACGAACCAAACGACACCGGTCCTAAAGTTAGGATTTTGAAATTTTGGAATATAGATTTTTATTTATTTGGAGAGAGAGAGAAAGAAAAGAAAGAAGGAAAAAGAAAGGCCAGGGCTTAGTGCACCTGCAAATGAACTCCAAACCCGTGCACCACCCGCGCATCTGGCATTTCATGGGCACTAGGGAATCAAACTCAGGCTGTTAGGCTTTGCAAGCAAGTGCCTTTCACCACTGAGATATCGCTCCCAGCCAATCTTCAGACTTTTGTGGTTTCAGGGGTGGAAAAGTACTCTATCAGACATGGATGTATAAGTCTACACTACAGGGCCGCTCTGGCTAGAAAGTGGGGTTCATGCCAACACCTGTCCCACTTCCACCACGGCTATAAACAACCCACGTGACAGCTCCAGCCCCAACCCTTTGGGCCCTCTGCCAAACTGACCTGCCACACACACCACAACTCTTAGAGGTAACGCTGACCACTGGCCCATGCACGAGAGTCCAGATTTGCCAACTGATATTTTTAAGATAAGAAAATTTAAAATATACTAAATGGACCGTGTAGCTTGGGATCCTGGAAAAACTTAGTCAGTCAAGAGACTGACAGTTAAATTCTGTGAATCCACATATGGGTGCTCATTGCCTGGCCTCTCCAGGCCATGTCATTCCAGCTGGTGTTCTAGAATACTTCAACAATGTGAGAGGCAGTGGAATCCATGTCTTGTTTCAAACACTGCTAGTATTTGAATAGCATTTCTTTTTTTAAAAAATATAATTTTTCAAAAACATACACTGCACTATTTCTTTTTAAAAATAATTTTATTTAGCCGGGCGTGGTGGCGCACGTCTTTAATCCCAGCACTCGGGAGGCAGAGGTAGGAAGATCGTCGCCGTGACTTCGAGGTCACCCTGAGGTTACATAGTAAATTCCAGGTCAGCCTGGGCTAGAGTGAGACCCTACCTCAGAAAGCAAAGCAAAACAAAATTTATTTATTTATTTGCAAACAGAGAGAGATAGAAAGAAAAGAAACGGAGATAATGGACATGCCAGTGCCTCCAGCCACTACAAACAAACTCCAGATGTGTGTGCCGCCTTGCTCATCTGGCTTCTTGTGGGTACTGGAGAATTGAACTTGGGTCACTAGGTTTTGCAGGCAAGTGTCTTAAATATGAAGCCATCTCTCCAGCCCTCTACTTTTTTTAATTTAAAAACGAGTTGGTGTGTGTGGCATGTGCTTGTGGGGCAGCACATGTGTGCAGAGGCCACTGGGGAGGACCAAGTGTCCTCCTTGATCGCTTCTCCACCTTGTTTGCTTTTGCTTTTCCCTATTTTATTTTTATTTATTTATTTGAGAGAGGGAAAGAGGCAGTGAGAGAGAGAGAATGGGTGGGCCTTCAGCCACTGCAAACGAACTCCAGACGCATGCGCCCCCTTGTGCATCTGGCTAACGTGGGTCCTGGGGGAATTGAACGGAGGTCCTTTGGCTTTGCAGGCAAACACCTTAACCGCTAAGCCATCTCTCCAGCCCCACCTTATTTTCTTTAGATGGAGTAAGCCCCAGCAATTTTCCTGCCTCTGGTCCCCTCAGTGCTGGGATTTCAGGCGCAGCCGGGAACTGAACTCAGGTCCGCACGCTCAACAGCAAGCGCTCTACCTGCGGCGCTGTGTTTCTAGCCCTGGAGAGTTTCCTCTTTTTGGGTGCAGTGTCTTTAGTGACGCAAAGCTCCAAGCAGCACGTCAAGGGCCACTCGGGGGGCGGGGGGACGCTTCACCAGGACCACCCCTGCCTCAGCTGCGCCTGCCACCCTGAAGGCCACCTGCACCCCCGCACTGCGGTTCACTTCCCTGGGGAGGCTCCCCAGGTACGGCTGCACAGCGACCACAGCAACAATAAAAATCCATGTGGAAGAAGGAAAGAGGATTGCCAAGCCCTCACACATACAGCCCGCACCCTGTCAGACAGCCACCTGCTCCCTGCTCCCCTGGCACTTTACCACTAGGAGCATGGCTGGTACTGTTAGGGGCAAAGGGCTCTGGGCTGTGGAATAATTATAGGATAATAACCAAGTGGCCCTCCCTGACGACTATGGGTGGGTGCAAGGGGCACCCTGGGCTCTTAACACTCATTAGCACTACCAGTAATTACTTGGCCCTTGGTTCAAAGTCACTGCTTGTGCACGCTACCCTAACACAGAATCTTCCACTCTAACTCTTACGTGGGAGAGAGGAACAAAAAAACTAAGCAAGGGTCTAGTCATTCTCTCTAACTACAGGCTGGGCTGTGCCAAGCCCTGAGGTTCAATGGTTGTCACTGGTGAGAGGTTATGGGCGAGGACCTGTGCCTGAGGGAACTTAAATCACTCTGGGCAGGCAAGATGGAGGTTCCAGAATTCCACTCTGTGGATGGCTGTCTCCTGCCTCCGTGCCCTAAACCAGTCACATCTGTGTCCAGGGCTTGGGGTGTAGCTCAGTTGACAGAGCGCCTGCCTACAGCATGCGCAGAGCCCTGGGTTCTATCCCCAGCACCACCTAAAGCAGGCATGTCGGCGCATGTCTGTAACCTTAGCACTTGGAAGGCCGAGGCAGGAGGATCACAAGTTCAAAGTCATCCTGCGTTACATGGGGTTGCCCTGGGATACAAGAGACCCTGTCTTAAAAACAAACACACAAACTAATCTCCACCATGGCAAGACCATCCCTCCCTTTACAGTCACTCCTTGCAGGGCCAGCCCTGCGCACAGGAACGACGGCCACAGAAGTCAAGTACAGGGAACCACAGCGTCTCCGGCGGCCTCGGATTGGCTGCGTGCACGGCTCCTGCCCCGCCACTCCACACAAGTAGACTTTGGGGTGTAGAGACGACAGAGGTGAGGGGTAGGATGCTGAGCAGAAGCGGCGAGTGGTATTATCGGGATATTACTGGTTCGGGGTCAGCATGTCTCTCACAACCTCCAGCTTTCGCCCCAAGCCCTTGGGAGAACCCGGGCAAGTGCTTCGCGGGTCTCCGCACCATCAAGCCAGCATTGAGCTTCGTAATCTTGAACGTCAACATCTTTAAGTTAACACAGCACAGTGGTGGGAAGCGCCAGTGGGCTCTGAGGTCAAGTTCCACCACCCGGCAACTCTGTGACCCTCAGGGATCCTTCCGGAATGGTTCTGAGTCTGCGCTTTTAGCCGTGTGTAAAATGACAGTATTATTGTCTCCTGGCTTCAGGTGCTGGGCAGTGAAGGCCAGGCACAAAGTCCCTTGCACTGCTACTGCCATGAGCCACATCAGTGCTTCTGGAAGGGCCCCCGGGGACCACTGTGAATGAGACAGCATTCTGGGTCTCTGAGGTAGTGAGGCGGGGACTATGGTGTGCCACACAGTGGTGGCAACAGAGTAACGTGGGCTCTGGGGGTGGGGACGGGCAGAGGGCTGGACAGGACGGAGAAAGGAGCAGCCAGCCCCTGGCATTTCCTGAGTTTCTCGCCTCCAGCCCAGGCCCAAGTGTGCTGACTCGAGCTGCAAGCAATCAGCTGGGGACACTAATGAGATGTCAGTGCTGGGGCCTTGGGAACAGCTTCCTGCACTAATGCCATTAGCAACTGTTGCAGTCAGGTCCGCGTTGCTGGCAGAAATCGCCCAACCAATAGCAGCTTGGGAGGGGGATGGTTTATTTTGGCTTACAGACTCGAGGGGAAACTCCAAAATGACATGGGAGGTGGACCTCATGCCCTGGCCAACACCAGGTGGGCAATTGCAACAGGAGAGTGTGCCAAACACCGGCATGGGGAAACTGGCTACAACACCCATAAGCCCGCCCCCAACAACACACCGTCTCCAGGAGGTGTTAATTCCCAAATCTCCATCAGCTGGGAACCTAGCATTCAGAACACCTGAGTTATGGGGGACACCTGAATCAAACTATCACATTTAGCCCCTGGCCCCCATAAACTGATAACCACCCATGATGTGATATGCAATGCATTCAGTCCAACTTTAAAAATCTCCATTTTTTTTTAATCAATCCTAATGATGTGCAAACATCCCTATAATCCAAGGTCTTTTAACTGAGCCATAATACCGAAAAGAAAAAAAAAACCCATAATGGCATAGAATAAACATTCACAACTGCAAAAGATGGTATTAGGCATAGCAAAGCAATATTCAATAAAGACAAGATTTAAACAGGGCAAACATCAAACTCTAACTGCATGTCCAACAACTCTAGTCAGTAACAAATCTCTAAATACAATAATTCTAACCAGCAATAAGTCTCATCCAGCTAGGCTGTTCACAGTCCAGGAAAACTTCATCGCGGGGCTGGTAGCTCTCCCTGGTCCCAGCATCTCCACTGGGTCTCCACTGCAATCCACAGTTCATCCTCGTGGCCCCATGGGGTCTCCATGTAGGCATCCAGCAAACCTGCTTCACACTGCCCACGGCCATTTCCAAAACACAAGACTGTGAGCAGACTCAGTGACCCTCTTGTGCCTGCATTTCTTATACTCCATAATACCAGGCAGAGTGCCAATTTGTTAATCGGGGGGGGGGGGGTAATAAGACAGACTTTGAGGAATAGGACACTTCTTCAGCATTCAGGCCCTTCAGAAGAGTCTGCATTCTTTCTGCTGTCCCAGTTCAGGTCAGCTGGCCCGATCTCAAAGGTTGTGATATCTCATACAATTGCAGCTCAACAGGCGGAAGTTTTGGCCCAAAGATTTCATTTCTGTGCCACAGGGACTGCTCACACCAGTCCATTTCTACACAATGCAGCCCTGCACAACTTCTCAGGACACGGGCATAACAGCAAGCCTCTCACACACACTGCTTCTAGCCCAGTCCAGGCAAAGCTCTTTCTCACCCTCACAAGGCAAACCTCACAGTCCTTAGTTCTTATTACATTGAGCTTCTGTTACTATTCACATTTTACAGCCACAGAAACCAAGATGGTGGCATCCAGGAAACTTCCAGAAGATGGTTGCAACCACCACTCTGTTCCAGACCCCAAGCTCTTAAGTTCCCTCCTGTAGCTCACCTGGAAAGTCAGCCACGCTTCCCTGATGTGTGTTCTAGAAGGATGCAGTGGGGATGGTACCAGCAGGCCTCACCTCACCCCTGCCACCGCAACCTTAAACATAACATGGCTCCTGACACAGGGATGGACGAGGGCTGCAGTTGGAGACAGGCTGTGTTCAGACAAAACAGAGCAACACAGCCACACATCCCCCCACTTTCACCCTTCACCCTAACCTTCACTGCAGTGGTACCCCTGGGGTCTGGCTGTATCTCTCCTGGGCAGGAAGCCCCCGTCCTGGAGAAGCCACATCTCTTCCTCAGTCTGGCAGGAGTGGGTCAGCTCAGAACTGAAGGCAAATGTCTCTGAAAGCCAAGACTATAGACTGTATACACATAGCAATTTGTTACTGTGAAAACCATCTGTTTCTCAGTATTACAATCCTCGGAGGGCAAATTATAGCTAGCGTTCAACATAAAACATCAATTTAAACCATCAACTATTCATAATTTCAATTCTTTATTGGAAACCAAGGACATAAATGTCAGGGAATAAAGCAATATTTCTTTTATTAACTGTTCCATTCATCTGGCTATTAAATAAAACCAGAGCCCCAATAAATGGCAGGAATCCTTGCCTGACAGCCATGCCAAATAGCTCTATAATTCTCAGACGCTCTAAAACAACGAAAACGGCATGATTTGAAAAGTTAAAAACTTTAATATATAATAAAATTAAGATTAATGTGATCTTGATACCTTGGGAGGCTGTTTGCAGCATCCTCATATTCCAATAGATTTTTTTTTTTTCTTGCATGTTTTGATTTTCTCCCAGGCTTGCTGGGTACCAAGAACATGCTGGCTTTTTGAGCAGGTTTTGCGAGTGACCAGTATCACCTCCAGCATTTTTCACTGACATCTAGCTTTTCCAGGCACAGGCCACCTCCCCACTGCTGGGCCATCAGGGACATCATCTGGAAAGTGTCATTTCTCAAAGGATGTGGCCTCCAGCTCTCCTCCATGTTGGGAAGGCTCAAAGACTTTATGTAAAAAGCCCAGATTGAACTGGGGAGATGGCTCAGTGGATAAAACCCTTGCCAAGAACACATGAGGACCTGGGTTGGGAATCCCAGAAGCCACGTAAAGCCGGATGCTAGAGAGGGCATCTGTAACCCCAGCTTGCCTAGAGAGAGATGGGCGGAAGCGTCAAGAAAGCGTGAGGACCAGCTAGCGTGGCAAAAGCAGTCACAAACTAGAGACCTTGCCTTAAATAAGGTGGGAGGCAAGGATTGCTAACCTTCACACACGGGCCTGCACTCGTGTAAGTGAACACACACACACACACTACAAAGTGTGTTTAGATTTTAAAAAAAAGCTCCCTTCTCCCTTGTTGCTTTTTCTTTTTCTTTTTCTTTTTAATTTTCTTCCTGTTTTTAGAGCAATCTGTGTGCAGAAGGAAACCCATCAAGTGTGGTAAAGCCTTCACGGAGCCCTTTGTGTGCCAGGACCCAAGCTGGGTTCTTTAAAGGCCTGTCTCCCAACAGCCCTGCAGGCTGGGTACATGTGGCAGAGTGTGGCGCAGGGCTAAGAGCTGAGAGGGTAAATCGCCCTCACCCCAGCCACACGGGGCACACCTACGTGCCAGCTGGCAAGGAAGCAATGAGGGTGAAACGCGAGGGCCCTGTTCCACATGGTGCGATCCAGCACAGAAGTAATCGTCCCTTAAAACCAGCAGCAGCCGGCCCAGGTCATCAAAGGGTGGAAAAGAGAAAAAGAGCCCGGGCCTCCTTCCCATCCCTGGATGGAGACTGGCAGATGGAGATGCCATGGGCGGTGCCACTGAATCCGGGCTGAGTGTGTGTTTTGTGTTGTTTGTGAGACAGCATCGCACAATGAAGCCCTCAGCCTCCTGAATGCTGAGGTGATAACCACTGTGCCCAGGCAAGTACTTTACCTGGGCACAGCACCCAGCTATCCACGCAGCATGCACACGCACATGAACACACCACCCACGAATAATCCAGGAAGGAGTCCGGCTGTGTGAGCCTGACGGTGCGGGCCCTGGAAGAGCCGGCCTGGGCAGGCCTGCGAAGTTCAGTGTAGATACGTGGACGGGGTAAAGCGGGCAGCGGGGCGTCAGTTCAGACACCGGCCATCTGTGGATGGCATTTAAAACTGGCGAGCGGACTGGGAGAGGGCTCGGTAGGTCAAGCCAGTCTAACTGAAAAGCAGAGAATTCCAGGTTCAGTGACAGACCCTGCTTCAGGGAACTAAGATGGAAGAGCAATAAAGGAAGATGCCTGACATCTTCCTCTGGCCCCTGCAGGACGCTCACGACATGAGCGCAACTGCACACATGCGCACATACACACCGTATAACACAGAAACACCCCAAAATTAATAAATTAAAGATAAAGGCCGGGCGTGGTGGCGCATACCTTTAATCCCAGCACTCAGTTGGCAGAGGTAGGAGGATAGCCGTGAGTTCGAGGCCACCCTGAGACTACAGAGTTAATTCCAGGTTAGCCTGAGCTAGAGTGAGACCCTACCTCAAAAAAAAAAGAAAAAAAAACAAACAAACCAAAAAATAATAATAAATAAATAAATTTCAGGGGCTGGAGGGATGGCTTAGTGGTTAAAGCATTTGCCTGTGAAGCCAAAGGACCCAGGTTCGATTCTCCAGGACCCACATTAGCCAGGTACACAAGGGGCACATGTGTCTGGAGGTAGCAGTGGCTAGAGTCCCTGGCACACCTGTTCTCTCTGTCTGTCTCCTCCCCTTCTCTATCAAATAAATAAAAACAAAATATTTTGAGGGCTGGAGAGATGGCTTAGTGGTTAAGCACTTGCCTGTGAAGCCTAAGGACCCCGGTTCGAGGCTCAATTCCCCAGGACCCATGTTAGCCAGATGCACAAGGGGGCGCACGCATCTGGAGTTCATTTGCAGTGGCTTTAGGCCCTGGTGCGCCCATTCTTTCTCTCTCTCTATCTGCCTCTTTCTCTCTCTGTCACTCTCAAATAAGTAAATAAAAATGAACAAAAAAATTTTTTTTAAAACCAAAATATTTTGAAAAAAGTAAATTTTCAATGGAGAGGTGGTTTGGTGGTCAAGGTACTTGTCTGCAAAGCCTGAGGACTCAGGTTTGATTTCCCAGGACCCATGTAAGCCAGATGCACGAGGTGGTGCATGTGTCTGGAGTTCATTTGCAGTGGCTATAGGCCCTGGCGTGCCCATTCTTTCTCTATCTGCCTCTCTCTCTCTCAAATAAATAAAATAAAATAAAATACACTGCTGGGCATGTGGGCACACACCTTTAATCCCAGCACTGAGGAGGCAGAGATAGGAGGGTCATCATGAGTTTGAGGCCAGCCTGAGACTACATAGTGAGTTCCAGGTCAGCCTGGGCTGGAGTGAGACCCTACTTTGAAAAATCAAAATAATTCATGATAATAATAATAATGACAATAAAATAAATATGTAATGATAAATTTCAAAAAAGAAAAACCCAAATTGGAGAAAGCAAAAGCAATCCTTAAGTTCTGGAATGGGAGTAGTGGGGTTTGAGTGGTCCGGGTTGGCTGCTTTGTTTTCTCGGACTGCCACGGGCACAGGGCATCACGGGACAGACATCGGTACAGACAGACACTTGGAACCTGCACGCCTCCCAGGTAACAGACACAAGCAGAGGAGCCAACGCCCAGCATATGCATCGCGTCCCCCACCCTGCGCCGCGGCCACACGCGTCACGCGGCTGTTCACGGCTGCTCGAGAGTCGGGCAGCCACAGCGATGGCGGGTGGGAAGAAGCTCCGCCACAGCTCCCTGGAAAGCCCTCGGGCTGCTGCATCTGTAGGCTCCGGCTTTCCCTGCCTGGCTTTCACACAAAGAATTGCTTATGTCGATTGTTCATTCACATTCCCCATTCTCAAAGGCAGAGGTTTTTGAGGTTTTTCTTTCCCTTTTAAAATTCATTCATCTATTTTGGTGTGTTTGCACACGTGTGTGCCTGCATGTGAAAATGGGCATGTCCTGGGGCTAATGCATGTGTGTGAAGGTCAGAGAAAGAGATCAGGTGTTTGCTCCCACTCTTCAGCCTGATGTTGATTTCCCGGAGACAGAGTTTCTCACTGAACTTAAAGGTCACTGTCTTTCAGTTAGATTGGCTGACCAGGAAGCCCGGCAATCCTCCTGTCTCTGACCCCTCAGCCCTGGGGTCACAGGCATGAGCCACCACGTCGGGCTTTTTATATGGGTGCAAGGGATTGAATCCAGCTCCCTGTGCAGCAAGTGCTCTTTCTTATCTGGGGAGACATCTCCCCAGCTCCTGGAGTGATTTTGGTTTTTCAAATCTGTTGAGAGGGGGTTTTGTTCTTGTGATGCTGGGGATCAAACTCATGGGCTGTGTCTACTAGGCACGAGCCTACCACTGACCTATGACTGCACCCCTTCTTCAGAGTGTCTTAAAAACTATTTCTTTGGAGCAAGGCCTTGGCAATACCTGTAATCCCAGCACTTGATAGAAAAAGAATTCAAAGGCACCATTGGCTACATAGTGAATTAAAAAAAATATTTTATGATTGATTTGTTTGATAGAGAAGGAGGGAGAAAGAGAATGGGAACACCAGGGCCTCCAGGCTCTGCAAATGGGCTCCAGACACATGCACCCCCTTGTGCATCTGGCTAACGTGGGTCCTGGGGAATCAAACCTGGGTCCTTTGGCTTTGCAGGCTAACGCCTTAACTGCTAAGCCATCCCTCCAGCCCTACATAGTGAATTTTGATTGAGGCCAGCCTGAACTACATGAGGCCCTGTCTCAGACCACCACTAAAAAAAGCCAACCAAACAAAAATCAGACCATACTGTATGGAGAAAATTAGCCACTAGCCATCTAGCGGGGTGTGTAGTGCTTAAAATAGACACCTGTGCCTCACACCATACACTCAAAACTGCTGTCATTCAAAAGTCAGGTGATAACCTACAACTCTGCTATGACTTTTCAGGGGCATATGAGGTTATGTTTATACTGGCAAGGGAAAAGATAACTTTAGGGAAAATTTGTGTGATGTGGGATACATGAAGAATTAATACCACACTCTCTAGAGACAAAGAGCAAGGCGAAGCAAGCAATCTACCAGAAACAATGGGCAACCCTCATCAAAAGTTATCTCGGGGCTGGAGAGATGGCTCAGAGGTTAAGGCACTTGGCTGCAAATCCAAAGGACCCAGGTTTGATTCCCTAGGACCCACATAAGCCAGATGCACAAGGTGGCGCATGTGCCTGGAGTTCATTTGCAGTGGTTGGAGGCCCTGGAATGCCAATTATGTCCCCCGTCTCTTAAATAAATAAATAATAAAATATATTTTAAAAATTTAAAGATAACTTAGGGCTGGAGAAATGGCTTAGCCGTTAAGGCTATTGCCTATGAAGCTTAAGGATTCAGGTTTGATTCTCCAGTAAGCCAGAGTGCAAGGTGGCACATGCATCTGGAGTTCATTTGCAGTGGCTAGAGGCCTTGCCACGTCCATTCTCTCTCTCTCTCTCTCTCATAAATCATAAATAAAGTATTTTTAAAAAGATAACTTAGGGGCTGGGGAGATGGCTCAGTGGTTGAAGGTACTTGCTTGCAAAGCCTGTGTGCCTGAGTTCAATTCCCCAGTACCCATGTAAAGTGGCATAAGTGTCTCATGCTTGTCTGCAGTAGCAAGAAGCTGGTGTTCTCTCTCTTTCTTTCTCTCTCTCTCTCTTTCTCTCTCTCTCTCTCTCTCTCACACACACATGCACACAAATACAGAAATAAAGAAAAATTTTAAAAGAGTCTACACAAAGCATACAGCTAATGATCATAATGAAAGAGGTCCCACCTTATTGGGTATTTGTGGTGTGAACAGTGTGTGTGCAAGTGCATTGATGTGTGTGGATGCACAAGTGTGCTGTGCATGTGTGTGCGGAACAAGGGTGAAGTTGCTCTCTACCATCTTCTTTTTTTAAAATATGTTTATTTATTTATTTATTTGAGAGCGACATACAGAGAAAGAGGCAGATATAGAGAGAGAATGGGCGCGCCAGGGCCTCCAGCCACTGCAAACGAATTTCAGACGCGTGCGCCCCCTTGTGCATCTGGCGAACGTGGGTCCTAGGGAGTCAAGCCTTGAACCGGGGTCCTTAGGCTTCACAGGCAAGTGCTTAACCGCTAAGCCATCTCACCAGCCCCTATTTCTAATTCTAACCAAACCTATTCCCTTGAGCCCTCTACTATCTTCTTTTTAAAAAATATTTTATTTATTTATTTGAGAGAGAGAGAGAGAGAGAATGGGCGCCCCAGGGCCTCCAGCACTGAAAATGAACGCCAGATGCATGTGTCACCTTGTGCATCTGGTTACGTAGGTCGTGGGGAATTGAACCTGTGTCCTTTAGCTTTGCAGGCAATTGCCTTAACTGCTAAGCCATCTCTGCAGTCCTCTCCACCATATTCTTGCAGACAGAGCCTCTCAGTCAACATAGAGCTCACTGATTAGGCTAGCCTAGCTAGCCAGCGAGCCCCATGGGTCCTCTTGTCTCTGCCTCCCCACGTGCATGCCACGACATTCAGCTTTTACATGGGTGCTGGGTGTCCTAACTCAGTCCTCATGCGTGTCCGTCAACCACTATCCACTGAGCCATACCCTAGCCCTGTTTATTTTATTGTACTTTTGAGACTATGTAGCCTAGGCTGGTCATGGATCTGTGGCAATCCTCTGGCCCCAGCTTCCGGAGTGCTGGGGTTATGGGTGGAGCCACCACGTCAAGCACCCCATGTGTTCTTGTGATCAACTGGAGGAAATAAAGACAGGTCAGCCTCTGTCGCTTGCTCAGCGGTCACCTCTGTAAGCCACTCTCCTCCTTGCAACACAAAAGGCAGTTTCTGAAAGACGTGATACTCTGCCCAGAGGGAAAGGCCAACCTGTAATACATCTCCGTCTATATTTAGATGATAGAATTAGATTCCAATTTAGTGGACTTTCATCTCCTAGTGTGTGATGTCTGCCAGGGCTGCCTGAATTAGATTTCCCGCTCATTAGAATTTCCTGTAAGCCGGGACTCACGGCGCTTGCTTCTAGTTTACTCATTTCTATCATTTCACAACGTGCTTTGAATTGTGTAAGACGCTTTGGAAGTAGCAATGTGGGATTTCATTTCCTAACAATCTATCAAGACAGGGAGAGAACCAAACGCAGTGGTGCGGGTTATTAGCACCAGGCTCTGACCAACTGACTGAACCGGCCAGACAGAGGTGGGGTTTGGATGTGCTAGCTAAGCGGAAACTTTGGGCCTTGGCCAAATCATTCCTCCTTTTGGGGTCTGAGATTTCATTCTCTTAATAATTTATTGATCTCCACATGTGGAGTGGATGCGTTGGCAGGGCGGGGGTGGAGTAGGCAGGACCTCTTGTCATTGCAAATGAGCACCAGAGGCTTGTGCCACCTTATGCATCGGCTTATGTGGTGTGTGTGTGTGTGGGGGGGATGCTTGGGAGTTGAACCTGGGCTGGCAGGCTTTGCAAACAAGTGCCTTTAATTACTGAGCCATCTTCCCAACGCCCTGAGATTTAACTTTCTGAAGTGAGGACTTGGTGTGAGCTCAGCAGTACGTACTTCCTGCCTTGACCCCCCCTCCAGTGATGGGGTGATGGACCTGTGCCACCCTGCCAGGCTCAACACCATTGAGAGATGGGGGCCAAGGGGGGCAAGTCCAAGCTATAAGAAAAACCCAGAGGGATATATTCTCCCCTGGAGAAAGTAGGCCTGGCTTTGCCAAAGTCCCAAAAGCAGGGTTCACATGCCTGGATGAGGCATTGAATGAGGTGCTCTCAGAGGGCTTCTCTCTCCAAACATAGCCAAGTGAACACTCAGTGATGGCAAGTGCCTGGAAAGTGCACCCCTAAAGCCCAAACGTCACGTTTATCTTTGCACGTGTGTGCGGTATGTGTGGTGTGGCGTGTGTGTGCGGTATGGTGTATTCATGCGTGCACGCAGATGTGCACTCCCTGTGAGCAAGTGTACAGGCCAGAAGAAACCGTCCAGCGTCCTTTATGCTCCTCTCTGTGTTTTCTTAAGACAGTCTCTCGTTGCTGTTTTCAGTGAGACTGGGTGACCACTGCGCCCCAGCAACATTCCAGCCTCTGCTCCCGGCCCCAGGATGGGGACTTGGCATGTGTTACCACGCTTACATGGGTACTGGGGGGAACTGAACTCAGGGTGAATTAGGCCCTCTCAAGCTCTCCTTCTGTTGCTTATCTGCTGAGCTATCTCCTGGCCCAAAGCGTCACCATTAGGGTGGAGTGGAGGAAGCCGGCGCTGAACAGTAAGAAACGATGGAGTTTCAGCTGGTAGAGTATTTGCCTAGTGGGCATAAAGCCCAGGCTTCCATCCCCAGGACCACATAACCCCCACGGAATGGCACAGGCCTATAACTCTAACACTCTGAAGGCAGAGGCAGGAAGATCAGAAGTTCAAGATTATCCTAGCTACCTAGCCAGACTGTGAAGCGAGACTCGGTATCCAGTGTCACAAGCCACATACATCCCTGGTCTTCTCAGATGCAGAATGGAGAGGTGCCCTTTCCCAGACTGCCATGAGGACCAGTTTAGCTGATGAGTGCAACTGAGATCAGCTAGGCGCCCACAGTAACCTGCTCACTTCCCTTTCCTTGCACTGTGATCAAAACTGGCAGAAATTCAACCCCAAGCCTCAGAGAGCATCTCTATGCCCTATGGAGGTCAACTCAACTGGGCAGGTCCAAGATACCCAGGCAGGGCTCACTCTTGGAGGTTTGGATTCTGCTACCCTGGGACCCCCCGCCAAGCCCCCCTGGGTGAGGTCTGGGAACCCCACATATGATGCCTGGCATGATGTTGGGTCTAAAGCACCTGCCGCTGAGGTACTGATCGTCAAGTCTGACGACTTCTCTGAGAATGGTCTGTCTGGAATTTTCTGCCCCAGTCAGGCTGCCTGCCCCGCATCACTCAAAGAGTTTCTGGGCTACTTTCTGGGACTGTCACTCAGCATTAACCAGGGAGTGAAAGCTCATTAGAATGTTAACAAGCATGGCAATTAGAAAGGCCGATCTGCTGCAGACTCATCATGGAATACATTTGAAACCCAAATACAAATATTTTAGATGCTGCCCTGGCAAGGAATGTGCATCTTAAGCTGTATCTTGAAAACCAATTGTGCTTTCCCAGGTCTTTTCATATTGAGTCTCAAAGATGGCATCTCTTGGGCTGGGGAGGTGGCTCAGTCAGCAAAGTGCTTGCCACGTAGGCATGAGGACCTAAGTTCAGATCCCCAGACTCCAGGTAAAATTAAAACGTGAGGTGTCATGGTGTGTGCTTGCAACCCTAGTGTTAGAGATACTGACCCAGGCAGCCCCTACCCAAGCAGAGTCAGTGAGCTCGGGATTCAGTGAGACCTTGTATCAATAAATGAGGTGGAGAATGATAGAAGGAGACATCAGACATTGACCTCTGGTGAACACGCACTCACGCACACACACACACAAGATGGTATCTCTCAGGAGTATAAAGATATGGAGGGGTAATATGCTCAAAGTACATTATATACTTGCATGGAAATATCCTTATGAAACCCAGTAGTACCATGTACAACAAATATATGTCTAGTGAAAATATTATTCTCTAAAAAAAGAAAATATTATTTTTGCAAGGTAGGGTCTCACTCTGGTACAGGCTGACCTGGAATTAACTATGTAGTCTCTGGGTGACCTTGAACTCACAACAATTCTCCTACCTCTGCCTCCCGAGTGCTGGGATTAAAGGAGTGCACCACCACACCTGGTGAAAATATTATTCTTTAAAAATATTAATTGTTGTAGGAGAAAAAGAGTCAGATATGCAGAGAGAAAAAGAGAGAATGGGTACACCAAGGCCTCTTGTTACTGCAAATGAACTCCAGACACATGCACCACCTTGTGCATCTGGCTTATGTGGGTCCTTTAGGCTTCACAGGCAAGCACCTTAAACCCAAGCCATCTCTCCAGCCTAGAAAATATTATTCTTAAAAAAAAAAAGTGGGGGCTGGAGAAATGGCTTAGCAGTTAAGCACTTGCCTGTGAAGCCTAAGGACCCCTGTTCGAGGCTCGATTCCCCAGGACCCATGTTAGCCAGATACACAAGGGGGTGCACGCATCTGGAGTTCGTTTGCAGTGGCTGGAGACCCTGGTGGGCCCTTCTCTCTCTCTCTCTCTCTCTCTCTCTCTCTCTCTCTCTCTGCCTCTTCCTCTGTTTGTCCGTCGCTCTCAAAATAAACAAATAAAAATAAACAAAAAAAATTAAAAAGAAAAAAAATATATCTTATAAAAAAATGTGTGTGGGGGGGTGTGTGTGTGTGTGCCTGGGAACTTGTAATTCCAGCACTGGGGAGGTGGAAACAGGCAGATCCTTGAAACTCCCTGGCCAGCCTGTCTAGCTTACTTGCTGAGTTCCAGGCCAGTGAGAAACCATGTCTCATAAAAGGTGAACAGTGCCTGACAAACACCTGCAGTTGTCTCCTGGCCTCTACACACACGGGCACCCTCGAGCACGTGCACACGCATACATGCTTGCACGTGTACACACGCATACATTCATATCAGAAAGAGAAATTGCACCTCTTTTGTGCACTAGCTCCTGCAAGAACACAGGGAGGACTTGAGAAGGACAAGGGAAGAGGATCCATCTTTGCTGTGGGATCCGGGCTCCGGGCTGGAGAACTTTAAGGGTGGAGGCAGTTTCTTAGTTATTGCTCCAGTCGGAACGCCTCATTTTTCAAGGTAGATGCTAATTTCCATGGGTATGTTTAAGTACATTCCAGAAGCACACACTGCACGCATTTTCAACTAAAGATAGAAACTATGCTTAAAAAGCTAATTTGGTATTTTTAGAAGTTTGGGTTTCTTTGATCTGGCCAAAAGAGGATTAAAATTCAGCTTCAAGCTATTTTAGGCAATGCTTCGTGGTGTTAAAATGACTGGTACGTTAAGTCCCTTTCAGCCACTGCAAGTGTGGGACCTCTAAACCCACGTGCTAGAAAAGGTGGACGTGCAGGGCTGCGTTTGGCAGTGAAAGTCTTTTACTAGGGAGGACCCCACTTTTATAAAAAGGAAGTGAGTTACAGAAAGTATGACTTGATTACTGGTTTGTAACAAGGTTTGACTTCCTAAGGTCAGAGCCCCTCCTCCCTTTTTACAGACAAGATCTTAGCAGTTCAGTCCAGCCTGGTCTCATGCTCAATATATGGTGAAGGATGGCCTTGACCTGTGACCTTCTTGCCTGGTTTATGAGAAACTAGGAACCCACGGTCCCAGCCCCTCACTGGGGGATTCTAGGCAGGAGCTCTACCACTGAGCCACGCCCCCAGCCCCTCACTGGGGCATTCTAGGCAGGAGCTCTACCACTGAGCCACGCCCCCAGCCCCTCACTGGGGGATTCTAGGCAGGAGCTCTACCACTGAGCCATGTCCGGGCCCCTCACTGGGGGATTCTAGGCAGGAGCTCTACCACTGAGCCACGCCGCCAGCCCCTCACTGGGGGATTCTAGGCAGGAGCTCTACCACTGAGCCACGCCGCCAGCCCCTCACTGGGGATTCTAGGCAGGAGCTCTACCACTGAGCCACAACCCTCAGCCACCAACTGAGGCTCTTTGGTGAACTCTATCCTCAGCCCTGGGTTCCTTCATTTTATGTGAAGACAGACAAAACAACAAAGGATAAGGCCCTAAGGCCTTCTGGTTACTCCAAACTGCAGACAAGCTAGAAAGTCATGACTCCCAGGATCTTGTGGGTGCCCCGGCCCCACTGTCTCGGGTTCCATATAAGGAAACGTCTCTGAAAAGAGAAAACGACTTGCCTAGACCAAGTTCTGGTTATCTGTTTCTGGAGATCCTTTAGTGATCTTTCAGGGAGTGTGGTACACAAATTGCCCCTGTCTGTGGTGGGGATTATTTTAGGAAGGTGACGTAATGAAACCATTTGGCTACGGAGTGGGTTTGTGGGTTCTTTTCACCATTGACAGGTACATGCTTGGGCTCAGCAAGCTGAGCTGATTTCTTTAAAGCCACTGCAGACCATTATTTGCGAAAGAATTTGCGTTCAATGAACATTAGGCAAACAAGCTGCTTTTAAAGGCTTCTAAAATGTGCAGCTGTGAATCTACCTCAGTGGAGGCGGACCTCAAGTTCTCAGCCTCTTGCAGGTCT
Source organism: Jaculus jaculus (assembly GCF_020740685.1). Taxonomy (NCBI): domain Eukaryota; kingdom Metazoa; phylum Chordata; class Mammalia; order Rodentia; family Dipodidae; genus Jaculus; species Jaculus jaculus. Next base: position 11,147,884 of record NC_059103.1, on the reverse strand, counting down.
GGCGCGGTGTTGCAGAAGCTGTTAGGGCTTTATTAGTCGTTGAAAGAGACACTTAGCTAAGTCACAAATGTGTTAAATAGAAGAGCACTCCAAATCATCGTTTGCCAGTGGCAGCAGCTAGGCCACGGGGCTGGGTGGTGGGGACAGTGTGGGTATTTCTATCTACCTCAAGTCCCTAAAGGAGGCTGGCTGAAGTCATGACACTGCCATCAGCACCTATAAAAATACTCCTAACTTTCTCCTTCCCTGTTCTTTCTTCTTTCTCTTTCCTTCCTTCTTCCCCCCTCCCCTGCCCTGCCCTTCTCTCTCTCTCTCTCTCTCTCTCTCTCTCTGATACAGAGTTTCATGTAGTCCAAGCTGGCCTCATTCTATGTATCTGACGATGACCTTGAACTTCTGATACTCCTGCCATGGCCTCCAGAGTCCAAGTGCTGGGATTGTAGACAACCACCACACTCACTGGGTTTGTGCGATGCCAGGGACCGAGCTCAAGGCTTCGTGCGTGCTAGGCAAGCACCCCCCACCAGCTGAGCTGCATCCCGGCCCTTGCGTGGGTTTCTGAGTGCTCCCGGAGACTGAGCTCAAGGCTTCCGGCGTGTTCAGCAAGCACTCTACACCAACGAGGCTGCACCCGGGCCTCGGGTGACTTGCCGAGGGCTCCAGAGGCCCTGCTGCCGGTGACGTTACGGACTTCACAACCCGAGTCCCCACAGGACGGTGAGGACACTTCCTTCACACTGGGAATCCCAGCCTCAGGGACCAGGCAGTAACATGAAACCACATCTATTTTGGACTCTCTCTTTCAAAAAAGAGCTGCCGGAGCCATGAGCAAACTTCCAACGCCATGGCTCCTTTGCCCTTGATGGAGCAACATGCCAGGCAGGCCCTTCCTGGGCGGAGACCATGAGGGAGCTGCAGGCCAGAGGGCGGGCGCAGGCCCCGCAGGCCGGTCCTGCTGGGACTCGCGTAACCAAGGCAGCCATGGAGTGCTAAGCGTGCCCCCCTTTCTTGGCGGTGCCTCCATGGGGACCTGGGAACAGTGAGGGCTAGGGTTGGGGCCCCTGGTGGCATTGAGAGGCGCCAGGGGAACGGCAGCAGCTGCGTGACATCAGGCAAGGGTGTTCCACGCCACGTATCATTTCTAGCAGTCCCTCTCCATACTGGGCAGGGGGCTTTGGGAACCACAGGCGTGAGTGCTCCGAGCCACGTGTGAGAGGAATCGTGGCACCCAATCACTCTGAGCCCCTGACCCCTCGGTTCTAGTAGAAGCTCAGCCCAGAAAGACATAATGAGGGCTGGGGAGACGGCTCAGTCCGTGCGGTGTTCATCTTGCAAGCACAAGACCCTCATCAGCTCAGTCCCCGCAACCCACATTGCCGCTGCAAGGGCTGGAGACATGGCTCGGCGTGAGGGTCTGGGGGACCCGACACTTCCACGCTCTTGTACTTACAAACCAGCTAGATGTGGCCACACACATCTATAACCCTAGTGGTGTGGGGAGCAGAAACCAGAGAATCACTGGGGCTTTAAAAAAAAAAAAAAGCAGCAAGATATGGAAGAAGTAAGAGGCTTTTAGCTCAAGGAAAAACAGGTGGACAAGCGATGGAGGGTGTAGGGGCCCTGGATGAGCTGTGGGGGGGGCACCCAATGTTCTTTGGCCACTGCAGGTTCACACGTGCGCTCACACACATGTGCACACACACACACACACACACACACTGCTGGCTGCAGTAGCCTATGCTTATGATCCCTGGGCTGGGGAGGCAAAGACAGAAGGACTCCCGGGACTGCTGGCCAGCCAGTCTCTAAGCCAAGGAGAGAACCTGTCTCAAAGGAGGTGGTTAACACCTCAGAAATGCTACCTAAAGTTGTCCTCTGGTCTCCATATGAACATGAACTTACACACACAGAGAGAGAGAGAGAGAGAGAGACAGAGAGACAGAGAGAGAAAAGGCACATTAGGGGCTACAGAGATGGCTTAGTGGTTAAGGCATTTGCCTGCGAAGCCTAAGGACCCAGGTTCGACTCTCCAGGTCCCATTGTAAGCCAGACGCACATGGTGGTGCATGCGTCTGGAGTTCGTTTGCAGTGGCTGGAGGCCCTGGTGCGCCCATTCTCTCCCACCAGCTCCCCCCCCCCCACCGTCTCTCTGAGTAAAATAAAAATAAAATCTTTTTTTTTTTTTTAAAAAAAAAAAGGCACAGGGTGAAGCCACCATACACCCTAGGCACAGTCGCCCCTACCCTTTCATGTGCCCTTTCTCTCATTCCGGTTTCTTCCACAAACACAAACTTTGCCTGACAACAGAGCCACCTGGGCAGAGGCCCTGGCACACGGGGGAGGGTGTTGCCTTGCTCACTGGCACCACTGTCTCATAAAACCCTTCCCTCTGTTCCAACACCCTCACGCGCCTTCTCGCTTTATCTCCTTCCTCTTCCCTTGCTCCCTGAACAAGAAAGGGTTGAATGTAGCCCGTGCCCCAGAAAGTCAGCAACACAGGATGGCTCCCCTCTCCCTACTGACCCTTTCACTTTCTTGAAAATGCCCCCCACTGGGAACAACAGCATCAGGTGACATAAGGGAACAAGGATAAGAGTGCCCCAGACATGGTGAGTGACCCCCACCCACCCTTCTAAGAGTAAACGATACCAATCATAGGGCATGAGCCACCTGCTAGAGAGGCCCACCAGGGGCTACAGCCTCACAGCGGGTGGCTGGGGTCTCAGAAATCCGCAAGCCAGTTGCAGGGTGCCAGGTAGCAGCTCGCAGCAGGACAGAGGTAAAGCAGGCCACCTGCGCTCCGCACCGGCCAGTGCAGGGGCAGCTGGAACGAGGTGAGTTTGCTTACAGTGGATCCCGGCTATGCAATGCCCGGGCCCTGGTTGCTATTCTTGTGCTTGGCTCCTTACGTGGCCAGTGCCCCGTGCGGCGGAAGCCCGGCACGGAGAGCCTGGCGGGGCGGCCGGCGGAGGCAGGTGGTTCTGATTGTGTCCCGGCTGGGACCGCCCTGCGACCAGCGGGTTCTCAGCTGCGATTTCAACAGCCTGGGGCCGAGGAGATGGCTGAGCGGGTGAGGCGCTGCTGTGATAGCGTGGGAACCTATGTTTGGTCCCCAGAACCCGTGTGGACACGCCCGATGTGGTGGCACACACTTGTGATCCCGGGGCTGGAGATGGACACAGGTGGGTTCCTGGGACTGAGTGGCTAGTCAGTTTCATTCAGTTGGTCAGCTCCAGGATAATAAGACACCCTGTCTCAAAGAGAGGCGGGTGGCATTTCCTAAGGATGACAGAAGGTTGTCTTCTGGCCACTACATGCATGTGCACACATATGAACACATATCTGTACAAATGCACGCACACACACACACACACACACTTTAAAATGTCCCTCTTCCCATGTTGGAGAACCACCCAGAAGTTTAGAGCAGCTTGACTCAGGTTAACGACCAGTCAAACATGATCTTTTTTTGTTTGTTTTTCAAGGCAGAGTCTCTCTGTAGCCCAGGCTGACCTGGAATTCACTATGTAGTCTCAGGCTGGCCTCGAACTCACGGCGATCCTCCTACCTCTGCCTCCTGAGTGCTGGGATTAAAGGCATGCGCCACCACGCCCAGCTCAAACATGATCTTTTCAGGGACAGGTTCTCAGCTCTTCCAAGTAAAATACATCCACGGAGATTGTGGGACTAGAATTCCACTTGGACACTGGTCACATTCGAATAGCTCTTAGTTGTATTAGGCTCTAATTAGCACAATAGCAAAGACCTTGCTTTAAAAGCACATTTCTGCTTTCAGGCCTGCCCGGCCCAGAACCGGGGCCACCTTATGGGCCCATCAAGAGTCAAAGCTGTTGGTGTCGGGTCCAGATAACAACAGTTGTCCACAGCAAACTTGTATGGTCTCTTGAACGCCGAAACATCTGCTTAAGTGCCGGGCTGGCTCCCCACACCATGATGGTGGCTTCCCTGCACCTGTTTCCCCTAGGTGACCAGAGCTATGTGCCTGTCAACTCCCATCACGTGGTCCCTTGCACTGACGAGCCTTCACTCTGGCATGGGGGCTTTAAGTAGCAAACACAGCATACCCTAAGTTACAGCGGGAGCAATGTGAGGCGGTGTGAGCAGGGAGATGACTCCGTTGGTGAATTGTTGGCCGTGCAAGTGCAAGGGCCTGAGCGCAGATCCCCAGCATCTTTGTAAGATGCCAAGTGAGCACCGCAGGGCCGTTGTAATGCCAGCACTGAGGAGGCAGAGGCAGAGATCTGCAGGGCTTGCTGGCTAGCTACACGCACCAACATGGTGAGCTCTGGGTTCAGTAAGAGACCCTGTCTCAAAAAATAAGGTGAATGGGCTGGAGAGATGGCTTAGAGGTTGGGGTGTTTGCCTGCAAAGCCAAAGGTCCCAGGTTCAATTCCCCAGGACCCACGTTAGCCAGATGCACAAGGGGGTGCAAGTGTCTGGAGGCCATGGCATGGCCATTCTCCCCACCTTTCTCTGTCAAATGAATAAATAAAAATAAATGATTTAAAAAAACAAAGCCAGGAGTAGTGGCGCATGCCTTTTATCCCAGCACTCGGGAGGCAGAGGTAGGAGGATCATTGTGAGTTCAAGGCCACCCTGAGAATACAGAGTGAATTCCAGATCAGCCTGAGCTACAATGAGATCCTGCCTTGAAAAACAAAGCATAAATAAATAAGTAAGTAAAATAAGGTGGAGAGCAATTTAGAAAGACATTCAACGTCAACCTCTGGCTTCCACACACATGTAGACACACATGCACAGGAATAGGCATACACACACTCATGCACACACATCACACACATGCAAAAAAGATGTGAGGGAGCTGGAGAGATGGCTTAGTGGTTAAACGCTTGCCTGTGAAGCCTAAGGACCCTGGTTCGAGGCTCGGTTCCCCAGGTCCCACGTTAGCCAGATGCACAAGGGGGCGCACGCGTCTGGAGTTCGTTTGCAGAGGCAGGAAGCCCTGGCACGCCCATTCTCTCTCTCTCCCTCTATCTGTCTTTCTCTCTGTGTCTGTCGCTCTCAAATAAATAAAAAAAAAAATTTAAAAAAAAAAAGATGTGAGGGAGCCGAGGTGCACACCAGGGTGGGGCTGGCCTCAAGCCACCACAGGATGTGGGATCTGGGAGAAGAGGTGTTGCGTCTAACCCTCCTCAGCACCTACAACACCTCAGCAGGGCCAGGTTCCACACTTGTTTCCTCGATAAACTCACACTTACAGGTCAGAGATTGGTCCTCAGAAGATTCCTTTAACAGGAATGGCCCCAGCTTTGTGACAGTGCCCCCATATGGGATCACTGTATCTTGTCGAGCGTGGTGGTGCACGCCTTTAATCCTAGCACTTGGGAGGCAGAGGTAGGATGATCGCTGTGAGTTTGAGGCCACCCTGAGACTCCATCGTGAATTCCAGGTCAGCCTGGGTGAGAGTTACACCCTACCTCGAAAAAAAAAAAAAAAAAAAAGTTCATGCTCCCAATTCCTTATGATCCTTTGAGCATTACTTTGAAGGACTTATTCTGGCTCAGAGTTTGAGGGGACACGCCCCCTCATAGTGAAAATGGCTGAGGCAGGAAGCTCCATGGGAACCCATGGCTGGGAACCCCAGGGCCTCACAGCAAGCAGAGTGAGCAGGAAGTGGGACTTTCAAGTCCCACCCCCAAGACACCCACTTCCTCCAGTGAAGCGCTACCTCCCAGATGGGCTACAGCCCCCCTCCCAGAACAGGGCCGCCAGCTGGGGCCCCAGTGTCCAGACACGTGAGCATGTTGACATTCCTCGTTCACACCCTGACAGCTGCTGAGAAGGCGAAGGGATGGAGCTCAATGGGCAGAGGGCTTGCTCAGCAAACACACTCCCAGCGCCACACTGACCGGGCACGATGGTGCATATGCGAAAGGAAGCACTCAGGAGGTGAAGGCAGGAGGGTCAGATGGTCAAGATTACTCTCAGGTACACAGCAAGTTCGAGGTCAACCTGGGATATATGAAACCCTATCTCAAAAAAGAAGTAAGTTTTTAGAATAGAAGATCCTATAAGGAAAGAAAAATCTGAGACTGGGCTGGAGAGATGGCTTAGCAGTTAAGCGCTTGCCTGTGAAGCCTAAGGACCCCGGTTCGAGGCTCGGTTCCCCAGGTCCCACGTTAGCCAGATGCACAAGGGGGCGCACGCGTCTGGAGTTCGTTTGCCCTGGAGCGCCCATTCTCTCTCTCTCTCCCTCTATCTGTCTTTCTCTCTGTGTATGTCACTCTCAAATAAATAAATAAATAAAAATTAAAAAAAAAATCTGAGACTGGGCATGAGGACCCTCTGGATCCATGCACACCGTCATATGGAAAATACCCGTGTGTGTGCGCATGCTCAGGTGTGCAGAGGTCAGAAAACAACCTTGACATGTTGGTCTTGGCCCTCCATTTTCACAAAGGGTCTCTTGTTATTTGCTGCTGAGAATGCCGGACAAACTAACCCACGGACTTTGGCATTCTCCTGGCTCTACCTCCTGTTGTGGGGGGCCCACTGGGATTACAGGTTGGGGGGGAGTGCACCCCTGCATCCAGCTTTCTGTGGTATCTGGAGATCCGAACTCTGGTTGTCAGGTCTGAGCAGCAGGTGGTTTTATCCACTGAGCCATCTCCCCAGTCCAAAACGGGTTTTGTGAGGTAAGGTGAATCACAGGAAAATATGGAAAAGAGGAAATCATTAATTTGTCTTTTCAGTCCTTCAGGCAGCCTGCTCCTTTTTTCTTGGAAAGGAAGAGGAAGGCTGCTCTGTTGTGATGGCTTGCTTTGTTTCAAGGTAACACGTAACTAGGAGAGGACTTTTAAAATATGGAAGAGTGTGAAGAAAAAGAAGAATTACTCCAAGTCCTCCCCTCAGAGGTCCCCGCTGCACATTCTGGCATGGCTTCCCCCAGCACAGGTCTTTTGAAAGAGTGATGTAGCTCTGCTGCTTACCCTTCTCACCAGCTGCCCGCGCTCGAGCCCTCTCTGCCAGCTTGCTGTGTGATGGTTGTGGGCTGCTCTCAACTGCTTTGGTGGTTCCAGTCACAGCTGGTCTCGGAGCTGGAAGGGACAAATCTAACACCCCCTGCACCGTGAACGTCCGTGTGGGGCCGTCTAGACCACGCGCTCCACGTGGTCCTGCCACTAACATTCTAACCTAAGACGCGCGACAACAGCGGCGCACAGGCTCAGTCAGTTCCAAGTTTACACGCGTTGTCTTTGAGCGCGTGTGCGCGCAGGTCCACTGGGAAGCCAGAGAACAGCTTGGGATGTCATTCCTCAGGGACACTGCCCACTTCTTTTCAAGAGAGGGTGTCTTGATGACCTGGAACTTAAGAAGTAGGCTATGGGCTGGAGAGATGGCTTAGCGGTTAAGCCCTTGCCTGTGAAGCCTAAGGACCCCGGTTCGAGTCTCAATTCCTCAGGACTCAAGTTAGCCAGATGCACAAGGGGGTGCATGCGTCTGGAGTTCGTTTGCAATGGCTGGAGACCCTGGCGCGCCCATTCTCTCTCTCTCTCTCTCTCTCTCTCTCTATCTGCCTCTTTCTCTCTCTGTTGCTTTCAAATAAATAAATAAAAATAAACCAAAGAAAAATTAAAAAAAAAAAAGAAGTAGGCTAGACTGGCTAGTCAGAAAACTTGCTTCCCATGTCTGTCTTTCTAGTGCTGGGATTACAAGCGTGCATGCATGCATGTGTATGCATGTGTCTGTGTGTGTGTGTGTGTGTGTGTGCGTGCGTATGCTTTAACATGGGTTCTGGAAATCCAAACTCAGGTCCTCATACTTGCAAAGCAAGTACCTTACTGACTGAGCCATGCCCCCAGAGCATTTTAATGAAGTGCTAAGTTCTCTGGATCCTCACAGCAGCATTGTGTGGCACATATTAAGACGCTGAATAAGACAGAACAAAACGGGCTGGAGAGATGGCTTAGCGGTTAAGCGCTTGCCTGTGAAGCCTAAGGACCCCGGTTCGAGGTTCGGTTCCCCAGGTCCCACGTTAGCCAGATGCACAAGGGGGCGCACGCGTCTGGAGTTCGTTTGCAGAGGCTGGAAGCCCTGGCGCGCCCATTCTCTCTCTCTCCCTCTATCTGTCTTTCTCTCTGTGTCTGTCGCTCTCAAATAAATAAATAAAACATTTTAAAAAAAGACAGAACAAAACAAGGAGAGCAGTGAAACAAGTCTCCCATGATGACACTGACAGCGGAGACACAGGGACACACAGATAGGACCTGTCTCCAGATCAACACGCCCCACATCTACACCCAGACCCATGTCACTGTCCTTAAGACAGCGTGCCTCCTGGACACCCCACGGAATCTCGGATTCTCCAAATGACTCCATCCTTCACCGGAACATCACGCCTAGTCCCGTGTGGACTCTGTACATGGCCACCCCAGGGCTCCATCTTGGCCATAAAAGGCTTTGGTTTTTGCATGTATGTGTGTGTTCATGTGTGTATGCAGGCATGCATGTGGAGACCAGAGGCCAATGTCAGGTGTCTTCCTGAGTCACTCTCCATCCTTTTTTTTTTTTTAACAAGGTAGGGTCTCACTCTAGCTCAGGCTGGCCTGGAATTCACTATGTAGTCTCAGGGTGGCCTCGAACTCTCGGCGATCCTCCTACCTTTGCCTCTCGAGTGCTGGGATTAAGCACGTGTGCCACCACGCCCGGCTCCACCTTAGTTTTTGAGACAAAGTCTCCCCTGAACCTGCAGTGCAAGCCCGGGGGTCCTCTCTTTGCCTCCCCAGCACTGAGCCCACAGGCGCATGCCGCCATATCAACAAGGGTCTTCACACATGCGCAAGGTAAGTACTTTACCAACTGACCAGCCCTAAATTCCCCTTTTCACTTCAAAAAGACCCTTAGTGGGCTGGAGAGATGGCTTAGCGGTTAAGCGCCTGCCTGTGAAGCCTAAGGACCCCGGTTCGAGGCTCAGTTCCCCAGGTCCCACGTTAGCCAGATGCACAAGGGGGCGCACGCGTCTGGAGTTCGTTTGCAGAGGCTGGAAGCCCTGGCACACCCATTCTCTCTCTCTCCCTCTATCTGTCTTTCTCTCTGTGTCTGTCGCTCTCAAATAAATAAATAAAAATTTTTTTAAAGAAAAGACCCTTAGCGGACAATAGCGGGAGGTAGGGAGAGGGTCTCTTAAGCGCACTACACTGATTGTGTGTGCCAGAATTGAACCTGGGAGAATGACAAGGGAGCAGGAAGACCTCCCATCTCACCCGATTCTCTTCCTATGACCAGGCTCCTCAAGCCAGGTGGGGGCTTTGCCTGTGCCCTCACGCAGGAGCCTGACACACCATAGTTGAACGTGAGGCTGGTTTGGGCTACGTAGTGGGTTCCGGGCCAGCCTGGATTACAGAATTAAAATGCGTCCCAAAAAAATGGCAGGGAAAGAAGGAGGGAGGGAGGAAAGAAAGGAAGGCGAGAGATACATATTATGGAGGCTCCTTGAAAATTTTATCCAAACCTGTAACTTTTCTAGCATTTCTTGGTTAGAAGAAGAATGTCACAATGAGTCATCCAATGCCATCTGAATTCCCCTTTACATGTAAATGTCACCAGCAAAACCTAAAATGGGTCCGGACAAACACAGGGCACCTTGCTATGTGCTAAGCAGCTAGGTTCAAGAGAAAACATGGGGTACAGAAAGTTAAAAAGAACATTTGGGTCCATGCAGCTGAGTAATTTTCAGCCTGGGCCTAAAGAAGTCTTCCATAAAACATTCCCCCAAAAATGCATATGAAGGAATTATGTGGCTGAGGCCAGCGGGCCAACTTCAGGCGTCTCAGAGGCATTAAAGTCTTGTTAAAACAGCCAGAGAACAATGCGATTCTGAGAAGGGTTGCAAAATTAATATGGTTATTGCCCTGTAAAGAGGCAAGCATGAAACCATGTTTAAAAGGGTCCACACGTTGCACCATGTTCAAACAGAGAACCCGTCGTCAGTGAGGTCCCAGAGAGAACATGTTCCCATTAATTAGGCAGTGAAAACAGCACCTCCCCAATCAAGCAGGAACAAACAGGACGGGAGAGAATGCGCGTCCTGTGCGAAGGGAAAAAAAAAAGACACGCACACAAAGAGGGTGCAGCGTGTCTCCACCCTCAATATTGTCAGTTTCGACAGAAATAATTAGAGCCCTGGCGGAAGCTTCCATGCCGGGCTCCTGCACAGTACCAAAAAAGCAGAACACCCCTGGTTGACACCCAAGAGGGGACAGCAGGCCTCTGTGCCCAAACTCAACAGATGTCCACTTTAGGAAGTGGGCAAATGACCAAGCACAGATCACTAGAAAATAGAAATACCTTTTTTTTTCCTAATGTGAAACGGGGTGTCAGGGGAACATCAAACCCTCTTAGTGGGTGAGTTAAGGAATGATAGTGGGCTAGGGGATGGAAACCCAATAATGATGGAGTGTTGAGTTCCTGAGTCCTCTCTCTCTCTCTACACACACACACACACACACACACACACACACACACACACACACGAGCCTTCTAGGGGAAAGCCTCTGTCTCTTCCAAGGCGTCAGGAAGGCTGAGGCAAGTAGACTGCAAAGACAAGGTCTACTTGAGCATCTTAGTGGGGGGCTAAGGAGAAGGCTCAGTTGGTAAAGTGCTGGCCGCACAAGCAAGAGCTCAGATCCCCAGAACGCAGGTAAAAGTGCTGAAGGTGGTAGCGTGCGCCTGTGATCCCAGCACTTGGGAGGTTGAGACAGGATGCCCTGGCCTTGCTGACTAGCTGGCCTAGTGAGACCTGGGTTCAGGAAAAGACTCTGCCTAAAACAAGCAAGGTGACAGGGAAATTGATGAAGACTCCTGACGTTGACCTCTGGCCTCCTCACACAACTTATGTCCACAGGCACGTGCATGTGCCCACATACATGTGAACGAACACACACACGCACACACACACACACACAACAAAGAGTGAGAAGAGGGCTGTGGATGTAGCTCAGTGATGCAGTGCTGACCTAGAACCTCCAGGGAGGGCTGGAGCATGGCTCAGTGGGGAGCACTTGTGGAGATTTTCCCAGGTACAAGCCCAGGGCTTGACTGGCAGGTGTGAGGAGCTAGGCTCAACTCCCAATACTGCAAGCCGGCATAATAAATAAAAATTAGGGCAGTCTCCTAGTGATGTTTTAAAGGGGGGGGGGGCTGGAGAAGATGGCTTTAGCAGTTAAGGCGTTTGCCTGTAAAGCCAAAGGATCCTGGTTCAGTTCCCCAGGACCCACGTAAGCCAGATGCACAAGGAGGCACATGCATCTGGAGCTCATCTGCGTGGCTGGAGGCCCTGTCGAACCCCCCCCCCCTTACTCTCTACCTCTTTCTCTCTCTCAAGTAACTAACTAAATAAAATATATTTTTAAGAAAAGACCTGTTTCCTGGTCAAGTGACCTCAGTGACATCCTTTCAGGCCATCTGCTCACTGACTCAAGGTCAGTGTTCTTCTGTCTGTCTCTATAATGTTCTAAACATTTGCAGCCGTGAACTATCAGGCAGGCCCCCACCCAGGCTCTCAGCAAAGACCCAGGTCACAGGACGCCCCCTTTGTACCTTTGCCAGCCCCTCAAGGCTCAGCACACAGCTCTACTCACCCAGCACCCATCTGACGTCAGCACTTCTTTTGCTGTTCCATTTTATATCTTTTTGTTCTGCTGTGCGCCCCCTTCCCACCTCCAGGTTGGAAGCTTCTAGAGGGCCCTATTTTTACCCACTAACACTTGCACCTCAGATAGAGTCTGGCTCGCAGCTCAAAAGCAAACACTACCTTAAGCAGCAATTGTCTCGGAAGTGTGTCCCAATACAGAGTTCTGTGACATGGTCTTATCTAATCACTGCTGACCTCGCTGTGAGGCAATGCTAGAGTGCAGCCGGTCCAGACAGGATGCTGGGGTTCACAGGACTCATCCCCAGGGACCACAGCCACTACACAACAGGTTGGGGTGCTGAAGGCTGACCTTCAAAAGTCTTCTCTATGTACAGAATCATCTGCAAATACTGAGTGTCTCTTATCTTATTGCTATGGCTAAGAGTTCCAGTACTATATTAAATAAAAGTGGGGACAGTGAACATCCTTATCTTGTTCCTGATTTTAGCAGAAAAGCTCCAAGTTTCCCCATTTAATATTAAGCTGGCAGTAGGTCTGTCATAAATAGCCTTTATTATGTTGAGATATGTTCCTTCTATTCATAAAGGCCCCTAAAGACTCTACTGGCAAACTGTTAGAGCTGATAAGCACTTTTAGCGACATAGCAGGATACAAACTAAGAACACAGAAATCAGTAGCTTTCCTATATACTAATAACAAGCATGCAGAGAATGAAATTAGGGAATCACTCCCATTCACAATTGCCTTAAAAAAAAAAAAAAGTACCTTGGAATAAGACTAGCCAAAGAAGTGAAGTATCTCTACAATAAAAACTTGAAAACACTCAAGAGAGAAACTGCAGAAGACACTAGGAAATGGAGAGACATCTGACGTTCTTGGATTGGAAGAATCAATATTGTGAAAATGGCAATCTTACCAAAAGCAATCTATACATTTAATGCAATCTCCATTAAAATCCCAATGGCAACCTTCATGGAAATAGAAAAAACAATCCTAAAATTCATTTGGAAGCACACACACAAAAAAACTTTGAATAGCCAAAACAAATTTGAACAACAAAAATAAGGCTGGTGGTATCACCATGCCCAATTTTAAGCTATTTTACAGAGACATAGTAATAAAACCAGCATGGTACTGGCACAAGACAGACACATAGATCAATGGAACAGAAAAGAGAACTCACATGTACATCCAGGCAGCTACAGCCACTGATCTTCAACAAAGATGCCAAAAATGCTCATTGCAAAAAAGACAGCCTCTGTAACAAATGCTGCTAGGAAACTGGATACCTCCATGTAGAAGGAAGAAAAAACATCCTTATCTCTCTCCATGAACAAGAATCAAGTCCAAATGTATGAAAGACCTTAATATCAGACCTGAAACTCTGAAACTGCTAGAGAAAAAAGTAGGGGAAACCCTTCAACATATTGGCATAGGCAATGACTTTCAGAATATAAACCTAGTTGCTCAGGAAATAAAACCATTAATCAACCACTGGGACCTCATAAAATTACAAAGCTTTTTAAAATTTTTTTTATTTATTTTTACTTATTTGAGAGCAACAGGGAGAGAGAGAAAGAGGCAGATAGAGAGAGAGAACGGGCGCGCCAGGGCCTCCAGCCACTGCAAACCAAACTCCAGATACGTGCACCCCCTTGTGCATCTGGCTAACGTGGGTCCTGGAGAATCGAGCCTCGAACCAGGGTCCTCAGGCTTCACAGGCAAGTACTTAACTGCTAAGCCATCTCTCCAGCCCTTACAAAGCTTTTGTACAGCAAAGGACACTGTGAAAACAGCAAAGAGACAACCTACAGAATGGGAGAAAATCTTTGCCAGCTATACATCTGACAGAGGATTAATATCTAGGATATACAAAGGACTCAGAAAACAAAATAATAAGAAATCAAACTGCCCAACTTAAAATGGGCTATGGTGGGCTGGAGGGAATTCTGAGCAGTTAAGGCCTTTGCCTGCTAAGCAAAGGCCCCAAGTTCAATTCCCCAGGACCCAGATTACTCAGATAGATGCACAAGGGGGCGCACGCATCTGGAGTTTGTTTGCAGTGGCTGGAGGCCCTAGCATGCCCATTCTCTCTCTCCCCTTTTCTCTGTCAAATAAATAAATAAATGAATAGCAATAAAATGGGCTATGGAACTAAATAGAGAGTTATCAAAAACTACTTTGAGCTTCCATCTCACTCCTGTCAGAATAGCTATCATCAATAAAACAAATGGCAATAAATGTTGTGAGGATGTGGAAAAAGAGGAACCCTTCTACACTGTTGGTGGAAATGCAATCTGGTCCAGCCATTGTGGAAATCAGTGTGGAGGTTCCTGAGACAGCTAAAAATAGATCTTCCATATGACCCAGCTATAGCACTCCTAGGCATATATCCTAAGGACTCATCTCATTACCTTAGAGATACTTGCTCATCCATGTTTATTGCTGCTCTATTCACAATAGCTAGGAAATGGAACCAGCCTAGATGTCCCTCAACACATGAATGGGTAATAAAGATGTGGTGCATTTATACGATGGAGTTCTACCCAACAGTAAAGAAAAATAAAATTATGAAATTTGCATGGAAATGGGATGGATCTGGAAAGGATTATACTAAGTGAGGTAACCTAGACCCAAAAGGCCAAATGTTGCATGTTCTCTCTCATATGTGGATCCTAGCTACAAATGTGTAGACTTGTGTGTGTGTGTGTGTGTGTTGGAGTAAATAATCAGTAGCAAAGGCCAGTAAGGTAGAAAGGGGCTATAAGGGAGGGAGGAAAGGGGAGGGGAGGGCTCAATGGATGGCGTTGTATATATGTAAGTAGACGAACAGATTTCTAGGGGTGGAATAGCCTAAGTGAAGTAAGGGGAAGAGACTGAGTAAAAGAAGGGTGGGCGAGGGTTAATCAAAATTCAAGATATTGTGAATAAGCCACATGAAAACCTACTTCTTTGGATAATGGCACACCCAGAAGCCATAGACTGTTTCTAGAAAAATTTCAGTGTCAGAGATGAGATACCTTCCAACAGTGACTTGTTGGCCAAGGAGGTCACCGATGACTCCAAAACATTAGAGGCCATTGCTGAGGCTCTTAGTTTCCCACCAGAAATAGATGTTAAGACCCTATTGCTAAAGACTTCACATGCTTGGGCTACAAGGTCACTGAGAAATCAAGTTGGAGCTGAGCTGAAAACCTCCTCCCTGTAGACCAGCTGACAGAAAGCTGGAAAAAGCTACGAGGCATGGGAGACAGAAGTCATTAGCAGTGAAAACAGTGGACACTGCAAGCCTCACGTGGCATGTCTGTTATGGGGGAAACCAACTGCTCTCTAACTGGACTGTTGGCTTGCTCTATGAGAGGGAATACATCGCTGATACTGAAAGCCTAATTAAAAGCCTACGGTGGAGGAGGTCATGAGCATTGGGAGTGTAAAGCCTGCTGTTGTCTAGCTAAATGCATATATTATGCCCACCAAACTGCCTTGAAAGCACAACACTTAATTTTCATATTCATATATTAATGCTACTCTCACTTTTGGTTAGAGAAGCTTCTTTTGTCAGATGGCCATGACCACTGGAACGACCCAAAAGGCAGCATCGTGCTGAGAAGAAGTGACGGAGGAGTGTCCAGCACTGAAACATCTCTATCACACCCTCCAAGGCTCAGAGTCCATTACAGAAGAGGTGGCAGAAAGAATGTAAAAGCCAAAGGAAGGGTAGGACTGGTTACAATGCAATTGTCCAGATAGAAATTGGTCTCGATATCCACGACCTCGCAGTGCCTAGCAATACCTTCACAAGACCCTCATAACAGGAAGAAAAGATGACGACATCCAAACATAAGAGAGACTAATGGAGGGAGGGAGGGGATATGATGGGGTGGGGGGCTGGGAAGGGGAAAGTGAGGGAGTGGAGGGAATTATCTTGGTTTATTGTCTGTAAGTATGGAAGCTGTCAATTAAAAAACAAAACGTTTAAAAAGAAAAGTCTTCTTCTAACCTCTACTTCCCACTGAAGACTAAAAGCTTGCTGAGAAATAAGTGACCGTGGAGGGCTCAGCTCTAAACGAGACACCTGCCTGCATCACTCCCTGCAAGGCTGAGGAAACACCGCGGAAGAGTGGCACAGGAAGAGCCACGGGACGGGGACGAGTGTTGAGGACAGTGTCTCTGAACATGGCATGGCCACTGCACTCCGGACCTCGTGAGTGTGCACGGGAGAACCTGCGCAAGACTGGGCCCTTCACCCTTCTGCCGTGGGTGGAGCAGGGGTCTATGACCCCTCCCCCTCCCTGAGCTATTGGCAGTGAATGCTTGCTGGGGATGGGAAAGACAGTGTCTTCCATGGTATAGTGGACAGACAGCAAGTTGCTCTTGCTCGTGTAAATAACTCCTCCCCATCCCCCCACCACATACACACATGCTCAAGAAAGCAACCCTAATCAAACTCAATGACACACACACACACACACACACACACACACACACACACACACACACGTGACATCGGGGGCTGGAGAGATGGCTTTAGTGGCTAAGGTGTTTGCCTGCAAAGCTAAGGAACCTCAGTTCGATTCCCTAGGGCCAATGTAAACCAGATGCACAATGGGACACATGCGTCTGGAGTTCGTTTGCAGTGGCTGGAGGCCTTGGTGCGCCCATTCTCTCTCTCTCTCTCTCTCTCTCTCTCTCTCTCTCTCTCTCTCTCTCTCTCTGCCTCTTTCCCTCTCTCACTCTCTCACTCTCTCACTCTCTCAAATAAATTAATTAATAAAAATAAAGAAGACATCAAAGTCAAAGTGGAACTCACTGGGAAGAAGGGACTCAGTAGAAGGGGACAAGGGGTGAATAGGATCAAAATACATTTTAGCAGCCAGGCGTGGTGGCGCACACCTTGAATCCCGACACTCGGGAGGCTGAGGTAGGAGGATCTCTGTGAATTTGAGGCTAGCCTGAGACTCCATAGTGAACACAGGTCAGCCTGGGCTACAGTGAGACCTTACCTCAAAAAAACTTTTAAAAAAATACATTTCACACACACACACACACACACACACACATACAAATTGTCAATAGGGCTGAGGAGATGGCTCAGCAGTTAAAGGCACTTGCTTGCAAAGCCTGCCAGCCCAGGTTCAATTCCCCAGCACCCATGTAAAGCCGGAAGCAAAGTGGTACATGTGTCTGGCACTCATTTGCAGGGTACCCTGGCACAGCCGTACATACACACATGTGCACGCATCCAAACATGCACATGAGTAAATGAAAATATCTTTAAACTGTCAATTTATACTTTAAAAAAAAAAAGAATGCTAGTGAGGTGGTACATGCCTGTTATCCCAGCACTTAGGAGACTGAGGCAGGAGGATGGCAAGTTTAAGACCGGCCTGGGCCGGGCGTGGTGGTGCACACCTTTAATCCCAGCACTTGGGAGGCAGAGGTAGGAGGATCGTGGTGAGTTCGAGGCCACCCTGAGACTACATATGGAATTCTGGGTCAGCCTGGGCTAGAGTGAGACCACCTCAAGGGGGAGGGGAACAATAACAAAAAACCCCTGAGCTACAGATTGAGGCTTTTTCTCAAAACAGAATGCCAGGTGGGTGAGCAAATAACTGAATGTTTCAATATGACTCTTTTTATGGCTTTATTTGCAGATTATCCAATAACATTTTCGCAACACAAAGTGTGTAACATACAAAAAAGCACAACAAATTATTAAAACTATCTTTGTGTGTATGATGTTTGTGTATACGTGTTTATATGCAGGCCCGGGCAGGTCAGAAGACAACCTTGAATGTTTCTCAAAGCCACCATTGTTGGGTTTTTTTTTTGCATGTCTTCACCATATTTAAAAATATATATTGCATTTACTTATTTACATACATACAGAGAGAGAGAAAGAGTGAGAGTATGGGTGGGCAAGGGCCTCTAGCCACTGTGAATGGACTTTAGATGTATGAACCTCTGTGCATCTGGCTTTATGTGGGTACTGGGGCATTGAACCTGGGTCTTTAGGCTTTACAGGTGAGTGTCTTGACTGCTGAGCCATTTCTCCAACCCTCTTCATGCTACTTTATTATTACTGTTTATTTGTTTGAGAGAGAGAGAGAGAGAGATGCAGATAGAGAGATAGAGAAGGGAAGCGCAGA
The DNA here is from genome assembly GCF_020740685.1 of Jaculus jaculus. NCBI lineage: Eukaryota > Metazoa > Chordata > Mammalia > Rodentia > Dipodidae > Jaculus > Jaculus jaculus. Next base: position 11,130,100 of record NC_059103.1, on the reverse strand, counting down.
GCCTCCAGCCACTGCAAACAAACTCCATATGCATGCGCCACCTTATGCATCTGGTTTACATTCAATTCCTGGGGAATCGAACCTGGGTCCTTTGGCTTTGCAGGTGAACACATCAACTGCTAAGCCACCTCTCCTGCCCCTCCACCTTACCTTTTAACAGTCTCTCTAAGCCTAGCGCTCACTCATGCAACTACACTAGCTGGTCAGCAAGCCCCGGCGATCCTCCTGTCTCCGCCTCCCTGGTGCTGCAATTGTCTGCATTCTTCACCAAGGTGACAAAGCATGCAAGGTCGCGCATGCGCACGAGCCGTGCACATGTCTGGAGTTCGATTGTAAGTGGCTGGAGGTCCCAGTGTGCCAATTCTTTTCCCTCCCTCTCTCTCATAAAAAGACAGGAACTCTCATGTGGTCTGGAGTTCACCAATTACATTAGCCTGGCTGGCTAGTGAGCCCCAGGGAACGAGTCTGCCTTCTCCTCAGTGCTGGGATTACAAGTGTGCAGTTCTGTGCCCAGGAGGCTTTATATGGGTTCTGGGCATCAAGCTCAGGCTCTCATATTTGCATGACAAGCACTTTGCCTACTGAGCCATCTCCCCAGCTCCCAGGATAAGCATTCACTGAGCACATGTCTAGTTTGTTTCCTGAACATGGATTCTCAACTCTTAGGTCACGCTCCTCAGGTACCAGCTTTCAGAAGTGACATCCTGGATACTGGTCCACCTTTTAAAGAGTTCTGAGGGAAACATAGATTCTGTAATCCACTGGGAGTTTTTCTAACTGACTTGTATTAGCAAGTCATGAACTAAATATCCTTTCATGAGTCAGATCACAATCTTGCGTATCTGGTGTCATTCTCTAATAAGTTGGCTGGCCATAAATATAACTGCCCTGATTCTGCCCAGGCTGAGACTAATCCAGAAAGGGAAATGACCTCAGCCAGCAGTGGGGAACCAGTGTCAGAGGCCCTACAGACCAACCCTCTTTCAGGAGGGTGCCGCGCACATCCCCCCTTTTGTGGAAAGACATGGGGAGATGATGCTGCTGGCTCCCCCCCCCCGCCCCCGCCTCCAGTGGCTTGATTTTCTCCCCTTCCTTCCTTCCCTTTCCTTCTTTCCTCGGTCCCTCCCTCCCTTCCTTCCTCCCTTCCCCTTGTTGAGAAGATCATTATGGAAGACCTCAGCCCACTGGCACCATCTGTTGAGGGGTCTGGTGAACGGACCAATGGTGGAGTGTATCTTGGATCTCTCTCTGAACTGACCTAAGAAGCAAAGCCCAGGGCATATATCCTGGAGGCACACCAGGCGGGGGAGGTGGGTAGCGCAGCGGCCAGGCATGCCCGAGGCTAAGCGCCTGTGCTACATGGGCTGATGGCTCAGGCATGCACCTGAGTTTCCTTGGGTCTGTGAAATGGGACTCATCTAGTGCCTCCCTTGGAGGGCTGATTTTCTTAATTTTTGTTGTTGTTGTTTGTTTTTTAAGGTAGGGTCTCCCTCTAGCTAAGGCTGACCTGGAATTCACTATGCAGTCTCAGGGTGGCCTTGAACTCTCGGCAATTTTCCTACCTCTGCCTCTGGAGTGCTGAGGTTAAAGGTGTGTGCCACCACGCCTGGCTTTAATTTTTATTTATTAATTTATATATTAATCTATTTAAGAGAGAGAGAATGGATGCACCAAGGCCCCCAGCCACTGCAAATGAACTCTAGGTGTACGCACCGCCATGTGCACCTGGCTTACGTGGGTCCTGGGAGCCAAACGTGGGTCCTTAGGCTTCATAGACAAGCGTCTTTAATGGCTAAGCCGCCTCCCCAAACCCTTAGAGATTAATGCAGAGAATACATGCAAGGCACTAGCATGGCGAAAACAAGCAGCACTTGCTTGCTGACATTACCAAGGGGGCTGGGGACATGGCTCAGGGGTAAAAATACCTGCTGCACAAGCATGAGAACATTTGTTTGAGCCCCAGCACCCAGGTAAACAGCCAGTGGGACTACACATGCCTGTGACCCCAGCCCCTGGGGAATGAGGGCGGAGAAAGAAGAATAGCCAGGGCTCACTGGTCAGCCAGACTGACTGGAAACTGCTGCTCGGGGCTGCAGAGATGGTTTAGTGGTTAAGGCACTTGCCTGCGAAGCCTAAGGACCCTGAACCCACAGAACCAGATGCACAAGGTGGCGCATACATCTGGAGTTCATTTGCAGTGGCTAGAGACCTTGGTGTGTCCATTCTCTCTCTCTCTCTCTCCTTCCCTCTTTCTTTCAAATTAATAAATATAAAAAGATATTTTAAAAAATGTAGCTTGGGAGCTGGGGAAATGGTTCAGTGGTTAAAGGCACTTGCTTGCAAAGCCTGCTATCCTAGGTTGAATTCCCAAGCCAACCACATAAGGTGTGTGCAAAAAGTGGTGTAAACATCTGATGCTCATTTGGAGCAGTAATAGGCTCGGCACACACATGCATGCATGCAAATAAATTTAAAATTTTTTTTTCTTTTGTTTTTTTCAAGGTAGGGTCTCACTCTAGTGCAGGCTGACCTGGAATTCACTATGTAGCCTCAGGGTGGCCTTGAACCCATGGTGATCCTCCTACCTCTGCCTCCTGAGTGCTGGGATTAAAGGCGTGCGCCACCAGACCTGGATTAAACAAACATTTTTTTTAAGACAACTGGAGTTCCAGGCTCGTTAAGTACTGTGGGCTGAGAACTTAGCTCAGTTGGCTTAGAAAGCCTGCGCTGCACGCATGAGGCCTGAGGTCCCACCGCTAGCACCACTTGTAACTAACTCCAGCACGCAGCAGGTGGAAGCAGGAGAATTAAAAATTCAAGGTAGGGGGCTGGAGAGATGCCTTAGTGGTTAAGGCATCTGCCTGTTTAGCCAAAGGACCCAGGTTTGATTCTCCAGGGCCCATGTAAGCCAGATGCATAAGGGGCACGTATACGCATCTGGAGTTCGTTTGCAGTGGCTGGAGGCCCTGGTGTGCCCATTCTCTCTGTGTGTCTCTTCTATCTCTCTCTCTCTGCTTGTAAATAAATAAATTTTTAAGAAAGGAGAGGAGAGGAGAAAGAGAAGAAAGAAGAAAAGAAAGGCAGGAGTGTATAAAGGAACATTAATGCACTATGGCATACTGAATGTGGAGAGTGAAAGGGCAGATGCAAAATGCTACAAAGTCATTCCAACATTATAGTGATACAGGAAATCACACTCTATTTTCGGATTTCCAGGAGGATTGGGGAAGAGGCATATGTTGTGTGTGTGTGTGTGTGTGTGTGTGTGTGCACGCACAAGTGTAGGAAGGTATGTTCACACAAGTGTGGGTGCATATGGATGTGTGTGCATGCGAAGGCCAGAGATTAATTTAAGGTATGTTCCTCAATCACCTTTGTGTGTATGTGTGTGTGTGTGTGTGTGTGTGAGAGAGAGAGAGAGAGAGAGAGAGAGAGAGAGAGAGAGAGTCTCTCACTGAACCTGACACTCACCAAATTCAGCTAGACTAGCTAGCCAGCAGGAACCAGGGATTCCCCGTCTCCCAGCTCCCCGGGGCTGGGATTACAGCCACGCGCCCACGGTGCTAGGGGTCCGAAGTCAGGTCCTAAGGCTTGGGCAGAAGCTCTATTACCCCTGGCTCACCCCCTCAGCCACCCAGGAGGAGACTCTTTAAAGCAAAGGCTGGGCATCCACTTGAGTCTTCAGTGTGGAGACACAGAACAGGTCTTCCCTTCACAGGCGTCTGTGTCCTGGCACAAGCCTGAGCCACAGACCTGGAGCCTGGCTTGGCTGCATTTCGTACACGATGCCATCCTGGACGTCCTCCTCTTCACGTCTAATGTGCCAGCTTACGACGCCATCACTCACAACTGGGAGCTCACTTGGAAACTCAGAAGGGGTGAGGTTCCCTTCCCACATTTCTTACTAAAAGAGAAGTGGTGGACTGGAGGGATGGCTTAGGGGTTAAGGCATTTGCCTGCAAAGCCAAAGGAGCCAGGTTCGATTCCCCAGGACCCATGCTAGTCAGATGCACAAGGGGGCGTACACGTCTGGAGTTAGTTTGCAGTGGCTGGAAGCCCTGGCGCACCCATTCTCTCTATCTCTGTCCCTCTTTCTCTGTCAAATAAGTAAAAATAAAATATTTTTTTAAAAAAGAAGTGGTGAATTCCATTTATGCAGCAGGAGCTGCCCTAAAGAATGGGGTGCAAACCCACACAGCGACTCACTTTGCAATGTTATCAATAACAACGCTTAACATGGTATGAGAGGGGAGTTCTTTTCTTCTTCCAATAAGTCTTTCTGCAAGAAGCCTCCGATTACGAAAACCAATGCTGTACTTGAAGGCCCCTGGTCGCACCACGTACGACGTCAGCAGCCTTTATTTATTACCTATCCGAAGGGGTGGGGGAGAAGCAGGAGAAGAAAATTTCCTGTTCCTTCCCTAACAAGATGAGTCACAATTTCCAAACATCAATCAATCCATGAGTCAGAGTGGGGGAGAAGAGGAAACGGCTGTGAGGCCTCCCACCAGGAGCATTTCCCAGAACCACAGAAAACCAGGAACCCCCAAGGTGCTGACTTGAATTCCCCACTTCTCCTCACACAGGGGACATGTGGCGCGTCACCCACAACCGGGCTCCATGGCTCCCCAACCAGGTTGCTCTGTTGCCCCAGCTATTCAGCATGCACTTTGGGGGTCGCCAAAACACAGACACAGGTGTGACGCCTGTGTGCAAAAGCTCCTGTGTGCAAAAGGAGAAGCCAGCAGAGGGAGGAGAATCGTTCCACGCCGCATCACACTGCGATCACATGGCGAGGGACATTCCAGAAAGCTGGAGTCACTTTCAGCACAGGGTTTACTAACCTCAGGAGGGACAGCAGGCAGAGACCAGATGGCAGAGGCTGTGCTCCCTGTCGGCTGCCCTTTGTCCCCGAGGCTGGCATGACTGGAAGTGTTATCTGGGTTCTCGAGCAGGATTCGCACGCCCTGCCCATGTGGCTGGTGAAGTATGACTTCCCCACTGCCCCCAGTCTGATTCAGGATGTGTGTGTTAGCCCTGAGAACCTGCATTTCTAAAAGTTGCCCCAGAAGAGGAGCATACCTTGAGAACCACAGTTCCCATAAATCACCACCTGAGGGCCAAATTTGGCCTGCTTGTTTTATTGGGATACAGAGCCGAGAAGTTACAAGCGACCGAATGGTCTGACCAGCTGTGGTATTCTTGCCATCATTTATCATAAAAGCTTGCCAACCCCTGCTATAAGAACAGGCAAAGACAAAAACAAACTGTTAGGCTGGAGAGATGGCTTAATGGTTAAGGTATTTGTCTGTGAAGCCTAAGAGCCCGGGTCCGATCCCCCAGAACCCACGTTAGCCCAACGCACGAGGTGGCGCATGCGTCTGGAGTTCGTTTGAAGTGGCTGGAGACCCTGGTGACCCATTCTCTCTCTCTCTCCCTCTCTCTCTTTCTCTCTGCTTCTTTCTCTCAAAGTAAGTAAACAAGTACATAAAATATTTTTTGAAAAGCTGTTGCAGTCAGTAAGTACATTTTGGAAGGCACTGGTTGACTCATATTTGGGTAGCTTTCTTTTCTTCCAGGACTTTTTGGAGCTTTGAATTATAATGGCAGGAATGTGGTTAGGGCGCTACAGATGGAATTGTAACCAAAGGAGACCACTGATAGTCTCCTCTGGGAGACTGAAGGGGAACCAAACTGGACACAGAGAGCATCAGGTGGTTGCTATGGTGACCTATAGTAAGTATGAGTATGTGCCGGGGGAGATGGGGAGAGGCACTGAACTTTTTTTTTTTCTTTTTACCTCGGAAGGGTCCCTGGCCTGGAGCACACCGATTAGGCAGTCAGGCTGGCCACTGAGCTCCAGGGAGCCTCTGGCTCTGGCTGATCGGCACCACCATGTCTAGCGTTTCAGGTCCTCATGTTTGTGAGGCAAGCGCTTTACTGACTGAGCCATCTCCCCAGCAACTGTGTCCTTCCTTTTTACTTTTCTCCTCCCTCCCTCCCTCCCTTCCTTCCTTCCCTCCCTCCCTCCTCAGCTTTCTGTGGTACTGGGGATGGAGCCCAGGGTCTCTCAGCAAGTGCCTCCCCACTGAGCACCTCCCCAGCTGCTCCCCAGATGGATGTTTTAATTTCCAGTCCACTGTGGAAAGAGAGAAGTTTTACAAAATATAATTCAAATGCCATTTGGATGCCACTGGAATGTCAGATTGCTATAAATGTTTCTCCGACGCCCCCTGAGTTTCTGCTACGCCCAGACTGCTGGGCCGTGGACGGTCCTCTGACACGCGGTGAAGATCTCAGCAGCCTGCAGCGGGGCCCTGTGACACTGGCCGCTCACAAAAACAGTTACTGCCATCTTGATCAGAAGTGGCTAAGGCCGTGAGGGAGACTTCAATTTGAGCCTGCTGGTGTTGTGCCGTGGAAGTAGACAGGGCAGGTCCTCCGTCCCTGGGCTGCCCCTGTGCCAACACAGATGCATGAGGTTTCATGGCCTCAGGAGGAGACAGAATATGTAGAGGCTGGAAGATCAAGGGACAGGAGGACCACCTATCCAGCCATGGGGAGGTGGTTATTCAGGTTCAATGAGACCTTTCAATGTGACTGCTTTGGGGTGTGGAGACCCTTCACCCCTTCACCCACACTCTGGCAGAAAACTCAGTCAGCTCTAGTTCATCAACGTAAACTCTGGTAGAATCAGCCTTTAGTTTTACAGGCTGCCCTGATCGGGGGGAGCAAGCACTCTCCTGCTTCTCCCCCGACCCCCCAAAAAACAGTTAATGCAATAATTGTCTCCTTATGTTTCTCTGTTAAAAAGGGAACAGCATGCACCACCCTGTCGGGCTGACCAGGCGGCAGGTGGATGGACTGAACCAGGGCAGCCTGAGGGCCAATTGACCGCAGAGCTGAAATCCCTGGGGGTGGGGCGGTCACCGTGCAAGTGGAGGCCTGGCCAAGGGAGCCGTGCGGTGTGCAAGGACACACGTGTCCGTTTTCATAAGGAAACCTGACAAGGGCTAGAAATACAGTTCTATGGGTGGAGTGCCCTGTCTAGCATGCACGAATCCCTGGGCTCCATCCTGAGCACCCCAGAACCCCATGTGGTAGTGGGTGCCTGTAATCCCAGCACTGGAATGTGGAGACAGGTTAATCAGAAGTTCAGGGTCATCCTGAGGTACCTAGTGGTTGGAAACCAGCTTGGGGCTATATGAGCCCCTGTCTCAAGAAAATAGAGGTGGGCATGGTGGTGCATGCCTGTAAACTCTCCTCCCCCGTACTGGCTAAGATAGGAGACTCCCAGTGAGCTGGAGACAAGTTTGGGGCTACAGAGTGAGTTCCAGGTCAGCCTGGGCTAAAGTGAGACACTACCTTGAAAAAATAGTAAGTAACGCCAGATACCTTTAGCACAAAAAGCTACCCAACAGGCAATACCGAGGCCACCACTTAATTTAAATGCTCACCTTTACTGCAGAGTGCCAAGGGACCTAACACCCTCTGAAAAGCAGCCTCCTGATGCATGCGTGGGACACCAAGGGACCTACAACTGTTCGCTCCATCAGAGCCCGCGAGAGTTTGCCTCTTAAGAGAAGTAATTGCAAATCATTTCAGGAAAATGCGCAACAACTAATTGTCGTGATAATACCAAGTTTACATTGCCCAGATAATGGACAAATATCACCATGTAATAGAACAGTACAAAAAAATGGTAATTTGACTATGGAAAGTTGGAACTTGCCATTTCAAATTAGCAGAAGCTGTGAAGTGGGCATTACTGACAATGTGAGTATAGTAATTGGGGCTGATTTCTTGGCGTCTGGCCGAATCTGGCTGCCTGGCGTCCTGCGAGTTAATTATAGCTCTGTTAACAGAGCGGGAACAGGGAACACTCGCGGTGACGCAGAGATAAAACCCGAGCAGGTCTCTGCACATGGGGATGAAGGCGAGGGTGTTGGCTAGAACTCAGGTACAGTGCGAGCGACTCCCCACCTGAGCAGTGGCCCTAAGAAAACACAGACATGTATGGCTGGGGGGAATAACTTGCAGACACCAAATTTCCACAGAGTCCTTGCTCAGGCGCCATCTGCCTTTGCCCGTGGCACGATGCTGCCTTGGGGTGGCTGAGGGAGTCATTTCAGGCTACATCTAAAGATATTTTGCTCACTGGTTTAAAGTTTTCTTTAAAAAAAAATCCTGTAATCAAAATATGTGATCCTGTCCAAATTAACTCCCTCGTTAGGCTGAGACAATTATGTCATCGGGAGCTTTTTGAAAATCAGGCCAGGTGGGGTGGCTCACGCCTGTCATCCCAGCAGGAGGACTGCCACAAATTTAAGACCAGCCTGGGCAACCAGAGTGAGAGCCTGTCTCAGAAAACGGAAGGCGGCCGGGCGTGGTGGCACACGCCTTTAATCCTAGCACTCGGGAGGCAGAGGTAGGAGGATTGCCGTGAGTTCGAGGCCACCCCGTCATTGCCTACCTCGAAAAACCAAAACAAACAAACAAAAACACTGAAGGCAGATGGGGCGAGGCCTTGGTGGGCAAATGGACTTGCCAAGTAAGAATGAGGGCCTGAGTGTAGATTCCCCAGCACTCATGTAAAAGCCAGGCACGGTGGTGTGCGGCTGTAATTCCCACACTGGAGAAATGATGCCAGGCAGATCCCTACGGCTGGCTGGTCTAGCTGAATGGAATAGGTTCAGCAAGACAACCTGGCTCAAAAGACAAAGGTGGAGAGAAATTGAGGAAGGCACCGTGTGGTGGTTTGATTCAGGTGTTCCCCCATAAACTCAGGTGTTCTGGATGTTTGGTTCCCCAGCTGATGGCAATTGGAAATTAAAGTCTCCTGGAGGTGGTGTATCGTTGGGGGCAGGCTTATGGATGTTACAGCCAGTGTTTGGCACACTCTCCTGTTGCTATTGTCCACCTTATGTTGGCCAGGGGGTGACGTCCACCCTCTGATCATGCCATCGTTTTCCCTGCCATCGTGGAGCTTCCCCTCGAGCCTGTAAGCCAAAATAAACCTCTTTTTCCCAGAATCTGCTCTTGGGTGGTTTCTACCAGCAGTGTGAACCTGACTGCAACACACCAGATATCAACTGTTGGCCTCCACACGCGTACACATGTGCACAAGCATTCCTACACACGTGCACTAACTACATACACAAAGACACGCATACAGACATGTACACCACACACCCAAACAATGGAAGGGAGGGAAGGAACTCTTTTTTTTTCTTCTTAATTTTATTTATTTACCTATGAGAGAGAAAGAAGAGAGAGGATGGACGTGCCAGGGCCTCTAGCAACACCATGTTCATCTGGCTTACGAGGCTTCTGGGGAGTTGAACCTAGTTCCTTAGGCTTTGTAGGCAAGCGCCTTAACTGCTAAAGCCATTTCTCCAGACTGAATGAACTTGTTCTTTTGGCTAACCTGAGGGGTCTGGCTGTGTACTTGAAGACCTACGATGCTGTTCTGTGTACCCCTCAGGCTGAGCCACCACCCAACATGCCAGTGTGCCCCCACAAGCCCAGGGCCTTTCCTCTAACATGTAAACGTAGCTTATCTATTGCTTCTTGCTACTCGGCCTGTTTCTGTGCTCCTTCCCTACTCCCATGTGCCCCCCCACACCAGTTGGCACGGAGGCTTTTGGGGGTACCCTTCCCTCAGCATCTTCTTATCGTCTCCAAGTTTGTCCCCAGTCATGGGCATCCTCAGCACCTCCCAATGCCATTCCCTTCCAAACCCACAGCTCTAGTTTTGACTTCCTTCCAAGCCTCACCCTCCCGGCCACAGCTACTGGGAAACATCTAGAACTTGTTGTTTAAACAAGCCAGCACCTCATATGGTATCCTGCATCAACCCTCTGGCCCTGACTGACAAAGCCAATACCCTTCTTGTCACTCAGTCACGGGAGTAGGGGAAGGAAAAAGGACACGTGCCCTGATGTAACTTCCCAGGAACAGAACTGCTGCTTCTACACACAGAAGGTTCAGGACCACTGGGGTATGCTCACGTCCCTGTGCCAGGCTCAGCCTACGACCCCGAGGCCTCATCCTTCCCATCACGCTGCACTGGGTTCAGTGCTAGACCCAGTACCCTGGGGAGGACCTCCACCAGGCTCTCTGGGCAGACCCCTGGGGACTCCGCTTTCACGCAGAACATCAGCGACACAAGGGCAGGGAAGGGACCTGCACCCCAGCACCTGGCATGGTGCCTGGCAGAAATGATGCTCTCTCAACACAAGGTTCCCCAGAGTCCTTGTGCAATTGTAAACAAACACTAGGAAGTCCTAAGTGTAACTGACAAAATGCAACAAACAAGGAATTCACTTGCAATTTCAATACAGGAATTAAGGCTGGAGAGATGGCTTAGCGGTTAAGCGCTTGCCTGTGAAGCCTGAGGTCCCCCGGTGGAGGCTCGATTCCCCAGGACCCACGTTAGCCAGATGCACAAGGGGGCACATGCGGCTGGAGTTCGTTTGCAGTGGCTGGAGGCCCTGGTGTGCCCATTCTCTCTCTCTGCCTCTTTCTCTTCTGTTGCTCTCAAATAAATAAAAATAAACAACAACAACAACAACAAAAGAATTAATGACTAGTTTTGTTTCCTGGCAATGGACTCTGGATTGAAACGCTAGGTGGATGGCTGCCCTGAAAGCACAGGCTCCCTGTGGCCACACCCAGGGAACAAGCACGCGTGCCCGGGCAGTTTGAGGCCCCCAGGACGACCCCCATGCTTCCCAGCTCCTGCATACCTGCTAGTGCCCTGCAGGCTCGGGAGTCCTCGGACAGACATGGCTGGAGGAGGAATCTCAAAGTGGGCTTGGGGGAGGGGACGGCACCCCTGAGTGGAGGCTCCCACTGTCTGCTGTTCTCACACCGGGCACCTGACCTCAGTTCTGGGCGGCAGAAGCAGCAGATCCCCCTGCACTCAGGACTGCTCCCAGAAGGAGCACCTCACCTGCTGTGTGGGCAGATGAAGGGGCACGAGGGGTCTGTTGTGGGTGGGTGGGCACCTCAAGGGAGAGGGTATAAAACCAAAAGCACAGGGCTGGAGAGATGGCTTAGTGGTTAAGACGCTTGCCTGAGAAGCCTAAGTACCTAGGGTTTGATTTTCCAGGTCCCATGTAAGCCAGATACATATGGTGGCGCATCCATTCTCTCCCTCCTGCTCTCTCTCTCTCTCTCTCTCTCTCTCTCTCTCTCTCTCTCTGTGTGTGTCTCTAATAAGTAAATAAAAATAAAAAGAAATTCAAAAATACTATTTAAGCCGGGTGTGGTAGTGCTCACCTTTAATCCCAGCACTTGGGAGGCAAAGGTAGGAGGATCGCTGTGATTTCATAGCCACCCTGAGACTTCATAATGAATTCCAGGTCAGCCTGGACCAGAGTGAGATCCTACCATGAAAAACTTTAAAAAAAACCTATTTGAAAAAAAAGCAGGAAGCAGGGGCTGGGACAGAGCTTGCCTTAAAGCACTTGCCAGGAATCCCCAGTAAGGGGCGTGGCTCATGGGGGGGGGGAGCCTGCCTGGGGTCTAACAGTGAGGGTCTGGGGTGGGTCCTAGGCAAATGTACCCCTGTGATCCCAGTAAGTTTGAGGCCAGCCTGGGATACATTGTGATACCATCTCGAAAGGTGGGGGGATGTTAATTGAGGGCTAGGGATGTAGTCTCATAGAGAGAGTGCCTGGCTTGGCATGCACAGAGCTCTGGGTTTGGTACCTAGCACCTCATAAAAGCAAAAAACCCGAGTGGAGGCAGGAGGATCAGCGGTCCAAGGTTAGTCTTAGCTACATAGCCAGTTTGAGGCCAGCCCGACCTATACGAGAGGTGGTCTCAAATATATATATATAATAAAATAAAAATAAAAAACAACACCCAGAACCTCCTGAAAGCCAAACGGCTTGGCTAAAACAAACTGAATCAATGCTTCTTGTTTTATAACCAAAGTCTCGTAAGAAGGGATACTCTGCCCGCCCTACTTCTGGCCAGGCCACTTACTCCTTCCTCTCTAGGTGATGCTGGGCCTGAGTCTCCATGGCGCACCCCACTCGCAACACTTGACGCTGAAAAGTGACCCCCTGATCAACCTGGGGAGTAGCCACTGCTGGCTCAGAGCTGGGCGCAGAGGGTTTGTTTTCTATCCGTGTGGTGAGAGCCCTTACTGGGGGTAAGGGAGAAAGTGGGGCCCCTACCAGGCACATCTGTGTGGGGCCCAAAGCCACACCCAACACAGACACACCCCCCTCATTATCCATCAAGGCCATGCTAGGAAGGACAGAGTCCCAGGCCGCCAAGTGAGCAGAAAAGCTAAACTGAGGCGCTCTACGAAGCGGAAGGAGGGCCAGGTCTGTGCTCCTTCCACAACAGCGCGAAGAACGATCTGGAAGACTCCGCATGGGGGCCAGGGGTGGGGGAGCATCCGCTGTCCTTGATTTGGGGCTGAGGGGTGGGGGACAGGTACTGGCCCACACTGGCTCTGCTCCCCAGGAACATCATCGTAGGTCAAGTAGCAAAGAGAACAGGGAGCGGAGACCCAGGCAAGCGCGTCTGGGAGGGAGACACGCGGCTCGCTTGTGCCCGAAAGACAGGCGGCTGGCAGGGGCGACAGAGCGTCTCCTTTCCGCAGCCAGCTAGGGGAGGGGAGGGCGGCGGAGGAGCCGCTGCTGAAATGGGAGTGTGAGATGAGAGAGAAGCACACCTGCAGAAGCCAGGCCTCTTAGAATGAAAAGTCAAAAAAAAAAAAACAAAAAAAAAAACACCACACTTTTGTTCCATTTCACTCGTTCTGTGAAAGCAACTCCACGGCCCAGTGAGTCCGAGGTACAGACAGGCGGTCTCCCCGCTGGGAATCTGGCCATGCTGGCTGCGACACTCCACCCTCCTAACTTTGGGAGTCGCCTTTTTCTCCCTGAGTCATCCTTCGCTGGATGCCCTCCAGCCCTCCAGCTAAACCTGGAGTACCCTAAAAAGGTAGGTGAGTCGCGCTTCTAGGAGTGAGGTGTCTTTCTCTCCACCTTCTGAAGCAGACGTGGGGGACTGTTGCGATCCGGATGAGTGCAAAAAAAACAGGCCTGGGAAGCAATGTGTTGGCGTGTCTGATAATTCCGTGGGGAAAACAGGAGAGTAAGGGAGGGGACAGGGGTGGGGAGGGGGGACGAGAGACCCTTTCCCTAATCTACAACTTAACAAGTTGTTCCTAGCATTTTCTGCTCTTTAAACTTGGGCAACTTAGTGACACAAAACACCCCTCAGATCCATAGGTGCGTCCAGAGACTTGGGTAGGGGTGAGTAAAAAATGCAGAGTTCTTCAAAGAACCGATCTGTTGACTGGTTAATATGGTAAGAGTTTCACGGTTGAACTGTGATCACAGTGTGACTGTTTTGTGTGTTTTTTAAGACCGGGTTTCACACAGCACACAGGCTGCCTTCCAAGTTGCTATGTGTTGAGGCCGATCTCGAACTCCTCACCCTCCTGCCTCCGCCTCTGGAGTGCTAACGACAGGCATGTGCCACCGCACGTGGTCTGCGCAGCGTCGGGGCTGGAACCCAGGGCTCCGTGCACGGCGTGCTGTGCCCACCGAGGTGACAGCATGAAACGAAGCTGACCAAGTTCAAGAAATGCCAAGACATCACATCACAGTCAGCGGACCAGAAAGGAGACAAACTGGCTTTTTCAGGTTATTGAACGAGAAAAATCACCCAACTGCAATGTCAGCAAGAAAGAGAACCCAACAGTCTGAGGTTATTAATTTTAAGGAAGAGAGTCTGTTGACAGACATATTTAGCTTTTCAAAGAGTTTGCTCATAGCCCAGAGCAGGTTGCTGGTGCATCCCTGGAATCCCAGCTCTGGGAGGACTGAGGCAGGAAGATTGCCACGCTGGAGGCCAGCAGGGGCTACAAAGTAAGACCCTGTCTCAGCAAGAGAGAAGGAGATGGGGAGAAGGGGAAGTTAGGATGATATCTGGGGTGTCTAATTCGTGGTCCAGAATTGCCGTGACTGCAGGTGAACACAAAATCCTAAACTTACTTAAAACAACAGGAGAGCTGTGTGGGATTTTTCATGTAAAGAATGTGAACTTTGGGCTGGAGGGATAGCTCGGTGGTTAAGGCGCTTGCCTGCAAGACCTACCTAATGAACTGGGTTTGATTCCCCAGCACCCAAGTAAAAGCCAGATGCACAATGTGTCACATGCATTTGGAGTTTGTTCACAGAGACTAGAGGCTCTGGTATGCCCATGCTCTCCCTCTCTCTCTCTCCTTACAAATAAATAAATTTTAAAAATTAAAAAAAAAAGAGTGTGAACTGTGTAAATGACAATGGCATGGTTTTTGAAAATTTATTTTTATTCATTATTTATTTATTATTTATTCGAGGGAGGGGAGAGAAGCAGGTGAGAGAGAGAGAATGAACATGCCAGGGCCTCTAGCCACTTCAAATAAACTCCAGATGCATGCGCCACCTTGTGCATCTGGCTAACATGGGTCCTAGGATAACAAACCTGGGTCCTTAGCCTTTGCGGGCATGCTCCTTAACCGCTAAACCATCTCTTTAGCCCGACAACGACATTTTAATTCCAGGGGACATAAACATATGTAGACTGTCACAACCGCAAGCTGGACACCCCTGTTCGCTAGATCTTTCTTCTACGTTCATCTTTAATCTGTCCCGGGAATAGTGCGAAAAGTGATGCACTCTACACAGAGACCCCACTCGCCTCTGAGCAAGGCCTTCACAGCAAGTGTCCCCGGCACTGAGAGAAAGGCCACCCCCTGCAAGTTTGAGGGCTAATACAGGACAGCACCAGAGAGTTACTTCTTCTGCAGGCTAAGCTGCTAGGGCAGAGAGTAGGGGTTGGGAGGCTCAGATGGGGTGCTTCGGAAGGTGCCCCTTTCTTTGAACCAGTGAGCCGGCCAGTCTCCGAGCCTGTCATGGGCTGAGGCTGCACTGTGCCTCCGGGCTGATAGAAACAAGCTGCCCCGCTGGCTGCTTCCATGGAAACGAGGTCAGGCTGGCAACAAGGCCCCACTTTAAAAGAGCCACCTGCCTGCAGGAAGCCCGGCACACTGCCCTTTCCCTTCTGACTTTTCAAATGCACAGTATGAAAATAAAAAAGCATACGCAGCGCTTGGCCTCTGGGGGAAATCGGGCCTTCCAATGGACGACTCCAGGCCCACTAACAGATTGCTGCATGGCGATGGGTAAGTCATTCTTTCTTTCCGGGCCTGAGTCTGCTCCTGATGTGGGAGATGGTCACTACGTGCTGAGATAGCTATGCAGCATTATTGCTCTTGGGCACCCTTGGGCCAAGTGGGGATCTGGAAGCACCTGTCCGAAAGTGCACAGACACAAGTGCAGGCTGAGCCACAAGGGGTCCAATGCCCTTCGGAGGATCGGGGGTATTCTGACCATCTCCGTGCTCACAAGGAGTAAGGTGACGGTGTAAGAAAACTGCACAGGAAAGCCAGGCGTGGTGGCGCATGCCTTTAATCCCAGCACTCGGGAGGCAGACGTAGGAGGATCGCCGTGAGTTCGAGGTCACCGTCAGACTACATAGTTAATTCCAGGTTAGTCTGGACCAGAGTGAGACCCTTCCTCAAAAAGCAAAAAAGAAAAAAGAAAGAAAGAGAGAAGAGAAAACTGCATAGGAAGGAGCACCTATGATTCCAAGGACACCCTGAACAAAATAGCTGGTTTCACAGCTGTTTTGTCTTCCCCTGTCCTTGTACTTACAGGAGCTGGGATGTCACGTGGCCTGTCCCAGGGCGCAGTTCACTTGCCAACAATGTATAAACCCTCTGTTCCCTCAAGACACACCAGAAATGTGTCAGCTTTCCCCACTCCAAATCTTCCTTCAGTAAATTCACTCATGGACCGTGTGGGAAGAGTGTCATGAGCCCCCCACACCCATCCCCTGCTCAACTGAGCCTACCAGGACAGCAGGAAGCGTGTTAGGGTGCACAACATTAATGGTCCCAAGGGACTAGAGGCTGGAGGTCCTAAGAAAGTACATCTGGACTCATCTTAAGGTCACAGCATTTGGGGGGGGGCTGAGGCAGGAGGATGGCAAGTTCCAGGTCAGCTTGGGGTCTACAGTGAGATCCTGTCTCAAAGCGGAATTTTTAAAAATTAGGTGTGGGCATAGTTGAATGGTAAAGCACTTGCCTAGAATCCCCCAGAGGTGGGCTGGAGGCATGACTCGGCAGCAGAGCTCTTGCCTAGTGAGGGCCTGAAGCACGGACGAGGAGGAGGCCCAGGAGGGAGGCCGGTGCTCACCACTGGCCCAACAGGAGGCTGAGCATTCCAAGCTGGCCCTGAACTGAGAGGCTGGTTCTAAATGCTAGTTCCCAGCCCACTTCCAGGAATTGCCACTTACTATATCTAGGATGGAGCCTGGGGCAACATTTTTAACAAGCACACACCCAGGCGACTTTTTGGTGTGTGTGTGTGTGTGTGTGTGTGTGTGTGTGTGTGTGTGTTTGTGAGCATGCTCGTATGTATGTGGGCACACTGGTATGTGAGGGCACGGGCTTGTGTGTGTGGAGGCCAGAGGTCAGTGCTGGGTGTCCGCCTCAATTACTCTCCACTTTAGAACAGGTCTCTCACTTGAGCCTGGGGGCAGAGGAGGTCACAAATTGAGCTAAAGCTGCTAGCCAGGGACCCTCCTAGCTGCCTGTTCACTGCTGAGAACACAGGTATGCATCAACTATGCCCAGTTCTTCTGCACATGCTGGGGATCCAAATTCATGTCTTCATCCTTGCGTGGCAAGTGTTTTACCCACAGAGCCATCGCTCCAGCCCCAGATCCAGGAGACTTTGAGCGTGAGTGAAATGAGGAAGCCACTGTAGGACTGGAAATGTGTCCAGCCTGGGACACTGCCCTGAATTGTTTCGCTTACCCAAGACAGGGCCAGCCGCTTCTCTGAGCAGAGCATGGAGAGAAGGGAGACTGACCCTTGGAGTCACTGAAGCCAAGGGTGAGCCTGCGGCTGCTTCTCCTGGGCCACTGCTCTAGCGTTTCTGCAGCTATGGCTTCCGCTAACACACACACACACACACACACACACACACACACACACACACACACACGCTCCTTGGTACATTTATTAAGAACCTCAAAAACAGGGCTTAGCAGTTAAGGCATTTGCCTGCAAAGCCAAAGGACCCAGGTTCGATTCCCCAGGACCCAGGTTACCCAGATGCACAAGGGGACGCATGTGCCTGGAGTTCATTTGCAGTGACTGGAGGCCCTGTGCGCCCATTCGCTCTCTCGCTCTCTCTCTCCCTCTCTCCCTACTTCTCTGTCAAATAAATAAAAATAAAATATTTTAAAGAAGCTCAAAACAGTAATATGTGAAGAATTCATATTCCATTTACACAGGCAAAGAACAGACAACACCTAAGTGAGGGGCAAGGACTTTTTTTGACTCCAAATAATTCTTTAAACATTTTAACAAATGTAGCACAAAGAAGGAAGGTGGGGGTGTGACCTGTTGAACTCTGCTGATCCAGAACACATACACTGTTCACAAATATAAACACACTAAGTCCACCTGTTGTTTTCTTTTTTCCAATATGTTTGTTTGTTTATTTATTTACTTATCTATCTATCTATCAGAGAAAGAAGGGGAGAGAATAGGTGCACTAGGGCCTCCAGCCACTGTAAATGAACTCCAGACATGTGTGCATCTGGCTAATGTGGGTCCTGGGGAATCGAACCCGGGTCCTTTGGCTTTGTAGGCAAACGCCTTAACTGCTAAGCCGTCTCTCCAGCCCCCACCAGTTGTTTTCAACAGTTCTGTGGGCGATTCGTCACTTTTAATGTGCATTGTTTTCAACACTAAGGTCGGCACTTCTCTCCTGTGCACACACTGTTCTGGCTCAGGCAAAAGAACATGGCTTAAGATCAGTCAGATCTCTTAACATTCCTGAATCAATATTGGTCAATATTGGTCATCTGTGCTATTCAGGGCAAAGAAACCTAGCTACATTGTTTTAGCAAGCTAAGTGCTTGGATGTAAGATTAACTTCAAGGCAAATTACAGGACAGGAACTTATCAGTAAAAGCATTTCACAGCAATATTCTCAGAAAAGTTATTTGAAAGGTCCATAAGTATTCCCATAGTTTCTCCCGTAATTCCTTTGCATTTTCCATTTTCAGTTTGTTCTTATAGTTCATCCCCACAGAAGTGGAGGTGACTTGCTTAAGCCCTGCAATTTCAGGAGCTGTGAACCTGAACGTTGACTTTGCAGCTTCGAGGTAGATAGCTGGTCCTGTGTGGTTTCAGAAGGTGGCTCAGGGAGGCCAAGGTCCAGATGGAGCCCAGTGAGCAGAATCCCCATCAGGAGGTCAGGAGGCTCTGCAGTGTGGGCACCAGGGCTTGAGCAGGGTCCGTCTGCCCCAGGCAGACAGTTGTACTGTCCCCTACCGACCACAGCCCACACTGAGAGTCTGCTGGCCCCGGGGGACAGGTAAGCGCGTCCCTCCTCCAGGTAAACTCAGGTCACACCCAGAAACTAGCTGGCATGGCTCATGCTCTGTCACCTATGAGCTGCTAGCCCCCTGGAACCCAGTTCCTTCTGCTCCCAGCCTCAGGGAGCTTGACCTTGAACTTGCTCTCGAACGACTTCCAGGCCTCTCTTCAAGTTCCACCTTTCTCCCAACCCTATCCCACCTGAAACTGAAATCAGGGCTCCTGTACTGGAGCAGGACAAACACCTCAAGCCCGTTGTGACTTCTCTGACTGCCACCATCTCCTTCCCAGCCTTGCCTGGGACAACTCCATGCTACCTTCTGAATGTCATTTTCCTACAATGGAAGGTAAGCGCCCCAGGACGAGAGGTAGATGGTCGGCTTGCTGTGAGCCTACGGGGCTGCAGGGGGTCACAATATGAGGTCCTTGTTTGGATAAGACATGACCATTACTTCAGGAGGATGGAGAGTTTGAAGCCCACCCAAAATACCTAGCAAGAGCCTGGCATAAGCAAACAAACAAACGCATGCCAGGGAGCTGGCTCAGCTGGTAAAGGGCTGCTGTGCAAGCATGAGGGCCAGAATTCACTGCTCAGCACCCACATAATAGCCGGGTGGGCCTCTAATCCCAGCTCTGGGGAGGCAGAGGCAGGGCACTCCCTGGGGTTTTACTGGCCAGCTAGTCTGGCCTGACTGATGAGCTCCGAGCCAATGA
Organism: Jaculus jaculus; assembly: GCF_020740685.1. NCBI lineage: Eukaryota > Metazoa > Chordata > Mammalia > Rodentia > Dipodidae > Jaculus > Jaculus jaculus. Next base: position 11,110,917 of record NC_059103.1, on the reverse strand, counting down.
GAAACCATGTCTCAAAGGAGGTGGAAAGCAATCCTGGGCATGACACCCAAAGGTTGTCCTTTGGCCTCCATGGGCATCACACAATTGCACAAAACACACGGGATGAAAAGAGAGCAAGCATTTTTCTCAAAACTTCCTTACAGCACTGTCCATGCTGCCCTGCCTCCGCTTCTGTTCCCCAAACACCCACCTATCCTCCAACATGACTCCACATATGTCCTGCAGTGCCTCTCATGAGCACGCAACCTCTGAAGCTTAGCAAGGCCTCAGTGCAGAGCCCACGGTCTGCAGCAGGGCCTGAGCCTGGCCGCTGCCACCATGCCCAGTTCACTCCGCCAATCTCCCAAACAGCCACTAGCCCTCTAGATTATTTATTTATTTTATTTTGTCATTTAATGCTTCTTGGTGGTGGCGGGGGGGGGGGGGGGTGGGCCTGCCGGGGGTAGAACCCGTGTCCTCCACAAGTAGACAAGCCTCAACCACTGAGCCATGCCCTTAGCTCTCGCTGGAAGATTCCGGACAGGCTCCCCAGTACCTAGCCGTACCCCTGGGGGACTGACTGTGGGCCAGCCCTCTACCACTGAGCCTCGCCTACTTTCCTGTGGGTGTCCACAGGAGGAGTCAGTGGGGTTGACTGCAGGACTGTGATGCGAGCGGAGGCGGGTCTCCTGGAGCACCTTGGGCTCCCGCTCCAATCTGTGGCCTCTGATGGCACTCGGACCACCTCGCCACTGCTCCCCTCCTCCGCCGTCGCCTCCCTCTTCCCCACGCGCCATTTGCTACCGCTTCCGCCCTCCTCGTGTGAAGCGTGTGAAGCACCGAGCACAGCTCGCCGTACTTTGGCCGGGGGCTGACTTGAAGCAAACCACGAGTTTGCTTTGGAAGCGAGTTAACAGGGAAAGCTGGAAGGAGCCTGTGGGGCGATAAACACCTCCCTCCTCCCTTCCCAGGCGCTGGCACAGCACTCTCCCTTGCTGGAAGCACTTTCAGAGACACAAGCAAAGAGCCAGTGGCCTGGGGACGGGAGACAAGGCCCAGAGGTATCACAAGCAGAAGAAAAGTTCCTAAGGGGACATAATCCGCTTTGGACCCACTGGAACTTAAGAGTGTTTCTCACACGCTAGAAGAAGAGGCCAGGCGCGCTCCTGAGAATGAGCCGCCAGCGCTACCCCTGGGAGCTTCGGGAGGAGGCTCGCTTAGAGCCCAAACCAAGTCATTCTGACACTGTGCAGGGTTTTCTGAGTGATGCACCAAACAATCGCCTCTGTTCACGAGGTAACGGGGAAAACAAGGCACTTTAAACACAAGCATGGGAGCCGGGTGTGGTGGCGCACGCCTTTAATCCCAGCACTCCGGAGGCAGAGGTAGGAGGATCGCTGTGAGTTCGAGGCCACCCTGAGACTACACAGTGAATTCCAGGTCAGCCTGAGCTAGAGCAAGACCCTACTTCGAATAACCCCCCCCCAAAAAAAAAAACCAACCAAACAAACAAAACAGCATGGGGCTGGGCAGATGGCTCAGGAGAGGAAGCACTTGCCTCTTAGGCTGAAATACTGGAGTTTGGTCCCCAGGCCCCTGAAATCCCAGCATGCTGACACTGATAACAAGACGGGGGCTGAGACAGGAGAATTTCCTGAAAGCTCACGGTGAGCACAGGCGAGAATCCAGAGAGAGAAGCCCCGCCTCAAATGAGGAGAACAGGCAAGGGCCGACATAAGACGTCATCCTCTGACCTCCTCCACACGGCGCCATGGCATATGCCCACCACCATACGCCGGCACATAAATAAGTAATTTTAAAATTAAATCTCTGTGGAGTTCAAGGCCAGCTTGCACCTAGAAACAAGTTCCAGGTCAGCCTGACCCAACTTTGAAAAAACAAATATTAATAAAAAAAAGAAATAGCAACAACAGAAAGGAGAGTGGAGAGGGCATGGTGGGTTCAAAGTAAACCTAGGCTACATGGCAAAACCTGTCTCAAAAACCAGAATGGGGGCTCGAGATGTGGCCTAGTGGTTAAGGCACTTGCCTACTCTGGCGGCTTGATTCAGGTGTCCCCCGTAAGCTGAGGTGAATGCAGATTCCGTAGCTCACGGCAATTGGAAATTAAAGCTTCCTAGAGGCGGTGTATTGTTGGGGGTGGGCTTATGGGTGTTATAGCTAGTTTCCCCTTGCCAGTGGTTGGCACGCTCTCCTGTGGCTATGGTCCACCTTATGTTGGCCAGGGGGTGATGTCCACCCTCTCTGCTCATGCCATCGTTTTCCCCTGCCATCATGGAGCTTCCCCTTGAATCTGTAAGCCAAAATAAACCCTTTTTTTTCCCTGAAGCTGCTCTTGGCCGGGTGATTTCTGCCAGCAATGCGAACCTGACTGCAACACCTACAAAGCCAATGGACGCAGGTTCAAATTCCCCAGTACCCACGTAAGGGAGATACACAAGGCGGCGCACACATCTGGAGATTGTTTGCAGTGGCTGGAGTCCCTGGCATGCCCATTCCCTCTCTCTTTCTATCTCCCTGTTTCTCTCTCTCCCAAATAAATAAATAATTGAAATATTAAAAAATGATTTAGTGAGACACAAGCCTATAATCCCCACACTACAGACAAGGAAAGATGCAGGAAGATAAAGACTTAAGGGCCAACGTAGGCTACATAGTGAGTTGGAGGCCAGACTGTCACAGAGTGAGACCCTTGTCTATTTTAACAGTACATAAATAAAAAGAAATAAACCAGGGGGCTTGGGAATGTAGCTCAGTTGGTGGAGCACTGGGGTAACCTGCTTCATGAAGCCCTGGGTTCCATGCCTAGAGCCCCATAAACCAGGTGTGGTGACGCACAGCTATAATCCCAATGCCCGGGGGGTGGGGGCGGGGTGGGGATAAAGGCAGAAAGATCGCTCAAGACCAGTCTTGGCTACTTCATACTGTCTCAAACAACTAAATAATTAGTTAACAAGAAACTTACAATAAGCAAATATGAAATGCAGCACTGCCAGCATTTTTTATGTCACAGGAAGAAATTTCCCAACGTATGTTTTACAGGCACCTGCCGCTGGTCCAGCGTTGGTTTGGTGGTCTTCTTTGAGATGGGAGCTCGCTACGTAGCCCAGGCTGACCCAGGACTCTCCGCCACCCTGCTTTGGCGTGACAAGGGCTGGGACTGAAGGCGGGGGCACTGGGCCAGGCTAGCGCCGTGCTAGGAAGAGTCCCATGCACCCTATTTCTCCAAGTGAAGAGGACCCAGACTTCCCCCGCTACAGGCAAGCTCTCCTTGGGCAAAGACTGGTTCCTGCCCTGAGGGTCCCTGCGGTCTCTGTGACTGCGCAGACAGGCTCGATATGAAAACATCGTTCACCATCGAGTGGGTGGGGGACAGGAGGGAGGACAGCCAAATAAAGCAAACTTCCTCAACAAGCCATAAATGGCCCTTCTGGCTTTTTAACGACCCTTAAGTCACTTTTTAAACATTTCACACTTGAAAACAGAGGACTTTTTCTTATCATCTCAAAGATAGAAAGCTCTAAAAGTTTCTCTAACTTAGGGCTAGAAGACTTTAATTTTTTTTCCGGGGCTGGGGACGGAACCTGGGGCTTTGTACATGCTGGCAAGCACTCCACCACTGAGCTACAACCCAGCTCATAATGGTTAGCTTCGAATGCTCAATTAAAAAAAAAAAAAAAAAGTTAGAAACTCTCACAAACTGGGTATGAAGGTGCATGTCTGTAATCCCAGCATGCGGGACGGGCGAGGCGGAGGGGCTGAGGTAGGAGGATCGCTGTGAATTTGAGGCCAGTCTGGGACCATCAAGTGAGTTCTAGGGCAGTCTGAACTACAGTGAGACCCTGCCTCAAAATAAAGAAAAAGAAGAGAAAAGAAAAAAGAGAAAGGAAGGAAGGAAGGAAAAGGAAAGGAAAGGAAAGAAAAAATAGACAAAGGAAGGAAGGAAAAAGGAAAGGGAAAGGAAGGGGGGAAAGAGGGAGGGAAAGGAAAGGAAAGGAAAGGAAAGGAAAGGAAAGGAAAGGAAAGGAAAGGAAAGGAAAGGAAAGGAAAGGAAAGGAAAGGAAAGGAAAGGAAAGGAAAGGAAAGGAAAGGAAAGGAAAGGAAAGGAAAGGAAAGGAAAGGAAAGAGGAAACAGGAAGACTCGGCCAGGGAGTAATGGTGCGCCCCTGCAAACCCAGCACTTGGGACGTGGAGGCAGGAATTCACAAGAGCCTGGGCTACATATGAGTTGGAGGCAGCCTGTGCCACATGACATGCTGTTTCAAAAGAACAAAAATAAATAAATAAATAAATAAATTTGAAGTGTCAAAAGTAAGCTATAAGCATACGAATGCTCCCTGAACTTTTCTATTTCTGTGTTTAAAAAAAAAAAAAAAGTAATATGCAAAGCCAGCAAATGGGCTTGCTCACCCTTACCTTGTAAGTGAACCAGTTCGCTTCAGTTAAGAAATTTAAAAAGTGCTAACTTGGAAATCTCTATTTTCTTCCTGGTGTTGAGGAGGGAACACAGAGCTTTGTGAATGGCAGGCACGTGTCCTACCACTGAACTACACACTAGCATTTCTTTTTAAAAATTTGATTTATTAATTAGAGAGAGAGAAAAAAAATGGGTGTGCCAGGGCCCCCAGCCATTGCAAATAAACTCCAGACACATGTGCCACCTTGTGCATCTGGCTTATGTGGGTCCTGGGGAATCGAACCAGGGTCCTTTGGCTTTGCAGGCAAGCGCCTTAACCACTAAGCCATTTCTCCAGCCCTCCTCTTTTTTAATTTTCAAGCAAGGTCCCACTAAATAGTTCAGGGTGGCTTTGTTCTGTTACTCTCCCTACCCAAGCCTCCTAAGTAGCTGTGTGACTCACCATGCTTCGCTACAAAGTTTTGACTCTATGCAACATGACTAGCTAGTCAGTGAACCCCAGGGAATCACCCTGTCCCTGTCTCCCATCCATGGGGTTACCAGGACAAGCTGTCATGCCTGGAATTTTGTGAGTGCTGGGAACCCAAAACGCAGGTTCTCATGCTTGTGTGGCAAACATTTTACCCACTGAGACATTACCCAAGCCCTAGTTTCAATTCAAAAAAGAAAGAAAGTAATAAAGTCCATTAAGAAAGCCACAACAATTGATAATGTAAGGATATAGGTATAATATTGTCTACTTAAGAAAACAGTAAATGTCCAGGCTCCAAATTCTTAAAAAAAAAACAAAAAACCAAAAAACTCAGTTCATTATTTAAAACAAAAAAGAACCAACTAAAATGTTCACTTAGTATAAATACTCACAAAGGCTCTGCATTTTTTTAAACCTCCTAGAACCCCTAGAATAATTCCTGCCAACTAAAACACCTACTATGAATTTAGTAATGGGTTACACAAACATAAATTACAAGGCCAGACATTTTAAAAGGAAAAAAAAGGTGATTTATGGACGTGCTGGAGACACGGCAGGATAGAAGCACTATTTCAATTTTCCACACAGTCCTCCACGCTGCAGATGTGCTAATGCAGAAAGAATTTTAGAGTGCAAATGGCTCTCAGCTCTCCTGGTCCTACCCTATCAGTTCCTTTACTTAAAAAGGCTGGCCGACATCCCCACACTTTCACTTAAAAAAAAAAATGAACATAAGCTCAAATGTTTTTATCTGGCTGTAAGTACAAATGGATGGGTTAAAACGAAAGAAATGAGTCTCAAAATCTTATTTCGGTAAAAAGCAAGATATAAATGCAACCTATGTTTATCTCACAGCAACAAAAAATGAAATCAAGTCTTCGGGCGTTCACTTACCATTCCAACCGACCCTGATCACATTTTCACTTTGATTTCTGTACCCTCATTTATACATGTTCACTGGTTGCTTTTTCTAGCCTCGTGTCACCGTCAGAATCAACGTCTTTCTTTTACTATGGCAAAGCAGCCGTAATAATAAGGGAAGACTGTTCGTGGGATGCTTATATACAAACAAGCAACAATGTTCATCTTGGAATTTTAATTCAACGTAACAGAAACCAAGCCCCTTTCCAGACTAGGTCGTGAGAGTGAGCGCACATCACTGGGAAAGCCCCCGTGCACAGCCACAGAGTGGGAATCTTCATTTGTCTTTGCTTTGCCCGAGGTTGATGGCTTTGCACAGGACTGTCTTCCAAGGCACAGCAAAGTGGCCAGCTGAAAACACCCTATAATGAAGTATGCGTGATTTCAAATGCAAAAGAGCATCTGTGTGCCCGTGCCCCACGCACACATGCACACATTAATATGAGTTCCCGGCTCTCTTGATTATGTGCACGCACCTGACCCCGAGGAACCAGGCTGAGACCAGCCCCATATTTCACACAAACCAAACAACCGATAGACAGTAATAGCTCTCCGCTACTGATGACCCGGACCAGAGCTGAAGACGTGCTCCGTCTTCGGAGGGAAACTGTCAATGTTAGGAGGCTCGCAACCGACCTTTCGCCCCATTTTAATCACAGCCACCTATGATAACACAGTGTGGTTTATTTTTATGCCTGGCTCCAGACGAAAATGATCAGTCTTTCAATTCTATTTTGTATCCACACAATGAGCTAGCCTAAGTGAGGCCCCTGAAGGTTTTCATGGGTCCCTTGAGCCCTGTGTGGGATGAAATTCACCCAGGAGTGTGATCTGAAGTTAACTCCTCCAAAACTCACAACGCTTCATTGCATCTGTTCAAATCTACAAATCCAATGAAATGCCACTGACAGTCCATTCTAAGGGGCTGGAGGCAGCTCAGAGGTGAAGGCACTTGCTTCCACAAGTCTGCCAACTGGAGTTGAGGGCCCAGCACCCAGCCAGATGGGAAGTGGCGCAAGTGTCTGGGACAATCGGAGGCACTCAGGAGAATCTTGAAGCTAGTCTGGCTGCAAAAAAGCCAGAGAGACCCTGTCTCAAACAAAGTGGAAGGACCTGAGAACCAATGCCTGGAGTTATCCTCCGACATACACAGTGTGGCATGAAGGCACCCCCTCACTCACATGCACACACCCTTTTCATTTTTATTTTTTTACAATTTCATATAAGAAATTAATTTGGGGGCTGGAGAGATGGCATAGTGGTTAAGGCATGCATTTGCCTGCAAAGCCAAAGGATCCCAGTTCGATTCTCTAGGACTCATGTATGCCAGATGCACAAGAGGGTGGGTGGGGGGGGCGCATACATCTGGAGTTCATTCACAGTGCCTGGAAGCCCTGTCACACCCATTCTCTCTCCCTCTCTCTGCTTCTTTCGCTCTAAATAAATAAATAATATATATATGTGTGTGTGTGTATATATATATGTATTAGCTGGGAGTGGTGGCGCACGCCTTTAATCCCAGCACTCAGGAGATAGAGGTAGGAGGATCGCCGTGAGTTCGAGGCCACTCTGACACTACACAGTGAATTCCAGGTCAGCCTGAGCTACAGTGAGACCCTGCCTTGAAAAACAAACAAACAAAAAAACCAAATATATATACGGGCTTTTTTATGGAGCTGAGCATGATAGCACAAATGTCTCTCAGCTATTTAAAAGATGGAGGCAAGTTCAGCCTAGGCAAATTAGGTATAAACCCTGTTTTATGATAAAAAGTAAAAAGAGAGCCGGGGATGTAGCTCAGTAGTAAGTTTAAAAAAAAAAAAAATCTTCCCTTCCATGTGCAAGGTCCTAGATATAATCCTCAATACTGCAAAAACAAAATACACACACACACACACAAAGGAAAATGAAGAAAAGGAGGGAGAAGGTAGTGAGGAAGGGAGAGAGGGAAGCATAAAGAGCTGTGGGTGCAGTGGCCGAGCACTTGCCTAGCGTGCATGAGGCCCTGAGTCCAACCAAGAGTACTTCAAAGGGGGCTGGAGAGATGGTTTCATGGTTAAGGCACTTGCCTGCAAAGACTAAGGACCCAGGTTCGACTCCTCAGAATCCACGTAAGCCCAGATGGGCTTGGTGGCACACATATCTGGAGTTAGTTTGCTGTGGCTGGAAGCCCTAGCACACACATTCTCTCTCTCTCTCTCTCTCTCTCTCAATAAATAAGTAAAAATAAAAAAGGAAAAATATTTTTTTTAAATGTTTTTATTTGAGAGAGGAGAGAGAGACTTTGTGTGTGTGTCTGTGTGTGTGTGTGTGTGTGTGTGTGAGAGAGAGAGAGAGAGAGAGAGAGAGAGAGAGGGAATGGGTATGCCAGGGTCTCCAGCCACTGCAAATGAGCTATAAATGCACATGCCACCCTCTGCATCTGGCTTACATAGGTCCTGGGGAACCGAACTGAGGTCCTTTGGTTTTGCAGGCAAATGCCTTAACCACTAAGCCATCTCCCCAGCCCCTAAAAGTATTTAAAAATAAAAAAAAGAATACCTCAAAGGAAGGGAAGAAGGAAGAAAGGGAAAGAGGGAGGGAAAAAGAAAGAAGAGAAAGAGGGAAAGGAAAAGAAAAAAGAAATAAGTTTTGAGGGTTAGGGAGTTAAAACAGAGATTCAGCATTTGTCTAGCAAAGTGTGAGGCACTGAGGTCCCTTGCATCAAACAAATAAAATTAAGACTTCTCAAAGTACAGCTGAGAAAAGTGTCCATAAGTTTCATGGGCTAATAAAGTGTTAGGCTCAACCCAGAAGACACTGAAAAACAACGATCATGGGGCCCCTGTCAGACAAGACTCGCCAGTGAGGTGCAAATAAATACCAGAATCATCAAAACAGTGAGTGGCTGGGACAGACTAGGGGCTTAGAAGCAGGTTGTGGTGGCTGACAGAAACACGGGACAACTCACTGGGCAAGCAGGGACTGAACATTCATTCACTGGTTCTTGGAGGGACAAAGGTCTCTAATGGGAGAGGATAAACCAACGCCCACAGACAACTACACACATAGGATTGTCACAGGCCCAATGTGGAAAGCAAAATCATGCACAGTAGTCGGGCGTGGTAGTGCACGCCTTCAATCCCAGCACTCGGGAGGCAGAGGAAGGAGGATCGCTGTGAGTTCAAGGCCATCCTGAAACTACACAGTGAATTCCAGGTCAGCCTGGAATAGAGTGAGACCCTACCTTAGGGGGTGGGGGAGAAGAACCTATGGAGGCCAGATGCACAAGGTGGTGCATATGTCTGGAGTTGGTCTGCAGTGGTTGGAGGCCTTGGCACACCCAATCTCTCTCTCAAATAAATAAATAAAAAAAAAGAGAGAGATGCAGTCGGGCGTGGTGGCGCGCGCCTTTAATCCCAGCACTCGGGGGGCAGAGGTAGGAGGATCGTTGTGAGTTCGAGGCCACCCTGAGACTCCATAGTGAATTCCAGGTCAGCCTGGGCTAGAGTGAGACCCTACCTTGGGGGAGACCAAAATAAATAAATAAATAAATAAAAAAGCATGCACAATGGAAAGAACCAGGAGGCTCCTTGGTGACACCAGGAAAGGAGAGGTTCCTGAAAAGAGACAGGGGCAGACCAGTTAGAGGTGCAGCTCAGCTGGCAGAGCCCTTGCCTGAGCCCTGTGCATAAGCCCTGGTTGTAATACCTAGCAGGAATAAACCAGGTGTGCTGACCCAAGCTTGGAATCCTAGCGCCCCAGAAAAGTTGGGAGGATCCAGAATTTAAGGCCATCCTGGGCTATATAGGAGTTCGAGTCTAGCCTGGATGATTATATGAGATCCTGTTTCACGAACAAAACAAACAAAAACCTAAAATTTAATAAAATCCAGTACCAAAAAAAAGTCTCAAAAGTATAAAAACAAAACAAAAAGATCCAGTACAAAATAACCCAAATGGGAAAAAGGGGGGGGGGGGAACCATAAACAAAATAATAAAAAGAAAATCCTCCCTTGCCTGAAAATAAACATATGGGAAACAGTACAAAGTGATGTGCTGTGATTCCGTACTTGGGAGTAACAAAGCAATAGAAGAGGAGGAGGAGGAAGAAAAGGAGGAGGAGGAAGGAAAGAGTATGAAAATGGGCAAGGAATGGCATCAGGAAAGACAGAGGGGACTGTGAAGCTCCTGTACTGACATTTGCCTGCAGTGGAAAGAGGGAAACAGGAAGTGCAGGATTCCAGTTCACACCGTGTAAGCACAGCTCCATTGACTGCAAAGGGCCAGTAAGTAACTGCTTGATGCAAAACGTTTATAGGGCTGGAGAGATGGCTTAGCAGTTGAGTGCTTGCCTGTGAAGCCCAAGGACCCCGGTTCAAGGCTCGATTCCCCGGGACTCACGTTAGCCAGATGCACAAGGGGGCGCATGCATCTGGAGTTCGTTTGCAGTGGCTGGAGGCCCTGGCGCACGCATTCTCTCTCTCTCTTTCAAATAAATAAATTAAAATAAACAAAAAATGTTTATAGAACAGAAACATGACCTGTAACTGAAGAATGCAGTGTTCCTAACAGTACAGAGGCTGGTGTCCCCACCACCTCCAAGCTGGGGTCTCCCAGCAAGAGCTGAGCTGGCAAACTAGGGACACTTCATCCCAGCGCTCTTCGTTAGAGATCCTCTTTGTGCAGAGTCACTGAAAGGACACAGGGCCCAAGCAGAGCTCCAATGGGCCTGCCAGACTAAATTGGGGCCCTCTCCTCTTCAACGTGAAGTGGGGAGTTAAGAAGGGACTGGTCCTGCAATTCTGACTTAAATGCAAAGGGAAGTCTGTCTGTGGAGAAGCCAGGGAGGGGAGGGTGGTGGCGCGGAGCCAGGCTGCCTCTGATGCAGGCGAGGAAGCCCTGGGGACCCATCCTATATAGCAGTCGGTTCTGCACGCCCGGAAGGTGGCCATATCTTCAAGAATCCGGAAGCCCCAGGGATCAGCTCCAGCACTGATCTGCAGTTGGCCCACCTGATTCATAGCTTCTTGCCTGGGATAGACGAGGTGAGGTGATTGATCTCTTCTCTGGGCCTCAATTTCCCCCTATTGGAGACTCACGCTGTACCTACTGCAGAGGGATGCTGTGAGTTAAATCAGGTCTTGAGCTTCGGTGTCTGGAATGGAGCTCCTCATACAGAAAGGCCTCAGTAAATGCCAGCTGCTGTCAGGAGCTGTTCCTACAGCATTTGTGAAGAGACCAGGGAACCTCAAGGTATCCCAGCAGCTCAGGGTCTGTGCAAAGAGCGGCTGCGCACGCAGTCAAGACTCCGGAGCAGGAAACCAAAGAGGGAGCTGACCACGCTCTCAAGGGAAAAGGGGTGTGCTCAATGTGCTGGGTCACTGTGGAGCCCTGACAGGAGGGAGGAGGGGGCCCCGTGGAAGAGGACCCTGGCTGCAGAGCCTGTAAGGGACTCGATAGGCTTGGATCCACAGGCAGAGGGGAAATGGTCATGGAGAGACTAGCATAATTCTTAACAGCGGTCAAAGGAAAGGCGATGGGACTTGGTCAGGTTGCAAACTGAGTCAAGGGCACAACTGGAATTAAACCCCAAGGGTTCTGATTGCAAACGAAAGATTCTTTCAGCCATACCAGCTACCAGGGGTGGCTAATCTTTTGATATTCATCGTCGACAGATGTGTTAGGCTGTATTTATAGCTGTCCTGGGACACACGGGTCCTGCAGGCTGAGGGTTGGACACGCCTGATGGATCATGATGTCTTCCTGCTAAAACTCCAGGCGATGAACAAAACGGTTCCAGTCTGCCAAACAGGCACGCTCACTCCTTGGAAACTTACTTTTTATACAGGTCACATTTGTAAGTTAAGACTCAAGGGCCATATTGGTCAACAATCAGTAAACAGTGGTGACCCCACCTCTTCTAGCCCCACTGTGACCCTGGTGACACAGGCCTGCAATTTCGGGAACTCGGGAAGCCGAGGCAGGATTCCAAGTTCACGATCAGTCTGAGCTATACAGTGAGACTATCTCAAAATAAAAAGTTAAAAGAGGGCTGGGGATATAGCTCTGTGGTATAGCACCTGCCTAGAATCCCCCAGTGAGGAGCATGGGGTGTGCCTCACTTGCTTAGCAGACAGGAGACTAGATTTCATCCCCGGAAACTGGGCAGGGTGACTCACCGTGAGTTTGAGGCCAGTCAGAGCTACAGAGTGAGTTCTATGTCAACCTGGGCTAGAGTGAAAACCTATCTCAAAAAATATATGTAAATAAATAAATGAATAATTCACCCCAGCACACATAATAAATGCACAAACAAACAAATAAATAAATGAAACAAAATCTACTTATGAGCACAATGACGTTCTCCTTTCAAAGCAGTTGACGTTAGTAATGGGTCCTGGAAATGCAGCGGCAGAGGCTCTGCCACTTCCTGACTCTGGGGGTGACCACCGTCACCTTTATTTTCTGCATAGCAATATGGCGGCTCACAGAGGCCTTGACCAACACTCCATGCCATGTGAATCTCCCTACGGTCCTTTCCTTTCGACAGCTGTTAAACGCTCAAATAATATGACCATGATGCTTAAAATAGCCCACTAGAAACTGCGAGACATGAAGGAAGCTCCGCGGCTCAGGAAGGAAGGCAGAGCTGGCCCTGCGGATGCTGCAGCGAGAGCTCAGGCTGTCTGTCATCTGTTGTTCATGGAAAGAGCATGTGGTCTATGGGACTGCGGGACAGCCTCACTGTCTGTCCCCAGGCAATTGAGACAAAACGACAGATTAACTCTTCACAGAGCACCACAGAACTCTCTCTAATGCCAGCATTTAGGTAGTAGGCTTTTTAACACTCAGGTTTAATGACAAGCCCTGGTCTTGGGAAGGCAAGAGACAGATTCTCAGGCCTTTCCACCAAGAGCCAAGAGAGCCAACGGTACCTTCGTTAAAAGAACTTTGAGGGATCCCATTGCTCAACAAGCGACTCAAATTCACCGACGGTGGTTTCTACATCTGCATGAAGACTGTGTGTCTGTGCTTGGAGGGAGGGAGAGAGCAGAGGGGTGTTTTTTTATTCTTATATCCAGAATCCATCCAGTGTCACATTACCCTGCGGTTTTTCTTTTTTGTTTGTTTTGTTTGTCAGGTCTGGGGATCGGAGCCCAGGGGCTCCTACATACTAGACAGGAGATCAACCGCTGAGCCCTGGCCCCTTGCTGGTGGATTCTAGGCTCAACTGCTCTACTGCTAAGCCATGCACCCAGTCCCTCACTGGCAATTCCAGGCAAGTGCTCCACCACTAATCTACGTCCCCTGCCCAGTTTTCCTTACAGGGTCTCCCTACGTTGCCCAAGCTGGCCTCGATCCCACAATCCTGCCTCAGCCTCCCCAGTACCTGGAACGACAAGCTTGCACCACCAGGTCTGGCTGTGTTTTCAGCGTTGATCTCCACTTGACGTTAACTTGTGTCTTGTGTCTTTGCCTGGCCACTGTCTGCCTGTTCCTGCTAGGAGCGTTCTTGCTACACCTTAGCAGCTCAGACTGTTCCGGGGCCCTAGAAAGGTACTGGTACTTACTTGTGGAAGGAGAGACTAGGGTGGAGGAAAGCACAGAGGGAGGGGCTTACTGGGAGCCCTTACTACACGCTCCACACATGCTATTTCACTCCACCCTCCAGCAGCTACGGTGTTTGAGGCTGAGCATCCCTGATGCAAAAAATGCAAAGTCCCGGGCTGAAGAGATGGCTTAGTGGCAAAGACACTTGCCTGTGAAGCCTAAGGATCCTGGTTCGATTCTCCAGGTCCCACATAAGCCAGATGCACAAGGTGGCGGCATGCATCTGGAGTTTGTTTGCAGTGGCCAGAGGCCCTGGTGTGCCCATTCTCTCTCTCCCTCCCTCTCTCTGTCTCTAATAAAAAAAAAAAATATGTATTTTAAAAAATGCAAACTCCCCAATCCCTTAAGATGCTTTTGGATTGTGGATTTGGGATTTGAGATGTATCATCGACAAAGCCTATAGAAATATTCCCAGCTCTAAAAATCTCTAAAAGGAAACACTTCTGTTCCAAACATTGTTAAGTAAAAAGGAAACTCAGCCTGAATCAGTTATTTGTGGTTATAGGGAGGGATCTGTGTGACTTGCTTATTCTAGCTACTGTGACCAAATACTTGACAAGAAGCAACTTAAGGTGGAAGGGTTTTTTTTAATTTTGTTTTGTTTTTGTTTTTGTTTTTTGAGGTAGGGTTTCATTCTAGCTCAGGATGACCTGGAATTCACTATGTAGTCTCAGGGTGGCCTTGAACTCATGGTGATCCTCCTACCTCTGCCTCCCAAGTGCTGAGATTAAAGGCATGCGCCACTACACCTGGTTTGTTGGTTTTTGTGTTATTCTTTTCCTCCTTCTATTTTGGGGGGCTTACAGTTCCAGGAGATAGGGTGCATCGTGGTGGGGGAGGCACAGTGGCCGGGCTCCCAGTGAGATGAATGCCACTTCTCAACCCACTCCCCCAGGACCCCAGCTCATGGAATGCCCCCGCACGACATTTAGGGTAGGTCTTCCCACTTCAATTAACCTAACCTAGAATATCTTTGATAGTTGTGCCCAGAGATTTGTGTTCCTGGTTACTCTAAACCCAGTGAAGTTGACAGCCAAGATTAACCAACCAGGGTCCAAGACTTAGAACGGTGACCTGCTCAGGGTCAAGAAGTCTGAATAGCCACACTATCTGGCCTAGACATGGACACTGACCACCCAGGACAGCCACAACACTTGACCTGGACATGAGCACTGACCATCCAGGACCCCTGGAAACAGTTAGAGAATATGTGCAAGAATTTGGTTAGTGCTTATAGGCATAAGCCAGCAAATTCCTCTACTCTTCAGGTGCCTCCCAAGCCTGCTAGAGAGTGTATTTCTGAAATGTGAAGGAATTCTATGGCTTAAAATGATCGGTTCTCTGTCATATCCCAGGAAGCTTTGCCCCTAAGAACCTTAAGATCCAAGATAACTTCTCAGATTTATAAATTGGCTGAATGTGTTTAATTGGTAACAGTTCACTTTTAATTTTTAAGCTTTTTCCAGTTAACATTTTACTGTATTATAACTTAACGGTGGATGATTCTAGAATGATTAAACACCCAGGCTGATAATTTGGGCTTTTGAATTTTGCCAGCTAGAGTGACCTTCTGACAATGAAGGTGCTAAGGCAAAAGTCAAAATCTGGGGGCTTGGGAGACAGATGGGTAGATAGAGAGCTGGCTATGAGTGTGAGGACCTGAGTTCAAATCCCCCTGCTACACATAAAAGCCAGCGGCTGTAGAGGGCTTGCTTCTGTAGTCCTAGTGCACTGCGGTGAGGAGGGAGGCAGAAACAGGAGAATGTTCCAGAAGCTCGCAAATAAGAGTGGTGAGCAAGGATGAGAAAGTGCCTCAAAATGAGGCGCAAGGCAAGGGCCACCCGGAAAGGTGTCCTCTTGACTTCCACACACATCATGGCGTGTGCCTGCACACCCGCACTCACACACATAGCAAGCAAATAGAGTTTTACAACAGAAAAAGGAAACTGAGGCTGGCATGTTTTCTCAGTTACGTACAATAGTTTCAGACTTGAAGAAACGCTGAAACAAAAGTGAAACCTGACAGGCAAATCCAAGACACACCAGCTTTCTCTGGCCATACGTTGAAATGAAGACAAGGGGTGAGTATACAGTATTGTGTACACACACACACACACACACACACACACACACACACACACACAGACAAGGTCTATTTGTTTGGGACCTAGTATCTGTGGCCTCTGGAATCCCCATGGGATACCACCTTGTGGTTGTAAAGACAGTCCTCAGCCAGGTGATCTGCCTGCTCCCCACCGGGCTGAGACGTCCCCACGGCTCCCATCCCCACGGCTCCCACCAGCCGGCTGTGGCTGCGTGTGTACTTGATGTGCCCCACTGGAGTGGCCACTTTATTTTAAGTGACTCTCTTTTTCCAGGCTGAGTCACTCCCTGTGGTGGCTATAAAAGGCTGTGAGCAGTGACTAAAGGCTCTTGGGCCCCAGCCACAGTTATATATTGCTACCCTCCACTCCCTTACCTTCCTTCTTTTTGTGTTTTTTGAGACAGAATCCCACACTTTACCCCAAGCTGGCCTCCGATTCATAGCAATCCTCCAGCCTCAGCTTCATGAATGCTGAGATTGCGCGTCTGGCTTCATCCTCCATCTGTCTCCACAACAGATGAGGGATCCTAAAGTTCCTGTTCTTTCATTATCTTTATGCCCGAAGAAAGCAGCCCTTCACACGAGAGCTTGGAAACACATACCAAGCAAAGGCCTCCTCCCCGTGCCCCACTGCCCGAGCCCACAGGGCATTAGCAGACCTAGTCAACTTCTACGGAGGCACAAGAATTCCTCCTGCATCATACAGCAAGATACGCAGCTGTTGCCCAAGAACACCCAAGTCGACTGAGTGTGGCGGTGCACACCTGTGATCCCTGAACCTCGGAGGTGGAGGCAGGATAATTAGTTCAAGGTCATCTTTGGGGCCAACCTCGGCAAATGAGACTCTGTCTCAAAACAACAAACTGGGCTGCACAGATGGCTTAGCGGTTAAGGCGCATGCCCGCAAAGCCTAAGGACTCATATTCAACTCTCCAGGTTGCACGTAAGCCTGACGCACAGTGAAGCAAGCATGCAAGGTTGCACATGCACACAAGGGGGCGCCCGTGTCTGGAGTTGGATTGCAGTGGCTGGAGGCCCTGGTGCATCAATTCTCTCTCTCTCTCCCCCTCTCTCCCTCCCTCTCTCTCTCTCTCAAACAGGCAGTCTATGGGGCTTGCCTAAAAAAAAAAAAAAAAAAAAAAAACCACCAACAAAGAATGTAAAAGTCAGAAAAGCAGCCAAGGCCCAGCATGGAAACGGCAGGTTGACACTCTGGCACCCAGGAGGGACAGACGGCTCCGTAGGTAAGGCACTGGCTGTCCAGGCATGAGCTCCTCGATGCGGATCCCCAGGACCCAAGTAAAATGCCAGGCACGCTGTCACCTGCCTGTTATCTCAGAACTAGGGACTAGGGACGTGGAGCTGGGGAGACCCTGGAGCATGCTGGCTAGTTTGTCCAGCCCCACCAGTCCACCAGTGAGTTCTGGCTTCAGTGACAAACTCTTTGTCTCAAAAAAAAAAAAAAAAAGAAAGAAAGAAAGAAAGAAAAAGAAAAAAGAAAAGAAAAGAAAGACAGAAAAGAATAAAGGCTGGAGAGATGGCTCAGCACTTAAGGTGCTTGCCTGCAAAGCCTAAGGCCCCATGTTTGATTCCCCAGTGCCCACGTAAGCAAGATGCACAAAGTGGTGTATCTCTCTGTCCCCCTCCAATAAATAAACAGAATTAAAAAGTGAAAACAAAAATAAATAAATCAAACAGGGTGGAGAGTGATAAAGGAAGATGCTTGATGTTAACTTCTGACTTGCGCAGGCACCTGCACACATACATATCAACACACAGACACGCACATAAATGGGGGGGGGGGATGCTGACAGGTGGGAAATGAAAGCCAAGGGCTACATCACTTGAAACGGGGCATGCCTGGTCAGATCTAGGGCCTTACTGGGGCCCACCTAGCCTAGGAAGGGAAACGTGGGGGGGGGGGGAGAAAGGCTGTCTCCCACGCTGGCCTCGTCACCAAGGAGGTGATCTCCCCAAAAGAGAGGGCTGGGGCCGAACTGTGCCGCTAACGGAGGAGCAAGGGGAGGTGGTGAGAGGAAGGCGTCACCTGCCTTGGGGCAGGCGCAGGCGGGACTGTGGGCCAGCACGCGTGCTCCAGCGAGCAGAGCAGGCTGAGGGAGCGGGACAGCCCGGCAGAAGGTGTCTGAGCAGCGGCGACAGGGGGCTCGGCTTGCCTCACAGAGCTGCTGAGGTAGAAACGGGACGGGGGCGCTGGGCCCCAGGCGGGTGGCACGGTGACTCAGCTTTCCTCATGGAAACCATCCGGTTCACTGCAGAGAAGCCTAAGCCAGGCAGGTAAAGGCTTTCGGACAGACACCTCAGAAACCACCGAGGCAGAACAGGACGTGCGGATGTGACACGCACACCCTCGAAGGGCGGCAGAAGGAAGCGACCAGCTCCCGGGAGAAGCTGCGCTGTTTTGGTCTCCAAACATCGCGCTCAAAGACCACAGTCCCGGTGTGAGGGCTGCGTCTCAGGACTGGGTCGGCGGTGTCCTTTCTCTGACTGACTCCTCAGTCCCCAACCTGACTGGCCATTTTCTAGCCACCTAACGCCCTGTGCTGAGCCAGCGAGGGTCCCGAGTCACAGGGCGCTTTCCCCGCTCTCCGCCCTCAGGGCCACTTCTGGGCTGGCCGGGGACCCTGGCTCGCAGGAAGTCGCTAGGAGCACAGACTCCACAGGCAGACAGGCTGGGTTTGAGCCCAACTTACTACAAGGAGCAAACTGCAAACTTAACCAAGTGGGAAAGCAAGAAAAACAAATTGCACATAGAAATTTAAACTTCTGGAGCCATCCTCTCCCTATGTGTGAGAAGTACCACAGCTTGCCAGCGTGTGGCCTTTGCCCATTGAGTTCGTGGGACAAAGACAGGGTAATGCAGTTCTGCTCACAGGAAACAGAGTGGCGAATCCACAGACTATGTGTGAGGAAGTATGAGAAAAGGACCTGCTTACAGAGTACAGGACACACACACACACTTTTAATGCCAACTGGCTTCTAGAAAGCTGCTGCTGTTTGGGAGGGAAACTGGTCAAGCACAGGAGTGGTGTCACTATAGCCAATAGAGCCCTTTGTCAACACTAGAAATAGAGCTCCCACCTAGAATCCCCCAGTGAGGGGCTGGGGTCATGGCTCAGTGGTAGAGCTCCTGCCTAGAATCCCCCAGTGAGGGGCTGGGGTCATGGCTCAGTGGTAGAGCTCCTGCCTAGAATCCCCCAGTGAGGGGCTGGGACGTGGCTCAGTGGCAGAGCTCCTGCCTAGAATCCCCCAGTGAGGGGCTGGGGGCATGGCTCAGTGGTAGAGCTCCTGCCTAGAATCCCCCAGTGAGGGGCTGGGGGCATGGCTCAGTGGTAGAGCTCCTGCCTAGAATCCCCCAGTGAGGGGCTGGGGGCGTGGCTCAGTGGTAGAGCTCCTGCCTAGACTCCCCCAGTGAGGGGCTGGGGGCGTGGCTCAGTGGTAGAGCTCCTGCCTAGAATCCCCAGTGAGGGGCTGGGGCGTGGCTCAGCGGCAGAACACTGGAGGAGCATGCACTAGGCTCTGGGTTCTATCTCTAGCACCATGGGAGAGAGAGGGGGAGGAAAAGAAGAGAGGGGAAGGGAAAGACTGACCAAACAAACAAGGCTATAAAAGCACAAGTGTTTCTCTGCTGTGAGGGTACTAAACCATCTGTGGCTTGCCCAGAGAATACTGCCACCACAGGCATGCAGGTTCCACAGGGGAAAGCTGTGCTAGAAGGTACCAGGCATGTGATGCTGGCACGCGCCATCACCAGAGGGCTGCCTGGTGGGAAAGATCAGGGACTGTTAAGAACAGAGATGGGACTTTCTCCCCAGGCCAGCACTGCCTGGCACATGGAAGGTGGTCCACGAATATCAGAAAAGTGGTTAACTGTCACTGTGTGCCATGCTAGAGAATAATTTAAAACTGCTTATATTATTTAGAAGTTTGGGCTTTTTTTAAGTCCCCCAAACTGTCTTTTAGGGGGAAAAAATAACTGCACCTGTGGTATTACATAATGTTTCAAGCGAATGCTCTTTTCGTTTCTTATTTGTATAGTACTGGAGATATTGCCAAGGGCGTCCTGCTTGCTAGACAAGTCTTCCACCACTGAGCTACGTGATGGTCTTTGTTTGATCTGTCATGTTGAGGTGGGGTCTTGCGAAATTGTGCAGGCTGCCCTGGAATTCACTCTGCAGCCCAGACTGGCTGTGGACTCGAGATCCTCCTACCACAGCCTCTCGAGTAGCTGGGGTGCAGGTGTGCGCCTGCACACCCAGCTTTCAAGTTAACATTGCTAACACACACTGGACAGTTTCTAGGTGTCAGGAGCACGGGGCGCCCTTCACATGCACGTAGGAACGTAGATATCTGGTATATACACATGTGAGGAGGGCCGTGGAGCTACCTTTGCACTTTATCTATTTATTTATTTTGGCTTTTCGAGGTAGGGTTTCCCTCTAGTCCAGGTTGACCTAAAATTCACTATGTAGCCTCAGGGTGGTCTTGAACTCACAACCATCCTCCTACCTCTACCTCCTAAGTGCTGGGATTAAAGGCATGCACCACCATGCCCGGTTACATTTTTTTAAAAAAATTTATTTATTTACCATTTTGAGAGAGAAAGAGATAGATAGAGACAGACAGACAGATGTAGAAATAATGGATGCACCAGGGCCTCTAGCCACTACAAACTCCAGACACAAGTGCCCTCTTGTGCATCTGGCTTACATGGATACTGGGGAATTGAACATGGGTCCTAGGGTTTCACAGGCAAATGTCTTACCCACTAAACCATCTCTCCAGCCCATATATACATACATACACACACACACATACACACACACACACACACATACATATATTTATTTATTTTTTTTAATTTTTTAATTTTTATTAACATTTTCCATGATTATAAAATATATCCCATGGTAATTCTCTCCCTCCCCACCCCCACACTTTCCATTTGAAATTCCATTTTCCATCATATTATCTCCCCATTACAATCCATATATATATTTAAATAGATGATAACATTGAATCTTTGGGAGGTATCCTACTTTGCCTAAAGACACACAGCCACTAAGTCACCTCCTGTAAAGAACAGAGAATAGACTCAAAATGACCTGTGCCCACAATAAGCGAGTGATTAGTAATTCCCCAGGGCGGGCTGGGGCTGTAGCTTCATTGGTGGAGTGCCTGCCTCACAACCGCTGATCTTTGGGTTCCACCCTCAGCACACTAGAAACTGGCTGTAGCAGTACACGCCCACCTATCATCCCAGTGTTCCAGAGATGAAGGCAGGATGATCAAGAGTTCTAGGTCAAGCTGGGCGCGGTGGTGCACACCTTTAATCCCATCACTCGGGAGGCAGAGGTAGGAGGATTGCCATGAGTTCGAGGTCACCCTGAGAATATAGAGTGAATTCCAGGCCAGCCTGGGCTAGAGTGAGACCTGTCCTTGGGGGAAAAAAAAAAAAGAGTTCTAGGTCTTACTTTGCTACATAGCAAGCTTGAGGATAGCCTGAGCAACAGAAAAATCGATCAAGAGAAGGAGGAAGGGCAGGAAAGAAGGAAGAAGGGAAGGAGGGAAGGAAAGAGAAAGAAATCCATTGGGAATGGCAGTTTCATAAGTAAATTTAATGATCTTTTCCTTAGAAACAACTCTTTGATTCAAAGAAAATGTGTACAACTTTACTTGCAATATCTAAAAACTTCAACATCTAAGTTAACTGCAAGTTTTAGATTAACAGATATAACCAGTAATAGTAAACGACTGTGACTGTAATAATCTAGTGACATAAAGCTGCAATTTTCAAAATTCACTGGGAACAAAACACCTTTGACCCTCCAGCCATCTGAGCCCTGACCAGTCAGTCACACAGCACTCCAGCCACACCAAGACACAAGTCCTCCTCAAGCTAGAGCCATCCTCCTGCGCGAACCTTTGATGTGCCCAGCTCTGCTTATGAGACCAGTTGCACAATCAACAGACGCTGCTTGTCCAGGGCAGACAGGGAAATTGCACAGCAATCGACACACACGTCCCAGAGTCAGCATGAATGCAGGCTCCCTGAAAGCAGGGCCCTGGTCCTCACTGGGCCAGGGATGCTGTCCTTGACCTCAAATCAAAGATTTAGGGTGTCCCAAGCAACATTCTAAGCAAGCTTCATTTTCACACGTCCCATGTCCACAAGTGCTCCTGCAAGTCATAAGATAATCGGCCGGCAGCATAAGCAGAGGAAGTGACCAATGTCACAAAGATGTCTCCATGAAACCCCAAGCAGCGTGATTATCCCATACTGCCACTGGGCCCCACATATACAGGCACACACAGACTCCCGTGGTATCTAAACCCCATTCCCGTGTGCCATCAGAGCACCTCACGTCTCCCCTGTGGGCATCCCAGAGGACCCTGGCTGCAGCTGCCCTCCTCCGTCCTCAATCTGGCCTTAAGAATCTTTAAATTTTTCAAGCAGAACATTCTTGCTAAAACCAGTTTTGATGGTGCAGGCCTATTATCCGAGGACTCAGGAGGCTGAGGCAACCTGGGCTATGTGGGTAGGAAAAACAAAAATCCAAATTGAATAACAACAACAACGAACTTAAAGGACCTGGCTGGTGTCATGACTGAAACAGTGCTCACGTTGGGGTTGCCACAAGGACCCACAGTTTTCAACCTGCCCTGAAGTTAATCTTACAGCCATGCAACCCGCTTGAAGCAACGTGACTGTTTCCTCTGCCTTGGTGGACCTTTGGTCGAAGAGCACAGGCGACCAATAGTGACCAGCACTGTTTAGAGATGCTGGCTGATCCAATCTGTGCTCTTTGCCCATTTCCTCAGACCTGGTGGTGCTCGTGACCTAGAACAAGCTGGCAGGCATGAGAAGTGCCCACCACAGGCGTGACGACAACATGGTCAGTCATGAAAGTAATGAATTGCCCACGGAACTGCCCAAACCCAGTGAAGACAGCATGTGGGCTTGGTGTGATGGACTCTGAACAGTGTCTACGTGTGTGTTCTAGATCAGCAGAGCTCAGCAGGTCTTACACTTAATCCCTTCCTTTAACAAATGTTTACAGGATTATTCCAAATCAAAGTTCCACTCACATTTGCTTGTCCTTTTCCCATGTAATACTGATTTTTCATGCACTACATTCCTCTTTTTTTGCACTTCAATAAAAACACCGATGAGCGCCTGTCAGCGGAGTCACAGCCACGGAGACATCAGAGCCGTGGGTCCGCAGAGCAGCACCGGGCTCGCTCTTGGTTTAAACAGCTCCAAGGCTCTATTTCCCTCCTTTCAGGCTCTGCTCGGAGAAGCAGCTAGCCTACTGTTGGGCAAATAAATCCAAGAGTTAGTTTCTATAGTTCCAGGGCTTTGGCCCCTCCCTCAATTGGGCAGGTGGCACTATTCCATGGGCAGGGAATCCAGACGCTGAGTGAAGAGGAGAAAGCGAGCTGAGCGCCAGCATTCACCTCTCTGCTTCCCGATTTCAGATGCGATGTGACCAGCCGCCTCCTGCTCCAGCCACCAGGCCTCATGCTCCAGGCCTGCTATGATCAACTGTCACCAAAATAAACACAGCCTCCCTCCCCTAACAGTTGCTTCCCTCAGGCACTTTGTCATGGCAACCAGAAGAGTAACTAATACACCTCCCAACACATTCATAGCAGAGAAAACCAGTTTTCTGTGCACACATCCGCTGCCCTTTGTAGCGTATGTTGAAAACACAGGTGCTAGTCAAAGGCCACAGAAGTGAAAACACTGTTTTATAGGTAACATCGACGTAATGCCAGCCCTGGATGTGACTGGCCTCGGCCACTCTGCTGCCCGGCACCATGGAAGCAGGCCTTGAGCCTACTACTGCCCCACAATGTGCTATGAGGGCATTAGTGGCAGCTGTCCTGTGTGGGCAGAGGCTGGCAAGACTGGAGGGTACAACACCGCTCTCATGCGCTGGGCTTGAGCCACATCAGCATTTAGCATTGGCTGGTGTTTTAATGGTTCTAAGTAACCTATCCACGTCCCCGTCCCCAGAGCCTGTGTGGAACCCACACTTTGCCTAGATGGGGACGGGAAGAGCGGAAGAAGGAAGCGAGAGAGAGGCTTGTGATTCAGCTGTCTGATGAACCAGGAAACGTTTGTGACGCCTGAGGATCGTGGGATCCCCTTCTGAGGGCCGTGACAGGGCCCCGGCTCACCTCTGGAGTGTTCTTCTTGAATTCTCGGCTCTGCTCAATAAGTCTCTTTCTAGATTGTTCGCTCTCATCTTGCCGGTTCGCCAATACTGTTGCGGTGGCATCGAGTTCTCTCTAGAGACACAGGGAAGAAAAGCAAGATTATCATTTACAGTATCTACCAGAAGGGATCAAGTGTACAGTGGACTAGATCAGTAAGGAGAGAAAAACCCCTGGGAACCAACTCTTGGGCAGAAGTGGGGCTCCAGGGCAGGAGCAAAGACAGTGCGTGCAATCTACCCACCCCCAAACAGTTCCAAAGGCACTGCTGGGGAAAAACCAAACTTGCTGGGCATGTTATGTGGTGCACTGGGCACACTGTACAAATGTCTCACCCATGCTACAATCAGAGTGGAGGGCTGGAGAGATGGCTCAGCACCATTTGATTGCAAAGCCTGATGGCCTGGGTTCGATTTCCCCAGTACCCAAGTAAAGCCAGATTCACAAAGTGGTGGAGTAGGTCTGGAACTCATTTGCAGTTGGTAGGAGGCCCTGGTGTGACCATTCTCCACCCTCCCTCATAAAACATGTAAATAAATAAATATGTTTTAAAATACAATCATAATGGGGTCAACACTCCCACAATTACCTCCAAAGAATGGCTCCATGGCTGCTCAGAGCAACATCTCTCTGGGCCTTTCTCCTAAATTCTGACCACCCCCTCAGTGTTGCTAACACAGCGCTTCTCCCTAGAGAACTCTGCCTGGCTGCCCTTCTACAAGATTGGCCTGTGACCTTCAGCAGCTACAACTGTTTGCTTGCATTCAACAAACATTTACTTTAAGCATCCCCTAGATCAGACATCCCAATTAACTTGCTATTAGAGGGAACTCTAAGAGGCAAACGTTTACAATATCCTGTAAATCTTTTGAAGGCAAGGAACCTGACCTTGGGGGTGGTCTCCCAAATATGCCACACACCTTGGATTCTAAGGATCCCTGGTGGTGGGTTCCCTAGAAAAGTCCAGCCAGGAGCTGAGGGGTCTGCTCTGCATGACAAAAAGCCCTCCGCAGTGTCAAGGGACTGGTGCCTGGAGCCTCAGAGGTGCTTCCAGGAAGAGCCACCCAAAGCAGCTCTCCACAGACGAGCCTAGGAGGGAGGTCTAGGCCCAGGACAGGTGGGCAGCCCATGTGGCTGTCCCACCAAATGGCCCGTCGTCTTTTACACTAAGTCAAATGGATTCCGTTACTGAGGACACAGAGGAACCATTGCAAGTGGCTTCTCTATTCATGGCAGAGCCCGCTATCCTGTGGCCAGACAGAGAAGGCTAAAGGCCAGGAGGGCCATCTGGGGTCCACCCACCTCTTGAGGCTCCACTTGCTTTCTTTCTGTCCTTCTCTTTCTTTCAAGACAGGGTCTCAGGTAGCCCATACTGATCCCAGGCTCACTATATGGCTAAGGATGGCCTTGAACTTCCGATCCTCCTGTCTCTTATAGGCATGCACCAGGACACCAGTTGATGTGGTACTGGGGTTCCAACCCAGGACCTCATGGATGCGAAGCAGGCCCTCTGCCAACTGAGCTATATCCCTATATCCCCAGCCCCCTGCTGCTGCTGCTTTTTTAAATAATTTATTTCTTTTTATTTGAGACTGAGAGAGAGGGGGGAAGAGAAAGAATGAGCACACCAAGGCCTCCAGCCACTGCAAATGGACGCATGTGCCACCTTGTGCATCTGGCTTACATGAGACCTGGAGAATAGAACTTGGATCCTTAGGCTTCAAAGGCAAGTGCCTTAACCACTATGCCATCTCTCCAGCCCCCCCCCTTTTTTTTTTCCAGGTAGGGTCTCACTCTAGCCCAGGCTGACCTGGAACTCACCCTGTAGTCCCAAGCTGACCTCGAACCCACAACGGTCATCCTACCTCTGCCTCCTGTGTGCTGGGACTAAAGGTGTGCCCCACCACTCCTGGCCCCTGCTTCCTTCTTACTAGAAATAAGCCAATGGGCCAGGAAGCCACTCCAGGTAACACTGTGGACCACAGCCAGAGAAGATGACAGAGAGCATGGATAATCAACAAGCATGCTGTCGACTTAAGAGACCAAGAGAGTTTAAATGGGGTGAAGAAGAAAAGAAGAACGAGAGGCTGTGAGGTGGAAAGAGGTTCCCATATCCTCTTCTCTCTTCAGTACTTCTGGCATCCAAGCGAATCCTGGGCAAGTGACTCAAAAGAACACTGTGGGCTAGCGTTCAAGAACAGATGTCAAAGCTACTGCAGAGACAGGGAAACACTGGCGTTTCGATAGACCACATTTGAAAGTCATCCCAGAGACGGGAGGCAGGGGAAAAAGAGCAACCGCCACCGTGGGGAAGTGGGATGGAGAGGGAGGCGAGCAAGCAGCTTCACATAACGCAGAAGGCTTGCAAAAATATAAACAATCTGGCAGGAGGAGGACTTCGACAGCTATATTTAAGCAGCAGCAGAAGTTATAAAAGGAGGCTTCGAGAAGGGCGGAAAAAAGCCAATATTGAAATATGACAGAAACGGGAAAAGTTGATGTTTCGTTCTAGACACACACACACACACACACACACACATGCACAGAGAGAGACAGAGAGAAAACTTGGAGACACACAGAAACAGGAGCTGGCTGCATTTTCAACAGAGACTCCCTCCACAGTGTAGGTGCCTGGGCTCCAACCACCCAGCCAGTAGCATCTCCTGGCTTCTACAAGCCAGTGAGGTGCAGGATGTTGGTTCGGGTGCAGAGGAAAATTGTGAGGTCTCTCCCCTGTCACCTAGTGGGAAAACCATTTTTCTGGGATGATGCAATAGCATAGGGGTGTCGGACATGGTGGCATACCCCTCTAAATCCCAGCACTTAGGAGCTGAGCCCAGGAGAATCAGGAGTTCAAAGTCATTCTCAGATACCTAATGAATTTGACTTGGACTGCACGAGACCCTGCTTCAAAACAAGCAAATAGGACTGGAGAGATGGCTAACGGTTAAGGTGCTTGCCTGCAAAGCCTAAGGACCCAGTTTTGACTCTCCAGAACCCACGTAAGCTAAATGCACAAGGTGACCCATGTGTCTGAAGTTTGTTTGCAGTGGCTAGAGGTCCTGGCATGCTCATTCTCTCTCTCTCTAATAAACAAAAATATTTATTTTGAAAAAGCAAACAGGGCTAGGGAGACAGGTCAGTTAGTAGAGTGCTTGCCTCCAGAGCTTGAGGACCCGAGTCCTCACAGTACCCATGTACGAATGCCAGGGTTTGTGGTGCAAGCCTGTAGTCCCGGTGCTAGGTTGGCAGAGATAGGAGGATCCCTGGGTCTTGCCACGCAGCCACTCTCGCCTAATTGGGGAGCTGCACGCCACTGAGAGACCCTGTCTTGTCTTAAAAGAGGTGGTCAGAGGCGGGGGAGAGATGTCTCAATGGATAAGGTGCCTGCCACACACAGGATGAGTTATTGAGTTTGGACCCCCAGGACTCACGTAAAACTGGACATGGTAGTGTGAGCAGCTATAACCGTGGTGCTCCTACAGCAAGAGGGAAAGTGGAGACGGGAGGATTTCCAAAAGCTCATGGGCCAGCAAAGCTTGGCAGACAGAGTAGTGACCCCGTCTCAGACACGATGGAAGGCGAGGACCAACGCTCGGGGTTGTCCTCTGACCTCCACGTGTGTGCAGCTACATGCACACAACCGCGCACACGCGTGTACAAAGGAAGACAGTGCATCTGAGAAATGACACCTGAGGCTATTCTCTGTATGCACACAAATGCACATGTGCCCACACGCACATGAGCATGCATACAAGCACGAACACACATGTGCACAAACAGGCACAAAGAACTCGGGTCCATCAGATTCCCTGGCCCCCACCCCCAGCTCCCCATCTGCCTCTCTGGCTCTGAGGTCCCTCCCTGGGCAGACTGGTCAGGCAGCTTGAGCTGAACAGGTGGCCTGGTGGACGCAAACCCACCTCTATCACGACACTGACAAGCCAGTGCACCTCGGGCCACTTGCTGCTGGCAGTCGGGGACTCTACGGGGGTTCCCCCACACTCCATTGCCCAAGCTTGCAGACATATGCGGGCCAACATGAGGAGCCAATGGGGGTCTCCAAATTTAACACTGTGTCGCCTCCCGCCACCACAGAAACAGATTGGCACAGCAAGGAGGAGAGATTGAGTCTTCCATGGACACACTAAGCTGCCACCGCCCCAGATGGGGCTGGTCACATTTAAAGCTTACAGTCTTTGACCATGTCCCTTACAAAAGAAAAGAAAAGAAAAGAAAAGAAAAGAAAAAGAAGCCGGGCGTATGTGGTGGTGCACTCGGGAGACAGAGGGTGAGTTCGAGGCCACCCAGAGACTACATAGTGAATTCCAGGTCAGCCAGGGCTACAGTGAGACTTTACCTTGAAAAACCAAGAGACAGAGAGAGAGAGAATGGAAAGAAGGAGGTTGGGTGAGGGAGGAAGGAGAGAGGGAAAAAGGGAAGGAAAGAGAAAGGCATTGAGGGAGAGAGGAAGAGAGAAAGAAAGAAAGAAAGAAAGAAAGAAAGAAAGAAAGAAAGAAAGAAAGAAGGAAAGAAAGAAAGAAAGAAAGAGGAAGGAAGGAAGGAAGGAAGGAAGGAAGGAAGGAAGGAAGGAAGGAAGGAAGGAAGGATGGACGGGGAAGGGAGGAGGGGAGGAAGAAAGGAAGGAAGGGGAAGGGAGGAGGGGAGGAAGAAAGGAAGAATTGAAGGAAGAGGGTGGGAGGGAGAGAAGGTGGGAAGGAGGGAGGGAAGAAGGAAAACAGCAAATCCTTTTGAAGACTGCAGAGAGCACAGAGGGAGGAGAGAGCTATGAAATGTAAGCCCAATCCCGTTCCATCCTCTGCGGAGCCTGTCTATGCTCAATGTGTCAAATACAATGACGCATTAATAAGGGAATCTAATGTGTGGGGGAAAAGGGGAGGTGGAGGACCAAAATCCAGAGTCCTCAGCCCATGAGTCACGGGTCACAAATAAACAGAAGCACGCAGAGTCCCCACATCTGAAAGGCGTTAAGGCACAGGGAGAGAACAGCTGACACCAAGCTGGATGTCCAGGAGCAGCATACTTGGCCATTCGCAGATGATTCTGCAATGGCTTAAAAAAAAAAAAAAAAACACTTTACACAGTCTCACAGATGCTTTGTGGGACAGGATGGTCAGGATGTATTTAAGAAAAGCCAGCCAAGTCCAATAGTTGCACTGCTTAATCCCAGCACTCGGGAGGCTGAGGTAGGAGTATTGCTATGAGTTGGAAGCCGCCCTGAAAATACCTAGTGAATTCCAGGTCAGCATGGGCTAGAATGAGGCCTTACCTCAAAAAAAAAAAAAAAAAAAAAAAAAGGAAAGAAAGAGAGAGAGAGAGAGAGAGAGAGAGAGAGAGAGAGAGAAAGGTGAGATGTGGGCTAGAGAGATGGCTTAGCAGTTGAGACAATTGTCTGCAAAGCCAAAGAACCAAGTTTGATTCCCCAGGACTCATGTAAGCCAGGTTTACTTACAGGGCTGCCCATTCTCTCTCTCTTTCCCTGCTCCCCCACCCTTCTCTTTTAAATAAATAAATGAAATGAAATATTAAAAAAAAAATTTTAAATAGAAAGAAGCCGGGTGTGGTGGTGCACGCCCTGAATCCCAGCACTTGGGAGGCAGAGATGGAAGGATTGCTATGAGTTCAAGGCCACCCTGAGACTACAAAGTGAATTCCAGGTCAGCCTGAGCTAGAAAGAAACCCTACCTTGAAAAACCCAAAAAGGAAGGAAGGAGGGAGGGAAGGAGGGAGGGAGGGAGGGAGGGAGGGAGGGAGGGAGGGAGGAAGGAAGGAAGGAAGGAAGGAAGGAAGGAAGGAAGGAAGGAAGGAAGGAAGGAAGGAAGGAAGGAAGGAAGGGTGAGGTGAGCATTGTTTGCCATAGTAATTGCTGTTTCTTGACCAGTGTGCTGCCCTCTGGCCAGTGGGTTTGGGAGAGGGGAAGAGGAGACAGTCATAGCCAGTCACATTATACATCCAGCCCAGCCAACAGCAGGACAGGAGGACCCCAGGTCCCAGCGGCAAGTTTGCAGGGCTTGGCAGTAAACCTATGAACCCAGCTCCTGGCATTCCCAGGAGGTCAAAAGAGCTGGAACTGTTCCTGAAACCTGTCTGAGCAGCATGGGCACTTCACCTACAGAAAGGGTGTTTTCTGTTTCCAAGTTGTGGTGAGGTGACTAATGTCAGACAAGGTCCAGAGTAAGACTCTGGCTTTAGAAAGACACAGCCCCTGGCCAGGTCCACCTAATGCCCTCAGCCCCTGCTGAACCACAATCGCCAGGAGCTACCGTGTGCCAGACGAGGGATGGGGGCTCTCAGCCAGCGCTACTCTTCATCCTGCAGAACTGCTCCACCCTTGGGCCAGGGAGACTCAGGTGGGAGACTTCTTGCCTAGCAAGCATGAGGACCTGAGTTTGGGTGCCCAGAACCCAAATAAATGCCTGTGATTCCAGCACTTGGGAAGCTGAAGCAGAAAGAAGGATTTGAGAGGGGAAAGTCTTCTGACAGCAGTCACCGATTTATAATTGCTCCCCCCAAGAGCACATATGTCAGTTCTTTGCTATAACGGGAGTACACCTGTGACACCCACTCCCCACCACACACACACCATTTCTCCTGAGGCTCTCCTCAGACTTTGCACACCGTAAGCCAGGGTCCTGTGGGACACAGTGCTCACGAGCTGATGCAAAAAAGCCACACAAGCAAGCCAGGCGTGGTGGCGCACACCTTTAATCCCAGCACTCGGGAGGCAGAGGTAGGAGGATCGCCGTGAGTTCGAGGCCAGCCTGAGACTACATAGTAAATTCCAGGTCAGCTTGGGCCAGAGCGAGACCTTACCTTGAAGCCCCCCCCCCAAAAAAAAAAAAACAAAGGCAACATAAGCATCATCTCTACCTTTACCCCAAGGACAGTTCAGCTGATGTCCTGAGGGACGACCTGTCAAAACCATCACAGTGCAACTGTCAATGGTGTCCTCCCAAGTAAAAACCAAGGTCTCTGCACAGGGCAAGGCCTCCACAGAGTCTGTGCAGGCGGCTCGAAGGTCCCTTTGTTCCCACCATCAGTCATTTGGAAGTCTGGAAGGTCCTCAGGCGGCAAAAGGGTGAGGGCGCAGGGCCCGCCCACCGGCCATCGCCTCATCACCTCAGCCAGTCTCTCACTCAGAGGGCCCGGGGCTGGGTGCAGCTCGGTGACAGAACGCTTCACCGGCACGTGTGAGGCTGTAGGTGCCATTCCCAGTGCTGCGTAATGAAGGGACAGGCACAGATGGCCGGATGACTGACTGACTGACTGACTGAATGACTGACTGAATGAATGAATGAATGAATGAACCACTCAGAAGCCCTTCATAAAGAGACATCAGAAAACCCTGGACAAGGACCCACCAGCCTCCATCCCTCTCATGACCTGTGTGCTTGAGGAGCAAACGTCCCCTGTGGAGATAATTAAGATACGCCTCAAGTCCATGGTGCAGTGAGCCCGCCATCAAGGTTAGTTTCTCTGTATTATCACAGCCACACACTCGGCGTTAGCCCTGAATCCATTTGGCCTCCCAGCATCCTTGAGCTCTGGACGTGCTCAGGTAAACAGGAAGTCCTATCGCACAGGTGTAGATAAACCGGAAGCTGACGGGCACTGCTGTCTGACAGAGGGAAGAATACAGAGCACCAAGACAGATGGAGACATGCCGAGGGAGAGGTCAGGGAAGGGAGAAGATCCTTCCAACAGGAAAAGCGCCCAAGGTCGTAGCTACAGATGGCATTCGAGACCAGCCTGAGCTGCATGAGACCCTGTCTACATCTTCTGGGCACTGCTTCTTAGAACTGGGAGATGATGTGACAGGAATCCCTAATTTCAGAAGTTCAAGCCAAAGTAATCGACCCCAGTGGTATCTTCTATTGAGTCCATTGGTAACACTCCATGGAAACTAATGTTAACAAGTACTTGGGCACTGAGTAAATGGTGGAGGGCCGAGGAGGAAAGGTAGAAAAGGAGGTGTGGATAAGGTTTCTTAAACTCTATGTTCAAATTGATTTTTGTTGTTGTTGTTTGTTTAGTTTAGTTTTTTTTTTTTTTCAAGGTAGGGTCTCACTCTGGCTCAGGCTGACCTGGAATTCACTATGTAGTCTCAGGGTGGCCTCGAACTCACGGTGATCCTCCTACCTCTGCCTCCCGAGTGCTGGGATTAAAGGCGTGCGCCACCACGCCCGGCTTGTTTGTTTAGTTTTGAGACAGGGTCTCTCATAACCCAGGCTGTCCTCAAACTCATGATTCTAGTTGAGGATAGCCTTGAATTCCTGATCCTCCTGTCTCCACCTCCCAACAGCTGGGAAAACTGATACAAACCACCACGCCTGGCTTTAAATTTTGATTCCGTACCGAGACAATACTGCGTTGTCTTTGTGGGAATTAAATCACATGTGAACTGAACAGGCAGGCCTCCCAAAGACGACGAGTCCAGTTTTCATACAAGCCTCTCAGTGAATCCCTCGGGTCGGAAAATTTTCAATAGAGAAGCAAGATTTGGGGTGAGGGATTTTTGTTGTTGTCGTTGTTGCTTTTTTTTTTTTTTACCCCATCAAAAATCTCCTGTGCAAAGACATAAAATACCACCGCCGCGCTGGCGAGCCTTGCACTGCATATAATACTTGCTAGACTCAGTTAAACAGTGAGGCGCGAGAGATGGTGTCTCAGGGATACATAATGAATCAGAAAGCGCTGCGCTGCGACCCACCGGCGATGGGGCGGAGCGGGGGGAGGAGGCCGTTCCATAGCTTCGCAGTTAACTAGACCGTATGAATCGTCTGTGCCCAGGCCACTCGTGAGGTGCCCGTCTCAGACTGGGAAGATGGCTCCGGGGCTGAAGGTGCTTCCGTACCTGGCAGTGCCTGTCTCAAATGCCCTGCTCGCAACATCACACGAGTGGTCTTTAGACACTCCCAGCTCCAAGCAACCTACGTCGCACTTGGCCCCTCCCAGCTGCCCACAGGCCCTGCCCTCATTAGCCAGTCGCCATGCCGCCTGGGACGGACTCTCGGTGTCTGGCGAGATCGTTTGCCTGGAAATTGACTAGTCTCTCCCTGTGCTGATTTGTGCCTGGGCTCAAGTGGGGGGACACCCTCCCTTAGCTGGTCCTGTGCGCTCTGCCCCCTGGGTCCCCCAGGCCACAGCATCTACCCCCACCTCCACCGCACCCCATAGGACCTGGGCTAGAAAACATGGCACTATTGATGTGGCTCTTCCCATGGGCCTTGAGATGAACTTGGGGGCAACTGAAGCCCCAGATGCATGCAACCTACCCCACCTAACAACCTCCTGGGAGGCTTTTACACTTAGTATACATTATGAGACAAACTTGGTACGTGGGCTGGAGGGATGGCCTAGCGGTTAAGGCGCTTGCCTGCAAAGCCGAAGGACCCAGGTAAAAATGTCAGGCAGAGCCGGGCGTGGTGGTGCGCACCTTTAATCCCAGCACTCGGGAGGCAGAGGTAGGAGGATCGCCGTGAGTTCGAGGCCACCCTGAGACTCCATAGTGAATTCAAAGTCAGCCTGGGCTAGAGTGAGATCCTGCCTCAAAAACAAAACAACAACAACAAAAAAAAGTCAGGCCGAGTGGTGCGGACTATAGAGGTGGAAAACAAGACGATCCCTGGGGCAACCTGGCCAGCCAGCTCAGCCTAGATGACGACTTCCAGACCAATGAGAGACGCGGTGTCAAAACAGAAGCAGGCCAGGTAATATTCCTGAGGATGACATCAGAAGCTGTCCTCTGCTTCCAAAAGCACACACACACACACACACACACACACACACACACACGCACATACACACACACACACACACACACACACGTGCACATACACACATTTAAGGGAAAACAAAAACCAAAAAGCTTTGGTTTCTCAGTTGCAGTAGTCACATGTCCAGGGTCAATAGGCACAAGAGGTGGTGCTGTCTGATGACGCAGCCCAGAACTTTTGGTGGGCAGTGCTGGCCTAGAGATCTGAGCATAAATAACAGAACCCGGTGTAAAGGAGACACTGCTGTCCCATTTTACAGACAGAAAACTGAGGAACAAGATGAATGTCTGTCTGGCTTTGCTCAAATCCCACCAGGAAGGGAGAGGGTCTAGTCTGAATTCAGATCTGTGTGCCAGGCAGGAAAACCCCTCCCCGCCTTGTCCTGATGCTACCGCCCAACACACCTTCCCTTGTCCAAGAAATCGCATGGCCAGGTCATCCACGAGAAACTGAGGAGGGCAGAGGGACGCCATTGTGCTTTAATCTCAAAGTAACCGTGCCGCTGATCTCATCTAGCTGGTAGGAATGTTTTCCTCCTAAAGTATTTGTTTCAGAAATAAGCCTTTAATTTGAACACTCTGGGAGCCAACATTTCTGTCTGTTGAAAATATTTATCTCCATTGTTTGGCAGGAATCAATTTGTTAGGGCACCAGCCACCCTGGCAAAGGTTCCCTTCCACTTCCCTGGGAAAACGCTGGCGGCTAAGCTGCCTCGCCGCTCTCGCGGTCTTGCTCCCCCCCCCCCCCCGCCCGTCTCTATCTCTCTCTCCCTCTCTCTGGGCTGCCCCAGCTGCAAACATCTGCCAATACCGACCTGGGCTGTGAGTCAGAAAAGACAAGCCACTGGAGGTGTGCATGCAAGGACAGGTGTATTTGCGTGGGGGGGGGGGTTGTCTCTGGAACAGAGCATGAGGCTTGGTAAGCAATTGGCTACTGACCATTTTCAGAATCGGAACAAAATGCATCTCGTAACTTTGCAGAAGACATGCAACTTGGTTATTTTTTTCACATGGCCCTGTTTCTTAGGAAGACACACGGACTCCATTCAGGGCATTGGGAAAGTCAAGGAAGCAGCTGGTGCATGTTGGGCTCAAAGCAGCCCAGGATCCTTCCTGGATTTTGTTCCTCCTTGCTACAGGAATGTGGGCATCTTACCAGGGGCCCCCAAGCCTTCCCAGAGTGGCTAAAAAAACTTACATGGCATAAAGCAAAAGAAGCCAAGCTGGGTGTGATGGTGCACACCTGTCATTTTAATGCTTGGGAAGCTGAGGCAGAAGAACTGCTTCAAATCTGAGGCCACCCTAGTCAACACAGTTAGAGCCGGACCAAGAATAAGAACAGAAACCCAGAAGCCGGGTATGGTGGCACACGCCTGTAATCCCAGCACTCAGGAGGCAGAGGTAGGAGGATCGCTGTGAGTTCGAGGCCACTCTGAGACTCCATAGTGAATTCCAGGTCAGCCTGAGCTACAGCAAGACCCTACCTCGAAAAACCAAAACCAAAACCAAACAAAAAAAGAAAGAAAGAAATCCAGGGGCCAGGGGCTGAGGACGTAGCTCAGATGGTAGCGTGCTTCTCTCACACACATAAAGTCCTGAGTTCAACCCTCGGGATTACATAAACTGGATGTGATGGTCATGCCAATAATCCCAGCACTTGGGAGGTAGAGGCAGGAGGATCAGAAGTTCAAGGTCTTCCTTGGCTATATACTGAGTTGGAGGTCAGCCTAGGCTACATAAGACCCTGCTTCAAAAATGAAACAAAATACAAGAATGATGGAAGGAAGGGAAGGAGGAAGGAAGGAAGAAAGGAAGGAAGGGAGGGAGGGAGGGAGGGAGGGAGGGAGGGAGGGAGGGAGGGAGGGAGGGAGGAAAGGAGGGAGGGAGGGAGGGAGGGAGGGAGGAAAGAAGGGAGGGAGGGAGGGAGGAAAGGAGGGAGGAACGAAGGAAGGAACAAAGGGAGGAAGGAACAAAGGGAGGGAAAGGGCAGTGTTGTGGCTTATGCCTATAATCATTGCACTCAGGAGACTGAGGCAGGAGGATTGTGAGTTCAAGGCCAGCGTGAGCAGATCCTGTCTCAAAATACCAAGAAAACGCTGGGATACAAAGCTCAGGGGTAGAGTACCTGTTAACATGCACAAGGCCCTGGATTTGATGGCCAGCACTGCAAGAAGTGAATAAAATATGAAAAAACAACCTCTTAGTTTTAAAAAGTTGTATCGGAGTGGGGTCATCTTCGAGGACAAGGCGCTCTCCACCTTTCGCACTTAGCTCCCTCTTTCTGTGTTCTGCAGGGGTGCAGGCTGCTTGAGAGACAGGCATGAAAGTTAGGAGCCATCACAGTTTGAGGTGAAGTGCTAATAACTTCATTTTGAAACTGTCGTTGGGTGGTGTTTTTTTTTTTTATAACAGCTGTGCCTTTCACCACAACCCTACCTGTGGCTGTGTTCCCTCCTCACATTTTAATTAGCAAATAAAAACTCCGAGAAGCTCTCAAGATGCTTTTTTTCCCCCCCTGGAATTTGTAAGTAAAAAAGTGAAAAGATGTCAAGTGAGTTCTTGGGAATAACCAAACTCAGAGCAGACATCTATCAACCACAAGGCTAAAGTTCATGGGCAGTGCTTAGACCCAGCTTGAACATACCACCTATTAACCAGCTTTGGTTTTAATTTTTACAGTGAGTTTTTGTGCTCACAACATCCTGCCCTTGGCTCGCGTGCTGCTGTGAGCTTTTGTAGGGCAGCCAGCGGCCTGAGGGTCGCAGGTGATGTGTCACTCCCCACACGGGTACTGCTGGCTACAGGCAGGAAACCCAGGCACTGGGAAGTAACAGAGTATGCTATATGACATCTCCTGCTGCCCAGAGCAAAAACATGGATTTAAAGGAACCTTTTAATTCTCAGTGATTATCACCTCTAACTAAGCTAGATGTGAAGGAGGTCCAGAGACTCCTTTGAAAGTGCTGCTGCCCGCGCTGGTCCTCAGGATGCACCCCATCCTGTCCAGAGGTTGGAGGGGCTCCCAGCCCCAACCCCGCAAAGCTAGCCAATGAGCTACTACTAACTCTCTCAGCTGGCCCTGGAGGGTAGAGACAGGCAACTAACAAGCACAATCATAACAAATTCTGGCCACCACACAGTGGCGTTCTGACATTAATTCAAACCTGGAGCCCCAACAGGCATTGTTCCCCATCAGACGGCTGCCACACCCTAGCTGTCTCTCCTGTTGCCCCTCCACATGCCCCTCGGGACTCCTCAAGGCAGAAAATCATGCCCATGACAATGTGTCCACAGGGCTGGGACTGCAGCTCAGTCAGCACAGTGTTTGCCTAACAGGTACAAAGTCCTTGGTTCCATGCCCAAAACCAAACAAACTGGGCACGGTGGTGCGCTTCTGTAACCCAGGCACACTGGAGGTGAGGGCAGAAGGATCAGGAGTGTAAGGCCATCCTCAGCTACACAACAAGTCTAAGGTCAGCCTGGGCTACTTGGGACCTGTCTCAAAAGAACAATGTGGGGATGGAGAGATGGCTTAGTGGTTAAGCGCTTGCCTGTGAAGCCTAAGGACCCTGGTTCGAGGCTCAATTCCCCAGGACCCACATTAGCCAGATGCACAAGGGGGCTCACGTGTCTGGAGTTCGTTTGCAGAGGCTGGAGGCCCTGGCGCGCCCATATTCTCCCTCTCCCTCTCTCTCTCTCTCTCTCTCTCTCTCTCTCTCTCTCTCTCTCTCTCTGTTGTTCTCAAATTAAAAACATAAAAAAGGAAAGAAAGAAAAGAAAAGGTGGGCAGTGCTCTGGATGGTGTCCCCCAGCCTCCATATTACAAATGCACACTCGTGGGAGGCTAGGGAGACAGCTCAGCAGTTAAAGGATTCCCCTGCACCCATATAAAGCCAGATGAATCTGGGATCCCAACATGCCTATGACAATACGAGATGGAACCAGCAGAGTCCAAAGCTTACACTCATTTGCAGCGGCAAGAGACCATGTCTCCAGGAAGGAGGACGACGAGCTCGGGTACCTCGAGGTTGTCCTGACTTGTACACATGTGCCAGGGCACGGCCCTCCTCCCCACCCCACCACACACACACACACACACACATACACACACACACACACACACACACACAGATGTGAAGTTTCTCAGCAAAGGCTGACTTTCTGCTTTCCGCTTAGACAGCCCCATTCCTAAATGGTCGGCTAGCTTGCTGCACTTGCACCCACGTGTAATGATGCTTACAGGGGAGGGGCGTCTCGTGGGGTCTTGAAGGATCTGTCTGAATCCCAGAGACTCAGAGAAGAAGAACTGTGCCAGATTCAGAGGAGCTGAATCAAATTTGCAAAGACACATAGATGCGAAAAGAGGTCACGTGAGGTCAGGTGCATTATTGGCTTGCTCCTTGTTGAGGAGTGTGGGCTCCTCTATGGGGACGGAAGAGAATGGGGGTGGGGACGGCTCAACAGTCCAGGATGCTTGCTTGAAAAGCCTATGGACCTGGGTTTGATTCCCAAGCACCCACATAAAGCTGCATATAATGTATCTGACACTCATTTACAGTGGAAAGGGATCCTGGTGCACGTCGCGCGCGCACACACACACACACACACACACACACACACACACACACACGCACCAGAGAATAACCATCAACTGTCTGGATGCTCCGAGTGTTCACAGTGTCTACAAGGCTTGGACAACCCTAAGGGAGAATACAATAGAATAGGTACCAAGATGCCTGAGAAGCAGACGGACTTCTTTGCGTGGGCTCAGGGAAGACTCAGGAAGGTGCCCCAAGGACAGGAGGGATTTCACATGGGGGAAGGAGGAGAATGGACACAGGTAATAGGAATAATAATAGCTACTACACCAGTTTATTGACTCCTTATTTATGTCCCTGGTGGTTAAGGCCCGAGACAATCCAACATGATGCTGTGGTGCCTGCTCTCTCAGTGAAGGCTCCGGCATTTGCACTCGCAGTGACCTGACCAGAGCCACACAACAAGGACCTGGCCAACGCATGCGCCACAAGCTGGCCCTCTCGGGATGATGGTGGGCCTCAGGCTGAGGGAATACGAGGGAAAGGCCTGGAGCGTCCTTCTCCTTCTACAGTCCCTCGGTGAAGTCTGTCTTTGTGCCCTCCAGCTATCTGTCTGTAATCCCTCCTTTTCCGTCCCACCACAAGTAGCAGCTGCTGGGACAAAGGCTGATTTTAAACAAGGTGGGATTCTGGGGTCTCTGGTGTCACTGGTAAGTCACCGACTGCTGGGTCACGCTCGGTAAGAAAGACAGAGGGAGAGAGGGAACAGCCAGATGCCGTGGTGCACGCCCGTCACCCAGCACGTAGAAGGCAGAGGCAGCAGCGTCAGGGATTCGAGACCAGCCTGGCCTACACACACATCCTATCTTAAGAAACAAAATAAAAAGCCAGGTATGGTGGCGCACACCTTCAATCCCAGCACTCGGGAGGTAGAGGAATGAGGATCCCTGTGAGTTTGAGGCCAGCCTGAGACTATATAGGGAATTCCAGGTCAGCCCGGACTAGAGGAAAGAGAAAGGAAGGAAGGAAGGAAGGAAGGAAGGAAGGAAGGAAGGAAGGAGGAAGGAGGAAGGAGGAGGGAGAGGGAGGAGGAAGGAAGGAAGGAAGGAAGGAAGGAAGGAAGGGAGGGAGGGAGGAAAGAAAGGCAGGCACGGTGATGCATGGCTGTATCTTCGCACTGGGGAAGCGGAGACAGGAGGATCAGGAGTCCAGTGTCATCCTCAGCCACACGGAAGTTCAATGCCAGCCTTTCAGACCAGCACCAGAGACAGGAGATGACACAGCAGCTTACCCAGCTGAGCGGAGGTCACAGAATGGGACAGGACAGGGGAAAGGGGCAAGAGAGACAGGGTGTCCAGCATCTTTGTGCGTGTGTGTGCGTGTGGGCTCATGAGTACCAAGCACACAGAGCAGTCAGGGCAAACTTGGGTGCTGTTCCTCACCTACCGCCTTCTTCAAGGCGGTCTCTCTCCACCGCTCCTCACTGCTTACACCAGTCTAGCCCACCAGCTTCGAGGGATTCTCCTGTCTCTGCCTCCCATCTTTCTGTAGGCATGCTAAGGTTAAAGGCAGGTGCTACAACATTGGGCTGTATGTGGGATCCGCACTCGGGATCTTACACTTGCATAGCAAGCACTTTACCCATTGAGCCATCTCCCCAGCCCCCACTTATTATTTCAACAGGGTCTCGCACTGCACCTGACGCTCACGGATTCCGACTAGCTGGTCAGCAAGCCGTAGCGAGCCTCTGCCTTCCCGAGACTGTGGGTACGTGCCACCACACCAGACTTTTTCATGGGTACTGAGAATCCAAGTCCAGGTCCTCATGCTTGCGTGGCAAGCGCTTTGACTCGTGAAGCCGTGTCTCCAGTCCCTACAGTCTTCACTGTTTAAGGCTCTTAGAGAGTAACTTTAACATCGGGGAACCCTCAGTGACACCAGGACATAGGAAGGGGGAGCCAGGAACAGCCTCTGGAACAGGGGCCTCCAACCTTCTACTTGCATGTGACATTGTCATCTACACATGTGTGGGGCCACAGTCATAACTGTCCTGGGAGCCTGTGGGCCATCAATTGGATGTGTCTACAGTCTAGAATCTTGAACTGGCTTTAGGGAATACAGTACCTCCAGGAAGCAGCCCCACACTGAGAAACTAGGATAGGGTAAAATAGAATTAGGAAGCCTGGCGTTGAAGAGCGGTTAGGACTTTCCCATTCCCGCAGCTGCCAGCTTTTGCTCTGGTCCCCCCCCCCCCCGCCTTAAATGCTCCTGGGGATCCCAGAGCCAGCCGGCAGCTGACCTGTCAAATCCGACTTGTGGAATAAAAATGGAAAGGCCGAGTGGCAGCCGTAACATGGAATTTCCTTGTTTTTATTAGTTTAAGTCTCTTAAAGAGTAACTTTTACATTGGGGAAAACTTCTCAAATATGTACTACTTGAAACTCAGCTCCGATTACGTCTCACATGTTTTCAATCACTCCGCTTGCCAGTTCGCTACTTATCAAAAGGCACTTGTGGTTTAGAACGGGAGACAGGCTCCCCTACCCAGAGTGCATCTGCCTTCCCACCATGACCTCATCCCTGGATCCCTGACCCCTTGTGACTGCCAGGGAAGCCCAGTGGACTGGGGCAGGCTACCGAGCCTTCCAGGCAAGACGAGATGGAAGTCGGGGTGGGAAGGACTGGATGACTCATCCCGCCGTGTACTATTCGGGGCTTTGTGTGTGCGCGCCACAGCGTGTGTGTGGACGTCAGAGGACAATCTTTTCCACCTTGTTCAAGGCAGAGTCGTCCAGGCTAGCCGTCCCATGAATTTCTGGGGATTCTCCTGCCTCTGCCTCCTGTCTTGCAGCAGGAGCGCTAAAATGACAGACGCACTAGCATAACCCGCTTAATATGGTTTTGGGGTTCCTCGCACTTTCACAGCAAATGCTGTATCCACTGAGCCACATCCCCCCCCCCAGGTTTTTTTTTTTTTCTAAATAACAATTATAAATAGAGTGAGGCACCGTGGCGCACACCTATAATCCCAGCACTTGGGAGGCAGAGGCGAAAGGATCGCGCATCCAAGGCCAGTGTCCAGCTGCCAAGCATGGACGAGGCCCTGGGTCAACCTCCAGCGGCGGCTACAAGGCAGCTGAGCAAACATGGCTACTGATACAATGCCCGGCGCTACTATCGCCACCGCCTTGGACTTAAGGACACAGATTTCTCGTGAAACACGCGCACAAACTGCCAGGACCCGTTAGCCGTGCGCTGGAAGTGGGCGTGGTCACTGAATTTCCAGCTCCCGTGGCTGCACCTGCAGGGACTTCAGGTTGCCGGGCCACAGGCCAGGAGCGATGCAGCAAGGATGCGGGCCATTGTGGGGCTTAAGCCACATGCTGGGAAAGCCTAGGTCACCCTTGATCATTGGAAAGCTAGTTAACTAGGCCCAGCACCACTGAGCTCTTCACCAAGAGGCCTCGTTCCTTTCTGGCTGTCTGAACAGAAGACACCAAAGAGCGGATGAGCCTGGAAGAGTTGTCCACCTAACAGAGAGGTCAAACGGTCCCACAGTCCAGAGGGCCAGGATGGGTCGAGTTGTTTTGGACTCTCATCATAAACAAACTGAGGCTGAAGCAGAAGGGGTAGCAAATTCAAAGGATAGCCAGGGCAACTGGGAGAAGACCGTCACAAAGTGAAAAACAGAAAGGAATAAGGATGTAGCTCAGCCGCAGAGCACTTGCCTAGCGCGGGAGAGGCCCCGGATTTGATTTTCAGTGGGGAGAGAGACAGGGCAGGTGAGCATGCATGAGCAAAACTCCCCGGCAGCCTCAGGGGGACAATCTTACAGGGAAGAGGTGAGAGAAGAAGGCCATTTGTCAGAGAAGTGGAGGACCAAGGGACTGAGTGCTGGCGGTGCTCAGGACACAGGAAGCTGACTGCCCCTAAGACAGGCAAGGGGGCCTATAGTTTCAGGTATGAATTTGTCCTTTCCCCATAAAAAAGCGTACACAAATCTTCTAAAACAACAACAGAAAGCCAGGCATGGTGGCGCCTGCCTTTAATCAATCCCAGCACTCAGGAGGCAGAGGTAGGAGGATCGTTGTGAGTTCAAGGCCACCCTGAGACTCCATAGTGAATTCCAGATCAGTCTGGGCTAGAGCGAGACTCTACCTCGATAAAAAGAAAAGAAAAGAAAAGAAAAGAAAAGAAAAGAAAAGAAAAGAAAAGAAAAGAAAAGAAAAGAAAAGAAAAAAGAAAAGAAAAGAAACAACAACAACAAAAAAAAACCCCAACTTTGCATTGAGTTTGTTAGGGACAGACAGGCTCCAAATTTCCCAGAAAAAAAAATTTATTTTTAATCAAGCTAATTTTTTCATTTACAACCTGTTAATTCCATGACTGAGAATTCATCAAGTTTCAGACTGGAATTAATTTTAGCAACTGCTTTATACCAAAAATACTAGTAGCTGTGGCTGTGTGGCTGGCCTCACTTCACACACTGTCACTGCGACGTCTGAGTGTGTGTCCCTGCAGACGGCACCGGTGGAGCCGACCCAGACGGTGCTGAGTGAGCTCCCGGTCCCTGGGGAACAGCGCGGTCACAGCAATGGCACCAATCTGCTCCGGGGCCTTCCCTGTGTCCCAGGCCTTCTCCTGATGAGACTGTCACCTCGGACCACCAATTAGCCCTTCACAAATACATCTCAGTGACATGCCTACTGTGTGTGGCCACTGTGCCCACTGTGCTTCGTGCTTTTTAATTCTCACACCTGCTTCCTTCCTTTTCTGCCTCTCAGACTCTGCCCACACAGACAACTCTACCCGCGGCCTGCAAACTGACAGTCGGTTTCTGGCACGCCTGCACTTTGTAACATGAACTCAACCTCACTGGACCGGTGACAGAAGAAAACTTGGCCACTGAATCATCGGCCATCTCCATGTGCTGCCGCCACACAGGCTGAGAAATCTGGGGGACACGTATGACCAGCACATCGCCATAGGCAACCCCTGGAACTCCCTCTTCAACAGCTCAGATTGTCACAGGCCCTTCACGTCCTTCTTTCCCTGGAATTCTTTAAGGAAGCAGGTTGCATGATGAAGGTGTGGCTCAGCAATAGAGCTCCTGCCTAGAATCCCCCAGTGAGGGGCTGGGAGCATGGCTCAGTGGTTGAGCCCCTGCCTAGAATCCCCAGTGAGGGGCTGGGGGCGTGGCTCAGTGGTAGAGCTCCTGCCTAGAATCCCCCAGTGAGGGGCTGGGGGTGTGGCTCGGTGGTAGAGCTCCTGCCTAGAATCCCCCAGTGAGGGGCTGGGGCGTGGCTCAGTGGTAGAGCTCCTGCCTAGAATCCCCCAGTGAGGGGCTGGGGGCGTGGCTCAGTGGTAGAGCACTTCTCTAGAATCCAGTGAGGGACTAGGGAAATGGCTCAGTGTAGAGCACTTGCCTAGAACCCCCAATTAGGACTTGGGGGCATGGCACAGCAGTGGTGTGGCTCAGCAGTAGTGTGCCTGCCTAGAATGTGCCAGACCCTTGACTCATGCTTGACCCACAAGAAACAGAAAGTGGAAGAATGTAGATTACTGTTTTTGTTCCTGGTGAGGCGAGGGAACCACCCAGCAAAGTTCACTATCTTCCAGGTCCCATGACAAACTTTCTCTGCTATGCAGGTGAGCCATCTCTGTCATAGCAATGTCAGAGCTGCCCGCTGCTTGATTCCCAGTATTGCCCAAGCCAAGCAGATAGCCAAGCCCTGTGGCTCCAAGTCCTTGGAGGAGCTAGCATGCTAGGGGAGACTTATCCAGTTTACCACACTCTGCAGCTTTCCAGTGACTCTGCCCTTGGGATCGCTGCCACACTGCAGCTCTAATGGGACAGCGAGCGGATGAGCTCTGCCATTCTGAGGTTCTGCAAACTTCCAGGAAACACCTGTCAGGTCCTTCCCATCAAGCATCTTAGGAGTATGGGTAGTCACCGGGCACTGGGAAGGGATGAGTGCAGACCACAAGATCACCTTCCCAGCACTTGGCCAAGCCACTTCCCAAGCATGGATCACAACCCAACAGCAAGATCACAGGGCTGCTCCAATGTGGCAGAAACTACCATTCAGTCAAAAGCAGGGATGCTAGCCGGGCGTGGTGGCGCACGCCTTTAATCCCAGCACTCAGGAGGCAGAGGTAGGAGGATCACCGTGAGTTCAAGGCCACCCTGGGACTACATAGTGAATTCCAGGTCAGCCTGAGCTAGAGTGAGACCCTACCTCAAAAAACAAACAAACAAACAAACAAACAAAAAAAAAAACCAACAGGGATGCTGTCTGTTTCAGCGGCATCTTTCAGGAGACCCCAAAATGAAATGCTTAAATGGTTCCCCCTCACAGGCAGCACATCCTCCCCTGGAGATTTATTTAAGGAGCATGGAAGCTTGTCTTTGGGTATTTGAGGGGCACAAAAGCCTAGGTGCTATTTTGAGTTGATTTTGTATGGCCAAGACACTTCCCTCCTTTAAACGGTGCAGGACTGAAATTCTCCCTCTCTGGGGGTTTGATTTAGGTGTCTCCCATAGACTTATGTGTCCTGAATGCTAGGTCCCCAACAGGTGGCAATTTGAGAATTGGAGCCTCCTATAGGTGATGTAATGTTAGGAGTGGGCTTATGGGTGTTATAGCCAGCTT
The DNA here is from genome assembly GCF_020740685.1 of Jaculus jaculus. Lineage (NCBI taxonomy): Eukaryota > Metazoa > Chordata > Mammalia > Rodentia > Dipodidae > Jaculus > Jaculus jaculus. Next base: position 11,066,187 of record NC_059103.1, on the reverse strand, counting down.
GCCAGCGTTTAGCACACTCTCCTATTGCTATTGTCTATCTGATGTTGGCAAGGAGGTGATGCCCACCCTCTGCTCATGCCATTGTTCCCCTGCCATCGTGGTGCTTCCCCTCCAGTCTGTGAGCCAGCGTAGACCCCTTCCTCCCATAAGCTGCTCTTTGTCGGGTGCTCTGTGCCAACAACAGGATGATAACTGCAACATCCTAACACCCTGCCTAACTTCCTGAGGAATTACAATAGTGCTTTGAGATATATACATATATATATTTGGTTTTGTGAGATAGGGTCTCACTCTAGCCCCGGCTGACCTACAATTCACTATGGAGTCTCAGGGTGGCCTTGAACTCACAGTGATCCTCCTACCTCTGCCTCCCGAGTACTGGGATTAAAGGCGTGCGCCACCACTCCCGGCGAGCTATATATATTTTTTAACCAACACAAGGCTGGGGAGGTGGCTCAATGGTTGGAGGAACTTGCTCCACGAGCCTGCAGACCAGAGCTGGGATTCTCAGCACCACATAAACCTGGGCACAAGTTGCGCATGTGCATCTGTAATCTCAAGGCACCTATGGCACGGGAAGCAGAGTCAAGAGAATCCTGAAGCTAAACAAGAGAAAAAAAAACCCTGTCTCACACAGGTAGAAGGAGAGGAACAACACCCCAAGGGTGTCCTCTGACCTACACACACACACACACACACACACACACACACACACACACACACACCTCCATCATCCATGTTCTAGCTGGGGACACAATCATACTGTGGCCCGAGCCATGCCATGGGCTCTGAAGCACAGCTTGCCATTTATTTACAATGTCTCCACAGCATTTCCGACCCTAACTTGAATATATATTTCGCACAGTATCAAAACTTTTAAATATCCACACGAAGATTTCATTTTTATAGGCAATAAACATTAAATCTAAAGGACTGGAACATAAAAAGTGCTTTAACACCATATAAATCACCTTTCCCGAGACAGACTAAATCTCTGAAGGTTTTAAGGACTGCCATATAAATTTTTATGGCAAATTATCTACATAGAAATTATCCGCACGGGATGCACTTTCACTTTCCCTGCTCATTTGCATATCACCGACAATCTTCTCGATCAGAGGGACAGCCAATCCAATCTGAAAGATTTGACGTGGCAGAGAACACAGGAGCCCCATGCTGCACGGAGGCACCACTCCGTCCTTTCTGCCCACCTCTGATGCAACAAGCTCTGACCACTGGTCCCCCTAACAGTCTTTGGCAAACCTTGTGCCCAGAGCGATGCCTGATGGCTGGGACTGAAAAGGACCATCACACAAGGCGAGGGGACAAGCCAAGCCCCAAAGATGTTTCTTACCAAGCTTCTCTTGGCCCACTGACCAGCCAATCTGATCCCACAGCTCTGGGACAAAATGAGTGTTTCCAGAACTCTCTATGTGCACAGCCCTGGAACTGGGTACTTCCAGAGTCCCCCGTGTACAAGGCAAATAATTCACACATGGTTTTGTTTTCCGGGTTAAAATTTAAAAGGAATCCCAAGGAAAGTATAAATTAAGATTGTTAGACCAGGGAGCAAAATACAATGCTAATCAACACTTTATGATATTAGCAAGCTATAAAATTTACAGTCTGTCTAAAGCATACACGGAGAGTGATTTTTTTTCAGGTCCTTGTTCGAGCTATTTTCTAGTCACAGAACAAGTAAAAGTAATGGCCATGCCTGTTTTCAGGCCTGCAATTAATCTTAGCCAGCTGGTTGAGGCAGAGGAAAGAGAAAAGGGGTCTGGAAGACTTCTCCCATTGGTTTTATTCACATAATAAATATTAAAGTTAATTTTTTGTGTCTTTTATCTAAGACAGTTTTAGGCCTTTTAATGGTCTAAAAATTTAAATACAGCTCTCCCTCATTTTCTTGCAGGGCCTAATTAAAGAAAAAATAGATGTAGCATCTCAAAATCCTTTACAGAAATGGAAAAAAAAAAAAAAGAAGACATCTTTGGGCAAAGGGGCGCCAATTTTAACCGACACTAGCTTGGATAGACAAGCATTGACAGCAGACTGATGGCAAGGCAGAGCTCATTGGACAACATGTTTCAATTAAACAGTCACCTTCTTCTGAAATAAAAATCCATCTAGATTTCTACGCTGCGCGTTACATAGTAATGGTGGGACCATTTCCTCCGGCTCATTGCAGAAATTTTCTTGTTGAAGTGGCAATTTCTGTCCTGGCTGTCTAAATGAGGGTAATTAGAAGCCCACGGTAAGTTCTGGAAAATGGAACGAGCAGAAGACAGTGGGATATGGTGCCAAAAACACTCTGTTTTGCAAATGAAGGAGATAACATTTTCTCTCCAGATTAAAAGACACTTGACGCCAACTAACGGCAGCTTGTGTCGTCTTATTTAAAATGTGCTAAGGCATTATACCACTTCGCCAAATGGGAGGAAAATGAGAGATACCAAACCTAAAATTAAAAGAAGCAGGCCAGAAGATATTGTCTAGGTGTGGGTTGCTTATTTATTTATTACTTTAATATCATTTGCAAGGAGGGGGGGGAGAGACAGAGGGAGAACGGGCACGCCAGGGCCTCCAGCCACTGCAAACAAACTCTAGACGCATGTGCCCCCTTGTGCATCTGCCTTACGTAGGTACTGGGGAATTGAACCTGGGTCCTTTGGCTTCACAGGCAAGTACCTTAACCACTAAGCCATCTCTCCAGTTGCTTTTTTATATCCTTTCTTGTTGGCTTTGAACACACTATGTAGCTTAAGGTGATCTTGAACTTCTGATTCTCCAGCCCCCATCTTCAAAGTGCTGGGAAGATAGGCTTGAGCTATCACGCTGGACAACCACCTGGGGTGGATGAGTGTGTGCGTGTGTGCAAGCGCACATGCGTGTATGCGGACGCACTCCCCCGTGACGCAAGTGCAGAGGCCAGAGAACACCAGGTGTCCTCTGTCACTCATCCGCGTGTTTCCTTGAGGTGGGGTCTCTCACGGAATGGAGCACTGCTGCCCTTTTGGTCAGGTGGGCTGACCGGGGATACAGGTGTGCGTGGCCACACCGCGCAGGCTACACGGGTTCAAGGGAACTGAACTCGGGCCTCTCACGGGCCCTGTGCTTGTGCAGGAAGTGGCCTTACCCACTGAACCACCCTGCAAGCCCCAAGTGGGTTTTAAAAGTCACCATATGTCTTTGGATTTGCGGAAAACAAACGTCTACTGTCCGTAGCATCTACAAGGCCTGGGCTCAAACTTCAGTACCAGCATTTAAAAAAAAAAAAAATGAAAAAAAAATTGAAGAAAATACTTTTGGTGAATAAATATAAAAATTAAATGACTTTGAGAACAAAATTACAGTATCCATATCCACAACATTCTAAGAGTCTGTCAAACCAAGTGTTTTGAGTATGATACAAAAATCATATTTCTGAAAAAAAGATTCTGTTAAATGTTTTAGCACTAAGTAAGAATTAAGACATCTTACTTAAGTGACAAAAAGAGTTAAAAATAAGAAGCAAGCAACAGCCTAAATAATGTCAAAACCACACTTTAGAAATAAAAAGACCTTCTGTGAGTGTGTCAAGTGAGAAGTGGGAGACGGTAAGGGCCACAGCCATGAGAGAGTTCAAGGTTAATCTGGCTGATTTGTTATGTGACTAAAATTTAAATGATAGTAAGCTTTAATGCAGTTCAGAGAACCGCATGGTAGATTTGTGAGCTAGTAGTGAGCGAAACTTGTGTGTTTTATAAGAGTGTCACTATTATGTCATGTGCCAATCTGCAAAGGTACTAGCTTAGGGGCAGGGGAAATGGCTCAGTGGTTAAGGTGCTTGCTCTGCAAGCCTGCAGACCGAAGGCCAGGCTCCCAGCACCCATGTAAAGCCAAATGCAAAGTGGTATACGCATCTGGAACCCAACACAGCTCCAGCAATGGGATGTCAGGAGAATCCCAAGCTCACGGGCCAGCTGGTCTGGCCTTCCCAACAGCAAACAGCAAGAGAGACCCTGTGTCAAACACAACAGAAAGAGGACCACTGCCCTGAGGTTGTTACCTGACCTCCACACATGCCACGGCACACGTGCACCAATAAATACATAACATGCACACACACACACATCTTTTAAGTAGTAGCTTTAAAAGGTAAGACATGTGTTATACTCTGATCTCAAGAACAACCCAGGGCCAGGCCCTATCAAGCGCTAGGAGAAAACTGGGAAGGAGAGGAAGAGAGCCCCTCCCTACCGGGGGGGGGGGGGGGGGGCGCCGATCCCCACACTCTCAGATCCAGGTTTCCGATACCTTGAGAACAAACACTCCGTTTTTGCCCCAGTTGCCCCCCTTTCCCCACAGTGCTAGGCGCTGAGCCAACAGTCTTTCCAGCGACCCCAGCCTTGGCAAGGTTGGACAGCGCTAGGTTCAGACTTCCCTGTCACACCCTCGTGATAATCCCCCCCGCAGGCCCTTACCACCTGAGAGGTCTCCCTTTATGCATCCTTGGCGACACGTGGCCAAACGCTAGCAGCCATGGTTCGGGACAGTCACACACCTGTGCTACAAAAGTCCTGGACCTCCCCTGAGCCAAGCAAAGGTAGAATCACTCAGATTTTCAGAACAGCGAGGGAGGAGCATCCTGGTGCCCCATCGACACTCCTATCAAGTACCTAGTTCTTTCTCCTGACAAGTTACTTCCTGGCCTGTCCACACTCACCGGGGGTACTAGCAGAAAGCACTGGTTTTCTCTCCTGGGGCTGTTTTTAAAACTCTTACTTTCAAGCCTGAAGCAGCTACAAAGCCAAGGAGGGGGCAAAAGCCCAAAGACTAACACGCTCCTAGAGACCACAGTGTGAGATCGCAGACAGGGAAAATGCCTGGGTCAAAGAGCGGAGGGCAGAGACCTCTACACCCCACCAGAGGACCACAAGGGAAACAGCTTTTGCTGTCAGCATCGGTTTTCAGATGTTCACAACAGGAGACACCAATGCTAGGGCTTTGGAGGACTGACTATACTACACTAGACAACCCGAGTGAGCCACACTGGGGGAGAAGGGGAAAACAAGTCAGATTCACGCACTCGCTGATCTACTCCTGTTCATTCCTTCCCTTAGTCACTCATTCCCTCGCTCCACGCACTCATTCATTTATTCAGGCACTGCAGTTACCACAGTGAACAAGATTAACAAGCAGAGAGCACAGACAACAAGAAAAAAGAAAACATTAGGCTAGTAAGCGTTCGGTGTATTGATAAATAAAACAAAATACAAAAACCTAGAAATAGGTGAGCTTGCGTTACCACCCAGCGGAATCATGTGAGGTAACACACAGCACCGGACACAAGAAAGACGCCCTCCCAGTGCGCCGCGAACAGCCGAGCGCGCTCACCGTCCCTGCCGAGCCTCTGCTTGCAGACCGTCTCCTGGTGCCCGGACAGAAGCAGCAAGCATTTAAACCAAGGAAGGTCACGGTCATTGCCCGAAACTGCAGGACTTGGTTTTTTCAGTCCAATGGCAACAACGTCGAGGAGTTCCTCTGAGAAAACATCCTGGGGGGGGGGACACGATCTTCTTCCACCACAGCTCTGGAAGCTTGCCTGCCTGCTGGCTCCCCGGGGCTCATTGAGGCCAGGGGACAGCAGCGACCTTGGAGCCCCAAGACGACGGGGCGCAGTCATAGTAGGCGTGTTGGCCCTGTCCCCTTGAGGACTCAACTCAGAAAGTGGGAGAGGGGCTGGGGAAATGGCTCCATGGAAAAATCGCTGATCCCCAGACCCCACATGTTGGACAGGTATGGCAGCCCACCTGAATGCCAGCAATGCAGAGGTGAAGGCGGGGGGGGGGGGGCATGACAAGCCCACTAGTCATGTCAGCGACCTCTGGTTTCAAGAGAGAGACCTTCCCTCGGGGAATACAGTGAGAAGCAACCAAAGAAGACATCTGATGTGATGGATAAATGCACACACACACATACAAACTTGCAGACATGCTTATACACACATGCACACATGTGAACGCACGCACGCCACACGCGTGCATACAAAAGATAAAAGGAAGTTGGGTGTGGTGGCGCACGCCTTTAATCCCAGCACTCGGGAGGCAGAGGTAGGAGGATCGCCGTGAGTCCAAGGCCACCGTGAGACTACAGAGTGAATTCCAGGTCAGCCTGGGCCAGAGTGAGACCCTACCTTGAAAAACCAAAAAATATATATAGAAAGAGGAGACAGAGACACTCACAGGCAGAGTAAGTTCTACATACATCATGAAGATGGCTAGGATGCCAAGACATCTCAGCCTCCCTGCTCGGCTCCCCACCCCCAAAGCTTCCAAACTTGACCTCCAAAGCATCCTGCCAGCCCAAGGCCCAGTGCCCTCCACTGACCCTGTCCCACAGAACACATGTCTTTAGGCCCAACTGTCTTGCCTGGCCCTCCTGAAACAATGGTGTGCATTGTCTGGGCCAACTGGACACAGTGGGGCTTGGCAGTGGTGGGGGTTACACTGTGGCTGAGACTGGGCACACCTCCTGTTCCCCCATGAGGTAGCAGCATTTGCCCATCAGCAAGGCTCGAGTTTAAACCAGAACTGCCCAGAAAATGCAAGAGGCTCTCAAGTTCCTCTAGATATCAATAAAGCCAGTGTGCCTCGGCCAGCGAGAGGATGGAGAACAGGTGGCCACACAGGCCTCCTCCGAAGGCCAGGGCCACTGGATGGCCAAGATGCCTACGGTACCCACTCTCCACGGTTGCCCAGAACAGACTCGGGCAGGCTAAGAGGAAACAGACTCCATTCTGTTGGGCACACAAAAGGCTGGTATGCAAAACTAATCCAGTCCAACAAATACTTCCAGTATGCGTTAACTGGCAGAATCAGGTGCTGCTGGGGAGCGTGTGTGAGCGAGCGAGCGAGGGCGGAGAGTCCGGGAGAGGGCAGCAGCAAGGCCCCGCCACACCGAAACCAGAAAACCTGGGGCAGACGATTCCAGAAGGCAAGAGGAAAGGAACCAGCTTCAAGCTCATTAAATCAAATCTCCTGTTTATCCAACATTTGGGATGTAAATAACACTGAGGTGCCAAATCAAGAATTAAGCACTCTCTATGCTGAAGTCAACATTCTCTAATACGCAGGGCTTTTCAGCAAGGAAAGCAGGGGCATGAGAAGGAATTGTCTGTAATCCATAACCAACAATCACGTGTTTGCCCACAATACTGTCTACTTCTACTCACAGGAAGAAGATGACAGAGAGTTTAGCATCACTCACCTGCAGGACGGGTCAACGATGCTGTGCTCAAAACGGAATCAACTACTGGGCGCACTGCCTCCACAGCCCACCCAAAACGAACGTGGTAGTTATCTGCAATTGCACTTGCTGTGGCCTTACTTGCTTAGGGATGGAAGCCTGAAAAGATCTAGTGAGGAATTCCAGAAGCAGGCAATTCATGAAGCCTTATACTGCAGCCACGTGGAGCGGCATGATGAAATTCTGGGCCATCTGCTTTGCCAAGCCAGGGGTGTGGACCAACTCCTGGTTCACTGTATCCATGCTGAATAGACCCCTCACCTGCTGGTCGCTCCGAAGCCCTCTCAATTATCATTATCAGTTATAGCCCAGTTTATCCACATTGAATACCCTGCCCGCCCAGTAATCACTCAACAACCATCTCAGCTATCTGGTCGGCTGTGGCTCGGTATATCTGCACTGTGTAGGCGACACTCCCGCTACCCATTCGGGAGCCCTCGGAGCCACCCCGTGAGTTATGGTCCAGTGTCTCCCTGCTGCCTACGCTACCCTCCCAGTCATTCAGCAGCCATCAGTATCAGATCAACGACTGTGCTGCGCTGTGCACCCTGCGGTGGCTTGAACTGGGTGTCCCCATAGCGTCATGTGGTCTGAATGCCTGGGCCCCTGCTGGGGGCAGTTTAGGGGGCAGCGCCCTGCTGGAGGAGGTGTGCTGTTGGGGGTGGGCGGTGCAGCGTAGCAGCCGCGCCCCCTTGCCAGAGCCTGGCTCACTCTCCTGCTGCGGCGGAAATCACGTCCGGCCTCTGCTCATGCTGCGCTGGCCCTGACATCGGGACGGTTCCTCTCAAGACTATAAGCCAAAATGACCCCCCCCCCTTATTTTTTGAGCTACTTCTGGTCAGGTGTTTTGTCCCAGCAACTACAACACTGCCCTCCTGTAGCCATCTTAGGTATAAGATCGATTGCCATGGTGCCCCAGTGCTTCCAAGTTATTATTGTTACTAATCTCTTACTGTGCCCCATTCATAAATTAAACTCTTATTGCTTTGCTTATAATTTAACTTTTATCATACATATGGATCTCTAGGGAAAAGGAAAAAAAAAACCAGATCAGCCAGGCGTGGTGGCGCACGCCTTTAATCCCAGCACTCAGGAGGCAGAGGTGGGAGGATTGCCGTGAGTTCGAGGCCACCCTGAGACTAACTACATAGTGAATTCCAGGTCAGCCTGGGCTAGAGTGAGAGCCTACCTCAAAAAAAAAACAAAAAACAAAAAAACAAAAGAAAACCAAAAAAAAAAACAAAAACAAAAAACAGGATCTATAGGGCTCAAGACTATCTTTGGCTTCAGACATCCACTGGGGTGGGGGGTGGGGTCTTGGAATTTATGCCTCAGGAATATCACTCTCTAGCAATTACAAGAGACAAAAGCACATATTTAATAAAGAATGAGAGGCAAAGAATTCTACAACCCAGGATTTCTGGGATTCCATGAGGAAAACTGTACAATAACTAGAGATAAAAGACTGTAGAGGTCAGTACGGTTGTACACACCTATTGTTCCAGTACTTGGGTGGTGAAGGCAGGAAGGTAAGGAGTTCAAGGCCAGCCTGGACTACATGAGACACCCGTCTTGGAAAGGAAGGAATGAAGGAAGGGAGAAAGAGAGAGGGGGAGCCAAAGGAAGAAAGGAAGGAAGGGAAGAAGGGAGAGCGGGAAGGAGGGAGGGACTGGAAGGATAACAAGATCCATGGCAAGGGACTCTCTCTCTCTTACGCTGCTGTGTGTGTGTACTTGTAAGAAGCGGCCCAGGGCCAGCATGCGCGTGGAGGTCACAGGACAACCTCGACAGCCCTCGCCTCCCACCTTGCTTGAAGCAGGGTCTCCTGTTGCTCATCACGGAGTTTGCCGGGGTAGCTGGCCTGTAGGCTTCAGGAAATGCTTCTGTCTCCACCTCCCTCCTCGTTGGGGGCACGCTAGGACTGCAGATGCTGGCTCGAGTGCCCAGTATCCGGGCCGGGTGTGGGGATCCGAACTCAGGTCCTCACAGCCGCACAGCAAGCGCCCTAATCACGGTGCCAGCTCCCCTGCCCTCTTCTTAATAGCCTCCAGCTCGCTACGGGAACTCAATAACAGTAGCTAATAAAAGCACAATAAGTTAAAATTGCTCATGAACTAGAGCCAACTCTTGTCTGTATGTACATATTATAAGAATCTCAAGCAAGCTGACAGGTTCCATCTTCTGCTCATTTAATCCCGATATCACTCCCACCGTCAGCTCCATTGTAAACAGAAATTACTGGCAGGATGCTGATGAAGAGGGTGGCAACATTCCACAGCCAGACTGTGTGGCAGACTCACCCCGCAATATAAATAACTCGATTTAAAAGAAAAAAAGGAAAACAAAAACCATCAGGGTAATGAACACCACTCCTACTTAGGAAGAAATTGATGAGATCTGAACATGACGGGTGAGCAGCCCTTCTTTCCCCAGTCTCAAATATTAAAACTGAGCCAACAATGTCAGGGTTTGAAATTACTTGCTCTAGACTGTTCCCAGTGACCCGGGGCTTTGCATAAACTAGACAAGGGAGGTGACGCAAGCGCAGAGGTGCTGTGACTTAGAACATACAGTCAGCAAAGGCCTCAGAAGCCCAAAAAGTCTTGTATCCCAATTTTCTAATCCTAGGACATCAGAGGCGACACATCACACACGGAGCTGTCACTTAGGACGTAGACCATCAGCAAGGCCTCAGAAGCTGAAAAAGTCTTTGTATTTGGATCTTCTCATCCTGGGACAGCTGAGGCTGAACAAAGAGAGGTCACTCGGGCCGGCGGTCGGAATCCGGGCCTCTGGGGACCTTGGAGGTTACCGATCACCAAGAATGCTTGGAGGCTCTCGCTCATACCACAGCGTGGGCCCGGATGCGGCAGCCGTGTGCACAGCGAGACTCCACACTGGGCCCTCCCCGGCAGATGCACTGATCGCCGCAATATCCAGGCACTACGCGGGCCTCGGATTTGAGCTCAAAAGCGGAGGAGATGCCACCAAACAAGCGACCAAGTGACAGATCAGTGGAGACCTGAAAGGGCACGCTGGCTTTGCATCGGTGCTGTGTGTGTGTGTGTGTGTGTGTGTGTGTGTGTGTGTGTGTGTGTGTGCATGCTTGTACATGTGCATGAGCATGTATGACCACATAGAGACCATGCATTTTTATTTTTGAGAGACAAAGAAATGGGCACAGGGAGAGGGAGAGAGAGAAAGAGAGAGAGAGAGGAAAAAATGGGCACACTAGGGCCTCCAGCCACTGCAAACAAACTCCAGATGCGTGCGCCCTTTGGGCAGCTGGTTTACGTGGGTCCTTGGGAAATCGAACCTGGATCCTTTGGCTTTGCAGACAGGCGCCTTGACCATTAAGCCATCTCCCCAGCCCCATCCTCTTTCTTTCTTTCTTCCTTCCTTCCTTCCTTCCTTCCTTCCTTCCTTCCTTCCTTCCTTCTTTCCTTTCTTTCTTTCTTGAGGGTCTCATCGGCCTCGAGCTTGCCAAGTGAGAAAGGCTGGTAGGAGCCTTGGGGTACTGCTCCTTCCCCCTCCCCAGGGTGGGGTTACAAGCGTGGACATCACGTCTGGCTTTTCCCATGGGTCCTGGGGATCAAACTCAGGTCCCCATGCTTGTAAGGCAAGTGCTTTACTGACTGGGGTGTCTCTGAGCCCCACTGTGGGTCTCACCAGAAGGCTACCTTCAGCAGGGTACCCCGGACCTTCTTTTACCCCTGAATCACGTTAGTGCTCTTTCGTAGGCATCACAGACACTGGGTTCATTTCAATTCTAGTGTCACAGGTCTCGGAAAAGAGACACTGAGCCGGGCGTGGTGGCGCACGACTTTAATCCCAGCACTTGGGAGGCAGAGGTAGGACGATCGCCGTGAGTTCGAGGCCACCCTGAGACTACAGATGAATTCCAGGTCAGCCTGGGCTAGAGTGAGACCCTACCTCGAAAAATAAAACAAAACAAAAAAGAGAGACACTGTGGCCAGCTAGGCTCCAGCAGACGCTCTGCACCTGGAGATGGCTGACAGTTAGGACAGGAAACACTTGGTGATATCTCTCCCGACAAATTCACATTCGTGGACTCCTTACATGTGTTTATTTAATCACCATCCTTTCTCTACTTCCTTCTACTTGGAAACAAGTTCCTTTTTTAAGAGAAACAAGTTCTAGGCTGGGGATACATAGCTCCGTTTGCCTAGCACGCACAAATCCCTGGGCTCCTCTCTTAGTGTTACATAAACTGGCTGTGGCGGCACACACCTGTAGTCCCAGCCCTTACAGTAGGTAGAGAAAAGAGGATCAAGAGCTCAAGGTCATCCTTGGCTACATAGCAAGGTCAAGGACAGTCTGGGATCCATGATACTCTTCCTCAAAAAAGTAAAAAAAAAAAAAAAAAAAATTGGGCTGGAGAGTTGGCTTAGCGGTTAAGCGCTTGCCCGTGAAGCCTAAGGACCCCGGTTCGAGGCTCGATTCCCCAGGACCCACGTTAGCCAGATGCACAAGGGGGCGCACGCGTCTGGAGTTCGTTTGCAGTGGCTGGAAGCCCTGGCGCGCCCATTCTCTCTCTTGCTCTCTGCCTCTTTCTCTCTCTCTGTCGCTCTCAAATAAAAAAAAAATAAAAAAATAAAAAAAATTAAAGCTCCTTTGGTCCAATTCCCTGGCAACTTGGCCCCAAGCACTGTTCCAAGGAGTCTCCCTTTATCTAAGCCTCCAAGTGACTCCACAGGGTCTCCGATAGCCCCGTAGCCGGCAGATGTCCCACCCCCAGCCATGTGCCTGTGCAGAGGGGCTCAGAGGGACAGAGATGTCATGGGAAATGCTGGGGATCTGTGCCACTGATTTTCCCAGACCTCCCCAGGTTGAAGGCAAGTTCCACATTCATCTTCCTCCGTGAGGGACCCGGTCTCACCCGCTACCTAGCACAGGACCTGGCGCTGAGCAGAGAGGAACACAAGGACACCATTAAAGCGGAGTCCCTTTGGCCCTCTGAGGGGCCCACTGCGCAGGGTACACAGGTTGGGCTCTTTGGAACTGAATGGAAGCACCGGATGTGGCCTGTGGCTCGGCTCTAATGTGATGAAAGAGCTCAGCTGTTCTCTGAACAGGTCAGAACCAGTATCATTATATGGCCCTTTCTTCCCTGAAACTCCACTGCCAAAATTCGTGGACTTGGGCTACAAGATGGCTCCATGGCTAAAGGGGTTTGCTTGTCAAGCCTGACAGCCTGCGTTCAATTCCCCAATACCCACAACCCACATAAAGCCAGACGCACAAAGTGATGATGATGCGTCTAGAATTCACTGGTGCACCTGCTCTACACCCCACCTCTATCTTCCTCTCCCCAACCCCTTGTGTGTGTGGTGTACATGTATGTGTGTAGTCATGTTGGTATGTGTGGGTGCACATGTGTGCATTTGCATGCAGAGGCCAGAAGTCAACTTCAGGTATCTTCCTCCATTGCTCTCCACCCTGTTTTTTTTGTTTGTTTATTTTTATTTATTTGAAAGTGACAAACAGACAGAGAAAGAGGCAGATAGATAGAGAATGGGTGTGCCAGGTCCTCCAGCCACTGCAAACGAACTCCAGATGCGTGCACCCCCTTGTGCATCTATCTGGCTAACGTAGGTCCTGGGGAATCAAGCCTCGAACTGGGGTCCTTAAGCTTCACAGGCAAGCACTTAACCGCTAAGCCAACTCTCCACCTCTCCACCTTACTTTTGAGACAGAGTCTCTCAATGAACCTGGAGCTCACTGGTTCAGCTACACTAGCCACCCAGCAAGCCTGAGGGACCTCCTGACCTCACCTCACTTCATCTCACCGGTGCTGGGATCACAGGCACACACCATGGCAATCTCAGGTCCTCATGTTTGTGTGACAAACACTTGACCCACTGAGACATCCCTGCAGCTCCTATCCCCTCCCACGTGACAGGCCTGTCCAGGGTGTACAGGGGCTGAGCCCCTCGGAACTGAATTTTAGTACTAGGTTTGGGCTGGGGACTAGGATGCAATTTCAATACAATATGGTTCGCACCTTATTTTTTAAATATTTTTATTTATTTATTTGAGAGAAAGGAAGAGGAGGAGAGAGAAAATGGGTGCCAAGGCCTTGAGCCACTACAATCAAACTCCAGGTGCATGTGCCACTTTGTGTATCTGGCTTGCATGGGTCCTGGGGACTCAAACCTGGATCCTTTGACTTTGTAGGCAAGTGCCTTAACCATGAAGCCATCTCTCCAGCCCAGCACACCTTATTTTTTGAGACAAGGTCTTTCACTGAACCTATGGCCACTGACTCAGCCAGACTAGGTAGCCCTCAGTGCAACCACTGTGACTGGCTTCACAGAGATTCTGGGGATCCAAATCAGGTCCTCATCCCTGCACAGGAAGCACTTCACCGACTGAGCCATCTCCCATGCCCCTGGTCCCCTTCTCTTCACAGACAAAACACCCAGCCGTACGTTCTGTGGCCCAACAGGTTCTGTCAAATCCTTGAAGAGGCAGAAAGGATTCGTGATAAATCTCAGTCAGAAAAAAATCAATTCCCAAACACCATGTCATTCACCAACAAGCCCGCCGGGGCATTCACTTCAGAGGGGACCAGATCGCCTGCCCGAAAAAGACTCTAAGATAAGAGTGAGAGGCACATTGAGGTTGCGTCTGCGGACCACAGTCAGGCGAGCAGGAGCAGCGAGACGCTGGAGTCACACGCTGCCCGGGCCCGGCAGGGAGGGAAATGAATGAGGAGGTGAAGAGCTGGAAGCGCTCCAGCAAAAACTGGTCTGTACATGGGAACACGGTGTCAGACTAAGACAGAATCAGCTTGTCTGACTTGTGGTTTTCTTGACAACATTCATCTCCTCTTGGCCTGATACAGGGCAATTAGTGCTTGTCAGCTGAATCATGTGTTATTAAGATCATGCAAGCATTTTTTAATTATGGTGAGCGAGACAGACAGTAATAAGATCCCGGCAACGTCAACTTCCCTCTTCCTTTTCAGGTAAACCAGAAGCTTCCTTGGGTTTTCTCTTCCTTTTCTTTCCTGTCTTTTTCCTCTTTCATCTTTCTCTCTCTATCTTATTCTTTCTTTCCTCCCTTGTTTTCTCCCTCCCTCCTTTTCTTTGTTCTACTAGTTTTTTTAAAAAAAAAAGGTACTTGTAGGGCTGGAGAGATGGCTTAGCAGTTAAGCGCTTGCCTGTGAAGCCTAAGGGCCCCAGTTCGAGGCTTGATTCCCCAGGACCCACGTTAGCCAGATGCACAAGGAGGCACACACATCTGGAGTTTGTTTGCAGTGGCTGGAAGCCCTGGCGCGCCCATTCTCTCTCTCTCTCTCTCTCTCTCTCTCTCCTCTCTGTCTGCTGCTGTCAAATAAATGAACAAAGAAAATTTTTTTTTAAAAAGGTACTTGTAATTCAGCCGAAACCAACTGATGGAGGACCCCCCCACCCCAAATCTATCAAAGACACCTTTTTTTGCAACAGGCGATAATGCGAGGAAGATGTGCGACCCACAACTTGTACTTTAAAAATTGCTAACTGTCAGTGATGTAGTTTCAGTGGTAGAGTCCGGGGTGGGGGGGATGGTGCCCCGTGTCTGTCATCCCAGCACTTGGGAGGTAGAGGCAAGCGGATCATGATTTCCAGGCCAGCCTGGGCTATGTGTGAGGCCCTGTCTCCACAACAAACAAAATGCTGGGAGAATTCCAACTTGGAGGCTTCACTGTACCCAGAGCCCTCGTGGCTCCTAGCTAGTTCCTTTCTCCTTCCAAAGCATGTTGTTTTCTTTTTAAAACAAATTTTAACTATTTGCATGGGAGGGGGGCTCACCATGATCTCCTATTATCGCGAGCCAGACACATGTGACACTTCGGGTCATTCTTCACACGGGTGCTGGGGAACTGAACTCAGACCCACAGGCTTTGCAACAAGCAAGCATCTTTAACTGCTGAACCATCTCCCCCGACCCTGTTGGTTTTTTGCAAACTCCATTTATTCTTCCTATCATAGGGCACCCAAATTTAAGAAGCATAAAGATTATTTAGTCTACTTTCCTAGTCTATATTTCATCCTGCTTGCTTTTAAATGACCAATTCTGTAGAAGGTTAAAGTACAATCTAGCTCAGCCTGGATCTGAGTTCAGGTTTAAAAAAAAAAAATTTTAACTTTATTTTTATTTATTTATTTGAGAAAGAGGCAGAGAGCGGGAGAGAGAATGGGTGCACCAGGGCCTCCAGCCACTGCAAACAAACTCCAGATGCATGAGCCCCCTTGTGCATCTGGCTTATGTGGGTTCTGGGGAATCAAACTGAGGTCCTTTGGCTTTGCAGGCAAATACCTTAACCGCTAGGCCATCTCTCCAGCCCCCAGTTATTGATTTTGAAGCTCCCTTTCCATCATTTGAAGGAATGATTTTCCTTTCCTGGGAGATTTCCAATGTTTATGGTCCAGGTCTTTTTATACAGCTAGGAGCCTGTGTGCATTCTGAGGTATCTCTGGTGGGCCATCTGCTTTCTTAGGCCAGTGAGAGGGATCTGGGGATGTCTGATAAGGAGGAAAACCCCACAGCCCTTTTCACTAGGGACATAGGTACAGCCTCCAAATTGCTGAGCTACACACACACACACACACACACACACACACACACACACACACGAGCGCAGTTCTAAGGTGACCCTTCCTAAGAAATAAGGATGCTTGCAAGGAATATCAAACAACAGTCATAAACATGGGTAGAACATTTCAGGAGATTGGGCTCTCCTCTTTTGGGGGACAAAAATCTCGTGTAGTGTAGGATGGCTTCAGACTCTTGCATGACTGCGGTCGACATAGATTCTCTTTTTTTTTTTTAATTTTATTTATTTATTTATTTATTTGAGAGTGACAGACACAGAGAGAAAGACAGATAGAGAGAGAGAGAGAATGGGCGCACCAGGGCTTCCAGCCTCTGCAAACGAACTCCAGACGCGTGCGCCCCCTTGTGCATCTGGGTAACGTGGGACCTGGGGAACCGAGCCTCGAACCGGGGTCCTTAGGCTTCACAGGCAAGCACTCAACCACCAAGCCATCTCTCCAGCCCACGCCATAGATTCCTGATCCTCCTGCTCCCGGCTGCCCGGGGCAGCGGGTCACAGGCGAGCACTGCCCCGCCTGCTCTGTGGAGTGCTGGGGATAGAAGCCAGGGCTTTGTGCATGCACGGCAACGCTCTACCCACGGAGCTACGTGCCCCACACTTTCTCCTTTGCGTTGTGCGTCCTGTGTGCACACGTGTGCATACCCACTGGCCTTGCACTTGCGCACGTGAAGGCCAGAAGAAAACGTAGGGTACCCCCCCTCCATCGCTCTTCACCTGAGCGGCTTGAGACAAAGTTTCTCACTGGACCCCAAGCTCATGCCACTTATAATGCAGAGTGGCTGACCAGTAAGCCCCAGAGAGCCTCCTGTTTCCAGCCCCTTCAACACTGGGGTTACAGACATGTGGCCACACACCTGAAATCTTACACAAGTGCTGAGGTCAAAATCAAGTTCTAGCAAGCACTCTTACCTGTTGAGCCCTCTCCCCAGCCCAACGTCTTCCTTTTTGTTTTTTAATTTATTTATTTGAGAGTGGCAGAGAGTGAGAGAAAGAGGCAGATAGAGACAATTGCCCCAGAGCCTCCAGCCTCTGCAAACGAACTCCAGATGCGTGCGCCCCCTTGTGCATCTGGCTAACATGCGTCCTGGAGAATCGAGCTTCGAACCGGGGTCCTTAGGCTTCACAGGCAAGCGCTTAACCGCTAAGCCATCTCTCCAGCCCAATGTTCTCCTTTATGATAGCTATGTAGTCTGGGCCGGCCTTGAAGTTGTGATTCTCCTAGAGCAGTCTTCCTAAGCACTGAGATTACAGGCAAATGCCGCCGTGCCCGGCCTCAGAATGCAAGTTTCTGAAGGCAGGACCTCCCTTTCCCAGTCTCCCTCCTCCCATGTCTGCCACCCTTTCTTAGGAGTATTTTTATACGAGCCATTTTTACAGTCCTTTTGCTAAGGTTCTTCGGCATGTGCCTCTGAAACTGATGTGTTACGTAACATGCCCTGGATCCGCTTGTTGCCTGAGCCTCGCATATCTGTTCAGGTAGCCTCTTTCTGCAGGCTTTGTGACAGTGGGACAGGGTGCAGCCTGATACTCATCCCCAGCCCCTGACTGCAGTCTCCTTGCTTGCTTCCAGAGACCCAGGGGCTCCTTTTGTCAGCACCCTCCACCAGGTCAGGAGGTGACAGAAAGATCAGAGCGTGACCCTGCGGTCCCACATTTCAGTGAGAAGGCAGCTGTCCTGGGCTTCATGGCACAGAGCCTGGCCCATGAGCTGTCTGCTGCCACTGGGCAGGAGCTGAACCTACAAGCCACTCCATGGCTACACGTGGAATTCCACCAAGGGGTTCACTCCCCACGACATAGATTCCTGATCCTCCTGCTCCCAAAGTGCCTAGCACCCCAGTGTATCCCCAAGAAGGCTGGGCCATGGAAGGGGCCCGACCACACCAGGCCTCAGTATACAGCAAACAACTGTTGTAGCAGGCCACACGAGCCCAGGGTCCGGGTCACAGTACACAGGACACCTCTAGGCCTCCAGGGTGGGGACAGCAAGTCCAAACAAGAGCCAGGTTAAGACCAACCTCGGTCACAGATAGGGCTCACTGCCCCTGGTAAAGAAACCTTCACTGGTAATTAGAATGTTGTTGTTGTTTTTAGGAAAAGTAAACAAAAAGTTATCAAAGTTACATGGTTTTAAACATGGAAATATAAGTCCATAAAGGTTGTCTTCCTCAATTGCTTTCCGCCTCATTTTTTGAGACAAGGTCTCTCACTGAACCTGGAGCTCACTGATTTTGCTAGACTGGCTAGCCAGTGAGCCCCAGGACCCTCTTATCTCTGATTCCCCAACACTGTGATTACCAACTAGCTGCTGCCAGCTTTAATGTGGGTGCTAGGGACCCAAATTTAGGTACTTGCTCTGGCTGGGGAAAGGACTTTATCCACTGAACCATCTCCCCAACCCCAAGTTGCATTGTTTTTAAAGTATTATATACTACAAACAAAAGGGGGTGTATACCCCAATTTCTAATTTTTAGCATAGGTTGTGCTTGTATAATGTCGATCTAGTGACTGATAATGGATAAGGCAGTTATGTCAAAGCTAAGGCCCAGGGCAAGAGGCAAGGAGTCAAAGTCACCCAAAGGTGAGGCCTACCCCCACGGGGCAAGCGCCAGGGAGGACTTGTAGGCGCAGTTCAAGGGCTCAGGTCGTCACAGAGGGCATGGTCCCCAAGACCAGTTGGCAAAGGCTGTGAGATACAATCCCAGACTCTTAAGCTAGTTGGTTTACAGCACTACAAAGAATGGAAGGGACCAGATGGTTCCCAGGAAATGTGAACAGGCTTCCTACCCCAAGAAAACTCTGAAGGAAAGTGGTTCCTTCTACTTAAGGGGCTCACAGGCCCTGGCAGGTTTCTGAGTCTCTTATTTTATTTCATTTTGAGACAGAGTGTGTGTGTGCGTGTATGTGTGTGTGTGTGTACAAAATCTCCGAGATGACCTTGAACGTCTGATCTTCCAGCCTTGCTCCCAAATACTAGGATCATAGGCATGCACCATCAAACCCAATTTCTGTGGTGCTTGAAATGGAACCCAGGGTTTCCTGCACGCTAGGCAAGACTACCAACTGAGCCCTTCCTGTGCCTTTATTAGCACTTTTTTTGTTTTTAAATCACTTTGTATTGAAAGGGATCTGTGTGTTTTGAGGGCTGCAAACTACAGGACGGAAGGAACAAAGCTACATTACGGTGGGCTTTTCCAGGCTACTCAAATCCTGGCTCCAGCGGGGCTTACCCAGCTCGCCCAGCCATCACCAGACCCCATGGTGGTGGGAGGCGGGGCAGGCCCCTGCAGATCCAAGCACACACACTTGTCTCCGGTCAGCCCCGCGGTCGGACTCACTGCTTCTTGGCTGGCTCATGCGCTGACACCACTGCCTGTTTCTCCAGGAAGTGACATGTTTCAGGTGAGTGAGAAGGTGGGAGGAGCCACAGGTGGCCCTTCACTCACAGTGAGTGACGTCAGTCTCCTTTCTCTCTCAGTGCCACACTGTGCATTTCCACATCAGTCTGCAAACGGAGGGGCTGTTTGGATGTGTCTTGTTTTTTGGCATCCCATTCGTGTGTACAACTAAATCTGGAGCCTAGGGCCCTGGAGCCAAGGCTATCTCCCAGTGGCAGGGGTGGGAAGGTGGGCACCAGGGTGCAGTCACATTTCCAAAGGCCCCAGGTTGCTGACCCAGCCTCAGCCCTGAAAGAACTGGTCCTTGCCCAAACACCTGCGCCTGTTTTCCAAGGAGGCACAAAACGCTCAACGGAGGCATTGGTTACAAGGCAAGGACAGGAAGCAGCTCAAATTTTAGCTATCAGTGAAGAAAGAAAGCCATAAAGTGTGACCTCTGTGTCATCAGCCAGGAAGCAACATACCTGTTCACGTGTGTACCAGGATGAGGGCTTTTTTTTTTTTGCATGTGTATATATGTACGCCTATGTGTGTGGAAGCCAGAAGCTGACGTCAAGTACTTGTCTGCCTCTATTGTGCTCCCCCTTTTTTTAAAAAAAAAATTGTTTATTTTTATTTATTTATTTGAGAGCAACAGACAGAGAAATGGGCAGAGAGAAAGAGAGAGACTGGGCGCACCAGGGCTTCCAGTCACTACAAGTGAACTCCAGATGCATGCGCCACCTTGTGCATCTGGCTAACGTGGGTCCTGGAGACTGGAGCCTCAAACCAGGGTCCTTAGGCTTCACAGGCAAGCGCCTAATCGCTAAGCCATCTCTCCAGCCCTAGCGTTCTCCACTTTCTTTTATTTTTTAATTTTTTTACTTTATTTTTATTTATTTGTTTGAGAGAGAGAGAAAGAGGGAGAGAGAATGGGCGCGCCAGGGCCTCCAGCCACTACAACCGAACTCCAGACGCATTCACCACCTAGTGCATCTGGCCACTTTCTTTAATGAGGCAGGGTCTCTCACTGAACCCAGAGCTCACCGATTCGGCCAGCCAGCCTGCCTAGGGCATCCCCGTCTCCACTTCTCCAGGGTGCTGGGACTGTAGGTGGGCTGCATTACCCACGAGCATTTACATAGGTGCTGGAAATTCAAACTGGCCCTCAAGCTTGAAAGGCAAGTGCCACTGCCCTGGCCTCCAGGGGGACGCCTTTAAGCAGTAAGTCCCGATTTGGAAGGTCTGAGAAGTGGGTGATGTTGAGAAGCACAGAAACAAACAGGCTGCCGAGGAGGGCGAGCAGAGGCTGTGCGTGCAGATGCAGAGGAAATGCCACTGAAATCTGCTGCCACATCTACACAGAAACTGTGGGAGCTACAGCCATGACCTCAGCAACAGCAGAAAGGGACAGCCACAGGAGACTCTTTAAAGAAAAAATATTTTAGTTATTTATTAATTTGAGGGGGGAGGGAGAGAGAGAGAAAAAATGAGCACATCAGAGCCTCCTGTCATTGCAAATGAACTCCAGACACATGCACCACTGGCTTTACATGGGCACTGGGGAATCACACCCAAGCCATCAGGCTTTGCAAGCAAGCACCTTTAACTGCTGAGCCAACTCTCCAGCCCTTCAATTTTTTTTAGCCATGAGATTATATTACTTCCTCAAAAATAAGTAAAACAAGGAAACTGGGACAGTTGCTAGTATGAATGAGCCTGGCTTTTCTGGAAAGTGATGTCATGGGATGTACCCAGTGTCTTAAAAACGCATGCACACCCATCACTCACACGTCTACTTTTACCTAACGTCTACTTTTACCTAACGAAAGAGACTATCTTGCCTAGAATCCCCCAGCAAGGGGCTGAGGGCATGGCTCAGGGGTACAGCCCAGCAAGTACAAGTCCTGAGTTTAATCCCCAGTGGGAGGGAAGACAAGGAAAGAAGAGAGGGCGGGAGGGAAGAAGGGAGGGAAAGCTCCATGCTTGCATGGAGTTGGTCACATGTACCCAAAGTGGTGTAAGAGTCTTCCTGGCTCAGGCCCTTCACAGCCTGCCGCGCAGGTTTCCTTTCTTAAAAGGTAGACACGGTAAACAGAAACCAGACCCAAAACAGTGAGCCAAACAGCTGGCCTTGGGTGGAGGTGAGGGGCTGGGTAGAGGAGCAGCGTGGCTTTCCGCCTCTCTTCCAGTTTCTGTGTTTGGCACAAACTCTTCCCTGGCTTATTAGAGGGCAGTGTGACAAAAATATATTTTAACAGCAATTAACCACCAAGTCTTTTCTCTTAATAGACAGCCAAGTGTTTTCTCTTAATAAAGAGCTCTGCTTATGATAAGAGACATCACTATCTGAAACCTAAGCCCTTGTCCCTACTTTAGCTTATGAGTGATTGGCAATATTTTTAAAACATGAGGCAAAATATCACCCCATCAGAGGCGAGGTGGTACTGAGAAGACCTTCAGCTCTGTGGTCAGTGTGGCTCCGCTCCTCTATGAGAAGGAACGCTGGGCTGGGATTGAGCTAAGGGGGGGTGCCTAGCTAGCATGTGTGAGGCCCTGGGTTTGCCCCTCAGCCCTGGGGGAAAGTGCAGAGCAGGGACCCCTATTAGCCTCCTTGCCCCTTTCTGTCTCTCCCCTACCATTAACCAGAATGTCAGGAATTAAAATAGTCCAGCCACGACCAGCCCACAGAGGGCCCCAAAGGGCCCCATGGCAGTGGCGGAATGGAGTCTATCAATAGATGCATGAAAGGCAGCGTTTGTCCTTGAGGCTGTGGGGCTGCCAGCCCTGCCCCACAGTGGGAGTTCAAGTGCCCGAGACTCGGCTACAAAGCTGTGTCGTTTAGGTCAAAACGGTTTCCAGTGGCGTCAACCATGTGATGTGCACCACAACTGACTGGTTCTGCTTCAGATCCTCCGGACAGTTGTTGTGTGTGTGTGTGTGTGTGTGTGTGTGTGTGTGTGTGTGTGTGTGTGTGTTTTCCCAGGCACCAGGCTGAAGATACCACCTGGGGGAAAGACAGAACGGAGCCTCAGGCAGGGAACAGAGATGGGACAGGGACAGGCTTGCCCTGGAACTGCTTGGGCCAATGCCTCGATGCCTCGGTGAAGCCCCCACCCCCGGCTACCACCACCTCACAACTGTTCTAAGAATTCCGAGGTCCCTGCTCGTTCCCGGTGGTGCCTGGCACGCAGGCGCCACACCGTAAATCTCTCCTTCCTTCCTTCCTCCCTTGCCCATGCCTGGCCCCGTGGCTACAGGGGAGGTTTGCAGAGCAAGTCCCTGGGCTCCCACGGCGCGCAGAGCCAAGAGTCCAAGGGCTTCTTTGCAGAGAAATGGGACTCAGGTCAGGATGTTGTGAGGATTAAGTGAATGGGGCAGAGTAAGCTCTGATTTCCTCTGAGAGACACCCAGCATGCAGGAGACACTGCTCCCTCCCAGGGCGGCGTTCAGATCACCCCCCAGCACTGGCACGGCAGGAATGTGAGGGCGCTCCCACCCAACCAGCAGTAATCCCCGTTCAATTAAGCCAAAAGCTCCTTCTTTGAGAGGCGCCTCTAAGCTGCGGGGACAGTGCAGCTCAGTCCAGCTCAGGAAAACAGTCAATGTCCCTTCGCGGTTCCCTTTATTCAAGGCAACCAGGACTCCAAAGAGAGAGGGTGCGCAGGCTCACGGGTCTCCTCTCAAAGGCCAGTCTGTGGCTTTCTCTGTGCAGAGCTCACTGGCGCTCAATGGAAACTGAGGCAAGGAGTTTATCATTCCTCCATCAGTAGCATTGTATAGGTGTTGCTTGGGGGGATTTTGAGATGTGTGCTTCTTGCTAAGCCACCTTCCCAGCCTCTTGGGCCTGGCTTCTTTTTCTTTTTAAATTTTTTGTTTATTTTTATTTATTTATTTGAGAGTGAAAGAGGCAGAGAGAGAGAGAGAATGGGCACGTCAGGGCCTCCAGCCACTGCAAACGAATTCCAGACGCGTGCGCCCCCTTGTGCATCTGGCTAACGTGGGTCCTGGAGAATCACGCCTCGAACCGGGGTCCTTAGGCTTCATAGGCAAGCGCTTAACCACTAAGCCATTCCTCCAGCCCGGGCCTGGCTTCTTAAAATGCACAGAAGCTTAATGTTTCACTCACCTTCTAATATTTAAAAACAAGAGAACAGGACTGGAGGGATGGCTTAGCAGTTAAGGCATTTGCCTGCAAAGCCAAAGGACCCAGGTTCGATTGGCCAGGACCCACGTAAGCAAGATGCACAAGGGGGCACACGCATCTGGAGTTCATTTGCAGTGGCTGGAGGCCCTGGCGCACCCATTCTCTCTCTCTTTCCCTCTGTCAAATAAATAACTATACTAAAAACAAGAGAACATAGAAGTTCTTTAAAAAATATAGGGGCTAGGGATATAGCTCAGTAGAACATGTCTAATGCACTAGGTTCAATGCTCAGTATCACTAAACATAATCATCACAACTCTTACATAAGATATAAGGAAGGGGGGGGGGGAGCGGGGGAGGAACCATCGTGAAAAATGAGAAGCAGACACACACACCAGGCCCAGACCCTGCTCAACGACACATGCGCGCACACAAATCCATCGCCTATGTACTACTTCATTTCTCTCAGTGATTCACTGCGAACAGACAGGCATGTCCAAATGCTCTTACGCTCACCCCTCAACCTGATCAACATTTAACATTTTGCCACACTTGCTTGTTTGTTTGATTTTTAATCTTTTTTTTTAAATTTCAATTTTATTTTATCTATTTGAGAGAGAGAGAACGGGTGCTCCAAGACCTTCAGCCACTGTAAAAAGAACTCCATACGCATGCGCCACCTTGTGCGCTTACTTACGTGGGCCCTGGGGAAATGAATCTGGGCCCTTTGGCTTCGCAGGCAAACACCTTAACCACTAAGCCATCTCTCCAGCCCTTGCTTGTATGTTTGGTTTTTCAAGGCAGGATCTAGCGTAGCCCAAGCTATGTGGTGGCGATGACTCTGAACTCCTCATCCTCCTGCCTCCACTCCCCCAGTGCTGGGTTACAGGCGTGCACCGCCATCGCAGCCACACTGTCGTTAGAAGGATAGAACATGACAGTTGACGCTCCCATTAAACCTCCCTTGATGGATTTCTCCTCTCTTCCCCCAACAAAGAATCGCTTTACAGAATTGGACATTTAGGCTTCTCTGCCAAAAATCTTCCGATATTTTGCTAGGTCTTTCCGAGTCCATTAGTGACACAACCTATTGATTCACATACTTAGTGCCAGGTATTAGGAACAGTGCTGCCCTCCTCCCCTGTACCACTGCCAGGTCACACACGTGGATGGTGTGTGCCCCAGTGCCCTTGCTGCTGCTCCAGATCGGCCTGGTAGTGGTCCCCTCCCCTGGACGTGTGCACTGTTTCCACTTGCACACTTTGTAGAATACACAGCAATGCTGGGACTGAGGCAATACACACATGTAAACACACACACACCAAAAAAGATGGGTTTTTTTTTGGTTTTTTGAGGTAGGGTTTCACTCTAGGCTGACCTGGAATTCACTCTGTATTCTCAGGGTGGCCTCGAACTCACGGTGATCCTCCTATCTCTGCCTCCCAAGTGCTGGGATCAAAGGCGTGCACCCCCACACCCAACTCAACAAAGAAATTTTAAAAGATGGCTTAGCTGTTAAGGAGCTCGCCTGTGAAACCTAAGGACCCAGGTTCAATCCCCCAGTACCTGGCATAAGCCAGATGCACAAGGTGGCACATGCATCTGCAGTTTGTTTGCTAGAGACCCTGACATACCAATTCCCTCCCCTCAAATAAATGAATAAAAATAACATACTTTTAAAAAAATGAATACATGCAATGCACGTCCTTACAGACATCCTTTTGAACACCTGTCTTGAACAGCACACTCTGTCTAAGGGGGAGACTGCTGGATAATACCACAGCCACCTGCAACAAATCCCTCTTACATGGCCTGCTGCACAGAGTATGTGGTGTGACATCCTAGCCAACCCGTGTGTGTGTGTGTGTGTGTGTGTGTGTGTGTGTGTGTGCGCACGCGCGCGCACAGACTTAGAACTATGTCATACTGATGGGTCTTCAAAATCGATTTTGTGGCTGGAGAAATGGCTTAGCGGTTAAGTACTGGCCTGTGAAGCCTAACCCGGTTCGAGGCTCGGTTCCCCAGGTCCCACGTTAGCCAGATGCACAAGGGGGTGCACGCGTCTGGAGTTTGTTTGCAGTGGCTGGAAGCCCTAGTGTGCCCATTCTCTCTCTTTCCCTCTTTCTCTGCCAAATAAATAAATAAATAAATTTTTAAAAAAGAAAGAAAATAAAAGTGAATGCACTGCTGAGGCGTTGGCACAGTGGTTAAAGGTGCTTGGTTACAAAGCCTGCCACCCTGGGTTCTAATCCCCAGCACCCATTTTAAAGCCAGACCAGAGGTACTCAAATAAAGCTGGACAAGAGTTCATTTGCAGCAGTTGAGACCCTCTCCCCACCAGTGCGCACGTGCACATACACACACATGTGCAAATACAGAATTAGTTTAAAGTAAATGTATAAAACGGTACCTTACCGAACCTGTACAAACTTTTTGCTTGTCTTTATTCTGTTTAACAATTCCAAGTAACAACTATTTGTACCACAATGACACTGTATGGAGCACTTAAAGTCATCTAGATATGATTTCAAGAACAGTGGAGGCTCCAGAAGGCAACCACCGCCCCACCTTTTGTGGGTACAAGGCAGATCCTTCATGGATTTTGCTACCTGCAGTCTTGAAGCTAATCCTCCACAGATAGGTAGGGAAGACTACAAAGTGTGTTGGAAGACCAGAGGCCAAATGGAAAGACGTGCCAAGCTGCTGTCTTGAAGGCAGACACATCAAAGTGAAGGAAGGTGTCACCTCAGCTCTGAGGGACACCAGATCCCAAGACCCACCCACGGCCTGCTGGCCACCAAGCAGACAGGCCAGTTCAGCTCCAGGAAATACTTATAAAAACTGACATCACGTGGCACTGGCCATGACTTCTTTAATTATTTCTTTACAGGTTTTCCATCCCAGGAACCAGAAAAATAAAATAAAATTAAATAAGATTAAATTGAGGAGGTAGAATGTCATACAGTTCTTCACAGCTTAGCTTAACTTAAGAGGAGAAAAATGAAAAACAAACATACTACAAAGAGGTAGAAAGATCTCAGGAAGCCAGCTCTACCACCTGAGGTAAAGTACTCCCCTCTCTGTACCAAGAAGGCTGGAATGTTCCCAATGGGCCTCAAGAAAAGGCAGTCCACAGGGCCCCCAGCCTCTCTGTCCATTCTTCTTTTCTTGGTTTTCCAAGGTAGAATCTTGCTCTAAACCCAAGCTAATCTGGAATTCACTATATAGTTAGTCTCAGGCTGGCCCTGAACTCATAGTGATCCTCCCACTTCCTGGAGAGCTGGGATTAAAGATATGCACCACCATACCTGACACAGAGAGAGAGACAGAGAAAGAATGGGCACACCAGGGCCTCCAGCCACTGCAAATGAACTCCAGATGCATGTGTCACTGTGCATCTGGCTTTATGTGGGTACTGGCGAAATCAACGTCAGGTTGTTAGGCTTTACAGACAAGTGCCTTAACTGATGGCCCATCTCTTCAGCCCAGTCCTTTATTCTTTTAATATTTTACTTAGTTGAAAACAAAGAGCAAGAGAGAGAGAGAGAGAATGAGAATATGTGCACAAGGGCCTCTAGCTATTGCAAAAGAACTCCAGACATATACAGCACTTTGTGCATGTGGCTTTATGTGGGAACTGGGGAATAGAACCCAGGCCAGCAGGTTTTGCAAACATTTTAACTGCTGAGCCATCCCCCCACCCTCTCTTAGTCCTTTTAAGTGAGATTTGTGTGAGAGGCAGGAAACAAACTGTCTACATTCTCACCACCCAACAAAGGGGATGACAGGACCTCATCTGCCCATAAAACTAACCATCAGAGGGCTGGAGAGATGGCTTAGTGGTTAAGGCGCTTGCCTGCAAAGCCTAAGGACCCCAGAACCCACGTAAGCCAGATGCACAATGTCGCACATGCGCACAAGATGGCACACGCATCTTGAGTTCGATTTCGGTGGCTAGAGGCCATGACGCACCAATTTCTCTCTCTCTCTTTCTCTTGCTCTCTCTCATAAATAAAATAAATTTTAAAAATGAACCATTAGAAAAGTAAGGAGATTTATCACAAATACAGTGCTTGCCTGACAAGAATGAGAACCTCAGAGTGATCACCAGCACTCACATAAAAAGCTGGGTGGGTGGCTTGCACCTGTAATGTCAGCTGGGAAGAGGCAGAGACAAAAGGATGCCTGGGGCTTGGCCAGCCAGCCTAGCCAAATTAGTGAGCTCCAGGTTCAGTGAAAGTCCCTGTCTCAAAAAACAAGGTGGAGAGGGCTGCAGAGGTGGCTTAGCGGTTAAGCACTTGCCTGCGAAGCCTAAGGACCCCGCTTCGAGGCTCGATTCCCCAGGACCCATGTAAGCCAGATGCACAAGGGGGCACATGCCTCTGTGGCTGGAGGCCCTGGCTCGCCCATTCTCTATCTGCCTCTTTCTCTATCTGTCTGTCATTCTCAAATAAATAAAAAGAAAACAGGGCTGGGGAGATGGCGCAGGGGTAAAAGTGCTTGCTGCAAAAGCATGAGGGAAAGTGCTCAATTGCCAGCACCCACATAAAAAGCTAGCATGGGGCTGGAGAGATGGCTTAGCGGTTAAGTGCTTGCCTGTGAAGCCTAAGGACCCCGGTTCGAGGCTCGGTTCCCCTGGTCCCACGTTAGCCAGATGCACAAGGGGGCGCACGCGTCTGGAGTTCGTTTGCAGAGGCTGGAGGCTCTGGCGCGCCCATTCTCTCTCTATCTGTCTTTCTCTCTGTGTCTGTCGCTCTCAAATAAATAAATAAATAAATAAATAAATAAATAAATAAAGCTAGCATGGCCACACGTGCCTGTAACCCCAGCGCTGAGGACTGCGGAGGCAGGAAGAAGGCTGGAGCTGGGCAGCTGGTCTAACCAAGCTCAGGTTCAGTGAGATGCCCCCATAAAACAAGAAAAAATGAAAAATTAAGCTGGAGAGTGGCTGAGGGAAGATACCTGGTGTCCATCTCTTGCCTCTGTGTGTGTGTGCGCGTGCGTGTGTGTGTGTGTGTGTGTGTGTGTGTGCACATGTACACACACAGAGAGAGTGAGAAAGACAGAGAGAGAGAGCGAGTGCTCATAGGACAAAGCCAAATAAACCTTCTCCGCCACGTTTTCCAGCTGTGGTATTCAGACCTCCTCAGAACTGGAATTCTCCTGATTTCATTCGTTACCAACAATTTAATGAGTTGTTCGTTCCATCAACCATGAATGATCAGCAAACAACGAAGCCTGCTCGTTTATCTGCACCAGTTTAATTTGAGTGCTTGGAAATAAATGTTCGTGTCTGCAATAACGACTTGGAGATGACTCTTTTGCCTGACGACTGTAAAACAAGCTTCCTGGGGAGATGTCAGGGGCGCTCGCCTGTGAATTGCCTGGAATGCAGGTCCTCTGAGGGTAGGTGCATGTTTCAGTCCATACCCCTGCCTGGCTCTTATTAAACAGACAATATAATAATAATTTCATGATGAGAGAACGAGTTTCCCACCAGGGCTGTTGGAATAACAGTCACACACTACATGTGTAAGGCACTTACATGGCCACACATCGGTGTGCATGAATGTCCTGTGATGAGACTATGTGCAAACCTATAAACCGACACTGGCTGTTTCTCTTCCTGAGACGTGAACTACCAGACCACGCGGTCTGCCAAGGGCCTCTGGTCATCTGAAAACAATATGGTAATTTGCACATTACCAAAAGGGCAGAGGAGATGGCTTAGTGGATAAAGCCTTACATACAAGTTTGAGGACCTGAGTGTGGACACCGCCCCCCCCCCCAAAAAAAACTCATATAAAGCTAGACAGAGCAGCGACTATTATCTCTACATGCCTACAGTGACGCTGTCCAGGCAGCCAGCCTGTCCTACAGTGGTGAACAACAGACCTGGCCTTAAACAAAGAGGAGGGTGTGGTGTTGGATTCAGGGGTCCCCCATCAACTCAGGTGTTCTGAGCACCGGGCTCCCACTGATGGAGATTTGGGAAGTAGCGCCTCCTGGAGGCAGTGTGTTCTTGGGGGTGGGCTTAGCGATACTATAGCCAGTTTCCCCTTGCCAGTGTGGGGCACACTCTCCTGTTGCTGTTTCTTGTCCAACTGATGTTGGCAAGGAAATGATGTCCACCCTCTCTCTACTCATGCCATCGTTTTCCCCTGCGACCATGAAGCTTCCCCTCGAGTCTGTAAGTCAAAATACACTCTTTTTTCCCACAAGCTGCTCTTGGACAGGTGTTTTCTGCCAGCAATGCCAACCTGACTGCAACAGAAAGTAAGGATGGATACCTGAGGTGGTTGTCCTCTGACGTCCACAAGCATGCTGTGGCGCACACATGTGCACACCCACATGTGCACACACACACATACACACAAAGATCACTGATGAGCAGGTAACAACACAAGAAACTCTGCAAAGTGAAACTGTGCATGGAGCTAGGCCATTTGGAGCTGAAAGAACCAGCTTAGCTATGGGCATGGACACCAGAGCCTCCACGGCATTCAGAAATATGCTCTCCAAAGGGCCCGTGCATAAACACGCATAGTAAAGAATGACAACAGTTGCTCGGGGCCCCTTGACAAAGAAAAATCACCACTGTAAGGCAAGAGCAACTGCCGAGGGCATCTGTGGCCAAACCCACAGGCCCTGGTGCACCTGGTGTCCCACAGAGCCCCCCCCCCCCCCCCCGCTGGAGAGGGGGCGTGGCCAGGGAGCCCAGGCAGAGGGACCTGGACCCAGGCTTCTCTTGTATCTCACGGGGTAAAGGCCAAGGTGAATTCTCGAAGAATGGCAGTTTCTTCCGGATAAGTTAATTAAGAGGATTGGTCCAAGCTTGGCAACCGTACAAAATATTTCAAAACTTACGCATTCTGTAAGTAGAGTGCAGGAATAGTATATCTCCGGGGGGTTTTGGTTTTGCTTCATGAACGTGTGTGCTTGAGTGTTGCATGTTCCTATGTGCAGATTCACATGTGTGCTCATCCATGTGGAAGCCAGAGGATAACCTTGGGGATCATTCGTTGGAAACACTATCCACCTCTTTTGAGACAAGGTGTCTCATTAGCCTGAAATTTTCCAATTTAGGTTGACTTGCGAGCCCCAGGGATTCTCTTGTCTCTGCCTCCCAACCCCTGGGATGACAAGCCAATACCACACCTACCCTTTTATTCATGTAGGTGCCAGGCACGGAACTCTTTGCAAGCACTTTACTGACTGGGCCATCTCCCCAGCCCCTGTGTGCATGCAGATATCTGTGTGTGTTAAAATCTGATTTGGAAGCCGGGCGTGGTGGCGCACACCTTTAATCCCAGCACTCGGGAGGCAGAGGTAGGAGGATCACCATGAGTTCAAGGCCACCCTGAGACTACAGAGTAAATTCCAGGTCAGCCTGGGCTAGAGCAGGACCCTACCTCAAGAAAAAAAAAAAATCTTACTTGGAGATATACAATGAATGTATGTGGATGAACTA
This sequence comes from Jaculus jaculus, assembly GCF_020740685.1. Taxonomy (NCBI): domain Eukaryota; kingdom Metazoa; phylum Chordata; class Mammalia; order Rodentia; family Dipodidae; genus Jaculus; species Jaculus jaculus. Next base: position 11,035,279 of record NC_059103.1, on the reverse strand, counting down.
AGATATAATGTCTGGACTATTTCAAAATTAGGCTGAGTTGAGGATGACAAAGTTCAGATAGAACAAAGCTGACCATGAGTAATAGATGCTGAAGCAAATAGTGGGCTCACAGGACTGATTACACTGTCTGCTAGGGTATATATTTAAAATCGCCCAAAATAACAACAAAAAACAAAAGTCTGGGGACTTAGCTCAGTAGTAAAGCCTTTGATTAACATAAAGAACAAAAAAAATTTTAAAAAAATAGGGCTGGAGGGATGGCTTAGCTGTCAAGGCATTTGTCTGCAAAGCCAAAGAACCCAGGTTCAATTCCTCAGGACCCACGTTAGCCAGATGCACAAGGGGACGCACATATCTGGAGTTCATTTGCAGTGACTAGAGGCCCTAGCACGCCCATTCATTCTCTCTCCCTTTCTCCCTCCCTTCTTCCCTCTGTCTCTGTCAAATAAATAAATTAAATTAATTAATAAAATAAAAGTACTGCTGTAAAACAAGTATATAGACCAGAATCCAAGGTTTCTAGACCAACTTTCCAAAGGATCTTCGTTCCTTCTGATCTCTAAATTTTGGGTATGATGTTTCAGAACACACGTAGATGACCTGTAAAATGTCAGAAAATCAACAGGACGGCCCCCACCTGTGACGCCCAGTGACGGAGGCACTGTGGGGTGTATCATGTCAGAAGCAAGCCCAGCTCGCAGGGTCAATCCGGTCACTGAAAGTGCTAAGCAGGAGAGCTCAGCTCTGTTACAGACAAGTGGAACAGAGGGCAGGCGAGAGTCCTGAGACTGCCCAGCTTTACACTGGCCTTCTCCAGAACCTTCTGGGGCTTGTGTTGGGCCTCGGCAGATCACACTGCATAAGCAAGAGGCCCAGCTGAAGGGCAGGCGGGTGGTTTCATCTACAGCCTGGTCTCATGAGCAAAGAGAACTCAACAGAAGGCTCACTTCCTCCATGGCAGGGCACAATGCACCACACAAACCTTCCTGGGACGGCCAACACAGGAGGCTGCTGGGGTTCACTGGTCAGCAAAGCCAGCCAGAGCCCCGCAAGCTCCAGGTTTGGTGAGAAACTCTGGTCTTGAGGAAATAAGTCAGAAGAGCCATGAGTCTGGTCTCCACACTCTTGTGCATGGGTCATACAACTGCACACACACGTGTGTGTATACCTCATGTGCACGCACACAGGAAAAAAAAATAGTGTAAATCCAGAATCAGAGAAAAAAGTCCCAAGGAAATGAATCACAGAGTTTATGTGATGATTGCCCTGGTAGTGGGATTCCTGGTGATTGACACAGACCACTAGCCAGCCTGGGCATGTGAAAAATTTCACGCATGCTTCAAGGCACAGCAATAGCATTACCACCAGATGCAACTGGTTCGGACTTGCTCTCGGCCCCACCCCTGCCTCTATAGCAAGAACCCCCAGAGCTCCACCTGCCCTAACCTTGCTGAAGTCAGAGCCATGGGGACTACCCTTCCCTGCCAGGCAGGGGGCCCCAGGGGTACAGTCACCACCAGAACCAGCTGGGCACGCCCCCAGTAGTCTGCGAAACTCAAATGACCATGTTTTGGTTGCAGAGGTTTGGGTGGGAATGGTTTGTGAATCGAACACCTGTTACTGTCTCTACAAAGAACTGCTGCGACGTGTTTTGAGCGAGCCGTGTGAGCCACAGACTCCAGCTCACGTGACACCATCGGAAAGGGCCAGAAAGATGACCCAGAGCCCACATGCAACAATCAAGGTGGTCACAGCCAAAGAAAAGCATCCAAAGTCTCACAGCCAGCGGTGACGGGCAGATATGGACACTAACTCCTGTCTACCTGCCTCCTCCAAGCACAGAGCTGGGCGAGTGCATCCAGGGCCAACAGAAGTCAGGATTTCTACTCACTCTGAGACATGAGATGCGCAGAGTCCGAAGTTACTGTGTGATTCCCCTGGCTCACAGAGGAGACAAGGAAGGCTGCCAGCACAGATGAGGCGGCCCTGGTCCCTGCACTGGTAAAGGGTAGATGGAGGGCACACTGGACCTTCTCATCCCCACTGCAAAAACTCCTCCATGGTGTTCGGCTGTGTATGCGGTGTGATAATGGTATGTGTCTTCAAAGAGCAGTGCCTGGGGCTGGAAAAATGGCTTAGTGGTTGAGGCGCTTGCCTACAAAGCCAAAGGACTCAGGTTCGATTCCCCAGGACCCACTAAAGCCAGAGGCACAAGGGGGCGCATGCATCTGGAATTCCTTTGCAGTGGCTGGAGGCCCTGGTGCGCCCATTCTCTTGCTCTCAAATAAAGAAAAATGAAAATAAATAAAATATAATTTTTTTACAAAGAGCAGTGCCTGTTAGAGACTTGTGCTGCAGGCTAGGGGCATGGCTCAGCAGCAGAGCACCTATCTAGAATCCCCCCTCCCCCACCCCCCCACCCCCTACCCCCGTGAGGGGCTGGGGCGTGGCTTAGTAGGAGGGGAGTGGGGAGGGAGAGGGGAGGGGATAGAGGGGAGGGAAGAGGGCACCAACTGTTCCTGTGTTAAAAGCACTGCCCATAAAGTCTTATGGTTGGAAAGGAGAGAAAGAGGAACAAAGAACAAGGGCTCAGAGAAAAGTTCATTGAACAAGTTATCAAGTTAGCAGCAAGAACAAGCCATGTCAGTATTAGATCAGTAAATCACCATTCTGGCAAAAAAAAAAAACAAAAAACATGGTATTTCCAAATGTTTTGATGACAGATGGATCAAACCCGCCAATATTTGACAGTAATAAATACAGTGATTTAAGGAAAAAAAAAATAGGGAGTGACCTTACAGTCCACTGAAATATGCCAAATAAGGCAAACTTCGAGCGGGAGGAAATGGAAAAGAACAGCTAATATTTGGCAAGCTTCCCTTATGATCAACAAATTAAAATGTTAAGGAAGCAATTTGTTGAGAAAAGATATTTTTAAAAAGGAGCTGAATCATGCAGGTTCAGCCCCGGATATGGTCAATTGGTAATTTTAAATCATTTTTTTTAAGTTAATGTTTGCAGCCTCCAGAAATGGCACTTAAGACAAGGCAGAGTTCATCGTAAGCCCTCCTGCCTACAGCTCAGGTGGGACGGGTGGGCGGCGGGAGGCCGCTCGGCCCTCCAGCTCCAGTGGTCCTGGTAGTCACTTCAGGGACATGATCATGAAAGCAAGCCCGGCCCGCAGTGGGGTTCCAGCTTCCACAGACTTGCTGGTGGCCAAACCTTTCCAGTCATTAGCCATTCCAACCTTCAAATCTAGAAAGCCGAGTGGTACCGATTTTCTTCAATTACGGAAACTTCTAGGGCTGGGGAGTGGCTCAGCGGGTAAGGTGCTTGCCACACAAGCATGAGGACCTGAGTTTGGATCCCCAGCACCCACATCAAAGCCAGGCGGGGTGGCTCATGCCCTCCAGGGAGGTAGAGAGAGAAGGATCCCTAGGGATCCCAGTGAACTGTTGAGTTCGGGGCTCCGTAATAGACCGCGTCTCAAAACGTGAGGTGGAGGCAGCTGTGCTTGCCTGACAAGCAGCAAGGCCCCGGGTTTGATCCCCAGCACTGTAAAACTAAATAACTAACTTAGCGTTCCTTGGGCATGGAGCCTCGTGCCTTGAATCCCAGCACTCTGGCGGCTGAGGTAAAAGGATCGCCTAGAGTTCAAGACCAGCCTGGGCGGCAGGGTGGGTTTCCAGGTCGGTCTAGGCTGGGGGGTGGCTTGGTGGATAAGGCACTTGTCACGCAAGCATGAGGACCTGAGTTCAGGTCTCCAGAGCACACACACGAGCTGGAGGCTGCGGTGGGCATCTGCAAGCCCTGCGTCTGCATGAGCAGGGAGGCAGAGACCAAACTTCCAGAAGCTCATAGGGCAAGAGCCTCAAATAAGGGGAGGGCAAGGACTGACCTCCGCACGTGTGCATGGCACATGAGGCCAGTCTGAGCGACAGGAGACCCTGTCTCAAACACAAAGCGCACTGTGGCTCTCGGGGTCAAAGTGCACCCTTGTTAAGCCAGGCTGCTCTCAACCAGCTATTCAACCAAGCATGCAGCCAGCACCTATTGTCCTCAGTGCTGAGAACAAAGTCCTGATTTGCCGGTGGGGGTGAGGTGGGGGGGTCATGTGTTCAGGGGAGGGGAAAGAAAGAGGCTGGTTTTATAAATAGCCCAACAACATGTGAAGAGAAGGGGGAGAGGGGCAGGTCATGGTGCATTATCACACAGCATAGCCTGGGACACTCTGGAAATCTAAGCAGAGACGCAGGGAAGGACAGAAGCGGAAGTCAGCCTGTGAACCCCACCACCACCTCCCCGAAAACCAGAAACTGAAATGCCTGGGACCAAGCCTCTAGCCACTTGTTTGGTGGTCGACTACAGTGGCTTCATTGCAACCTGTACTTATATTGTGATCATGATTTGATGGACTCCAGTCCTCAGTAACAACTCAAACACAGTGTTCGTTTTGTAGTAAAACCACACTGGCCGGGAGTGGCGGCGCACGCCTTTAATCCCAGCACTCGGGAGGCAGAGGTAGGAGGATTGCTGTGAGTTCGAGGCCAGTCTGAGACTACATAGTGAATTCCAGGTCAGCCTGGCCTACAGTGAAATCCTACCTCGGGGAACACACACACACACTCACACACACACTCTGAAGAGTCAAGGAGATGGCTCAGCGGATAAAGCACTTGCCCCAAAAGCATGAGGACCAGAATCCGGGTCTCTAGCACCCAAGGGCACATGTGGCGGCCCACCTGTAATCCTACAGCTCGGGAGGCAGAAACAGATCTCTGAGGCCAGCTTGCTGGCTAAATCAGTGAGCTCTGGGTTCAAGTGCAAGAGCCTGTTTCAAAAGACAAGGTGGAAAACAACTGAAGGAGATATGTGACCTCAACCTCTATATGCACCTGCACAAACATACACACACACGCACACACACAAAACCATGGAGCAAGTGCCTGGGTTGTATGCGTTCTTGGCTTTAATACAACCGGCTGGGGTCTTGGGTGTATGCTGTCACTTGGCAGTAGACCCACACTACTTGATGGCCTCAAGGCCATCCAGAAGCTACCACGGCCTAGGCGGCTTTAACGTAAACAAACATTCAGCTACGCCAAGTACTGCTGGCATAGTGGCCCTGTGCCCATGGAAGAAAGACAACTGGGTGCGACAGGGTAGTTTTCCAAACAAGTAAGGCACCAACAGATTCAGCAGCTCTGTTGCCCCTCGATTCATGACAAATCAGCTACTGGCCAAAGGCAAGTTCTGTCCAGCCCCCAGCCCCTCCCATGTTGGTGGTTTATTATCTGGCCCAGAAAAATTATCACCTCCACCTTGGGAGCCAGATTCAGGGACCCCCAGAGGCAGAGGTTGGCTCAACGAGTCGACTTGGTGGGTTTCCTAGCTGCCAATGCTCATGCGTCAGTCTGGCTGGCTGGCTGGGCTACTGGCCAGTCTGAGTTGCTACTGGAGCCGGGCGTGGTGGCGCACGCCTTCAATCCCAGCACTTGGGAGGCAGAGGTAGGAGGATTTCCATGAGTTCAAGGCCACCCTGAAACTATATAGTGAATTCCAGGTCAGCCTGAGCTAGTGAGACCCTACCTCAAAACAACAACAACAACAAAAATGAGTCGGCCATGGTGGCGCATGCCTTTAATTCCAGCACTTGAGAGGCAGAGGTAGGGGGATCACTGTGAGTTCAAAGCCACCCTGAGACTACATACTGAGTTCCAGGTCAGCCTGGGCTAGAGTGAGACCCTACCTCGAAAAACCAAAAAAAAAAAAAAAAAAAGAGTTCAAGGCCACCACAAGACTACATAGTGAATTCCAGGTCAGCCTGGGCCAGAATGAGACCCTACCTGGAAAAAACAAAATCAACAACAACAACAAAAAACTACAAACTACCAGAAAGGGGAGGCGGGGAGGCTACAAAAAACAAATTAAAACACACACACACACACACACACACACACACACACACACACACACACACAGACCTCTTTAACAATGCAAAGCAATCACCAAGTCACTCTGACAACCTCACTGCAGCCAAACTGTCCTTCCCTCCTTCTCTCATTTTTCTATGGAGACAGTTCCTCGGAGGTGTTGTTGGGAAGGCGGGCTAGGGAGACAGGGTCTCCCCGTGGCCTGGAAGCGTTCAGCCTCCCGCCGTGTTGCAGGGGGCTGCAATCCCAGTTTACAGGGTTAAGTTCCGTCCCCTGGCTCTGCCTGACTCAAACCTCCCCAGGCTGCGCTTAATTCAAAACAGCTGATTTCAGAGGCCAGCCCAGCCTCATTTTTCATGCTAGTCCTCATCAGAGAAATGCCGCACAGCAGCGGTGAAAGGCCCTTCGGTGTCGAAAACATCTCTTCGGTGTTGAAAGGGGGATGAAAGCTATGCATTTTGACTCTGAAGGAAAAAAAAAAAAAAAAATTCCCTTATATTTCTTTTTGTGTCTGTGTGTGTCATTTGCATGTAGGTCTGTGCGCATGTTCGTGTGTCTGCATGAGGGCACGTGTGTGTCACGGCGCACATGTTTAGGTCGGAGGACACCCTGAATCCTGAATGTGGGTTCGTGCCTCCCACCTGGTTTGAGGCAGGGTCTCTCATTCTCTGCTGCTGTCGGGCTGGCTGGCTAGCTCCAGAGCTTCTGGAAAGTGCTCCTGGCTCCTCCTCCCTTCTCACTTTGGTAGACACAATGAAACTGCAGATGTTCCCCATGGCGTCTCGGGTTTGCATGGATTCTGGGGATCAAAACTCAGGGATTCGTGTTTGCATGGCAAGGAGCCATCTCCCCAGTGGATACTCCAAACACATGACATTTGATCTAATGCTATGCCTATGGGTATGTGAGGCCCTGTGGCAATCAGAGAAGCTGGCCAGGCACCTAGAAGAGGGACAAAAACAGGACCCCGGGGAGTGTGACTCGTGGTGGAGTAAGAGCAGAAAGAAATACGGGGCAGGACTGGTGAGATGGCTCAGCGGTTAAAAGCGCTTGCTGGAAAAGCCTGACGTCGGTTCAATTCCCCAGGACCCATGTAAAGCCAGATGCCCAAGGTGGCGGATGTGTCTGGAGTTCATCTGCAGTGGCAAGAGGCCCTGACACATGCCTACCCATCCTTTCTCTCTCTTTCTGTCTCTCTCTCCTTCCCTCCCTCAAATACAAAAGGAGAAGAAGAAAAAGAAAAAGAAATACAGAGCAGACTCCCAAACTTCGGAGACAACATTCTGGCCTGGGAGCACACAGGCTGGTGTCTATGTGCTGGAAAGATCTGAAGGGCTTCCTCTGAACAGAAACAGACCCAGGGTTTGGGAGCTCAAGGAGGAAGGAGGTGCTGGCGGTGGGGGGGGGGGTGCAGGACACAGGAAGCTGTGTAAGTAGGGGGAACGCAGAGGTGACAGCAGGCGACAGAACACAGAAATGTGGGGGAGCCGGGGAGGGGGCAAGAATAGACCGCAACAGAAAATTGGCTTCAAGAAGGCAGTTTTGGTTTGAAGATGCTGAAGGTCCCAGCGTGGAAGGGAAACGGCGAGGCCCCTGGGGGAGTCGGCAGGAGGCTTCGTGCCTCTGGGGTAGAGAAGGGCATCAGAGCTGGAGACCCACTTGAAGTTGACCTAAAGGGCCTATTACAAACCACGACCTGGGGGAGGAAGCCTTCTCTCCCCAGCTGCAGGAAACATTAGTGTCTACTTCCATTAGGAATTTGTGCCCTAAAACCTTCCCCAGCTATGGCGGTGGGGGTGAAATTCCTCTGCTCTGGTCACTATTTTGTAAAGGCTGCCTCAGTTTCTAATATGCACCGGATGTAGCACTTTCAAGCCTAGTTAAGGGTGTAATCACCAAGGCCGAAGATGTAGCACAGTAGGCAGATTGCTTCCTCGCATGCACAAGGCACTGGTTCTATCCCCATCACCCCCATAAGATGGGAGTGAAAGTGAACGCCTGTAACCCCACCACTTGGCAGGTGAAGATAGGAGGATCACAAGTTCAAGGTCATCATCAGCTACATAGGGAGTTTAAGGCCTGACTGGACTACATGAGATTCTGTCTCAAAAAAACAAAAATAAAAACAAATGAAAAGAACAGACCATAATAATGAAACACTCAGAGAACAAGAACGGAAACAGGCATTCAAAAGGGGTTGGGGTGGCTGGGACGCTGCACCCATGCGGAGGAACGGGCGGGATGGGCGAGGGAGCTGCTTGCCCGGAGCCCGGCGGCCCGCGCCACGGTGACGGAGACCCTCGCTGACGATGCTCCACGACAGCAAAGCAGAAATCGGGGAGCTGCCCAGAGCCCGACACCGGAGTCCACTTAAAGCACACCCGCCACGGCTCCGGGGATCTTGCACAAGAGGGGGGCGGGAAGGTTGTAAGAGCCACAGAGTGGGAGGGAAGGGCCAGAGGTCTCCCCCACTTTACAATGCCCGCCTGATGCTCTCACGTCTCAGAACCCACAAGCCCATGGTGAACAGCAGCAGTGCCCTGGGCAGAGTGGGGGCAGGCAGGAGTGATGGCACCAACACGCCATGTGTCCGTACAAAGTTTCTACTTAATATTAAAAAAAAAAATACCAGATTGAATAAAAAGTTGAGGCGGGGCTGAGAATGTAGAGTCCTTGCCTATTATGTACGGAGGCGTGGGTTCCAGCCCCAGCACCACGTGAACTGCGCAGGACAGAAATCCTGACATCCTATTCTAACCCCAGCACTTGGGAGGGAAAGGTAGTTAGATCAAGAATTCAGGGTAGTGCCAGGCGTGGTGGCGCACGCCTTTAATCCCAGCACTAGGGAGGCAGAGGTAGGAGGACTGTCGTGAGTTCGAGGCCACCCTGAGACTCCATAGTGAATTCCAGGTCAGCCTGGGCTAGAGTGAAAACAAACAAACAAAGAATTCAGGGTCAAGGCTGGAGAAATGGCTTAGCGGTTAAGCGCTTGCCTGTGAAGCCTAAAGGACCTGGGTTAGAGGCTCGATTCCCCAGGACTCACATTAGCCAGATGCACAAGGGGGCACATGCATCTGGAGTTCGTTTGCAGTGGCTGGAGGCCCTGGTGCACTCATTTTCTCTCTCTCTCTCTCCCCTCCTCTTTCTCTCTCAAATAAATAATAAACAAAAAAATTTTAAAGAATTCAAGGTCATTCTCAGCTACATAGCAAGTATGAGATCAGCCTGCTCAGCTTATCTCCAAATAGTAATAATAAAGCTGGAGAGATGGCTTAGTGGTTAAGGCACTTGCCAGCAAAGCCAAAGGACTCAGGTTCAATTCCCCAGTAACCACATAATGCCAGATACACAAGGGGCACATGTGTTTGGAGTTTGTTTGCAGTGCCTAAGAGGCCCTGGTGTGCCCATTCTCTATCTGCCTCTGTCTCTTCTCAAACAAAAATAATAATTATTATTATTATTATTACTGGGCTGGGGAGATGGCTCGGCAGTTAAAGACATTTGCTTGCAAAGCTTGATAGCCTGGGTTTAGCCCAAGTTCAAAACCACAATATCCACGTAAAAGTCAGATGTACAGAGTGGTGCGTGTATCTGGAGTATGTCTGCAGCAGCAAGAGGCTCTGATATGCCCATTCTCTCTCCTCTCTCTTCTTCCTTGCAACTATATAAATAATTTAAAATAATAATTAATGGTAATATGAAAAATGAAAAACTTAGCACACTGGTTCATGCAGGGTGATAGCATCGCAATATCACCAGCTCAGAAGACAGAGGACCTAACAGTCATGCCAAGCCCCACTTTCATGAAATCTAGAAGAACAGCAAGACCTTGAATGGCCATGGAAGCTACTGGAGAGAACAATTAAGGAGGCTTCTGAAGGCCCAGGGCAAGGGGAGCCTGGACACAGGGGATTTCCAATCCCGAAACCTTTCCAACCTGGGACTTAAGGGCAGGAAGAGTGCCCCAAATGAGTCTGGAAGGATGAAGCCAGAGAGCTCAGTAGGCCCTATAATGATGGGCAGAGGAGACCAGCAGAGAAGACAGCCACATGCGCCAGGGGGATCAAGACAGGTGTCCTCAAGGACGACAAATATGAGCTTCTGAGGTGATTCCACGTTTTAAGCAATTATGTGGACAGCGGAGATGGCTCAGTGGCTGAGTGCAGACCCACATGCTTGCTGCACAAACATGAATATCTGAGATCATCCCCGGCACCCACGAAAAAGCCAAGCATGGAGGTGCACGTCTGTGGTCCCAGTGCTGGGGAGGCAGAGACAGGAAGACCACTGGGAATAGGTGGCCAGCCAGTCGAGCCAATTCAGCAAACTCCTAGGAGACCCTACCTCAAAAGTAAGTGGAAAAGGTTAAGGAAGACATCGGGTGTCAACTTCGGGCTTCCACACACATGCCCGTATGCATGCGCACCCATGAACATGCACACACAGATACAGCTTCTGCTGCTGGAGGAGAGTTTAGGGCTAAATGAGGAAACACACACAGAAAATTATTTATAGATAATTTTTATTTTAAAATAAAATACACAAGAGGTAGGCTATAGAAGGGGGGTTGTTTTGGCTCCTTAAACAATTCAAACAGTGATGGTTAAGGTACAAGGACCACATGAAAAAGTATGAACTCTGAAGTAGGCATAGTGGCACACGCCTTCCATGCCTTTAACCCCAGCACTCAGGAGGCAGAGGTAGGAGGATCACCATGAGTTTGAGGCCACCCTGAGACTACGTAAATTCTAGGTCAGCCTGGGCTAGCATGAGACCCTATCTCAAAAAAAAACAAAATGAAGTATTAATTCTGCCCTCCGTCTTGCCCCAAGGCCTCTCACATCCATGACCTATTTTCTCCACATAGTAACTGGGTGGCCCTGATCTAGGCTCCAAATGACAGGTAGGGAAGGCTTCCGGCCTCAGACCTGCCAAGGGCTGCTTGGGGCTGTCAGACCAAAGCCCAGTCAGGATGCCCAGACATACATGAGCTCATATACCTGTGCTACGGGGAATCCCACCAGCCCTTACTGGGAACTGAGTTCCTTTTGCCTTGCAACCAAAAGTGTTTTGCCAGCAAACTTTCTCACTTGGCTTCTGAAATCCTCCCTGATCCACAGTCTGGGCAAGTATTTAATATTTCCTCCCAATTTCCTACATATGCATAAGGCAGATCAACATGTGATTTTTATATATTTTATTAATTTTTTTGTTCATTTTTATTTATTTATTTGAGAGTGACAGAGAGAGAAAGAGGCAGGTAGAGAGAGAGAGAGAATGGGCGCGCCAGGGTTTCCAGCCACTGCAAACGAACTCCAGACACTCGCGCCCCCTTGTGCATCTGGCTAACGTGGGTCCTGGGGAACTGAACCTCGAATTGGGGTCCTTAGGCTTCACAGGCAAGCACTTAACCGCTAAGCCATCTCTCCAGCCCTTATATATTTTATTTTTATTTATTTATTTGACAGAGAAAGAGGGAGAGGGAGAGGGGGAGAGAGAGAGAGTATGGGCGTGCCAGGGCCTCCAGCCACTGCAAACAAACTCCAGACACATGTGCCCTCTTGTGCATCTGGCTAACGTGGGTCCTGGGGAATCGAACCTGGGTCCTTTGGCCTTGCAGGCAAATTTAACCGTTAAGCCATCCCTCTGGCCCCAACATGCGTTTTGTAGGAACTGCCTATTCAGACAAGAGAGATGTTTCAGGTTATGTGACATAGGAGGGAGCCCTACATAAGCCACCGTGTCCCTTCTTCCAGAGCCCACCTGAGTTCCCCCTGGAGAAAGGACCCAAAAACAAAACAAAAAAACCTGAAATGACTACAGAACAGCCCAAACCTGCTACCACAAAGGAACACCTACTTGGAAAGCATCTTCAAGGTTCTGGCCAAGAAAACAAGGCTCAGAGCCGGGCATGTAAGTCACATGTCCCCAAAGCTGTGCTGTGCTCCCTCCCAACTGCCAGCAACCCTCAAGACAGCTCAAGGCCCTGAGACAGCCTTCCTTGCTCATAAGTACCGTGGGTGGGCTCTGTAACCCGTGGTCCTCTTGTCTGCACAAGAGCAAAACTACTAGAAACTGTTCTTGGGGCTGGGGCGGGGGGAGTTGAGTGAGCAAAGGGCTGGCCTCACAAGTCTGAGTTTGCTTCCAAGTACCCACGTAAATGTCAGAATGTAGTGGTATACGCCTGTAATCCCAGTGCCATGGAGACAGGGACAGAAGGATCCCTAGGACCCGCTGGCTGGTCAGTTTCAGGCCAAAGAGAGGCCTGTCTCAATGGAAGTGGGTGGCGGTCCTGAGTCTGACGCACCTAAAGTTGTCTTCTGGCCTCTGCATACATGTGGACACACGCGCACGTGCACCCACACATACACGAATGAACAGGCACACATATTAAAGAGACAAATTGTGGGCTGGAGGGATGGCTTAGCGGTGAAGGCGCTTGCCTGTGAAGCCTAGAGACCCAGGTTCGATTCCTCAGTACCCATGTAAACCAGATGCACAAGGTGGTGCACACGTCTGGAGTTTGCTTGCGGTGGCTACAGGCACTGATGTGCCCATTCTCTGTCTCTCTGTGCCTCTCAAATAAACAAAGAAATAAAATATTGTTTTAAAGAAGAGAAATTGTTATCTTGCCGATTAAGCAATGGAGCCTTGCTGTGCACAGAAGAGACAAACTCAGAGCTCAGTTCGGCCTCGGTGGAGGCCTAGCAGGAAGAAACACACATGATCACAACAGTAAGAATTACGACGCTTCCTCTGAAGATGGCTTTCACCATCGGAGCCCAAGAGCACTTCCGCTTTGAAAAATCTCGCTCTTGAACAGGAAGTCTGCCTCCACACACTCAAAGCCACAAGGTGTGATACGAGATGACTCACACACTTTGCATTTGCCACTGAGCCCTAGAGGTAAAAGCGCTCATACCCGGGAAGCTGGATCAGACCTTCAGATGCACTGTACGGGACTGGGGTGCGGCTCAGCTCGTAGAGCGCTTGCCTGGTGTGCACGAAGGCCTGGGCTCCATCCCCAGTTCTGCAGAAACCAGACATGGCAGCCCCAGCTCTCAGGAGCTAGAGGCAGGAATGTCAGGACTGCAAGATCATTCATTCTCCATTACTTACTGAGTTTGAGGCCCGCCTGGCCTCCATAAGGCCCTGTCTTCAACAAAATAAATAAATAGGGCTGGAGGGATGGCTTAGCGGTTAAGGTGTTTGCCTGCAAAGCCAAAAGACCCAGGTTCAATTCCCCAAGACCCACATAAGCCAGATGCACAAGGGGGCACATGCGTCTGGAGTTTGTTTGCAGTGGCTGGAGGCCCTGGTATGCCCATTCTCATTCTGTCTCTTTCTCTCCCCCTCTTTCTCCGTCAAATAAATAAATAATAAAATATTTTTTAAAACCTTTAAATTAAAAATAAACAAACAAACACACAAAATCCTTCTACAAAACAAGCTACCTTGACAAGTCGGCAGATTTTTTTTTTTAAATCACACAAGAGAGAAAAAAATATCTAGGAAAAAAGTTTAAAAGCTAAAAAATATATATCTAGGGCTGCAGAGGTGCTCAATGGTTAGGGGCTCTTGCTTGTAAAGCCTGATGATCCAGGTTCAATTCCCCAGGACCCACATAAAGCAAGATGTTCAGAATGGCGCATGTATCTGGAGTTTATTTACAGTGGCAAGAGGCCCTGGTGTACCCTAAATTCTCTCTCTCTCCTTCTTCTCCCTCTATCTCATAAACAAATTAATTAAAAATATCTACCAAAGAGTTAAAAAGAAAACATACGGGGCTGGAGAGATGGCTTAGCGGTTAAGCGCTTGCCTGTGAAGCCTAAGGACCCCGGTTCGAGGCTCGGTTCCCCAGGTCCCACGTTAGCCAGATGCACAAGGGGGCGCATGCGTCTGGAGTTCGTTTGCAGAGGCTGGAAGCCCTGGTGCGCCCATTCTCTCTCTCTCCCTCTACCTGTCTTTCTCTCTGTGTCTGTCGCTCTCAAATAAATAAATAAAAAATGAACAAAAAATATTAAAAAAAAAAAAGAAAACATACGAATGCTAAATAAAACCCTATTAACCTATGACCTGCGACCCACGTGATTCAGACCTCAGAACTGACACCAGGCTGGCGCCTCAGGTTTGGTTGTCACCACCGCTGTCCATGCTCAGGTTGTCTGTTTTTGTGTGACAGAATCTATTAGTCCAGGCTATCCTGGAACTCATCATCCCTCTGCCTCGGCCTCCCAAGTACTGGGAACACAGGCATGGTCACCGCTGGAGCTGGCTGCTGCCGCTATTCTTTCCCAGTAAGGCGTTACCGCTGGCAAGCTGACAATGCCATGATACTTGATTAAAAAACAAAATTACTAATTTATTTGCAAGGAGGAAGGGAGGGAGAAAGAGAGGGAAAGAGAGAAGGAGAGGGAGAGCATACACACATGCCAGGGCCTCCAGCCACTGTAAACAAACTCCAGACACACGTGCCACTTTGTGCATCTGGCTTTACTTGGGTACTGGGGAATCAAACCTGGGTCATTAGGCTTTGCAAGCAAGCACCTTAACTGCTGAGTCATCTCTCCAGCCCCTTTGACTTTCTCCATGTATGCACATGTACATAGGAGAGTGCATGGGAGCCAGAGGTGGACATCAGGGGTCTCTCATTGAGCCCAGAGCTCACCTAGTCCCAGAGTGCCTCCTAATCTCCCCCACTGGAGGATTATAGCCTTGCCGAGAATTTCACGTGGGTGCCGGGATGCGGTCTCGGGTTCTCATGCTTGTGCAGTCATAAGTCCTTGACGCACTGCGGCATCTCCCCAACCTCACTGACTTTCTTACTGACAGCAATGAGCTCAAATTTGGTAGTTTAATCACCGCTGTTTCACAGATGAAGCAGGCGGGCACCCAGAGTCACGGGGCCAGCAAACAGGGAACAAGAGTCCAAAACATGGTTGTCTGCAGCCTACAACAGGCGTCCCCATACGCCACCTCGATCTCCAGCTAGGCCGGACAGTGCGCAGCTGACGGGACCTGGGCGGGCCTAAAGGCAGGCCACCTGGAAAACCACATGTTACGCACTGTGAGCTGTCATTTCCAAACAAGTGTTTATCTCTGGTCTTGGTCTTGTCCTTGACTCTGCTATAGCCCTGTTGTGACTAGGTAGTGAGCCACAAGACATGACAACAGGCAAGTCCAGCCTGCAGTTCTTTGGAGCCATCTGGTCTCCTCCTGCTACCAAAGGGATGGTGGGTCCTAACTGCTATCGTCCCAGGACGGGCTGCTCCCAGCGACTCACTGGCTGTCTCAGTGTATTAGCACCTTGGGAAGCAGATCAGGGATGCTATCAGAACAGCATGCAGAAAAAGGAGCTGGTTCAAACAGGCCTAGGGCAGGGCCGGGAACCTCCCTGTAAGGCACAGACTATGCAGGCACCACTCCCCAGCGGCTCTGCAGTCCACGGTGGGGAAAGCTCAGCTCCACTTACAAGATAAGGGAGGAGCCACTGTATTGAAATATGCCTCGATGCAGCCAACCGTCCCTTTAAAAGGCTCTAGTCCAGCGCTTATCAAACTCCACAGTACATATGAATCACCTGATAATCTCACAGAAATGTAGATTGTGACTCAGGAGGCCAGGCAGGCTCTGAGAGCCTGCATTCTTAACAAGCTCATAGGGGATGCCCTTGTTGCTGGTTCCATGCCCATGTGGATGGTTCATGGACCACTCTGAGCACCAGACGTCTAGATTAGGGATGTTCTGTCCCAGAGAGACACAAGTATATGCCACAGATGTCACCTTCAACAGTCTGATCATGGACCCCAGGCCTATCTAGCTAGCCCTCTCTATTCCCTCCCTCCCTTGACCCCTGTGACCAGAAGCTAGAGCCAGTGGGTCTCAGCCAGGAGGGAAGTCAGAGTTCTGGCTGTACTCGGTGTTCCTGGTGGATAAGAACGGGATTGTGAGGGGCTTGTGAACTAGTTCAGCCAGAAAAGTGCTTGCCTTGCAAGCATGAGGATCTGAGTTCAATCTCTAAAACCCATATTTTAAACAAACAAAAAAAAAAGGGCTGGAGAAATGGCTTAGCAGTTAAGGCACATGCCTGCAAAGCCAAAGGATCCCAGTTTGATTCTCCAGGTCCCACGTGAGCCAGATGCACAAAGGGGCTCATGCATCTGGAGTTTGTTTGTAGTGGGGCTAGAAGCCCTGCCTCTCTCTCTCTCTCTCTCTCTCTCTTTCTCTAATAAATAAATAAAATATATTATAAAATAAAAAGCTAAGCATTGTAATGCATGTCTATAATCCCAGCATAGAGAGGTGGACACAGGTAGATTCCAGAAACGCACTGGACAGCCAGTCTAGCTTGCTTGGAAAACTCCAGGCCAATGAGAGACCCAGTCTCACAGGAAATGGAGGGCGCCTGAGGAACGACACCCAAGGTTATCCTCCAGCTTCCCCACGCCCACACATACACCATGCACCCAACACAAGCATGCACACACAGATCATGGTTTAAAGGACGAGCTATATGCACCAGAAACAGAAGCAATAAATCAAGTTATAGCAATCACCATTATCTGTTATCTATCAATTTCATCTTACTAGAGTATGCCAACTGTCAGAACGATAGGAAAGAAATGATCAATCTAGAAGAACTAGAAGGACATGGGCCACATGCGTCATAGCAAAGTGTTGTGATACCCCACCCGAGCTCATGAAAGCAGCCTGAGTTAAACTCAGTGGGTGCAGTCTAAATGTAATATGCCCCCGCAGGCTCACATGTTTGAACATTTGGTCCCCAGTTGGTGGCGATGGGTGGGAAGGTTGTGGGAAGGAGGTGGAGCCTGGGCTGGAGGGACGGCTTAGCAGTTAAGGCGTTCGCCTGCAAAGCCAAAGGACCCAGGTTCGATTCCCCAGGACCCACGTAAGCCAGATGCACAAGGGGGCGCATGCCTCTGGAGTTTGTTTGCAGTGGCTGGAGACCCTGTCGCACCATCCATCCACTCCCGCCCCATCAAATAAATAAATAAATAAGTTTAAAATAAGAGGTGGAGCCTTTCCTGGAAGGGTGGATGGCTGGGAGCAGGTCTTGCAATCTTACAGGCCAGCCCCACTTCCTGTTCACCCTCTCCTTCCTGACTGTGACTGCAGCGCAACCAGCTGGCCTCCTGCTGCTGCCGCCATGCGTTTCCCACCATGACGGAGTGTCTGCCCTTGAAACCGTAAGTCACAATAAACCCTTTCCCTCCTCGAGTTGCTTCAAAGTAGCGAAGTAATTAATACAGTGAGTCTCTCTCACACATACACATGCACACACACAAAGACATCAAAGCAGAAGGGAACTAGCTGAGAAGAAAGAGTTCAATGAGAGTAGAAGCGGGAGAAGAGGAGATGGAGGGGAATATAATGTGTGCGTGTGCGTGTGTGTGTGTGTGTGTGTGTAAAATTTGTCAAAAATCAGCTGGGCGAGGTGGCACCCGCCTTTAATCCCAGCACTCAGGAGTCAGAGGTAGCACCCTGAAACTACATAATGAATTCCAGGTCAGCCTGGGTTAGAGTGAGACCCTACCTGGGGGAGGGAGGGAGAACGTCAAAAAACAAATGAATATGTTGTATGTGTGTGTGGATAAAGCTTTCTCTACCCAAAGCAAAATTTTCCTGAGTGCACGCTGGACCTCCATAAAAATCCACAGTGCACTATCAATCAAAGAGGTCTCAGGGAGTCCAAAGAATCAGAGCCATATGGACTATGTTCCCTGACCATATGCAATAAAAACAGACATCAAACACATAAGAGGAGGCACTAAAGAAAAATGTCAAGAATCTAGATAATATATACTATTAAATAACCCATAGGTTAAAGAGGAAATTATAGAAAAATTACAAAATGAATATTAAATTACAAAATGAATAAAAATGAAAGTGCTCTGTCAAAATTTATGGAACACAGCTTAAGTAATACTATGAGGGAATGTTATAGCCTTGAATACATTTATCAGAAAATAAGAAAGGACTCAAATTTTAAAAGCTGAGCCTTCAAAAAGAAGTTAGAAGAGAATGAATTCAAAGAGATGACAGTGAGTTGAAAGGTGAAATATCAGCCACATAAATACAAAACAGAGATTAATAAACCCAAAAGCTATTCTTTATGTTTGATGGAAAATAAAGAGAAAAGCTATAAACAAATTCAGAAAAAGAACATAAAAAGGGAACAACTAGCTGCAGCTAAAGAGATTTACAAAAATAATGAAAATGTGAACAATCATACAATAAATTTAAGACCTAAATGCAACAGGTACATTTCTAGAAAACTATAAAATATCAGCCAGGCGTGGTGGCACTCACCTTTAATCCCAGCACTCAGGAGGCAGAGTAGGAAGATTGCTACGAGTTCGAGACCACCCTGAGACTACAATTCCAGGTCAGCCTGGGCCAGAGTGAGACCCTGCCTCCTGGAGAGATGGCGCAGTGGTTAAGGCACTTGCCTGTGAGGCCTAAGGACCCAGGTCCAATTCCCTAGTACCCACGAAAGCCAGATGCGTATGGTGGCCAACTTCCCACTTTCATCAGGAATACACAAAACCCACTTGCCTCCATTGTTCCACAATAACTACTTCAAAAATTAAGGGGAAAAAAAGCAAGATACAATAACTACAAAAAACATTAAGAACTCTCTAACAGGGCTAGAGAGATGGCTTAGCGATTAAGCACTTGCCTGCAAAGCCAAAGGACCCAGGTTCATTCCCCAGGACCCACATAAGCCAGATGCACAAGGGGATGCATGCATCTAGAGTTCATTTGCAGTAGCTAGAGACCCTAGCATGCCCATTCTCTCTCTTTCTCTCTCCCTCTCAAATAAATAACTAAAAATATTTTTAAAAAAGAAAAAAGAACTCTCTAACAAAGAATGGATAAAATCTTTACAGAGAAAGAAGCCCTAGGGCTGGAGAGAAGGCACAGTGGTTAAGATGCTTGCCTGTGAACCCTAAGGACCCAGGTTCAATTCCCCAGTACCCATGTAAGCCAGATGCACAAGGTAGCACTTGCATCTGGAATTTGTTTGCAGTGGCTGGAACCCTGGCATACCCATTCTTTCTCTCTATCTCTCAAATAAATAAATTAATTTTTTTAAAAAATAAGTCCTGCTGGGCGTGGTGGCGCACACCTTTAATCCCAGCACTCGGGAGGCAGAGGTAGGAGGATTGCCGAGAGTTCGAGGCCACCCTGAGACTCCATAGTGAATTCCAGGTCAGCCTGGCTAGAGTGAGACCCTACCTTGAAAAACAACAAAAAAAAAAAAAAGAAGAAGAAGAAGTCCTAAATAAGTAGAGAGGTATCAGACTTAGTTGATCATTCTCTCCAAATTAGTACACACACACACACACACACACACACACACACACACACATTGGTTTTTCAAGGTAGGGTCTCACTCTGGCCCAGGCTGACCTGGAATTCACAATGTAGTCTCAGGATGGCTTCAAACTCATGACAATCCTCCTACCTCTGCCTCCCGAGTGCTGGGATGAAAGACGTGTGCCACCAAATTAACCTATATTTTTAAGTGTGTGTGTGTGTGTGTGTGTGTGTGTGTGCGCGCGCGCGCACGCGTGCATGCACACGTGGGCATGGATGCGCATGCCATGGCATGAGCATGGTGGTTTGGGCCCAACCTCCTGGATCAGTCCACATCTCCCACCTTGTTTGAGGTAGGGCTTCACCGATGCTTTCTGCTACATTGGCCAGGCTGGCTGGCTCGTGAGTGTCTGGGAATTCTCCTGTCTCCATTCCATCCCATCACAGGAGCGCTGGGACTGCAGGCAGGTATGTCTGCTACTGCATCTGGCTTTACATGGCTACGAGGTCCAAATTCAGGACCTCTGCTTGCGCAGCGAGTTCTTTTACCCACTGAACCCTTAGCCTGTTTATTTAATGTAAAAGTCCCTACAGAACTTAAGAGGCATTTGATCAAAGTCCGCATTAAAAAAAAAGGACAGCTGAAATGTTGAGAGATTGCTCAGTGGTTAAGGCACTTGCCTGCAAAACCTAATGATCTGGGTTTGATTTCCCACATAATTACCCACTTGAAGGCAGATGCACAAAGTGGCTCATGCATCTGGAGTTCGTTTGCAGCAGTGGAGGCCCTGGCGCACCCATTCTCTCTACTTGTAAATAAATATTTTTTTTTCAAGCCAGGAGGCATGGCAGCACATGCCTGCAACCCCATTCCTGAGGAGGCGAAGACAGATTCCCAGGGCTCCCTGGTCATCCAGTCTAGCAGAAAAATGGGGATTTCCAAAGTCAATAAAAAACTGTCTCAGGAAACAAGGCAGAAGAGCGATTGAGGAGACACCCAGTGTTACATGCACCTACACACATGTGCATACACCACAAATGCACATACACAAACATCTCACACACACACACACACACAAAACAAAAAAGAAACCCAGGTGTGGCAGGGCATGCCTATAATCCAAGCACTCAGGAAGCTGGGGCAGGAGGATAAATTCAAGGCCAGCCTAAACTACAAAGCAAGACCAAAATTAGGAAGGAAGGAGGGAAGGAAGAAGGGAGAGGAAAACTTAAAACAAAAGTACAAAATAAATTACAACATGCTATGAACTGAGGCCAGAACAGCAGCTCATGTAGCAACGAGACACACGCACACACAAACAACAGACACACGTACACATGCCACCTGCACACACACATGTGCACACAAGCAACATACACACGTGTACACATGCACACGCATCCTGAAGCAAGCAGAAAACAGGAATTGGGCCTTCTTGCCCTTGCAGTTAGCCTTAAGGATTTTTAACGTAGCGAAACAAGTGGCAAGATGTTCTTGAACTTTCGAAATCACAGGAAGCTGAGTTGATAAGGGTCCCTGGCTGCGGTCCCCGCGGGGGGTAAGGTGATCCACCTACTGGGACCGACAGCCACAGACCCACATCCGCAATTAGAAACAGACTGTAACTTATGGAACCTGCCAATTTCATTCACAATTTACACCAGCTTCTAATTATACTTAACTGAATATTAACTGTTCTAATTGCTTAATGTTTTACTGGCTGAAGCTGAAGCATGCAGGGACAGCTGGCTTGGCAAACAGAACTCTGCTTGCCATTAGAAATGGGGGGTGGGGTGGGGTGGGGGGAGCGCATACACATCTTTCCCACATTCACATCTACCAGCCCATCCCAACAGTGTGATTCTTGGCCTACATCAAGCTGAAGCTATCAGAAAAAAAAAAAAAAAAAACTTGCAGGATCGGGATTTAAATGATGGCATTATGTTTCAGAATGCTGTTTTGCAGTTGGGCACAGTGGCTCCTGCCTGTAATCTCAGCACTCAGAAAGCTGAGGAAGGAGGATAGCCATGAGGGCCAGTTGGGGCCATGGAGTGAGAGCTCCAGGTCCACATGGGCTAGAATAAGAGCCTGCCTCCAAACACCAAAACACATGCCTTTGCCGGCCGGGTGAGCAGCACACCACACTCACAAGTCAAAGACGGGAGAAACATCCCAAATGTCTGCCCAGCCTGGTCCACAAGGCGAGTTCTAGGCCAGCCAGGGTTACACAGCTAGACTGTTTCGGAAAACAGAAGGAAAAAACAGGCATAGTGTGCACACCAGTAATCCCAGTACTGGGGAGGTAAAAACAAGGAGACCCAAAGAACTCAGTGACCACACAATCTACCTACTTGCAGAGTTCCAAGCGGACAGACCTAAGGAACGTCTTCTGACCTCTACATACACAGGCACACACATCCACACATGCACACACACACACAGAGTATTCTGAAGAACTAAGAAGGAATGCTGCTTTCTCCATCACAAGTGACTATTGATAGGTCTGGCTTTATTCAGCAGCTCAGAGCCTCGAAGGACACAAACACCTCCCATTGCCCTGTTCTGTGTTTGCCCTTTTGGCTTTTGGCTCCCCAAAACTGAGATGGTGGGGCAGATCCGGGGCATAGCTACAGGCAGCAATTGATTTTCCTCAAGCATCTGTACTGGCCTGTCCCTAGTTGATGGTTGCTTAGTCAAAACAGGTCCAAGGCTGGTACAAGGCTCAGCCCCACAGGGTACGGGACGAGGGGGAGGGACGGTGCCTTGGTGGTGGCAGGGAGGCAGGCAGGGAGGAGAGGAATATGGACTCATTTCAAACTGCACCCTAGCCATAGCCACTGCCATAAAATCCACTTACACACGACAGCAGTTTCCAGGCGAGCAGCTACCGGAAAGGAACCCGAGGGGGCAGTGAGCAGGCCCAGGCCAGGAGAGGGTGACAGAGGAAAGACCTGGTCATTACAGCATGCACTGTGGAAAGGGCTGTCATATGAGACCTTTCTCCCAGCACATGGGAGGCAGAGGTAGGAGGATCGCCGTGAGTTCGAGGCCAGCCTGAGACTACATAGTGAGTACCAGGTCAGCCTGGGCTAAATCGAGACCCTACCTCGAAAAATGAAAAGAAAAAAAAAAAGTCCAGGTGTGACGGTGTATGCTTGTAATCCCACAAACACAGCACGTCCCATTCAAGGCCAGTCCCACACCTCCCATCAGAGGGGCATGCCAAGTGCCCAGGCTGAGGGTGTAGAAGGGGGCAATCCACTGGCGTGAAGGGATTCCTAGCAAGAGCAGCCTCTTCCTGAAGCAAAATAAAACCACCACTATCAACAAAAGGAACTTCCTAACATCTACAAACTCGGCTCTGTTTTAGGGTCTGAGAGCCCCCTTTATGCATCCCAGGGCCCTGGCATCTTCTCCTCCGGGAAGTGGTATGACAGAGACGGGGGTGGGGGGTTGTTTGTTTTCTTTGAAACAGTATCTCATGTAGCCCAGGCTGGCCTCGAACTCTTCATTTAACCAAGACAGCGTTGAACTCCTGATCCTCCTGTCTCCTCCCCAAGTGCTGAGATTGCAGGCATGAACCAACAGGCCCAATGCACGTGTGCGTGCTAGGAAAGCACTCCACCCCCTGAGCTTCATCCCCTCCCTACCACGACATTTTTTAAATTATTTATTTGACAGAGAAAGAGGGATTGAGAAAGAGAGAGAGAACGGGCGCATCAGAGCCCCCAGCCACTGCAAACAAACTCCAGACGCGTGCACCCCCTTGTACATCTGGCTACCGTGGGTCCTGGGGAACCGAACCTGGGCCCATTGGCTTTGCAGGCAAACACCTTAACCACTAAGCCATCCCTCCAACCCCACCACGACATTTTTACACTTGGCTTCTACCTCGCCCTAAGAGAGCTCTCATGCTATTTCCTCTTCTATAGATGCCTTCCCAATTCCAGAACGCTCACGTTCGCTTGCCTACACCTCCCGCATTCCCCAGGCAAACAGGAAGATGGCAGAACACTACCTAGTCTTCCTGGACTACCTGCCTCTTACCCTCTGAGCTGTGGCCTGTCTCATAACCTTGTCCTCAGAGTCCTTCCCGTCACCTCCTCCAGGCCCTCCCTGCATATATCCCCCCGTGGAGCTGTCCCTGGGAGGCACCTGGGCAGCCAGTCAGCCCGGGGCAGGTCACCACAATACCTGCCAGCAAGTGTCTGTCTGGATACCCAGCAAGGTGTGAACCCCCCACCAGTAGGTACCTGACATGCCACCAGGTATCAGTATAATTAGTCACTGTAATTGAACCTGAACGCAATTAATTACATAATTTTGAAGTGTTCAAGTTTAATTCCATTAGCATTACATCATGAAACCGGGGAATTACACAGGATTACCAACAAGAAGCAAATGGGAGTGAATAAGGAAACTCCGGGCTGACTCCCCGCACGTCTGAGTCGCACCCAGGGCTGAATGGCGTGGGCCCAGCGCCACGTCTGTTTTCAATAGACCTGAGGTGGGGAGTCAAGGGGGCGTCTGCTAGGGCCCACCTAGGGCAGCGTCCACACTCTGCCCCCCAGACGCTGAGGACACAGGACTGCTGGGCGCTCCGCTGAAACCAGACACTTCCTTATGACCACTTCCTCCCCAGACACTCCCCTCCCATGGCTGCTGCATCCCAGCCATAGATTCTGACGCCCTGTGGCACCCAATCAAAATGCCACACATCTGCCCTATTTCTCTATGGCCTTGCCCCCAAAATGGCAGATCTTGAGCCGGGCGTGGTGGTGCACACCTTTAATCCCAGCACTCGGGAGGCAGAGGTAGGAGGATCGCCGTGAGTTCGAGGCCACCCTGAGACTCCATAGTGAATTCCAGGTCAGCCTGGGCTAGAGTGAGACCCTACCTCGGAAAAAAAAAAAAAAAAAAGGCAGATCCGAGTGCATTCAATCTGGGATGGCCACTGGCCCGGCCTGGCTTTCTCTGTCTCTCCCACATGGAGATTTCGACGTCCTTCCTCCAGGTCCATCCCTCATGTCCTCTCCTTACAGGCACCCTTCCTATGGGCTTCTGGGAGGATTCTTTAGGATGCGCATATGAGCCTTGAATTGTCCCTCTTCGATTTAGAAATAGGTTGCTTCTCAGGACTTCAGAAAACAGAAATGATTCGTTCCACGGTCCTGCTACCGGCTCTGCTCTCTCCCTAAAACCCTGAGTTCGCGTACTCACACTGCGTCATGTTTTCTGCCTCCCCGGCAAAATGAGTTCCTTAAGGGGCAAGAATCCCCTGCTGTTCTAGAACACAGCCCTGCCTAGCACACAGGAGATAACCTCTGAACACTAGGACTGGGGAACCGCTCAGTGGATAAGGTACCTGATACTTGAGCGTGAGAGCCCGAGCTCAGATTCCCAGGACCCATTTAAAACTCCGGCAGCCAGGCAGGCACAGCGGCTCACACCTTTGACCTCAGCACTCAGGAGCCTAAGGTAGGAGGAGTGCCATGAATCTGAGGCCAGCTTGGGCCACTGAGACCCTACACAAGGGGCGAGGCAGGAGGGGGTTGGGGGACAATGTCAGGCATGGTGGCACAAGACTGTAAACCCAGCACTGGGTTGGTGAGCTCTGGGTTCAACAAGAGAGCTTGTCTCAAAAACTAGAGTGGGTAGCCGGGCGTGGTGGCGCACGCCTTTAACCCCAGCACTCGGGAGGCAGAGGTAGGAGGATCACGGTGAGGCCACCCTGAGACTACAGAGTGAATTCCAGGTCAGCCTATGCTACAGCGAGACCCTACCTCGAAAAACCAAAAAAATTAAATTAAATTAAATTAAATTAATAAATAATAATAAAATAAAGTGAATAGTAATTGGCAAAACACATGACATCAACCTCTACCCTCCACATGCATAGACACATGCATCCCTACACCCACACACAAACACACATACATGCACACATACACAAGCAAAAAATAATAATAGCAGTGCTGAATGCTAACTAACCAAGTTGTTGGAGGAAGAAGCAGAGCCCATTCCTCGGGATGCCACCCTGTGTCAGACCCCCTGTCCTTCACAGCCCGAAGCCTAGGGACAGGCTGCCCTGTAACCCCAAACCAGAGGACCAGGGTCGTATCCCATTGGTATTCTAGGAGTGTCGAAAGGATCTGGGCCTGTCAGGCACCATGTGATATGCTCAATAAATGAGGGCACAAATATCCCTGACAGTCTATGGAAAACACTAGTCACTTTCCAAACAAACAAAACAGTAAATAATTCTATGCAACCAGTTATTTGTATGACCAACACATTTTTTAAAACACAAAGTGTCTCTTCAAATTTATAATTTTATAACAAATCACACTGTGACCAAAAAATAACGATCATCTTCTGAATCCCATCACTCAAAAGCTGTTTTTCAATGTTTGGCAATTCACCAAGAAACATGAGATCTACAGAGTGTCAATGTGACCAGGCTGCTTCTCTGAGGACAGATGGGCACGCACACACCTCTCACAAAGTCAGTTTCCTGCTGCACACACACCTCGCCGCCTTTCTGGGAGCTGAGAACGGACCCCATGCTGCCCGCGGACAGCGGGGGACCTGCCTGGCTCTGAGTCCAGGATCACCGAGTACTGTATTCATCCGATGCCCGGGGTCAGGAAAGGGTGGCTCTGACCTCGACCAACACAGGGTTAAACACAGCAGTCCAAATAGCAGCTCCCCCCCCACCTCCCCGACACAGGGCAGTGCAGGCCTCTTCCCTGGACCCTTATTAGTTTCCCCAAAACCCTTCCAGCTCATCTGCCTCATCCCTACATGCAGAGAGGCAAGGCGGTAAGAAGGGGGTCTGTGGTGGTTTGATTCAGGTGTCCCCCATAAACTTAGGTGTTCTGAATGCCTGGTTCCCAGCTGATGGAGGTTTGGTAATTAACACCTCCAGGAGGCAGTGTGTTGTTGGGGGCGGCTTATAGGCTTTGTAGCCAGTTTCCCCTTTGCAAGTGTTTGGCACAATCTCCTGTTATTATTGTCCACCTTATATTGGCCAGGAGGTGATGTCCACCCTCTGCTCATGCCATCGTTTTCCCTGCCATTGTGGAGCTTCCCCCTCAGGCCTGTAAGCCAAAATAAACCTTTGTCCCAGAATCTGCTCTTGGTTGGGTGATTTCTACCAGCAATGTGAACCGGACTGCAACAATAAAGTGGTACCGAGGAGTGGGATTGCTGCTAGACACCTGACTGTGTGGCTTTGGCCTTTTGGAGCTGATTTTCAAAAGGAATGTAGAAGGATTTGAAACCTTGGCCTAAGAGACGCCTTGCAGTGCTGTAAGTACAGCTTGATGGACTATTCTGGTCAGAACTGCAAGACCTGAATGCAGTAAGAACATAGACTGTGAGGTTTGGCTTGTGAGGGTGAGAAAGAGCTTGGCTTGGACTGGGCTAGCAGTTTGGGTGGGAACCTTGCGGTTATCCCCGTGTCCTGAGAAGTTATGCAGGGTTGCTTTGTGTAGAAATGAACTGGTGTGAGCAGAGGGATATGGCACAGAAAGGGAAAAAAAAAAAAATCTTTGGGCCTAAACTGCTGCCCGTTCACCTGCAAATTGTTTTGAGAGAGAACAAGTATTGAGATTGGGCCGGCTGACCTGCACTGGGGCAACAGGAAGAATGGAGGGGCCCGAGTGCTCAAGGAGTGTCCTGTTCTTCAAAGTCTGCTTTATTCCCCCCTGGTATTGTAAAGTATAAGAAATGCAGGAAAGATAGCTGGGCATGGTGGCGCACGCCTTTAATCCCAGCACTCGGGAGGCAGAGGTAGGAGGATCACCGAGAGTTTGAGGCCACCCTGAGACTACATAGTGAATTCCAGGTCAGCCTGGGCTAGAGTGAGACCCTACCTCGAAGAAAAAAAAAAAGAGAGAGAGAAAAGAAAGAAATGCAGGAAAGAGAGGGTCATTGAGTTTGCAACACGGTCTTGTGTTTTGGAAACGGCCATGGGCAGTGTGAAGCAGGTTTGCTGGTTGCCTGCATGGAGACCCCATGGGGCCATGAAGATGGACCGTGGGTTGCAGTGCAGACCCAGTGGAGACGCTGGGACCATGAGATGGCTGCTAAGGAGAGCTGCCGGCCCCAGATGAAGTTTTTCAGGACTGTGAGTAAGTAGCCTAGCTGGAGGGGTGGAATTGGAACTCGAGACTTGTTACTGGTTAGAATTATCAGACTTGGAGATTTGTCACTGATTAGAGTTGTTGGATTTGAAATTACAGAGCTTGATGTTTACCCTGGTTGTTTTAAATCTTGTATTGGCTGAATGTTTCTTTACTATGCCCAATGCCATCTTTTGCAGTGTGAATATTTATTCTGTGCCATTATGGGTTTGGGGGGATTTTTGTTTTTGTTTTTGGTATTATGGCTCAGTTAAACTTTGGATTATGGGGATGCCTGAACATCATTGGGGTTGATAAAAACTATGGGGACTTTTAAAGTTGGGTGAAAACATTGCGTTTTAAATCATGTATGATTATCAATTTATGGGGGCCAGGGACGGAATGTTGTGGTTTGATTCAGGTGTCCCCCATAAACTTAGGTGTCCTGAATACTAGTCTCCCCAGCTGACAGCAATTGGAAATTAACGTCTCCTGGAGGCGGTGCAAACCTGACTGTAACAGGTTCCTTATTAGTGCCCTATAGCCAGTGGGTAACATTTGCTGGCTAGAGTTATCGTGGCTGGAGGTCTCGGTGGCAGTGAATCTACACCTAGCAAGTGGCCAGGTTCCCCAAGGTGTTTCCCTGAGGCCGTCTGCCATACCCTGCTTCAATCTCCAGCTGCTCAGTGACTCACACCCACCCCAAGCTCATCTCGGGCACCCTCTGAGCAATGTCCATTCTGAGTCCGCACGTGGCCTCCCGGTGGTTTCAGCTGACAGTGCACCTCCCCACACAGCTGGGATCTGCACAGCCCCCCAGGGCTTCATGTAGTCACCACACAAGAAACGAAGGGCCTAAACCAGGACCTAGCCAAGGTCAGTGCCCAGGAAATGAGACCTGGTTAGGGAGGGGGTGGACAATTAAAGTCACTGCTTGTCACCAGTACACATGAACTGGCCACATTATGTGGATTTGGTCCTATGAGCCATGTGTCCTTTCCATCCTGCACGTCCTATAACCTAACAGCCCGGCCCTGGCTAGATCCAGAGCTGGGAAAGTTAAGATGAGGGGAACAAAAGGTTCTGCAGTTAAAATTAAATATTGGGTTCAAGCCGGGCATGGTGGCACATGCCTTTAATCCCAACATTCAGGAGGCAGAGGGAGGAGGATCACTGTGAGCTCAAGGCCAGCCTGAGATTACATGAGTTCCAGGTCAGCCTGGGCTAGAGGAAGACCTCCTAATTTGAAGGGGGAAAAATGTATTTATTGGGTTCAATCCCCAGCACCTCAAAAAAAAAAAAAAAAAAAAAAAAAAAAAAAAAAAAAGCACTTGCTACGCAAGCCTAGCAATACTGGTTCAGCTCTCCAGAACCCAGGTAAACCCGGAGGTGGCAGCTTACACCTGTAATCTCGTGCCTACAGTGAGATGGGAGGCAGATGTGACAGAGGAGTCCCATCAGCCCACAGGTGCACAGCAGTGACAGAGACCCTGCCTCAAACAAGGTGGAAGACAAGGACTGACACCCAAGGCTGTCCTGGGACCTGCACACATACAGATACACACAGATCTGGTGTTAAAGATCTGCGGAGGGGGAAGAGAGGCAGGGGACGGAACTCGGGGCCTCCCACAGAGAGGGCAAGCACTCGATGGCTGAGCTACATCCCCAGCTCAGAAATGCAAAATTCTCGGGCACTAATGAAACCCCAACAAAACCCACCACAGGCTCCAAACTCCAAGTCTCTCCCAACTTCAGCCTCAGTCATTTGTCCAAATGCTCAAGGAGAATTCTTACGGGGCCTCTCAACCCCTTGAAGGTTTTCTACCCATCCCTCGGACCCCATATTCTCCCACAAGAAGCACGGCCTCCCGCTCCCGGCAGTTCCTCCTCCTACCCTGCCCCCCAGTAGCAGGCCACACTCTGCATTGAGCAAGCCTACCTCTCTCCCCCACCCCCCGCCCCCCCCAACATCCCTGCTTCCCCAGACCCATTTGAATGCTTGTACAGCCAGACAATGACATCACCATCACAAAAATATCCTAGGTACTTTCTTGGACCTAATGGAAAAGTGAAAGCACGCAGACTATGAAGGCCACTGCTCTGCAGCGGGGCTGGCTGGCTGCCAAGCCCATGCAAAACCTTCTGGGGAGCTGGCTAGGGTGACACACATTCCTCCAGCGCAAAGCTGAGCCGCTCTTGCTCTGCGTTCTCTCTGGTATTTGTTGGGCTCGGAAAATTAAACAGCAAGTGCTTTCCTGGTTCCAGTGGGGAAGTGTCTTCCCTTCCAGGCTGTAAGTAGATTCAGAAAGAATCCCTGTCAAAGAATTGTTCTGTACAATTCTATTTTTACAATGTGGACTTCAGTGAACACCAAGGACCCTAGAGAGGAGGACCCTCAGGAAAACAGGGGCAAGGGGTGAGAGGATACAAGATTATACCCTATGTAAAAAAATATATATGTAAGTAAAAAGGAGCTGGAGAAATGGCTTAATGGATAAGACACTTGGCTGCGAAGCCTAGGGACCCAGGTTCAATTCCCCAGGACCCACGTAAGCCAGATACACAAGGGGGCACATGCATCTGGAGTTCATTTGCAGTGGCTGGAGGCCCTGGTGTGTCCGCTCTCTACCTGCCCCTCCCTCTGTGTCTCCCACCAGTAAATAAATAGTGAAAAGAATGTGACTTTCTGGGTGGGGAAGCTAGGGATACAAACACCGTCAGAACAGCTTGCCTAGCAGGCATGAAGCAATCATGGGTTTGATCCCCAATACTATTTTTACAAGGTGAATATTGAGGGGCTGGAGAGATAGCTCAGTGGTTAAGCCACTTGCCTTCAAAGCCTAACAGCTTGTGTATCTCCAGTATCCATGTAAAGCCAGACATACGCACAAAGTGGTAGATACATCTGGAGTTTGTTTACAGTGGCTCCAAGTCCTAGCATCTTTCTGTCTCTTTATCTCTCTCTCTCTCTCTCCTTGCAAATACTTACTTTATTTGAACCAATCTACTCAAAGAAGAAATTTAATGATAAGAATACAAATGAAACATTCATTTAGTAAGTTTCCAAACAGAAGACATTTTAATAGCATTTTCCTACCTTCCACAATATTAAGTATCAGGTTTGGGTTGGTGTGAACCCCACTAGTTAGTGCTTGCCTCGCATGGAAAAGGTCCTTAGGGTTAACCTCTAGTACTGCAAAAATTGAAAAATGGGAATAGGGAGATGATTCAGTCTGTAAAGCACCTTTCCTGCAAGCATAAGTGCTAAAGTTTGGTCCCCAGATCCCACGTTTTAAATATTTTTACTTATTTCAGAGAGAGAAAAAAAGTCAGGTAGAGAATGACCACACCAGGACCTCCAGCCACTGGAAATGAACTCCAGACGCATGCACCACCTTGTGCATTGGCTTACATGGGTTCTGGGGAATTGAACCTGAGTCCTTAGGCTTCCCAGGCAAGCATCTTAACTGCTAAGCCATCTCTCCAGCCCAGATCCCATGTTTAAAAAAAAAAAAAGAAAATGATGGGCATGGTGATCCCAGCAATGAGGAGGTGATGACAAGCAGATCCCACACATATGCATGCACACACACATTCCTAACACATAAGTGCAGCCACACACACAAAGACACACAACACACACAAAAATAAATAAATAAAAAAGAATCAAGTTTGCATTCTTAACTTTTGGGAGTTTCACAGCAGAGCACCAAGGGGTTGTCCTCTAAGAGAGGCCACAGCCCTCAGGGAGCACTTCCGAAATGTTCAGAGCCCCAGGACACAGCCTGACAGGAGGTCTGTGGTCCTGTGGGGTCAGGATAACCAGATGCTGCTGTGGGTACAGTGGGCATGGTGGCACACGCCTTTAATCCCAGTACTTGGGAGGCAGAGGTAGGTGGATCATCATGAGTTCGAGGCCACTCGGAGACTACATAGTGAATTCCAGCTCAGCCTGAGCTAGAACAAGACCCTACCTCAAAAAAAAAAAAAAAAAAAAAAAAAAAAAGCCCGCATGCCTTTAATCCCAGCACTTGGGAGGCAGAGGCAGGTGGATCACTGTGAGTTTGAGGTCAGCCTGAGATTATATAGTGAATTCCAGGTTAGCCTGAACCAGAGTGAGACCCTATTTCAAAAAAACAAAAAGCCAGGCATGGTGGCTCACGCCTTTAATCCCAGCACTCAGGAGGCAGAGGTGGGAGGATTGCCATGAGTTGGAGGCCACCCTGAGACTCCACAGTGAATTCCAGGTCAGCCTGAGCTAGAGTGAGACCCTACCTTGAAAAACCAAAAAAAAAAAGAAAAAGAAACACCATAGGAGGAAGCCAAAGCTTGAGGGTGAGCCCCCAAGCCCGCCAGTCACCCTATAAACATTCTGTTTGAAAGTGTGCTCCCCACACCTGGCCTTCTCTGTCTATTATTCCCCACCATTAGATTCCCGTAGGCTTTCTGTAGCTGTCTCAGGCCTGAGTGTGGCCATCCTGCCCACTTCCACCCAGAGCCACTCCTCCAGGGAGGAAGCACAGGGGAGAAGGAGAAAGGAATGCATGAAATCAAGTCAGACACCGGGGTGTGTATAGAGAAGAGTCTAGCAAGAGAATTTCACAGAATAAGCAAGATTCTGGGGTTGCTCTTGCTGGTATGAAAGGTTTAAGCCCAGTAGAGAAAGACACCCATCAGGAACTGTCTACCAGCCTGGGGAATGTGGTCTCCAGCCGGGGCCGGACTAAGCCGCCGTGGATGTTTGTGGACAGGCAAGACATGATGAAATCAACGGTTGGGTAGATTTATCTGGCAGCCAAATCTATAATGCATTGTGACCTGCTTTGAACAGCCAGTTTAAAAAAAAAAAAAACAAAAAAAAAAAACGTTGTTGTTGTTTATTCTTACTTATTTGAGTGCAAAAGAGAGAGAAAGAGGCAGAGAGAGAGAGACAGAGAATGGACACGCCAGGGCCTCCAGCCACTGCAAACAAACTCCAGATGCATGCGCTCCCTTGTGCATCTGGCTAACATGGGTCCTGGGGAATCAAGCCCTGAACCGGGATCCTTAAGACTTCATAGGCAAGCGCTTAACCGCTAAGCCATCTCTCCAGCCCCTGAGCAGCCAGTTTTAAAACAAGCAAAGGTTGCACCTAGAAAATACTTGGATCTTACGTCAATAAACAGCCCCAAAAGTAACTGCATCTGCACATAAAAAAAGACTTCATTAAGGTAACAGCACTTTGCAGGATGACAGCATAATTATGTATCAACACGGAGCATGTAAAAACAATCTCAAACCACTTCTAACTCCCCTGACAATGACCTTCAACCATAACCAGTAATAATCCTTCCTTTCCCAATCCCACACCATACTGACAAACTGTGGTACCGGGGCTGAGGACAGGATGGAGAAAAGAGAAGGAACTGGGGCTGGAGAGATGGCTTAGCTGTTAAGGCGCATGCTGCAAAGCCTAGGGACCCAGGTTCAATTCTCCAGGTCCCACGTAAGCCGGATGCACATGGTGGTGCATGCAGTGGCTGGAGGCCATGACACGCCCATTCTCTCCCCCGACCCTGTCTCTAATAAATAAAAATAAATCTTAAAAAAAAAAGAGAAAGAAAGAAGGAACTGTTTTCCCTTTAGAATGGACAGCATGGTCTAGCCTGCCAAAGTGCTCGGCCACTTCGTGGGTCCTCTGTGGCCAACAGTCACCTGGAGGAGGCGTCTTGCACCAGCCTCGCTTGGCTTCCCGTCTGGCTCCTGGATCCCATACTTGCCTACCGAGCAGAAACACGATTCCAACTTGAACCTGTCTCCCACTTGGCTGGATGATGTGGGAGCATGCACTATTATGAAAGCCAGGAGCTGAGGTATGGCAGAAATGAGCAAGTCCCCACACCAGCTTCAAGGAAAGCACTCATGGTCATGATTCTCTGTTTCAACACCCTACAGCTTGTCACATGAAATGAGACTTACAGTACACATTCCTGTTACAATTTCTTTTTTAAGTTTTTTTTAAATTATTTATTTATTTATTTACTTGAGAGAGAAGAAAAGAAAATAGAGAATGGGTGCGCCAGGGCCTCCAGCCACTGCAAACAAACTTCTTGTGCATCTGGCTTTACATGGGTTGAACCAGGGTCCTTAGGTTTTACAGGCAAGTGCCTTAACTGCTGAGCCATCTCTCCAGCCCTCCAGTTGCAATTTCTTTAAGCTGCAGCCATCTACACTCTCGATGGGGACGACCCAGAACAATATGAAATGGAACTGCACATGTTAAATTACAGTCCAACAACCATGGTGAAAAACAGTAAAGAACACAGCCAGGGACTGGAGAGATGGCTTAGCAGTTGAGCGCTTGCCTGTGAAGCCTAAGGACCCCGGTTCGAGGCTCAGTTCCCCAGGACCCACGTTAGCCAGATGCACAAGGGGGTGCACAATTCTGGAGTTCGCTTGCAGTGGCTGGAAGCCCCAGCACGACCATTCTCTATTTCTCTCTCTCCCTCTTTCTGTCTGTTACTCTCAAAGAAATAAATAAAAATAAACAAAAAGAGAACACAGCCAGGTATGGTGGTACACACCTATAATCCCAGCACTTGGTATGCAGGAGGGTCAGAAGTTCAAGGTTGGGGGCTGGAGACATGGCTCAGTGGTTAAGGCTTTTTCCTGGGAAGCCTAAGAACCCAGGTCTGATTTCCCAGTAACCATTTAGGCCAGTGGTTGTGCATGCATCTGGAGTGCATTTACAGTGGCTGGAGGCATGGTATGCCCATCCTCTCAGTCTTTCTCTCCCTCAAGTAAATAAACAGACAAATAGTTCAAGGTCATCTTTGGCTGAAAAGAAAATTCAAAACTAGTCTGAGCTACATGAAACCTTGTCCCAAAAAATGAAACAAAAAATGCATCTGTGCCATGCATAGTGGTGCACGCCTTTAATCCCAGCACTTAGAAGGCAGAGAGACAAGAGGATCACTGAATTCAAGGCCAGCCTGGGACTACAGAGTGAGGTCTTGGTCAGCCTGAGCTAGAGCAAGATCCTACCTTGAAAAAAAAAAATGCAGGTTGGAGAGATGGCTTAGCGGTTAAGCGCTTGCCTATGAAGCCTAAGGACCCTGGTTCGAGGTTCAATTCCCCAGGATCCACATTAGCCAGATGCACAAGGGGATGCACGCATCTGGAGTTCATTTGCAGTGGCTAAAAGCCCTGGCATGCCCATTCATTCTCTCTCTCTCTCCCTTCTCCTTCTCTCTGTCACTCTCAAATAAATAAAAATAAAAAAAAATTTTAAGTTTAAAAAAATGCACTTATTTCACCAGTATCTGCCACACCTTTCAGACGATTCAGAAATGGTGACTGGAGCAAAAGAATGTTTCTATTTCTGAGAACTGAAGTATTTTCCAAACATCATCCCTCCCCCTCAAAAAATTAAGTGTACAATTTTCTTGGGCAAGAATTTTCATCATATCTTTTCTTCTAAGAATCTTAAAATAATGCAGTTCTACGAATGCTTAAGTTTAATAAAAGGAGCAATGTCACAACATCTGAGGACAGGCTTGGCAGGTCAGGAGCAGGGCAAGAAACAACAGGCAGAGGTGACAGCTCGGGGCTGCCTTGCACAGGCTGAGGGTGACGCCTTAGTGGCCCTGCCTTCACCCACAGCCCCCAGGCCCTGCTGAGGTTTGCAGCTAGAGGCTGCTGAAGGCCAGGGTTTGCCATGGTGTCATTTAGTAACTTACCAAATCATTTTTATCAAAGTAATTATGACCTCCCTCAAAGCAGCCAGGAAAGTGGCAATAGCCAAAGGATTATTCACAGGTCCAAAGTAGCAATACAATCACCGGACCTAAAGTGTGTTCACGTATTTTTTGCCCTTGGTTTTAAAAACATCAAACGAGGGATGGCTTAGCGGTTAAGGCGTTTGCCTGCAAAGCCAAAGGACCTGGGTTCCATTCCCCAGGACCCACATTAAGATGATGCACAAGGGGGTGCACGCATCTGGAGTTCATTTGTAGTGGGTGGAGGCCCTGGCGCACCCATTCTCTCTCCTTCTCCCTCCCTCTCTCAAATAAATAAAAATAAAATGAAAAAAAATTTTAAATAAACTAGGGGCTGGAGAGAAAGCTCAGTGGGTAAAGTGGCAGACAGACAAGTGTGGAGGCCAGAGTTCAAAAGTGCCAGCATCCGTGTGGAGGTGGAGAGAGGATCATTCCCAGGGCTGGCTGACTAGCCAAGCTGAATTGGTGAATTCCAGGTTCAATGACAGACCCCGCCTCAAAGAATAAAGTGGAGAGATTCAGAAAGATCCCTCCACACATATACAAACACATGTACCCACAGGTACATGAATGTGCATATACACACACACACACACACACACACACACAGAATTAAGCTGTTAGAAAGCAAAACTGTCACAACTTACTACAGGGAAAAACCAAATTGAAGAAAGCATACTTTGGGGCTGGGGATGTAGCTCAGTGGCCGGTGCTTGCCTAGCCATGCTGCATGAAGTCTGGGTTTCAGTTCCCAGCAACACATAAGCCAGGCTTGGTAGAAACAGGCCTGTGATCTCAGCACTTGGGGAGCTGGAGGCAGGAGGATCAGAACTTTAAGGGCATCCTGAGTTCAAGGTCAGCCTGAACTACATGAGCCCCCCCCCACCCCATTTCAAAAAAAAAAAAAGGAAGAGGAAGAGGCAGAGAAGTGGGAGGAGAAGTGAAGGAGGAGCGGGACAGGAGGGAAAGAAGGGGAGGACAAAGGTCTAAAGACTACCTTGCGCATATGGGAAAAATAGGAAGCAGTGTATAATTTTACTTTTTTATATGCTGGGTGGACAGGATCCGAACATCTTCCATCTAGCAAAGAGCTGTCAACGCCCAAATAAATTTTTAATGACAATAAGAAAAGCATTCTGTCTCTTGCCATTTCGCAATATTCACTTAGGAAAGAGCTAATTTGTCCATTTGTTTCTCCCTTAACCAAACTGGGGAAGCCTCGCAACCATAGATAACGTCGTAAGAATCTTAACTGTATTTCCCCACTGGGCAAGTACGGCCCAGCAGAGCGGGTCTGTCAGCCCACGGGCAGGCGGTGCACTCAAGGTAATTCAGAGAGCCGACAAGCTACCTGGCAGTTCAGAGCTTAAGCTCGGCTCGTTTCCTCCGACACGGAGTGCACAAAACCACAAGCCGGGGAGACCCCTTGATTTCCACTGAGGCGGGCAGACCGCTCTGCAGAGGTGCAGCGTGCGGTGCGGGCACTCGCTGCCCAGTTCCACAAACACTTTAATAAATGAAGCAGCACCTAGTCAGTTTCACTTCATACCAGTCTCCTGCTTGGCTACGTCTTCCTGGCTCTGCAGTTTCATAAATCCCTGGCAGGGATACACAGGTCCTCCTTCCTCCCGGCCTCCTGTCTGATTGCCTTCCTCTTGGAAGGAAGACTCCCCCACACCCCGAAATCCCCACACTTCCATGGGTAAAGCCCTCCCAATCCCTCCTAGAGGGGTCTAATAACCCTGTGGCCACGAAACACACCACATACACACACCCCTACACACCCCACTTCCCATGGCCCAGGGCTCTTTTAAACACAAAATCCTTGCCAAATGCCTAGGACCTCCTACAGTAAGGGGGGGGGGGAATCAGACTAAAATAAAGCAACTGACAATCTTTAGTTTTGTACAATAATATCTTATTGGAATTTAATTACAATGAGAATTATTAAGAGATCATTTTTATTAACATTCTCCCCCCCACACACACACACACACATACACACAGTGCTGAGGATGTAACCAAGTGAGGGTTTTTCATACACTAGGTAAACAGTCCACCACTGAGTGACACCCCACACCAGCAGAAGAACCTCAATGGGGTCTGCAACAAATTAAATTAGATGTCTTTCAAAAGGAGTCGTTGGGGGCTGGACACATGGCTTAGCAGTTAAAGAGTTTGCCTGCAAAGCTAAAGGACGCAGGTTC
The DNA here is from genome assembly GCF_020740685.1 of Jaculus jaculus. NCBI lineage: Eukaryota > Metazoa > Chordata > Mammalia > Rodentia > Dipodidae > Jaculus > Jaculus jaculus. The sequence goes on along the minus strand of NC_059103.1, from coordinate 10,997,914 downwards.
GATTCCCCAGGACCCACATAAGCCAGATGCACAAGGGGGCGCATGTGTCTGGAGTTCATATGCAGTGGCTGGAGGCCCTGGCACGCCCATTCTCTCTCTCTCCCTTCCTCCCTCTCTCTCTCTCATAAATAAAATATATTTTAAAAAGAGTTGTTGGCAGTCATATTTTTAACGGTGTCCATGATAATAATTAAATACCTGTTTTAAGTTGCAACTCGGTGCTTCGAAGCTGCTTTAGGGGTGGCACAAATGAGGCTGAGAGCAGAGGTTTCCCTCAATTCCAGCTCTCTTCCTGTGCAGACTCACCTTTCCCTTCTCAGACACTGCTGTCCCCCCCAACAACTCTGAGAACCCCACAACGAGCAGCATGTGATGGTCTGTGCCTGTTACCCTAGCATCTGGGAGGCGAGGTAGGATTGCTGAGAGTTCGAGGACAGCCTGGGCTACAGAGTGAGAGCCTGTCTCAAATTAGATAGATAAAGCCATAGGTGGATGGATGGATGATAAAACAGGCGTGGTGGCACATGCCTTTAATCCCAGCATTTAGGAGGCAGAGTAGGAGGATTGCCTTGAGTTCAAAGCCAGCCTGAAACTACAGAGTAAGTTTCAGGTCAGCCTAGGCTAGAGTGAAACCCTACCTCGAAAAAAAACAAAAAAATTTTTAAAAATTTTGTGGCAAAAAGAATGTAAGAGCCAAAGGAAAGGTACCACTCCTTACTTACAACTGCCCAGACAGAATTTGGCCTCAATATCCAAGACCTCGTAGTGCTTAGCAATACCTACACAAGACCCTCATAATAGGAGAAAAAGATGATGACATCAAATTAAAAGAGAGACTGATGGAGAAGATATGACGGAGAGCAGAGTTATGAAGGGGAAAGTGGCGGGAGGGAAATACCATTGTTTGTTGTCTGTAAGTATAGAAGTTGTCAATTTATATATATATATATATATATATATATATATATATATATATATATATGTGTGTGTGTGTGTGTATATGAATGTAATTTTTTATAAAGGTAGATGACAGGACAGATAGAAAGTAGGGAGGGGGTGCTGGGAGGATGGCTCAGCAGGTAAAAGCACATGCTACACACTCAGGCCTTTGAGAGCCTATTTTGTCCTAAGTTTGATTCCCCAACACCCATGTAAAAAGGAAGCATGGTCACATATACCTATAACCCCAGTCCTTCAGTAAGCACAGACTGGAGAATCACTGGGGTTCTCTGGTCAGCCAGTCTGACAGAAAACAAGAGAGCTCAGGGTTCAGTGACAGACTGTCTCAAGGAAACATGCAGATGAGTGAGAGGACACCTGTGTCCTCTGACCTCCACATGGGGCACACACATGTGCATACACCAAACATACATACATACAACACCACATGTAAATACGCACACACAATTTTGTTTTTAGTGTAGGTCTGAGCCCAACTCAGTAAAGCCAAAACATAGAGCAGGAACGAGAGGTCAAGCTGCTCTTCAAAACAAATCCAACATCTACACCTGCCAGAAAACCCAAGTTAGAACACAGAAAAATGAAAAGAAAAGAAAAGAAAAGAAAAGAAAAGAAAAGAAAAGAAAAGAAAAGAAAAGAAAAGAAAAGAAAAGAAAAAGGCTGCCTGGTAGCTTTTGAGAACACTGTCTGAAAACTAGAACAGGAAAAATGATGGACAACTCAGAAAGCCTCCACCATTAGCACTTTATTGGCATATGTACAAAAGCTTACGTGTGGAAAGAACAGCACTTTCAGGGAAAGTGACGGGTCTGAGTATAAATCATTATCACATAATAATATCTAACTTGTATGTTGGGGGGGGAGGAACTAGGAAATCAAAAGTCATGAGTGAATTCACAGTTTCTTTGCTATGAAGGTTAGATGACAAGAGGCAGTAAATCACGTGTCCCATGGTATCAGTGGCAGTCTTTTCACGAGCATCCACGTCCTCAAATCCCCAGCGTGACCAGTACGAACAGGTGAGCAGTAGTGGGGCACAGTGAGAGATACCGGGGGCCCCCTCTTCAAATAGTGCTGGCAAAATGAATAACAGCTAGTAAAAAGTGTCCCTAGGTTTGGCTATGGGAAGACTCAAATGCTAGAGTCCAAGAATTCCACATGTTTCCAATTAGATTCCAGAATTGCTTGAGTGTTTAAACTACATTCGCTTGCTACTTACACAAAACAAGTCTTCCGGGTTTTTTGAACATTTTAAATATGTTAAAATAAGATTAAGGGTCTGGTTTAAACAATCATGGGCAGGGAAATTTCAGCTGAAACCAAAACTATCTCCCAGCAGCCGATAATAGAACTTCAGACAAAACAAAAAGACTAGGGAGACACATTTCTGCCTAGGATAGTAACTAATAAAAAAAAAAAAAAAATCAGACTTAGGGAGGGCAATTAGATGTTTAAAGGTATGTATTAAATTTCAAATAGGTTTTAAATAATTCTTACAGTCCCTTACGATCCCATATAGTAAAATAAGTCTTAAGGTAATTTGACGTAGCATTTTTGTTATAGCCCAGTAGTTTCATCTTTTATATATGTGAAGTTCACTTGCGCCGATGATAGATGAGGAAAACAAGGGCAGGAACTAAGTCTAAAGTTCTGTAAGGTTTTTGCATGATAAAATTTCTCCCAGAAACTGAATGTATAATTTCTGCTAACAATTCTATCCTTCCTTCATTTTACTATTGAGCTGAAGAAAAAAAAAAAATCTAGATTTTTCTATCTCCAGTCTTGCTTGCTCTCAGATTGTCAGTGGGAGGCGAACCCACCCACGGCGGTGGCTGGCTTGTCTTCATTAATAACAGAGAAGGGTCTTTGGTTGACCAGACAGCAGGTTAGCTAGGTAGATTGTAAGAGAATAACTCCTGAGAGGACGAGGCTGTTTACCCCCTTTCCAGTTGCCCTGTGTTAACTATTGACACAAGACACAAGACATTGGAGACGCTGGCCAAAGGGCCTTGGCGCACCAACTGCATTGAGAGCTACTTCATTAATTTTATCCTAGCACTGACTTGTGCCTTTAAAAAAAAAAAAAAAAGTTTCGCCCCAGCAAAAACTTTAACCAGTTGATAATAATCCTTCCCACACCCAGTCTCTAAGACACCCATATTAAAAGAACCAAGACAAGAAAAATAAGAGCTCTCGCGTCATTTGTTTATTTATTATCCTATCAAAGGCACTAGCTGGGATATTTTAATTGAAATAATAGACTTATTGTGGGGAACAGGCTTGGGATGCTGGTACAATACACACACTTCCACAAAAAGCAACCAAAAACTGACTTACAGCAAAACTGAAATTAATCTCTGAATGCAAAAGAAAAAGACTAATTTTAATGAAAGTTTACTTTTTGCATTAGATTCTTCAAGGGTAACAGGGGTCACGTTACGGAATATGCCCCAAAGGGAAGTTGGCCACCAGCAGGCCCTCATTCCCCCCAAAACCCCAAGCTCCCCCTAACACAGGGCCAAGTTACATAGGCTTGTTTTAGAAAGTGTCCTCTTTTCAAACATGTATTTCAGAGATAAATTCATACAACGGTGTTTTCTTTATTTAAAAAGAAAGAAAGAAACTTGGGTTTTTACAAGTCTGGGATAAGGGCGAAACTTGTTCAACTACTGTTAACCACGCAAGGCACTGAAACTTGCCCAGTGCAAGCCTCGGGGACTAGAGAGGAAACCTGCCCGTCTTCAGAACCACTGGTCTGAGCATCCATCCGCTCCAGGTCCCGAGGCGAACTCAAGACCCAGGAAGCAGGGGATCAGTGCAGCCCTAGCTCCCCAGGACGCTGCAGGGGCGCAGGGCCAGGCCAGACTGAACCCAGACCCGCCGCTCTCCACCCTGGGTCAGTCTCGCTGAGTACTGGGAGGCCTCTGCAGTTCCGCAGCGAGCACAGACCTCCACTGGTTCTCAGGCTACTGGATCTCGGAGTAAGAGGTTCGGGAAAGGTGAGAAGATGAAGCCTAATGAATTCTCGCTCCTACTGCGGTCTTAACTAACTCCTGTTAACATCTGTGCAAACAGACAGGACCCCCAAACAGACCACCAACTCAAAAGCCCCCCCCTACATTCCAGAGCAAGGTCCAGTCAGGCCTTACACTTGAACTTTGGCATTCCAGGCTCAACCGACACCTTCCAACACGCCAGGCAGTAGCATAGTTAAAATCGCCTAAGGCCAAGTCCTTATCTACCAAAAGGCAAAAGGCGCTCAGTCACAAGAAGGAGCTTAAAGAAAGGATTTTGTTTGTTGTAGTTTTTAGGAGCAACAAAAAGTTCATGTAAGTAATCTGTAAGGGAAACTTTCAATAGCTTCCTAGAGCCAAAAGGTTAAAAGTCCCCATGATCCCCCAGAGGAAAGCTAATCTGTGGGGAAGGGGGGAAGGCTATGTACATCAAGTTCATAAAATCTAATAACTTTGGACACCAAATCATTTCCTGGAATGCTGAAAACAAGAAACCTCATTGACGCTAAACAAGGACGTCCCGTTTAGAAAGACAAGGGGGTGAGGAGGGGGGAATCAAGCTTTGTTTCTTTAAAACTCCACGACGGGTTTTATGGTAAGCACAGGAGTTAAATTATGGTAAAAGGAAGCTATTTTTACTAAAACAGGGTGGACCAATTTATCAAAAATGCCATTTGGCTACGTTCATTACATTCAGGAATCTGATTTACACAATAGACACTTTGCAGCAATCCATTTTAGTCAATACATACTTCTTTAAGTTTTAATCTTATCGGAAATACATACTTCGCCTAGTCTTCTTTCTTCTACTTCAGCGGGAAATGGGAGGAAATTTCATAACCAGTGGTCTGCTTAATAATTCTCACGTGGGCCAGGGCATAAAGACACATACAACCAAAGTTACCAGACTCCTCCACTTAACGTAGGTTTTAATCCGATCGCCTTCGCTTCATACAAGCCCACGATGTGGCAGTCATGTCTGTTTCAGACCCCCTTAAGGGGACTGTCATCTGGGTTAGGAAAGTTCACCCAAGTTCACGTTCCAGCACACTTTAGAGATAGGAGCAGCAGCAGCTCCCTAGAGACGCTGCGGGGGGGGGGGGAGGAAGGGAACCCCTACAGAGTTCAAGTCGGCTCTGGATCTCCCTCTCTCTCTCTCTCTCTCTCTCTCTCTCTCTCTCTCTCTCTCGGCACAAGACTGTCCCCCTCCCTCTCCCGTGTCCCCAAGGCTCACTTGAGCTGCGGGTTCACTCGCCGCTCACCTTCAACTTGGCTCCGGCTACGCACAACATCCACCTGGCAGAGTCCCGGGGCTGTCCAGGAGCCGCGAGCGCAGAGCTGGCACGTTCGGGGCGGACCCCGAGGGCGCACAGCTCCTCCAGGCGGGGGGTGGCAGACGGGCACGCGTCCCCTGGGCACGCCGGCAGCTCAGTCACCGCACAGGGAAGCGCGGCACCATCCCTCGGCAGCTCGGAAGGACCACGGTCCTGCTCGTCCCAGTCTAGCAAGGCCCGGGGGACGTTGCTTTCGAGAACCCGGCCCGAGAAAGCATCACCGAGCGGACCTGCAGCGCGCTCCATAGCGCCTGCAGAGAAGGGGGACAGGAATTGGGGTGGGGGGGTGGAGGGGAGGGGGAAAACGGGACCCCAGGGGAAGAGGTGGAGCAGACGAGTGGAGCAAGCGACGGGTCACCAGGCTGGGAAAGGGGGTGTCCCCGAGGTCCACACAGAAAACCGGTGACCCGTGAGAAAAAAAAAAAAAGCGCAAAGTTAGGAGCCTTCCTCCCGCACCCTTCCAAAGCAGTCAGTCCCAAGACTCCACAACGCCCCCCCAACACCCCAGTCTCCACGTTGCCACCAACTGCTAAGTTTCCCCCAAAGCGCTCCCCACGGGAGAGAAACGATTCGATCCCCCCCCCCTTTACACACACTCCCTTCTCCCAAACCCCCGTGCGCCAAGGGGGGGGGGGGGGAAACACAGCCAGATCCACAGCCACTCACACACAAAAGCGTGGACGACTTGCGGGGTTGAACGGGGTCACCCCACACGACACTACGGCCGGGGACATCAGGGGGTCCATCACCCCGTTACGAACCCCTTCCTCTTTATACTGCCTACTGACAAACGCAGCCAAGACACACTGGGAAGTTTAACCCTGTTGGGGTGGCAACCTCGCAGAGAGCGAGAGATGGTGACCTGCACCAAGGGGAGCTGGCTATGCCAACTCCCGGGATTCCCAAGTCGCCCGGCCGGAGCCGGGTCAAGGCCGCCGCCGCCGCCACCACCACCGCCGGTGGCCGCTCTGACCCTCCCCGGAGCCGGCGGCACCACAGCGCCACCAAGCCCGGGAGCTCCGGCGCGCCGGCGGGCAGTGGCAGTGGCGACGGCTCCTGGTGGAGAAGCAAAAGCGCTTCAACACCCCCCCAACACACACACACACACACACATACACACACACACACACACACACACACTGCAACTCCCCAGAAAACTTTCCCCGGGAGGAGGAAGAGGTGGGGAAGGGGGGGGGGACACAGACGCGCACAGGACGACACCACCCGGGAGAGAGGGTGAAAAAAAAAATAAATAAATTCACAAGACACCCCCTCTAAGCACCACCAACCGCTACGATGATGAGTTACCCCGCCAAAGCCCCTTCTTTTAAAAGAAAAAAAAATTAATAATTTTATTTTTTGCACGCGCGCGCCCCCTCCAGCAGCCGCACCGTGGGGTATGGGGTGTGTGTGTGTGTGTGTGTGTGTGTGTGTGTTTTGGGGGGGTGAAGAGACGGGGACGAAAACCATCCTTTTATCCCCCCTTCCCCGTCCTGCGGAGTCCCATGGTGGCGATGGGGCGACGCGGGGACTCCGCTGGGAGGAGGAGGAGGAGGGCAAGGCGAGGTGAGGGGTGGAGGTGGTGGGGGGGGACAGACATGGTGGTGGTGGTGGTGGTGGTGGTGGAAGGGGGGTGGACAGCGGTGCCGGTGGTGGTGCTAAAGTAGTGGTGGCGGCGGCGGCGGCGGCGGCTCCGGCGCCATCTTGGGCTGATCGATGAATTGAACAAAGAGGATCAATGTCTGATCAAGCGAGTTTTATCAATGAGAGACGAGTGAGCCGGCGGAGGGAGTCGTCCCCGAGTCGGGCTCGGTTCATTCCTCCGCTTACCCTTCTCCTTCTTCCCCGCTCTCAGCACAGCCCCCCCTGATGGCCTGAGAGTCTCCAAGTAAACCGGTCTCTCTCTCCCTCCCTCTCTCCCTCTCTCTCTCTCTCTCTCTCTCTCTCTCTCTCTCTCTCTCTCTCTCTCTCTCCCCCCACCCTGCACTTCCCTCCCCGCCTCCCCGACACACGCACACACACATATACACACACACGCGCACACACACACACACACACACACACACACACGCTCCCTCGCCCGCCTCCGCCAGAAGCCACCGAATGGCTCGCAGCCCTCAACCCCCCGGGCGCCGGGCCGAGCGCCGAGAGAAGCCTGACCTGCAGCTGCTGTAAATCAAAGCGCTTCCAATATTGAAACATCGATCCCACATTGGCCGCCATCTTGAGACATATTGAGACGGAGTTGAGAGGCTGATAGAGAGGGGGCTGGAGTTCAGGAGCCGCCAGGAGGCAGCAAGCCGGGGCGGCGCCAAAACCCGGCCTGGAGCCCGGCCTACCGCCTCCAACCCGGGGCGGACGCGGACTCCCTTCTCTTCTTCTCCCCCATCCCCCCCCCCCCAACCACCGCCGCCGCCGCCGCCGCCGCCGCCGCCGCCGCCGCCACCCCACCCCACCCCCCGCCGCCGCCGCCGCCGCCGCCGCCGCCAACCCTCCTCCTCCGCTCACGGCGGCGGCGCCTCCTCCTCCTCCTCCTCCTCCTCCTCCTCCGTCATCGTCGCTTCCAGCAGGGCCAGAGACCCCCCCCACACACACCTCCAAGTTGGAGCCGTCGTCCCCCCTAAGGCAACGGGACGCACACCCCACCGACACCTTCACCCACCGACCCACCCACCCACCACCACCCTTCCCCGGCGGCTGGACGCGCGCCACGCTGTCTCTTGCGACGCACACCACCTCCCCTGACCCCCGCGACCCCGGGCTCTCCCTTTTCCTCGCTCCCTCCCCTCCGCGGATGCGCGCGCACGCGTGTGTGTGTGTGTGTGTGTGTGTGTGTGTGTGTGTGTGTCCCACCCACCCACCATCCCCTCGGGGTCTCCAGCATAACCCCCACCCACCCACTCACTCCCCGGCGTGCGGGCGGTCCCTGCGATCCCCCGCCTCGAGGGGGCGCTGCGGGACGACGGCGATGTCTCCACTGGGACGGGACCGGGACGGGGTAGGGGGGGAAAAAGGGGGGTCCTCAAGGGAGGACCTCCGGGAAGTGGGGAAGGGGATCCCCGCTTCACCTCCAATGCACCCCTCCACCACCACCATCCCCAGGGTTAATCGAGGTGGTAGCTTCAAGCTTGGCTGGGTGGGGGGGTGGAGCAGCCGGGTGGGGTGCAGAGGCCTTTTTTTTTTTTTCCTTTTTCTTTTCTTTTTTTTTGAAAAGTGCGCTCGGGGCACGCGGAGCCCCTTCGCGCCCGGAACTCAGGACTACCGCGCGTGGGAAAGGTGCGCTGATGGGGCAGCGGGCGGGGAAGGGAGGGGAGGGTGTGCAAGGATGGATGGTGACACTCGGGTCCCTCGGAACTCCAGCGGGGAACCTGGAGACCACAGAGGCCAGCAATGGCGTTTCTGCTTCAGGGAAAGTGTGTTTGTGTGAGGAGGGGGGAAAATAATGATAATAACCAACCTTGACATTCCCGCCCACCCCCCCCCCACACTCCCCGACCTCCACCCTCGGGATGCCGCGCGCCTTCGTGCAAATCTTCCTGTGGCAATCGAGACGCACGGCATCGGCGGGGGCTTCCCGGGAGGGCGTTGGGGTTGGGGGGGTCCCCCGAGACTCCCCACCCACCACCGTGTCTGTAACTTAAGCCAGGACAGGAAAAAGTCTCGGAACACTGTTCTGTGTCGCCTCCTCTCCTCCCCAAGGCTTCTCCGCGAGAAACGTCCTGCCGTGCACACCGCCGAGTCGCCCGGGCACCCGCGGGAAGTTGCACCGCGTGGGCGCCACTCACGGGACGCAACTCCACGCGTGCTCCCAAGGGTACAAGATCGCTCACATTTAAACCGAAAAAGGAAAAATAAAATAATAATAATAAAGAAGGGGAAAAAAAACCTCTTTGGACTTCCTGCTGCGCAGAAACCTGGCCCCAAACAAGCGTTCTGTGATCGTCTTCTTTAAACGGATTTACCCGCACGTGCGGGTTTGAGTTTCCAGTAGGAAAACTGTATTTTAACTCTTCCGTACTTCGTTGAACGTGCGATTAGTTCAAACAAATCCCCAAATTCCTTAATCTGGAAAATTATATGTAAATAACATCTGGTTGGAACATGAAAGAAAATAGCCAGGAGTGGTGGTAGCTCACGACTACAATACCCAACACGGGCAACTCGGGAAGGCTGGAGGGGGGCGGGGGGATAGGAGGACTGCCCCGAGTTCGAAGCCAAGCTGGGACTACAGAGTTGAGTCGGCCTGGGCTAGAGTGAGACTGTGCTGAGAGAGACAGGCAGGCAAAGGAAGAATGGAAGGAAGGAAGGAAGGAAGGAAGGAAGGAAGGAAGGAAGGAAGGAGGAGGAGGGAGGAGGGAGGGAGGGAGGGAGGGAGGGAGGGAGGGAGGGAGGGAGGGAGGGAGGGAGGGAAGGAAGGAGAGAGATAAAGGAAAGAAAAAAGAAAGAAAGGAAGGTAAAAGAAAAAGGAAGAAAGACAAGAATGAAGCAGAAAGGAAAGAAAAAGAAGGAAGGGAGGAAGGAAGGAAGGAAAGAAGGAGAGAGATGGAAAAAGAATGTGGGAAATGATTGCTTTTCTAATCGAGTGCGGGGGTTTGGCGCTCCTCGGTTGCGGTGAATCTGGTGGGTTGAAATCCCCTTTGAATTAGAAAACACGTGTGTCCCCCAAATCTTGCACTGTGGCCCGGGGCCTCAATTTTATCGAGAGAGGAGGCCCCTGAGGTCGAGAAATGGGGCTCCACGCTGCGTCCCCAAGGCAGCCTCTGTCTGGCAGGCGGGACAGGAAGCAGGTGCGTGGGAGCGCGCGGGCGTCCGGGGCGCGTGACCAGCCTCCTGCGCAGACACCCGGGGGTCGCTGCGGACCCCAGGTGGCCGAGAGCGGCCTCGGTTGAGGGGCGCTGGAGCCCGCGCGCACCCGCCGCGGCGCCACAGCTCCGGTAGAGGGCAGCGGCGCCCCGGCACTCAGGGTCCCCAGCGCACGTGCCCACTCGTGCTGCCCGGCCACCCCGCGCTGGACCACGCCCTGTCCTGTGGCAGGAAGTTTGCCCCCTCGAGCCCCTAAGACCTAACAAGCCCTTCTACTCTAGCTCACACTTGGAGACAATCTGCCCTCCACTCGCATTTGGAAAAGACTTAAGAACTGCTCTAAAGAAGGCTAGACTGGGGTAAAAAAAAAAAAAAATGTGCAAGGGCTTAAAAAAAGAAAGAAAAAATGCTCCCGTGGGGAAAGATCAGGGAAATGGTTTAGATTTACTGCAGATGTTCTCAATCTAATTATCCTGTCGATCCCCTGGGTTTGAACCAAAAAAAAAGTTTAATATATATGACCTGTGTAACAGTTAGAAATACATCTGGTTGGAATTCAGGTTTCTGAATCCATGACAATATTTTAGATATAGATTTTATGAGTATTAAATACCCTCGATACGTTTCTAGTTATATTTATATATTTGCATGTTAACCTCACTTAAAAGAAACATTACATTGGGTGGCCCAGAGCACTAGCCTCATTTAAATAAAAATTATATCTATTTCTAACAGTTTGGGGGGTATACAAATCTTATTGCTCTTTCCAGGATAACTTTGCCAGTTATAGTATATATATATAATATATATATTATAATTTTTAAAAGAAAAATCAAGCCGAGAATGATGGCACACAGCTTTAGTCCCAGCACTTGGGAGGCAGAGATAGGAGGATCGCTGTGAGTTCAAGGCCAGCCTGGAACTACATAGTGAATTCCAGGTCAGCCTGGGCTAGAGCGAGACCCGACCACGAAAAACCAAATAAAGAAAAGGAAAGGAAAGTCAAGCTAAAATTATATTGGTTGAATGAAATCATCTATAAAGACCTAAAAGATTTTTAAGAGAACATTGTTCTGAGCAAGTATAGATAGAAAAGAACAAATTATATCTATTTCAGAGATTCTTTCTTTCCGTCTTTCTTTCTTTCTTTCTTTCTTTCTTTCTTTCTTTCTTTCTTTCTTTCTTTCTTTCTTTCTTTCTTTCTTTCTTTCTTTCCAAGTTGATTTTTCAGCCTTCACATTGTAAAACCTCCAGGACCATTGGCAACTGAATACAGAGGGTTTACAAAGCTGTCTGCTACACACACACACACACACACACACACACACACACACACACACATAATTTAAGAAAATAGGAAGGTCCTAGGATTTACATCTCATTGACACCCACGAAGATAATGTAATTAATGATCAAGTCCTTCCAGAACACAGTGTGAGAAAGGGTGGATCTGGCCCAAGACCAAAAAACACCTTGACATGTAATTGATATTACTTAGAATGAAGCCCGAGAAAAAAAAACATCACCAGTGCATTTGATCACCTTTAATGGTCTGGTTCTCCCTGTAGGGGAAGACAGCTCAAAGTTCCCAAGTGTATGACTAATTCACCACCCAAGCTTTCAAAATTAAGCCCCCACTCATCAGATGGAAGGACCGATCAAAATGATGTTACTTCCGGGCGCCTTTAAATAAAATTCAGCTTAGCACCAGATACGGCAACTAAATAAGTAATGTACGAACGCTGAATTTCTCAATGTCTTTTGTGGCTCATTTTATTTTTGCCTACGGGGGAAGGGGGAGGGCTAGCTGGGCACGGTGGCACATGCCTGTAAGCCCATTTCTTGGGAAGCGGAGGCAGGAGAATCAGGAATGCACCATCATTCTTAGCTATATAATGAATTTGCTGCCAACCTGAGCTATATGAGACCCTGTCTCAAAAAAAAAAAAAAAAAAAAAAAGCCCAGCATGGTGGCACACCCCTTTAATCCCAGGCAGAGGTAGAAGGATTGCCGTGAGTTTGAGGCCACCCTGAGACTACAGAGTGAATTCCAGGTCAGCCTGGGCTAGAACGAGACCCTACCTCAAAAACACAAAACAAAACAAAAAGAAAACAAAAACTAATAACGCAGCTGGAGGAGTTAAGGCACTCGCCTACAAAGCCAAAGGACCGAGGCTCAATTCTCCAGGACCCACTTAAGCCAGATGCCCAAGGTGGTATGCATTTCTAGAGTTTGTTTGCTGGAGGACCTGGGGGGCAGGGGGCATTCTGTCTCCCTATCTGCTTCTCTCTCTCTCTCTCTCTCTCTCTCAAATAAATAAATAAAATTAACATATGTATTTTTAAAATAATAATGACAAAACAACAATAACAGCAGGGTCTCCGTGAGGACTGTGTACCCGTGGTGATGTTACTCAGAGAAAATTGTAACCTGCGTTGGAGTGTCACTTCCCTATTCTTGCGTTAGTGGATTCACCTCTCACTGATATCTCAGCTGAGTTAATTAAACCCATTCAGGTGAAAATCGGCAAATTCTCCAAATACCATATACAGTGATTATTACCATATAGAGTGATAAGGCCAAGAAAGGAAAATGCAACCTGTTGGTTTCTAAACATATAAGTGTAGTCATTGTTATGATATCCTTAGCCTAATTCCTTGACGAAATTAAACTGGGCTCGGTGGCACACGCCTGTAATGCATCACTCTGAAGACAGAAGCAGGAGGACTGCCTTAAACTGAAGGCCACCCTGGGCTGCTTAGTGATCTCTAGGCCGGCCAGGCAGGGCTGGAGAGATGGCTTAGCGGTTAAGGCACTTGCTTGCAAAGCCTGAAGGCCTGGGTTCAGTTCCCTAAAGGTCCCCAGGTTGGTTTCCCTCGTCAGATGCGCAATGTGGAGCATGTGTCTGGAGGTCATTTGCAGCGACAAGAGGCCCTGGCGTGACCATACTCCTTCTATCTCTTTATCTCTTTCTCAAATAAATAACTAAAAATATTTTAAAAACCAAACAAACTGTAGAACCTTATTTTTCACAAACTTCACAAGCACTCTTCAGAAAAAGTCTTTAAGTTTTAATATCTTACTTATTATACACTCAGAAAGTTGAGTCTTAACTAGAAACTATCTGGAGGAAAAGTTGAAGAACAATCCAATTTTAGGTTTTTTTTCTAGTTTTCCTAAACTAAAATCAATAATAATTCAGAAATCTTCTAAACTATGTGAACTATTTTAAACAAAGCATCAACATAGTCATTCCAAAACCTTTTTAGATAGCAACTAATTAAAAAATTTTTTTCTTCATTTTTATTTATTTACTTGAGAATGACAGACAGAGAGAGAGAGGCAGATAGAGAGAGAGAGAAAGAGAGAGAATGGGCGCGCCAGGGCCTCCAGCCACTGCAAAGGAACTCCAGACGCATGCGCCCCCTTGTGCATCTGGCTAACGTGGGTCCTGGGGAATCGAGTCTCGAACTGGGGTCCTTAGGCTTCACAGGCAAGCGCTTAACCGCTAAGCCATCTCTCCAGCCCAGATAGCAACTAATTTTCTTAATATTTTTGCATCCAAAATAGAGCTGGATTCAAACAGGTTTCAACAAGAACCATTTTACATAAGCAGAAATAACATAATGCAAAAAAGCTACACTATAATGTTTTCACAAATAATCACAAAGACACAACTATATATGGCAAAAAAAAAAATCATTCACAGCTAGTCATATGGAAAAATCCTCAGTTTTACAAACATGGTTCAAAATTATCTCTAGGTATTCATTCAAGGACAGAGTATGTCCCAATATCTTTGACTGACGAATAGCCCAAGGTCAGAAAGAAGTTTTGAGACACTTTAAATCTGCAAAGGCCTTTTGGAGAAATCGAGAGATGATGAGTATCAGGGGCAGCGACTGCTCCTTCCCTTTAGAGTCTCCTTTCCAGAGTAATTTGGCACCAACTGCTAGAACAAATGAAAGGAAGATTCCAGATCCTTTTTTTTTTTAAGCTCAAGAGAGCCAAACTACTTTTAATTGTTTTGTTTTTTAAATAATACTTTATGTTAATTATTTCTAAGTACACTATTCACTGCCCTGTGTAAGTACCCACCAAATAAAAGTACACATTTTGCCACATGTAATTACACGCACGGCACCTAATTCGCCTCTATATGCCAACTGTATGTGTAGTTAGTTATATAATTGTAACGAGAACCTGCCAACCTGCCAGACTTGCAAGAACCAAGTCTAACTCACCACCCTCCCTTGCCTGTGTCAGGTAAGAGCGCTTCTTAGGTTTCAAGACCCTTTATGGAATCTTCAAAGACTTCGTTTCTGGCCCACCTCACGCTTTACATCAACATAAACTGATGATGCTAACTGTGGCGATCTTTCTACACCTTTAACGACTTTGTTCTCTCTCTCTTTGCTTGTCTTAAATAAGAAAGCCCGCGGCTTGCTCGGGCTCGGGGGTAAAATCCTTGCCTAATGTGCGTGAAGCCTTAGTTTTGATCCTCAGAAGAGGAAAAAAAAAAAAAAAAGTGAAAAGAATTGCGGCATGTCTAAGCATCAGGGGTTCGATGTCTCATGGCTTTGGACTTTCGAGGGTTCCTAGAAGGGGACCTGGAGTTTCCGCATCATCACACAAGCTTGTGAAACCCACTTCACCAGCCAACGGGTCTCCTAAACTTGGTCTCACTTTACCAAATTTATATTCTAATATACACGTTCCTGATACTTAGAGTTGATCAGAGGGACTGGGGAGAGGGACAGCACAGGCAGGGAGAGGCGCATGCTTGCAAAGCCTGCTGGCCTGGGTTCAATTCCCCTGCCATCCCAATGCAAGTAGTGCAAGCGTACAGCATTTGTTTGTAGGAGCAAGAGACCCAGGTGCACACGTGTGCGCGTATGCACACACACACACACACACACACACACGTGCAAGTCAATCAATCAATCAATAACAGAGTTTATTAGAAAACCACATCTTCACCAGGTGTGGTGGCGCACGCCTTTAATCCCAGCACTCGGGAGGCAGAGGTAGGAGGATCGCCGTGAGTCCGAGGCCACCCTGAGACTCCATAGTGAATTCCAGGTCAGCCTGGACTACAGTGAGACCCGTACCTCGAAAAAAGAAAAAGAAAAAAAGAAAACCAGCCACATCTTCATTTTCCCTCTCTGCCTTCTCTTTCTCCTCATGCAATGCCTATCAATGCCTGCAGTCCTATCAATCTTACATATTTCCTATATTTATGGGAATAAATACCATTCTGTAGGACTCCTACTGACGTCGCCACTGAATCAACGAGAATTAATCACGTACCTAGGCAGTGGCTTGAAAGGGCTTGACATACGTAAAGTACTATATAAATATGATTATTATCTTGTTTAATGTAAGGTTCACGTTGCGTGCTAGGACAGAGCTCCTCTCCATTCCTCTGAAATATATCAGCCATGTGCATTGTATCTGTGTTGCTTCCTTATTGATATCACTTTTTTTGTTTGTTTGTTTGTTTGTTTGTTTGTTTTTCGAGGTAGGGTCTCACTCTAGCCCAGGCTGACCTGGAGTTCACTATGTCTCAGGGTGGCCTTGAACTCACGACTATTCTCCTACCCCCGCCTCCCCAGTGCTGCAATCAAAGGCTTGCGCCACCACGCCTGGTTCTGATACCACTTTTTTTTTTAATTTTTTTGGTTTATTTTTATTTATTTATTTGAAAGTGACAGAGAGAGAGAGAGAGAGAGAGAGAGAGAGAGAGAGAGAATGGGTGCGCCAGGGCCTCCAGCCACTGCAAACGAACTCCAGATGCGTGCGCCCCCTTGTGCATCTGGCTAACGTGGGACCTGGGGAACTGAGCCTCGAACCGGGGTCCTTAGGCTTCACAGGTAAGCACTTAACCGCTACGCCATCTCTCCAGCCCACTTTTTTTTTTTTTTTTTTTGAAACAAGGTCTTGCTATGTAGCCCAAGTTGTCCATAAACTCATGATCCTCCTACTTCAGCCTCAAGAGTGCTGGGATGACAGGCAGGTACCACCATGCCTGGCAGATTAATAGTTGCTCTACTCAGTACTTGGGAGGTGAATGTAGGAGGATCAGGAATTCAGTGAGTTCCAGTCCAGCCTAGGTTACACGAGGCCCTGTCACACAGAGGGAAAAAAAAAAAAAAATTACTTTTAGGGCTGGAGAGATGGCTTAGTGGTTAAGGCACTTGCCTGTAAAGCCAAAGGAGCCATGTTCAACTCCCCAGGACCCATGTAAGCCAGATGCAGATCCAACTGGAGTTTTGTTTGCAGCGGCTAAAGGCCTTGGTGCACCCATTCTATCGGCTTCTTTCTCTGTCTCTCTCTCTCAAATAAATAAATAAATAAAATTTTTAAAATTTGCTCTTAGAAATATGAGTTTGCCATTCAATGTTTTTAACATGCACAGCATAGACATGAAAATTTTTTGAGATTCTTTTTAAAATTGTATTCACAATACAAAGCAAAGTATTATTCCGTTTTCCAGAAGTTTCTTTATGACAGATCTCTGCAGTTATATGGTTGAAGTTGAATGAAAATTTGTTCTCATAAAATGTAATTAGATTTTCTTTGTCATAAGCACTGTTAGATTGAATATTATTTTTTTCCTATATAAATGTGGCTTGTAAGATTTGGAAAACTTGGGCTGGAGAGATGGCTTTGCAGTTGAGTGCTTGCCTGTGAAGCCTAAGGACTCCAGTTCAAGGCTTGATTCCCCAGGACCCACATAAGCACAAAGTGGCACATACGTCTGGAGTTCATTTGCAGTGGCTGGAGGCCCTGGTGTGCACATTCTCTCTCTCTATCTGCCTCTTTCTCTGTCTGTTGCTGTCAAATAAATAAACAAAATTTTTTTAAAAAGATTGGGAAAACAGAAAGCAGATATTCTTCATAGGGAAGAGGAAACTTTTGTCATTCCCTCAAGCTCTGTTCACATTAAATATTTGATCTACTAGCAGTTTTTGAGCACCTTAAAATATATTTTGTTATAATCATGGAAGTTGTTAATTTAAAAAAATTGAAAAGAAAGAAAAAGTTTAGTAGCTAGTTTAATTCAGGCAGAATCTCAAAGGAGTCTCCGGGTGGTCTTGAACTCACAGTGACCCTCCTATCTCTGCCTCTGGAGTGCTGAGATTAAAGGTGTGCACCATCACATCCAGTAGTGATTGGGTTTTTTTGAAACAGTATCTCAGGTTGCCGGAACTGACCTAGAGTTTACTTTGTAGCTGAAGATGACCTTGAACTTCAGATCCTCCTGCTTCTATCTCTCAACTGCTAGGATTACAGAGGTGTTCCACCAAGCCTGGGTTTAGGCAGTGCGGGATCAAACCCAGGGTTTCATGCGTACTAGGCAGGCCCCGACCAGCTGAGCTACATTCCCAGCCAAATTTTTTGGGGGGGGAGAGTGGAAAAGAAGTGAATGGTAGAAGGAAGTGAAAGTGACCTCAATTTAGCAACTATTTTTTCTTATTAAAATATGCATACAAAAGATCACAGTGGCTGGAAGCCCTGGTACGCCCATTTTCTCTCTCTCTGCCTCTTTTCCTCTCTTAAATAAATAAATAAAAATAAAATATTTTTAAAAAGAAAATACACATACACCATACAAAATCATGTAGTCCAAAAAAAATCACAAATATTTAAAAAATGAAGCTGGCTGAAAGACAAAACCAGGTGTGGTGGCACACACCTTTAATCCCAGCACTCGGGAGGCAGAGGTAGGAGGATCGCTGAGAGTTCGAGGCCACCCTGAGACTACATATGGATGGAACTGGAGATCATTATGTTAAATGTATTATGCCAGGCTCAGAAAGACAAATATATCAAGTGTTTTCTCTCAAAAAAGAAGAAGAAGAAGAAGAAGAAGAAGAAGAAGAAGAAGAAGAAGAAGAAGAAGAAGAAGCTGGGTGTGGTAGTGTACACTTTTAATCCCAGCACTCAAGAGGCACAGGTATGAGGATTACTATGAGTTCCAGGCCAGCCTGAGACTGCATAGTGAATTCCATGTCAGCCTGGGCTAAAAGTAAGACCTTAACCTTGCAAGAAATATTTTTTTTAATAAAATGCAAGCTGACATGGTGGCACATACCTTTAATCCCAGTACTAGGAAAGCAGAGTAAGAGGATTACTGTGACTTTGAGGTCACCCTGAAACTACATAGGGAATTCCAGGTCAGCCTGAGCTAGAGTGAGAGCCTACCTTGAAAAATCAAAATAATAGGGTTGGAGAGATGGCTTAGCGGTTAAGGCGCTTGCCTGCAAAGCCAAAGGACCCAGGCTCGATCTCCCAGGACCCACATAAACCAGATGCACAAGGTGGTGCATGCATCTGGAGTTCATTTGCAGCAGCTAGAAACCCTGGTGCACCCATTCTCTCTATCTGCCTCTTTCTCTCACTCTTTCAAATAAATAAAAATTAAAAAAAAATAAAATGCAAATCTTCCTATATCCATGCCTATCTGGTAACAAAACAAACATAGTAAACAATCACCAGGTGTGGTGGTGCACACCTGTAATCCTAGCACCTGGGAAACTGGAGCAGGATGATGGAGTGGTTGAAGCCAGCCTAAGCTATATGGTAAAACTTGATCTCAAAAAATGATAAGCAACAAAATGCAATGACCTAAGTGTACAACAATAATAATCATTAAATAAACAGTGAGACATTATATACCCATTAAACATTACTTTGAGTACAATATGTAATGATGAGATGGGGAAAATGCTTATTATGTGGTAGGAAGAAATAGGTGTACCATGAGTTTAACTATGAAGAAAGCATGTGCCCAGTGCATACAAAAGCCTGAAAGAAGCCAGAAGAATCACTGTAAGTTCAAGGAGAGCCCTGAGACTACAAAGGTCAGCCTGGGCTAGAGTGAGACCCTACCTCAAAAACAGAAAAAAAAAAAAAAAAAAAAAAAACCCAAAATATTGAAAATCCTGAAAGAAGCCAGGCCAAAATGCTAAGCGTGGGTCTCAACAATGAATTGTGGATGACTTATTCTGATTTTGTTTTTAGTTGGCTCCATTTTCGGTTTTCAGAATTTACAAGCTCTGGGTTGGGCTGGGCCACATGGGACCCTGTCTTAAAACCAAACTGAGAGAGAGAGAGAGAGGGTGGGCGGGGAGAGAGAGAGAGAGAGGAGCCTGGGAGTTGGCTCAGTTAGGGGAAGCACTTGCCACAAAGTGTGATGATTTGAATTCGGGTCCTGGAACCCACTGAAAGCTGGATGCTGTGCTGGGCATCCTTAATCCCAGCATGCCCGCAGTGAGAAGGGAGGTGGGGGCGGGAGAGTCCACTGGGAGCTTCCCTGGTGAATGGATGGGAAAACGGTAAGAGACCCCACTTCATATAAGGTAGAAGGCAGGTCCAACAACAGAAGGTTATCCTCTGACCTCCATGAGCCCCTCTGTGGGCATCACACACACACACACACACACACACACACACACACTTAAAAGAATTTAATTAAATGAGGATACAATGGAGCCTGCCATGTCATTTCTTAGACAGTAATTTAACTCTGGCCCAGCAAGGATAGCACAGTGGAATCATTATGGAAGACAACTGCAAACAGAGAGTGAAAATCATGTCCTAATTTTGCCACTGAGTCACTGCCTTACTTGGCCTGAACTTCCCTGCCTGTAAAATGGGCATAATTAATGCTTTCTTGTAAAATGTTTCTGAGCCACTCAACGAAACAGTCAACAAAGGTGCAAAGTGTTGTTCCATTAGGACTAATTGAAGTGAGTATAAAACACAAAGGCTCAGAGAAACTGCAACCATTACTTAACGGTCAAGTGCAGGAAGGCACAGTAAATCCCAAGCCTGATGCCAAATTGTGGCTCCAAGGGATCTTGTTTGTTTTTCTGTTGTGTGTTGTTTTTAATCTTTTCAACTTATTAAAGATAGGTATTTGCATAAGTGTATGTTTGTGTCTGTGTGTGTGTGTGTGTGTGTAAGCACACACACATATCCAAACACATGTGTGGGGGTAAGAAGACAACCTCAGGGTGTGACTTCTCGCCTTCCACCTTCATTTTTTGTTTTTTTTGTTTTTTTTTAATTTGTATTTATTTATTTGAGAGAGAGAAAGACAGCGAGAGAAAGGGAGAGAATGGGTGCCCCAGGGCCTCCAGCCACTGCAAATGAACTCCAGATGTGTGTGCCCCCTAGTGCATCTGGCTTACATGAGTCCTGGGGAATCGAACCAGGGTCCTGAACCCAGGTCAGGGGCTCTGTGGCCACAGCTGCTGCTTGCGAGCTCCCTGATTCTCCTGCCTCTGCCTCCCATTGCCACAGACACATTGGAGTTATAGATGTGAGTGCAACTTTAAGTATTTGAGCAGGCAAATGCCTTAACTGCTAAGCCATCTCTCCAGCTCTTCTCTGTTTCTTTCTTTTCTTTTCTTTTTTCTTTTTTTTAATTAGGGTCTTGCTCTAGCCCAGGCTGACCTGGAACTCACTTATACCCCCAGGCTAGCCTCAAACTCTTGGTGATCCTCCTACCTCAGCCTCCTGAGTGCTGGGATAAAGGCATGTACTGCCATGCCTGGCTTGTGTTCTTTACAAAAGGCTTTGGGGCTGGAGGGATAGCTGAATAGTTAAGGTGCTTGCCTGCAAAGCCAAAGGACCCAGGTTTGATTCCCTAGGATCCACGTAAGCCCACAAGACGGTGCATGCATCTGGAGTTAATTTTGCAGTGGCTGGAGGCCCTGGTGCACCTGTTCTCTCTCCTTCTCTCTCTATCTGCCTCTCTCTCTCTCTCTCAAATAAATAAAATAAAATAAAGTAAGAGGACTTTTGCAGACAGAAAAGGATGTCACCCATAATGCTGGGGAGCCCATTGTTTAATCACCAAACGCTGTTCAGCAGGGCACTAGAGACGCAGAAAGTTTTCACGAGGTCTCTGGCCTTAGAATTGAGCGATCGTGAAGAAAGTACCTTAAGCACAAGACAACAGTATTTGCAGGCTGGGGAGATTTCTTTTCTTTTCTTTTCTGTTCTGTTCTTTTCTTTTCTTTTCCTTTCTTTTCTTTTTTTTTCCTTGGTTTTTCGAGATAGGGTCTCACTCTAGCCCAGGCTGACCTGGAATTCACTATGGAGTCTCAGGGTGGCCTTGAACTCACGGCGATCCTCCTACCTCTGCCTCCCAAGCGCTGGGATTAAAGGCATGCACCACCACGCCCGGCTGTTTCTTAGTGGTTAAGGGCACTTGTTTGCAAGGCCTGATGGCTTAAGTTTGATTCCCCAGTACCCAGTTAAAGCCAGATGCACAGAGTAGCATATGCATCTGGAGTTCTGCATAGCAAAAGTCCTGGTGTCCATCCTCTCTCTCTCTCTCTTTCTCTCTGCTTACAAAAATAATTAAAAAATTTAATAAAAAGAGTATCTGGGTTGATATTGTATATATGTAAGTACAATGATTGAGATGGGGAGGTAATATGATGGAGAATGGAATTTCAAAGGCGATCCTCCTACCTCTGCCACCCCGAGTACTGGGATTACAGGCATGCACCACCACGCCCGGCTTGCCTTTTTATTTTTTTTTATTTTTATTTTTTTGAAGTGTTCTGTTTTATTTATTTATTTATTTATTTATTTGAGAGCGACAGAGACAGAGAGAAAGCTAGATAGAGGGGAGAGAGAGAGAGAATGGGCGCGCCAGGGCTTCCAGCCTCTGCAAACAAACTCCAGATGCGTGCGCCCCTTGTGCATCTGGCTAACGTGGGACCTGGGGAACCGAGCCTCGAACCGGGGTCCTTAGGCTTCACAGGCAAGCGCTTAACCGCTAAGCCATCTCTCCAGCCCTTGCCTTTTTATTTTTAATGTGTGTGTGTGAGAGAGAGAGAAGAAAGAGAGAGAGAGAAAGAGAGAGAATTGGCATGCCAGGGCCTCCAGCCACTGCAATCAAACCCCAGACACGTGCGCCCCCTTGTGCGCATGTGCGACCTTGCGGGCTCGCCTCGCTGTGTGTCTGGCTTACGTGGGGCATGGAGAGTAGAACACGGGTCCTTAGGCTTTGCAGGCAAGCGCCTTAACCACTCACCAAGCCACCTCTCCGGCCCTCAATAAATGAATTTTAAAAAGAAAGAAAAGCATCCACGACGTGTTCCTACTACAAGAAGAGGACGCAAAGTGGGCCGCGAAGCTAGGAGTCTGGAAGGTGGAGTCCAGGACGTCATCTTAAATGCCAAGTTGGTGGGCGGATGCAAGAAGCACCTCTGAGTTACAGAGGGAAGCCTGGCACTTGGGACAGTGTGCCACAGTGCTGCAAGCCATGTGCACGTCCTACCCAAGGATTTAAAACCCCTCCAGCTGGCACCCAAAGAGCAGAGTTGAGCAAAAATAGTTCGCTACCAGCACAGCTCACGCACAACCGCGCGGCCAAGGGCTCGGCTGCCCACGTGCAAGGCAGGAGTCACAGCCGTAACTATATTTAAGTCATGTGCGGTCAAGCATTGCACTTCCATTTCCTAATTTCGTTTCTTTGCACCTGTGCTGATATTTTAGTACTGTTTTATAAAACAGACGGAGGCAGTGCTGGACAGATGGCTTAGCGGTTAAGCTGCTTGCCTGCAAAGCCAAAGGACCCAGGTTCGGTTCTCCAGGACCCAAGTATGCCAGCGCCACAAGGTGGTGCATGTATCTGGAGTTCCATTTGCAGCGGCTAGAGGCCCTGGCACACCCATTCCCTCTCTCTGTCTGCCTCTCTCTCTCTCTCTCTCTCTCTCTCTCCTTCAAATCAATAAATAATATTTTAAAAAATAGATAGAGCCGGGCATGGTGGCGCATGCCTTTAATCCCAGCACTCGGGAGGCAGAGGTAAGAGGATCATCCTGAGACTACATAGTGAATTCCAGGACAGCCTGAGCTAGAGTGAAACCCTACGTTGAAAAAACAAACAACAACAACAACAACAAAAAATAGATGGAGGCTCAGAGCATCAAAAATAAAAACTGAACCGGGTGTGGTGGCACACCCCTTAAGTCCCCAGCTCTCAGGAGGCAGAGGTAGGAGGATCACTGTGAGTTCGAGGCCAGCCTGAGACTACATAGTGAATTCCAGGTCAGCCTGGGCTAAAGTGAGACCCTAACTTGAAAGGAACCCTCCAAAATAAATAAAAACTAAAAATAAAAATGGAGATATGTCACAACCAGGTTCCCATAGGCCTGCTTCATTTTCTGGCCATTCTTGTGGGTGCGTGTGCGTGTCGGTGTGATGTGTGCATACGTGTGGGCGCAGGCACGCATGTAGAGGTCAGGGGACAATCTTGAGTGTCAGACCTTGCCTTGCACCTTGTTTATTTTTTCAAATTTTAATTTTTATTTATTTATTTATTTGAGAGCGACAGACACAGAGAGAAAGACAGATAGAGGGAGGGAGAGATAATGGGCACGCCAGGGCTTCCAGCCTCTGCAAACGAACTCCAGACGCGTGCGCCCCCTTGTGCATCTGGCTAACGTGGGACCTGGGGAACCGAGCCTCGAACCGGGGTCCTTAGGCTTCACAGGCGAGCGCTTAACCGCTAAGCCATCTCTCCAGCCCCTTGTTTATTTTTTATAAATATTTTACTTATTTATTTGCAAGGAGAGAGGGAGAGAATGGGCACAGCAGGGCTTCCAGCAGCTGCAAATGAATGAACTCAGATGCATACGCCACTTTGTAAATCTGGCTTTATGTAGCTACTAGGGAATTGAACTTGGGTCATTAGGCTTTACAGGCAAGTGCCTTCACTGCTGTGCCATCAGAACTCAGGACATCTGGCTTGCACACAGCAAGCTCTTTTCCCCACAGAGCCATCTCCTCAGCTTTTGTCTACATTTTTTGAGACAAGAGTTTCCTATGGGCCTGGAACTCACTATGTAGGCTAAACTGGCTGGCCAGCAAACTACAGGGATTCACTTGTCTCCACATCTCCGATACTGGGAATACAAGCATGTACCACCACACCCAGCATTTAAAAAAATTTATTTATTTATTAGAGAGAGAGTGAGAGAAAAAGCAGATAGAGTGAGAGGAAATGAATGGGTGTGCCAGGGCCTTCAGCCACTACAAACGAACACCAGACGCATGCGCCACCTTGTGCCTCTGGCTTACGTGGGTCCTGGGGAATCAAACCAGGGTGCCTTGGCTTTGGAGGCAAGCGCCTTAACTGCTAAGCCATCTCTCCAGCCCCCAACCATCTTTTAATAACATGATGTCCACTACTGTCTTGTGAGGCCTTTCTCAAACATCTGATATATGATTGGATTGATTAATTTAGTCTTTCAACCGATATTTATTGAGGGACTATTTTGTAGCAAGTGTGATCTAGGTGCATGATCCCTGGTTGCCTTTCTCTAAACCGTGTGGGCGGGGGTGGGACTCCAAAGGGAGAAAGGACCTCCCCACACGCCACCTCCAGGTCCTATAACATGTCACTGCTGGTTACTAAACGCCTTTATTTCCTCAACATGCATTCTTCGTGCCACAGAACATTGGAATCCTTCAGCCCTCTTTGTCTTTTGGCAATGGAACCACTTATTACCAGCATGAAATGTGTCTTGGGTAGGTCTGACTTTGGCAAGGGGCTAGTCTCATATTCAACTTCTAGACCTATTTGGCTAGGACCGTTCTATTTCAGAAATCGGGGCCAAGACCACAACCACATAGAGAGAAGCAAAATTTCCTGTCTTTTCAAATGCGATGTGAAATAAAGCCAATTCAAATAAATCTACAGCTGCTACTGAAAGCTCTTGCAGACTGGTGGTGAGGGTGGGGGGGGGAGGGAGGCACTTGCTGAGGGAGGTAACAAGGTAAGGTGTCAGGGAATATAGTCACTCTTGCCTTGGAATTAGTTTAAAATCTCACTGGGGAGACATCAGCTATATTTGCAATTTTTTTTTCTTCTTTTCGGTGTGCCCAAGAAAATAACACCTGATGAAAGACAAGGACCCACAAGCACATTGCCACAGCGGTAGGTCACTGTGGCCAGCCTGCAGAGGAAGTCTCTTGACACTTCAAGGTCTAGAACATCCACCCAGCCTTACTCCAACTCAGCCATGTGTCTCTGTTCGACTTCTTCTTTTTTGGAGACTTCCAAGGTTGAGCCTCCCTCCGACCCCCCCACCCCAAATAAAAATTATTTATGGGAGCCGGGCATGGTGGCGCACACCTTTCATCCCCAGCACTCGGGAGGCAGAAGTAGGAGGATCACCGTGAGTTTGAGGCCACCCTGAGACTACGTAGCGAATTCCAGCGTCAGCCTGGACTAGAGTGAGACCCTACCTTGAAAAACCAAACAAAAATTACTTATGGGAACTCTCTCAGCAAGGGTTTGGGATTAGAACCACTCAGGACATACCTGTTTCTTACTGATCTCCCAAGAAATCACAAGCTAGATTGCCTATAAAGATGTCTAAACCCATCACAATTAAGCACGAGGCTTTCCACAAGGGTGTCTAATTGTTACAGCAAGTTTCCTAGAGAGGACGCATGATGCCTCCTTTGCAGACGAGAAGACTGAGTTTTAGGGAGGTTTGGCAGGGATGGGGATGGAACCAAGAGCCTTATTGGTGCTAAGCACCGCATCCTACCACTGAGTCACGTCCCAGCTCCTTAAATCTGGGCTTTCTGTCCCACACAGACCCAATCCAATCTGTCCATCCTACCCAGTCCTCTACCTGATCAAAACCTACCTGTGTGTCCGAGAAATTCTCCCTCCCACCCCGGGGTGCTGTGGGCGGAGAGGAAGGATCTGTCTTACCTTACAACAAGCAGCCGGCCAACAGTCCTTGGTGGTGGGAGAGTTCTTGTCTCCAGACATCTTTCTGTGGTGGCAGCGGCTCCAGACACGCTAGTCGAGGGCACCTATCATAAAGATGGATCACTTGACCTTGATCTTAAATGAGCCATCAATTGCAAATGGGAGACAATGAGGAGAGTCAGAAGTCCCCCTTAAGCACAGTGAGCCGGGCTGTTGGGAGATCTGAGCCGCAGGGAGAGGGTGTGTTTCCTAGTCATCGTTCAGAATCTGTTTGCTAATTGCCCCTGGTTCCTCTTTACTTTAGGGGAGACTAGTTTAATGGACTGTCTGGTGGTGGGGTGGGGGGGGAGAATATCTGATTAACAATCCTAGACTGGCTTCCACCTTGGGAAGGGAGGGGCAGGTTAGGGAACCAATTGTGACTAATTTCGAATGGGTAATCTGTAGCCTAGCTTTCTCATTCCCCAATTTTAATACCGACTTGTGAGTGGGAGGCGGGATCAGTTTACACAAGCTCTCTCTATCCGATAGTGAGTTTTATTACCAACCAAGTCAAGCCCCGCGGTGGAGTTTGGTTTTGTTTACTTTTGGACTGGCTCTGGGCTTTCCAATTGAGCCGGTCCCTCCCCTCTCCTCCCCTCCTCCACCTTTGAAAGCTGCTTTTCTTCAAAGGTGAGCTTCTTTGGAGGAAAATAAAAGAGGAGGAGGATTAGGGAAGGAGGGAAGGAACAGGGGGGGAGGAGGAGGAAGAAGAGGAGAGCAAGAAAGGGGAAAGAAGAAGGGGAGGAAGAGGGGAGGAGAGAAGTATTGACCCTTTTTGTCCCCTCACTTGCTCCCGGATCATTGACTTCACACCTCTAGTCCAGGTTTCTCTCAGGAGCTCTTTTCCCCTGATGTCCTGCAAGAGCTAGGCATCTGACACCAGCCCAGAAATCCCTTTCCCACTCGAGGAAGATGGGATTCAGAACTTCAAAAGGGAGGGCTTATTTGCACCTCTCAACAATAGACCAAATTTCCTGTCTCCAAAACCGGGGATGGTGGCCCACGCCTTTAATCCCCGAGTTTGGGAAGTAGAGGTAGATCTATAACAGTACAGGCTGCCATTGTTAGGTGAAGACTGGAGCCAAACCTTCCCCTGCCTGCCTCTCAGAGGAAACAGTGCCACAGGCCCAGGACAAGGCCAAAGACATGCGACCATCAGATGCACAGAGCTGTCTGCAAACCTTGGGCTCTGCATGGGACTTTTGAGCTGGGCAACTCTGAGCTGATTTCTCTGAGTCACCATGTCCTCCTCTACTGGACCATAATTAGCTCATCTCTCCCTCCCTCTCTCTCTCTCACACACACACATACACAAATAAACAGATAAAAATGAATTTTTTTAAAAATGAGATCGGGGCTGGATGGATGGCTTAGTGGTTAAGGCACTTGCCTGCAAAGCCAAAGGACCCAGGTTTGATTCCCCAGAACCCACATAAGTCAGATGCACAAAGTGGCAATGCGTCTAGAGTGTTGCAGTGTCTAGAGGCTCTGGCATGCCCATTCTCTCTCTCTCTCTCTTCCCTGTGTGTGCCTTTCTCAAATAAATAAAATATTTTTAACAATGAGATTGGCCAGGCATGGTGGCTCACGCCTTTAATCCCAGCGCTTGGGAGGCAGAGGTAGGAGGATTGCCATGAGTTTGAGGCCACCCTGAGACTAGAGTGAATTCCAGATCAGCCCGGACTAGAGTGAGACCCTACCTCAAAAAAACAAAAACACAAAAAGGGCTGGAGGGATGGCTTAGTGGTTGACGCACTTGCCTGCAAAACCAAAGGACCCAGGTTTGAATCCTCAGGACCCACATTAGCCAGATGCACAAGTGGGCACATGTGTCTGGAATTCATCCGCAGTGTCTGGAGGCCCTGGTGCGCCCATTCATATTCTGTCTCTCTCTCCTGACTCTCTGTGTTTGCAAATAAATAAAAACAACATTTAAAAGGGGGGGGGGGCTGGAGAGATGGCTTAACAGTTAAGGTGCTTGCCCATGAAGCCTAAGGACCCATGTTTGACTCTCCAGATCCCACGAAGCCAGACGCACAAAGGGGAGGCAAGCGCAAGGTCGCACATGTCCACTAGGTGGAGCAATTGTCTGGAGTTCGATTTCAGTGGCTGAGGCCCTGGCAGGTCAATCCTCTCTCTCTCTCCAAACTAAACTATATATATAGAGAGAGATTGAATGATGAGGGCTGGAGTTCAGTGTTCTGGTCTGGTGACGTGGTTCAGCGGTAGAGTGTGTGCCTACAACGTGCATAGGATATCCTGAGCTCAATACTCAGAACCAAAGAAAATAGCCTAACCAAGCCATCTGCATCCAAAACCCCAGCTCCCAACATGTTCTGGCTCTATTGCACAAACTCTGTGCTTGCATTTTCTTATCTGTGTAACCAGGTAATTATAGGATGCACCTTGTGGGACCTTAGGATTAAATAAGTTCCTATACAGAAAGCATTAGGCCCTAGCCCACTCATCACTCAACCATAGTTTCTGTTTTGTTGCCTCATGTAGCCCAGGCTGACCCAAACTCACTAGGTAGCTGAGGATGACCCTGGACATCCCACCTCTTCCTGCCTCCACCTCCCTAGTGTCGTCACTCCTAGCTATCGGTGATCATTTTTTTATTCCTTTTTTAAAAATATATTACTTATATATTTGAGGTGGGAGAAGAGAATAGCATGCCAGGGCCTCCAGCCACTGCAAACAAACTCGAGACACATGTGCCCCCTCGTGCATCTGGCTTATGTGGGTCCTGGAGAATCGAACTGGGATCCTTTGGCTTTGCAGACAAATGCCTTAACTGCTAAGCCATTTCTCCAGCTCCCCTCGTTTTATTATTTTTTCTTCTTTATCCCTCATTCCAGAAGGGATCTCTGTCTACACTCTTCCTTCAGTAAGGCCATTTACTAAATGTTTCTTTCATTTAAAAAACAAAGTTATTTATTAATTTGTCTGCGGGAGGGTGTGCTGTGGTGTGTGTGTTGTGTGTGGGCACATCAGGGCCTCTTGCTGCTGCAAACTTTAGAGGCATGTACTGCTCTTTGTGTCTGGCTTTATGTGGGTGCTGGGGAGTCAAACCTGGATCCTTAGGCTTCCCAGGCTTTGCAAACAAAATACTTTGTTGTTGTTGTTGTTTAATATTATTTATTTATTCATGACAGAAAGTGAGAGAGTGGGCATGCCAGGGCCTCCAGCCACTGCAAATGAACTCCAGATGCCTGTGCCACCTTGTGCATCTGGCTTACGTGGGTCCCGAAGAGTTAAACCGGGATCCTTTGGCTTTGCAAACAAGTACCTTAACCACTAAGCATTTCTCCAGCCCTTTTTGTTGTTGTTGTTTTGAGGTAGGGTTTCACTCTAGTCCATGCTGACCTGGAACTCACTCTATAGTCTCAGGGTGGCCTTGAACTCACAGCAATTCTCCTGCATCTGCCTCCCAAGTGCCAGGATTAAAGGCGTGCACCACCACTCCCGGCCTTACAAACAAGAGCCTTAAACTGCTGGACCATGTCCCTAGCTCACTAATTGTCTCTAACTCTTGTCACGGAGTCACCCCATTTTGCTCACTAGCCCGGATATACATGTCATATATCTTGGACTTTTCTTTTGGACTATGTAGTGCAGGCTGGCCTGAGCACTTTCTTCCCCCCTTCTGTCCTCTCTTCCTTCTTTCTTTTACTTCCTTTCTTATTATTTTGCATGTGTGTATGCATCTGGTATGCATGCATGTGTGAGTACATGCAAGGGGCTGAACATGTACTTATCCGTGCCAGCACATAGGGGCCTGAGGTTGACATCAGATGTCTGCCTCAATCACTCTGCACCTTATTTATTGAGGCAGGGTGTTGCAGTCAGGTTCTCATTGCTGGCAGAAATCACCTGACCAAGCACAGCTTTTTTGGGGGAAAAAGGTTAGTTTGGCTTACAGTCTTGAGGGAGAAGCTCCACAATGGCAGGGAAAACGATGGCATGAGCAGAGGGTGGACATTTTCCCCTAGCCAATACAAGGTGGACAATAGCAACAGGAGAGTGTGACAAACACTGGCTTGGGGACACTGGCTATAACACCCATAAGCCCGCCCCCAAATATACACCGCCTCCAGGAAGCTTTAACTCCCAAATCTCCATCAACCGGGAACCTAGCATTCAGAACACCTAAGTTTATTGGGGGAACATCTGAATCAAACCTCCACACAGGGTCTCTCACTGAGCCCAGAGTTCTCTGACTGGCTAGTCTAGCTGGCCACCTTACTCTGGGCATCCACCTGTAATCCCGAGAGCCACCATGTCTGGAATTTATGTGGGCGCCAGGGAACCAAATTCAGGTCCTCAGGCTTGTGCGGCAAGCACTTTACCAACTGAGCCATCTCCCCATCGCTGCCCAGAAACCCTTGATCCTGCTTTCTCCGCTTTTTGAACACAGTGATGACAGCATATACCACCTCACTGAGCTCTTCCATGGCACAGCCTGTTGGAAGTGTAGTATTTACTCTTTTCTTTTTCTTTCTTTCTTCTAAAATAGTTTATTTTAAAACTATTTTATTATTTATTTATTTGACAGAGAAAGAGGGAGGGGAGAGAGAGAGAGAGAGAATGGGCGCGCCAGGGCCTCCAGCCACTGCAAATGAACTCCAGGGGTGTGAGTCCCCTTGTGCATCTGGCTTATGTGGGTCCTGGGGAATTGAACCTGGGTCCTTTGGCTTTGCAGGCAAACGCCTTAACTACTAAGCCATTCCTCCAGCGCCCCTCCCCATGTTTTTTTTTTGTTTTTGAGGTAAGGTCTCACTGACCTGGATCTCACTCTGTAGTTCTAGGCTGGCCTCGAACTCACAACAGTCCTCTTAAAAACAAGTGCCACCACGCCTGGCTGCTTTTATTTCTTTTTTCCTAGACTAATCCATCCTTTGCAAGGACAGAAATGCCTGGTACATGTAACCATACCATCAAGGCTTCAGGGAAGGGGATTTTTCTAGAAGATTCTGCAAGCATAGGGACATGACACTATGCATCTGTTAAAAAAAAACAACAGTGGTGGCCTATGCCTTTAATCCTAGCACTTGGGAGGCAGAGGTAGGAGGATCACCATAAATTCGAGACCACCCTGAGACTTCATAGTGAATTCCAGGTCAGCCTGAGCTAGAGTGAAACCTTACCTCAAAAAACAAAAAACAACAACAATAAAAAGACTCAGAACAGTGTCACACAGGCAGGAAACCTTTCATCAGGCTGTAGACATTAGTTAATAACTGTGTGATAACAGGCATCACTGAGGTTCATTAGTTGTGTAGCATATGCATCATATTAATGCAAGATGTTTTCCTATTTTTACATTTATTTTTATTCTTTCTTTTTTTTTTTTTTTTGTTTTCGAGGTAGGGTCTCACTCTAGTTCAGGCTGACTTGGAATTCACTGTGTAGTCTCAGAGTGGCCTCGAACTCACGGTGGTCCTCCTACTTCTGCCTCCTGAGTTCTGGATTAAAGGCCTGCACCACCCAGGCCTGACTATTTATTTAATTACTTAGTTGTATTTTACAGTGCTGAAAACTGAATGAACTGAGAGGTTTTCATGTACTAAGTACATATTGTACGCCTAAGCCACACCCTCAGGCCACAAAGATGTTAATGATAAGGAGACCCATGTTTATAGAGATTTGGGAATTCTCTGTTCAGCTCTTTAATTTTTCTACAAATCTGACACTATGTTAAAAAAATAAGGCTTTGGGAGCCGGGCGTGGTGGCACACCCCTTTAATTCCAGCACTCAGGAGGCAAAGGTAGGAGGATCATCATGAGTTCGAGGCCACCCTGAGACTACATAGTGAATTCCAGGTCAGCCTGGGCTAGAGTGAGACCCTACCTCAAAGAAAAAAATAAATAAATCTTGGCTGATGATATAACTCAGTGATAAGGGTTCCTACTTACATGGATGAGGCCCCATATTCCATCCTATTCACAGAAAATACAAGAAAAGCTCAGCTTGAAATGATAGTGTAATCCTTCCACTCACTACTTAGAAGCAGGAGGATCATGAATTCAAATTGGGATTGGGCTACTTTCAGAGAACTTGTTGCAAAATTTCAAAAGGAGGACATGTCTTTGTGGTAGAGCTCCTGCCTAGAATCCCCCAGTGAGGGGCTGGGGGCGTGGCTCAGTGGTAGAGCTCCTGCCTAGAATCCCCCAGTGAGGGGCTGGGGGCGTGGCTCAGTGGTAGAGCTCCTGCCTAGAATCCCCCAGTGGGGGGCTGGGGGCGTGGCTCAGTGGTAGAGCTCCTGCCTAGAATCCCTCAGTGAGGGGTTGGGGGCGTGGCTCAGTGGTAGAGCTCCTGCCTAGAATCCCCCAGTGAGGGGCTGGGGGCGTGGCTCAGTGGCAGAGCTCCTGCCTAGAATCCCCCAGTGGGGGGCTGGGGGCGTGGCTCAGTGGTAGAGCTCCTGCCTAGAATCCCTCAGTGAGGGGTTGGGGGCGTGGCTCAGTGGTAGAGCTCCTGCCTAGAATCCCCCAGTGAGGGGCTGGGGGTGTGGCTCAGTGGTAGAGCTCCTGCCTAGAATACCCCAGTGAGGGGCTGGAGGCGGGGCTCAATGGTTCAACACTTGTCTAGAATCCCCATTGTGGGAGGGGACCGCGGGACCCTCAGGCTGTAACTCAGGGGTAGAATGTTTGCTTGTCCGGCAAGTGTAAAGCACTGGTTTCCATCTCAAGTACCAAAACAAACAAGAACAAGAACAAAACTCTACCTTATTAGCTTTAAAATTAAAAAAAAAAAAAGAGGGCTGGAGAGATGTCTCAGTGGTTTAAGCACCTGCCTGCAAAGAAAGCTTACTGACCCTGGTTCGATTCCCCAGCATCCAGGTAAAGTCACATGCACAAAGTAGCCCATTCATCTGGTGTTTGTCTGCAGCGGCTAGAGGCCCTGGTGCATTCATTCTCTCTCTCTGTCTCTGCTTTCAAATAAGTAACTTAAAAAAAGAAACAAAATTCCCTCCATGGCAAAGCAGGGCTCTTGCATGTTCCCACCTCTCTTTCCACTCATAAATAACGACCTCCAGTTATGAAGTGACCAGACTCATGACTTCGCGGACTGTGCCTGAACCACAAACAAGCCCACTGGCTTACTGTCCTCAGGGGACGTGCTATGGACTCAGCCTTATCACCGCAGGCAAAGCTGCATGGTCACAGGTAACTTGATCCGGTCATAGGTCTCTGAGTCAAGGTCCCTTGGTCCACTAAGTTTATGGAGTCAGTAGTGTTGCTGGTAAGGCATGGGGGTCTCTGTGTTCTCTGACACCCTGACTTCCCCATCTGTGAATTTACAGAGCAGGAGACACCTAGTGTTCCTCACCCTCACCCCCAGACACACACTCCCTTCAGAGTCCCGGGATCTGCTGTCATGTAACCATGGCAATGGAATTGCTTTTCCCAGACTCTTAAGCCATTGAACTCATCCCCTTGTACTAACTAGAGTTGGTGGTGGAATGATTCACCGAAGCTGTTCTTGTATCCAAAGGGCCCCAAGCCTAATAAAAAAAAATAATAATAATAAATAATAAATAAAATAAAATAAAGCAGCTGCCTCCCCACCCACCTCACATCCCACTAAGGTCTCATTGTTTTGTGTCCCGAGGCCAAGATCACAATAACCATTGAGGAGAAGGCAACCGCAATAGGACAGCAGAAACTTCAAAAACATACTTCAAACCAGACAGAAACTTCCTGGCTCATCCTGTCTGGCTGTCTAGCCACCAAGCTGTTCCTCTGGGAGGTTAAATACCTCTGCCGTGTCACTGATTCATAAAATCATTAAACTACTCCGGTGTAAAAGGTTTGTCATCCTAGCAACTGGGGAGGCTGAGTCAAAATGGATGGTGAGTCCACAGCCAGCCTGGGCGACTTAGTGGAAAGTTGTCTCAAAATTAAAAAAGAGAGCTGGAGAGATGGCATAGCGGTTAAACGCTTGCCTGTGAAGCCTAAGGACCCCAGTTCAAGGCTTGATTCCCCAGGATCCACATCAGCCAGATGCACAAGGGGGCGCACGTGTCTGGAGTTCATTGACAGTGGCTGGAGGCCCTGGCGTGCCCGTTCTTTCTCTCTCTTTGCCTCTCTCTGCCTCTTTCTCGCTCTGTCTGTCACTGTCAAAATAAATAAATAAAAATAAACAAAATATTAAAAATAAATAAATAATTTTTCTACAAATCTGACACTATGTTAAGAAATAAAGCTTTGGGAGCCGGGCGTGGTGGCACACACCTTTAACTCCAGCACTCGGGAGGCAGAGGTAGGAGGATCACTGTGAGTTCGAGGCCACCCTGAGACTGCATAGTGAATTCCAGGTCAGCCTGCACTACAGCGAGACCCTACCTCAAAACACCAAGAAAATAAAATTAAGTTAAAAAGACAGGGGCCAGGCATGGTGATACAAACCTTGAATCTCAGAACTCTGGAGGCTGAGGTTGGATGATCGCTGTGAACTCAAGGCTAGCCTGTAACTACAGAGTGAGTTCTAGGTCAACTTGGGGCTGGAGTGAGACTCTACCTCAAAAAAAAACGAAAGAAAGAAAGAGGCTGGAGAGACATGGCTTAGAGGTTAAGACATTTGCCTGCAAAGCCAAAGGACCTCGGTTCGATTCCCCAGGACCCACGTAAACCAGATGCCCAAAGGGGTGCATGCATCTGGAGTTCATTTGCAGTGGCTGGAGGCCCTGGCACACCCATTCCCTCTCTTCCTCTCTCTCAAATAAATAAATAAATAAAAATTTTAAAAAATTGAGCAAAATAAAAAGACTGGAGCTGGGGAGATAACTCGGTGGAGAAAGTGCTTTGTGCACAAGCATGAGAAACTGAGTCTGGAGCCCCCAGATCCACGTAAAGGTGGATGCTGCCAGCGCTAGGGTGTGTCATACCAGCACGGCTATTGGTGAGGAGAGGGGCGGAGATGGGACGATCTGCTGAAAGCCTGTGGGGTAGCTAGCCTGGCAAACACGCTGATAAACACCGAGAAACCCACCCTCAGGTAAGGTGGGAGGTGAGAATGGACACCTAACGTTGCCCTCTGACCTCCACCCATGTGCCGTGGCATGTGTGTGTGGACGTACACACGCAGAGATGCAAGAAGAGTTGTGGGACTGGAGAGATGGCCCAGCGGTTAAGGCACTTGCCTGCCAAGCCTAACAACCTGGGTTCAGTTCCTCAATAGCCATGTAAAGCCAGATGCACCAAGTGGAGCACGCATCTGAAGTTCAGTTGCAGTGACTAGAGACCCTGGCGTGCTCATTCTCTCTCGCAAGAAAAAAAAAAAAAAAAAGGAAAGGAAAAGAAAAACAAGGCAAAGAAAAAGAAAAACCCAAACCAAAAAGTGTTGTGGATGTAGCTCAGGAATAGAGTGCCTGCCTAGAATCCCCCAGTCAGGGGCTGGGGGTGGCTTATGATAGTACTCTTGGGTAGCATGTGTGAGGTCACAGGTCCAATCCCCTCTGCTGCAAAACAATTAAACAAACAGAGCCTCAACTACCTCCTGATGTATGGCAAGCTTGGAAATAGATGCTAAGTGGTGCATCTGTCATAGTCATACCAGCACTCAGGAGTCTGAGCAAGGGGTCCTCATGTCTGAGACCTTCCTGGGCTACACAGTAAGACTAAAAAGGAAAAGAAAGAAAGAAGGAAGCAAGGAAGGAAGGAAAGGAAGCAAGAAAGAAGAAAAGATAGAAAGAAAGAAAAGGAGTGTGTGATGAAATTTTGTCAATGGCTTTTATGAGGAGCTAAAGTCAGAAAGCAATGATATTTGACACGAGCAAGAATATTGAAAATTGGACTGGAGAAATGGCTTGGCAATTAAGGCCTGTGAAGCCTAAGGACTCAGGTTTGATTTCCCAGAACCCCTGTAAACCAGATGCACAAGGTGGCACATGTGTCTAGAGACTGTTTGCAGTGGTTAGAGGCCCTGGTACACCCATTCTCTCTTCCTGCCCCTCTCTCTTTCTCCCTCTCCCTCTGTTTCTCAAATAAATAAATAGATAGAAGAATATTGGAAATTAGTGGGGCATGGTGGCACACACCTTTAATCTCAGCACTCGGGAGGATTGCCTTGGGTTCGAGGCCACCCTGAGACTACATAGTTAAGTCCAGGTTAGCCTGGACCAGAGCAAGAGACTCTACCTCGAAAAACCAAAAAAAAAAAAAATATATATATATATATTATATATATATAATATATATATTATTATATTATATATATATTATATATATACATATATATATGTATATAGATATATACACACTGGGTGATTATCACAAATTATCACAGCCACAAAATCTAGTAGAAAAAGGTCCAAACAATGAAGTAAAATACATGGCTTCACAAAGGCTCAGCTGTTCACTATGTGACTTCTCCAAGCCTCCCTTTTCCCATCTGTAAAATAGGACCAGCCACACCTGTTTTATGAACATGAAAGGACCGGGCGTGGTGACACACGCCTTTAATCCCAGCACTCAGGAGGCAGAGGTAGGAGAATCGCTGTGAGTTCAAAGGCCACCCTGGGACTACATAGTGAATTTCAGGTCAGTCTGGGCTAGAGCGAGACCCTATCTTAAAACAAATTTTAAAAATGAACTTGATCGAGGCTACAGAGTTTGTTCCAAGTCAGCCTGAACTACAGAGACCTTACCTCAAAATAAATAAATAAATAATGAGCTTGAGGGCTGAAGATATGGCTTAGCAGTTAAGGCATTTGCCTGCAAAGCCAAAGGATCCTGGTTTGATTCTACAAGACCCACGTTAGCCAGATGCACAAGGTGGCACATGCATCTGGAGTTCGTTTGCAGTTACTAGAGGCCCTGGCGTGCCCATTCTCTCCCTCTCTCTCTGCCTCTTTCTCTCTCTCAAATAAATAAATATTTTTTTAAATTATTTATTTATTTATTTGAGAGCAACAGACACAGAGAGAAAGACAGATAGAGGGAGAAAGAAAGAGAGAATGGGCGTGCCAGGGCTTCCAGCCTCTGCAAACGAACTCCAGACGCGTGCGCCCCCTTGTGCATCTGGCTAACGTGGGACCTGGGGAACCGAGCCTCGAACTGGGGTCCTTAGGCTTCACAGGCAAGTGCTTAACCGCTAAGCCATCTCTCCAGCCCTAAATACTTTTTGTTTTTAAATGGACTTGAAAGCGACAATTATCATTCAGATAACATGGGGCAATTGACGTGGTTCACTGGACAAGAGCACTTACTGCAAAAGCATGAGGACCTGAGTTTGATCCATAACCCTTAACTTAAAAAGCCAGGCAGGCATGGCTGGGCCTGTCTTTAACCTCCGCACTGAGTGGGGCAGAGACTGAGGGACCACTCGGGCTCCCTGCTCAGCCAGTCTCACTGAGAACATGAAGAGCTCCAAGCAGGAGAGCACTGGAGAAGGACACCTAATGTCTTTCTCTCAGGAGATGGGCCTCCCACCTCACCTCACCCCACCTCACCTCACCTCACCTCACCTCACCTCGCTCTTGTCAGGAAGTGTCACCCATCACCTGCCATTGTTTGTGCATGCACAACCCTGCCCCCCTTCTGGGGAGGCTGGGTTTTAGGGTAGGGTCTCACTCTAGCCCAGGCTGACCTGGAATTTACTATGTAGTCACAGGGTGGCCTCGAACTCACAGCAATCCTATAACGTCAGCCTCCCAAGTGTTGGGATTAAAGGCGTGTGCCACCACACCTGGCCTAGATTGTTGTTGTTTTTTTAAATAATTTTTTGTTTATTTTTGATTTATTTATCTGAGAGCAACAAACAGAGAGAGAGAGAGGCACAGAGAGACAGAGAGAGAATGGGCGCACCAGGGCCTCCAGCCACTGCAAATGAACTCCAGACGTGATCGCCCCCTTGTGCATCTGGCTAACGTGAGTCCTGGGGAATCGAGTCTCGAACTGTGGTCCTTAGGCTTCATAGGCAAGCGCTTAACCGCTAAACCATCTCTCCAGCCCTAGATTGTTGTCTTTTGAGACAGG
Source organism: Jaculus jaculus (assembly GCF_020740685.1). NCBI lineage: Eukaryota > Metazoa > Chordata > Mammalia > Rodentia > Dipodidae > Jaculus > Jaculus jaculus. The sequence goes on along the minus strand of NC_059103.1, from coordinate 10,960,025 downwards.
GTCTCACTTCCTGACCCAGGCTGGCTTTGAACTCTTGAAGTTCCTGCCTTAGCCTCCTCAGGACTGGGATTCCAAGTGTGCATCGCCACTTGTCTGAGCTTAAGAAGACGTGGTTATGTGGAAAAATAAATAAATAAACATGAAAAAATGCACGGGTGACATTGTCTCTGTTTTGTTGAATGTCTCCAAGCTTTGGATGTAAATAATTTACAGTGTTAAAAATGAGTTAATAGCAGGTCTTTGAGGGACAGCAGAAAATTCTAGAATGAGGCATTGTCTTCATAATGAGGGACTGCCAAGTGGAGGGACATTTACAATTGAGACAAGCATCTTTTATAGTTATTAACCCGGGTGGGATTTTTTAATAATTAAATGGTATGACTGCAATATAAGTGATATTTTATTAAGCTCAAATGGAATGTACACTTAGGAAGTTAATTTGAAGCATTGCCTACTTGGTTATTCTATTTTTCATATTTGGGTATGTTTGCAAGATATGTGTTCCTTTCTGCCGTGTGTCTCACATCCTTGGCTTCTTGCTTTATTTATGGGAATGTTATCTGTTGCGTTTTTTAAGGAAATGACAAACTCTTGAGCTAGCGTCGAAAGTTTCTGACTAATCGCTAATGAAGTATCCATAATAGATGAGGAAGAGGGCATAAATTGCAGTGGAATGTCACTTCATTTCATAAATGTCTCATGTTTGTTTGACAGCTCCTGAAATGTTCTTTGTCATTTCCAGAATCGATACGAAAATACAGTGAAACACCAGACTGAGCTGCTCCGTTTGAGACAAAATAGAAGACCAAAAGCTCTGCTATCACCAGCTGTCGATTTCTGAAGATGATATTGTTTAATGCATTCGGGTGGGTTTTTTTTATACTTGCCTCAGTCTCAACATTACTCAGCCTCCACGATCTCTCACGAAGACCCAGATGCACACACATTATGTCTATGAATTTGTGGCACAAAAGGATGGGACAGCTGGCACTTACCGGGTTCAGTTGATCAGCATAGACAGGATGGTAATGATGTGCTGTCCATCCTTCCTGCTCCTATCCTGAAAAGTCAGCTACCTAAAATGTATAAATTGGGCTGGAGAGATGGCTTAGCAGTTAAGCGCTTGCCTGTGAAGCCTAAGGACCCCGGTTCGAGGCTCGGTTCCCCAGGTCCCACGTTAGCCAGATGCACAAGGGGGCGCACACGTCTGGAGTTCGTTTGCAGAGGCTGGAAGCCCTGGCGCACCCATTCTCTCTCTCTCTCTATCTGTCTTTCTCTCTATGTCTGTCACTCTCAAATAAATAAATAAAAATTTAAAATGTATAAATTAGTAACTCTCCCCTTTTGTTTCATGTAAAGATTTTTAAATTTTTATTTGCCTTAATTATTATTTGAGAGAAAGAGAAGCAGGTAAAGAGGGAGAGCATGGGCATGCCAGGGCTTCTAGCCAATGTAAATGAACTCCAGACACATGTGCCACCTTGTGTGTCTGGCTTTATGTGGGTACTAGGGAATCGAACCTGGGTCCTTCGGCTTTGCCAGCAAGAGCCTTAACCACTAAGCCATCTCTCCAGCCCAAGATTTTTTTTTTTTAATAGGGCCTCGTGTCGCCCTGTTTGGTCTCATACTCTATAGCTAAGAAGGACCTTTGAGGGCTGGAGAGATAGCTTAGTGGTTAAGCGCTTGCCTGTGAAGCTTAAGGACCCCGGTTCGAGGCTCGGTTCCCCAGGTCCCACGTTAGCCAGATGCACAAGGGGGCGCACGCGTCTGGAGTTCCTTTGCAGAGGCTGGAAGCCCTGGCGCGCCCATTCTCTCTCTCCCTCTATCTGTCTTTCTCTCTGTGTCTGTCGCTCTCAAAAAAAAAAAAAAAAAAAAAAAATTAAAAAAAAAAAAAAAAAGAAGGACCTTTGACTCCAGATTCTGCTGCCTCTGAGGTGAGGGAGTTTTGCTCTTCCGTTGCCTACCTCCAGTGGACAGAAAAGCAATGGGGCTCAGGGATCTTAGATTAAACACCTCTAAAGCTGCACTCAGGAGGCAGAGGCAGGAGGATCACCATGAGTTCAAGGTCAATCTGAGACTACATAGTGAATTCCAGGACAGTCTGGGCTAGAGTAAGACCCTACCTCAGGAAAGAAAAAAAAAAAAAAAACTGAAGCCAAAATTAAGCTTCCCTCCTTTTTCCTACATATGTATAGTATGCGTGTGCGGTGTCTGTGTGGATGCGCATGTGTGTGCGCTCAGGGGCAAAGCAGAAGTTGACGTCAGTGTCTTGCTTGATTGCTTTCCATCTTACTCTTTGAGACACGGTCTTTCACTGAACACGGAGCTCACTGGTTTGGCTAGACTAGCTAGCCAACAGCCTCATGGACCCTCCTGTCTCCACCTCCCCTGAGCTGGGATTATAGGTATGTGCCACCATGCCCAGGTTTTGGCTTTTGGTTTTTTGAGGTAGGGTCTCATTTTAGCTCAGGCTGACCTGAAATTCACTGTTTTCTCAGGCTGGCCTCAAACTCACAGTGATCCTCCTACCTCTGCCTCCCAAGTGCTGGGATTAAAGGTGTGCACCACCATGCCCAGAATGCCCAGTATTTTATGTGGGTACTGAAGATCCGAACTCAGGTCCTCACACTGAGCCATCTCGCCTATCATCTTCCTGCTTTCAAAATATTTTTAATTTATTTCTTAGAGAGAAAGTTGCAGAGAGAGAGAGAAAAGGAGAGAGATGGGAAGAGAATGGGCACACCAGGGCCTCCAACTACTGCAAGTGAATTCCAGACACATGTACCACCCTGTGCATCTGGCTTATGTGGGTTTTGGGGAATTGAACCGAAGTTCTTTGGCTTTGCAGGCAAGCATCCTAACCGCTAAGCCATCTCTTTAGCCCTGAAATATTTTTAATATATTTATTTGTGGGCTGAACAGATGGTTTAGTGGTCAAGAGCTTGCCTGTGAAGCCTAAGGACCCCGGTTAGAGGCTCGCTTCCCCAGGACCCATGTTAGCCAGATGCACAAGGGGGTGCACACGTCTGGAGTTTGTTTACAGTGGCTGGAGGCCCTGGCGCACCCATTCTCTCTCTGCCTCTCTCTCTCTTGCTTTCTCTGTCACTCTCAAATAAATAAATAAAAAATGAACAAATATATATATATTTATTTGTGTGTGGGTGTGTGCATGCATGGGAGCGTCACCAGGGTCTCTTGCTACTGCATACAAACTCCAGATGCACGTGCCACTTTGCATGTAGGTTTGCATGGGTGCTGGGGAATCAAATCCAGACTGCTAGGCTTTGCAAGCAAATCCCTTTAACCACTGAGCCATCTCCCCAGCACGCCCTGTTTTGTGACAGGATCTCATGTATCCTAGACTGGACTCGAACTCACTATGTAGCCAACGACAACTTTGAACTCCTCATCCTCCTGCCTCCCCCTCCCGAGTGTTCTGATCACGGGGGTGTGCCACCACACCCGGCTTATGTGGTGCTGGGGATCCCACAAACCCACGGCTTCGTGCAATGTTAGGCAAGCACTCTACCAACCACTGAGCCACATCCCCAACCCAAACCTTTGCTCTTTGTAAGTTGATTTACCTCTGGTGCCTGTCATAGTGACAGAAAGCTGACTAATGCAGGCTCCCGTCAGGCTGTTCCTCTTCTGTCACCACAGCTGTCACCAGGCTTCATTTCCTCTCATCGCCCTGTCAAGCCTGGGAGTGGTAAGAGCTTTCTGTTGTGGCTAGTCTCAGGGGACCTCAGCACCCATCCCCCGTCATTGCGACCGCACCTTGTCCCCAGCCCCTTCTTCACTTCTCTTGCATCATCTTCATTTTATTCTATTTCCTAATAGTTTATCTATTCTCTTTTTTAAATTTCATTTGCAAGCAGAGAGAAGACAGAGAAGAGAGCCAGACAGACACAGGGCTTCTTGCAGCTGCAAATGAATTCTAGACGCATGTTACATTTGGTGCATCTGGCTTCACATGGGCACTGGGGAATCAAACCCCGGTCACTAGGCTTTGCAAGCAAGCACTTTAACTGCTGAGCCATGTCTCTAGCTCTTCATTTTATTCTATTTCCTGCCAGTGCCTTAACTGATACAGCAGGAATTTAAACCTATCTCATGAGAGGACTGGAGACATGGCTCAAGCATTAAAGGCACTTGCTTGCGAAGCCCACTGGCCAGGGTTTAATTCTCCTGCCACATGCGTGAAGCTCGTAGGAGCAAGAAGCCCTGGTGCGTGCATACACACACACGCAAATAGATGAATGAAATTTTAAAATGCTACCTCTTAAATTCATACCTCAGAGAATGAAGATGAATAAAGAAAACCTAGAGGCAACTTAACAGTGGAACTCACTTAGGACTTGGTTGGGTTTTCCCTCTTTTTTTAAAATTTTTTATTTTTTGGTCATTATTTATTTATTTGAGAGTGACAGACAGAGTGGGATAGGCAGGTAGAGAGAGAGAGAGACAATGGGCGCGCCAGGGCTTCCAGCCTCTGCAAACGAACTCCAGACGCGTGCGCCCCCTTGTGCATCTGGCTAATGTGGGTCCTGGGGAATCGAGCCTCGAACCGGGGTCCTTAGACTTCACAGGCAAGCGCTTAACCACTAAGCCATCTCTCCAGCCCTGGGTTTTCCCTCTTGTCAGTCAGTGTTTGGAAAACCTTCATCCTTTCCTCCCAGCCCCTAAACAAGGAGGTAAGAAACCCGGGCTTTCTTCCATCCAAACACTGACCAGGCTGGGCCCTGCTTGGCTTTAGAGATTAGACGAGATTGGGTGTGTTCAGGGTGGTGTGGCCGCAGACTAGAGACTGGGGCTTTCTCGATGCTTCTTCTCTGCCTTGTCCTCACGGCCTGAGTCTGTCAGTAAGGACGTGCTGAGCCTGGCAGGGCAGGGAGAAGGGCGCATGTCTGTAATCCCAGCTCTTGGGAGGCTGAGGCGGAAGACCCATGAGTGTGAGGTCAGCCTGGGCTACACAGTGGGGCCCTGTCTCAAATGGACAAAAGTGTGTTGGATGAAAGCTGGGGAGACAGTCCGGTGAGTAAAAACTGCTAAGCCTGATAACCAGAGCCTGGATGCCCAGGACCTATGTAAAGATACACACAGAGATGTGCATGCGTACATGCACACATACACACGCACACACACACCAGTGTGTTGAATGAGTGAAAGTATTCCTAGTTTATCTCACTTAACGTGTTTCCTGGATGCCTGAGGGTAAAATTTAGATATTCCGAGAAAGACTTTCCTGACGTGTGGTACTGTAGGCTTAGCAAGCTCCACTCCCCCTTTTGTGTCTATTTAGAGGGGTAGACATACATTATGGCATATATTCCATAACTGTGATTTTTGGGGAGGGACAAACTCCAAATTAAATATTGTGGGCATTGTTTGGATAATAATGTGGTAGACTGAGGTAACTAGACTTATCAGGGTGAGGTCCCCCATAGTGTATGAAGCTCACCCCGACTTCCCTGGACAGATTCCAAGGAGGCCAGACTCCAGGGCTCCTCCCGAGTGCTGGGGTTAAAGGTGTGTATCACCATGACCGGCTCAAGGTCAAACTTAAAAAAAATTTTTTTTTGTTGTTTTTTTGAGGTAGGGTCTCACTCTAGCCCAGGCTGACCTGGAATTCACTATGGAGTCTCAGGGTGGCCTCAAACTCACAGCGATCCTCCTACCTCTGCCTCCCGAGTGCTGGGATTAAAGGCGTGAGCCACCACGCCCGGCTTTCAAGGTCAAACTTTTGACTCTCAGCACATGCCACAAGGATCCTGTCCTAGAACCCGATGGTACCAGCAATCTACGGATCTTGTCAGAATTCGCAGTTCAGTTCGCCTCCAGTTTCTTCCATGGGACCGAGTTCTCTGAGGATGAGGATTTTGTCTTATTTCTCTTGGTATTCCCATCGTTAGCTGACCTGGCCTATTACAGGAGTTTACTAAATGTTGGATGAACTTATGGAAGGAGGGCTGGGGAGATGGCTCTGTAGGTAAAGTGCCTGCTGCTGAAGCGTGAGGACCTGAGGTCAGGTCCCCATAACCCATGTTAAATGTCAAGCTCAGCAAAACAACGCCAGTCGCCCCAGCACTGCGAAGCTGGAGATAGAGGAGTCCCGGGGAAGACGAACTGAATTGATGAGTTCTGGGCTGAGTGAGAGAACCTGTGTTCATATACATATATATATTCTCTCTCTCTCTCTCTCTCTCCATATATATATATATGAAATGTATTTATTTATTTAGTTGTGAAGGAGAAAGAGAGAGAGAGAATGGGTGCGCCAGGGTCTCCAGCCACTGCAAACAAACTCCAGACACATGCACCCCCTTGTGCATCTGGCTGATGTGGGTTCTGGGGAATTGAACCTATGTCCTTTGACTTTACAGGCAAATGCCTCAACCGCTAAGCCAGCTCTCCAGCCCCTGTCTTAAAGAATAAGGTGGAGAGGAATTGAGGAGGATGCCTACATCTGCCTCCGGCCTACCTGTACATGCACACACACACACACACACACACACACACCTACAAAACATGCACAAAAACAGGCACACACATAAAACATGCACATGCACTCGCACACACACACACACACACACACACACACACACACACATACAGAGATACAGACTCCCTCACAGAGCTTATTAAGAGAGGGACCCTGTTCACTCCTCAGCAAGGAGTTAAGTCTTGAGATTCACAAGGGCAAAATTCACCTCCTGTGCTACTCAAGGTCAAGATCTCTGTGTATTATGCATGTGTGTATGTAGAAACACAAGCGTTGTATGTTCATACATGTGTGTGGGTGCACATGTGTGTGATGGTCATGCATTTATGTGTTTATGTAGGTCAGAGGACAATGCTGGGTGATGTTTCACCACTTTTGATTTTTTTTTTGGTTTCTCAAGGTAGGGTCTCGCTCTAGCCCAGGCTGACCTGGAATTCGCTACATGTAGTCTCATGGTGGCCTCGAACTCACAGTGATCCTCCCACCTCTGTCTCCCAAGTGCTAGGATTAAAGGCGTGCACCACCACACCCAGCCCACCTCTTTTTGTAAAAAAATATTTTATTTCTATTTATTTGAGAGAGAGAGAGAGAGAGAGAGAGAGAGAGAGAGAATGGGCGTGCCAGGGCCTCCAGCCACGGCAAATGAACTCCAGATGCATGTGCGCCCTTGTGCTTCTGGCTAACGTGGGTCCTGGGGAATCGAACCAAGGTGGTTTGGCTTTGGAGGTAAAGGCCTGAACTGCTAGGCCATCTATGTCTCCCGCCCTGTCTCTCACTGGCCTGGAGCTCACAGTTAGGCTAGACTGGCTGGCCAGTGAGCCCCTGGGAGTCTCTTGTCTCCACCTCCCCGGTGCTGGGGCTACAGATGTGGGTCACGGAGCCTGGTTTGCTAGGGTGTTGGGGATTGAAGCAAGACCTGGAGCATGCTAGACAAACACTCTTCCATTGAACTACACCCACCTAAGGTCTCTCTTCACAGACAAGGATAGAACAGCAGTAGCGAGGCCGAGGTAGGAGGATCACTGGGAGTTCGAGGCCACCCTGAGACTACATAGTGAATTCCAGGTCCACCTGGGCTAGAGCGAGACCCTACCTCGGAGAAAACAAAACAAAACACCACCAAAAGACTAGAAGAGTATATGGCCAGGGGTGATGACATGGACCTGTGACCCCTCCCCATGCAGGAGAATCTTGAGTTCAAGGCTATCCTGGGTTACGCAGTGGGAGCCATACCGGCTTCATCTTGTTGGGATCTTAGGGACCAGCACAGCCACAGTGTTCCTGAGTGCTTCTCAAACATCTGGTGCTCGTGTGCAATGAGCCAGGTGCGGCCTGGAGCCAGCATCAGGGCAGCCCAGAGCCATGAACCTGATAAAATCCTCACAGTCCCGAAGCCAAGCTGGACGGGGCCATGAGATCATCGGATGCCTGGGATGCTTGAATCGACTTGTTCACAGCCTTCCCCAGTCATGTTTTTCATAATTCATGATTCATATGAGATTTTTTTCAACAACAAAAACATTCAGATTACATTTTTATATGAGATGTTTTTCACTCCCTTATACAAGCCTTATCAACTATTTTGATCATAGGAAAAACTCTGCCCACCTCCGTAATTACTTAAGGATTTTTTTTTTCCACTTGTTTTTCTACTTAATGTGATTCAGAGATAAGAACTCTGGATATTGGAAATGCGGCTGTCAGGTGACTTACACAGATTTGATGATTTAATTTGCTTCCATTGGTGGGACAGAACATCATGCATTATTCACACACACACACACACACACACACACACACACAAGTTTCAGCAATCCCTAAAGTCATTTCTCCATTTTATTTGCTGAAAGAGTATTCAAATGACAGCCCATATCTTTTTATTTCACACGCATCTTTTTCAGCAGTTTCTCTATATGGTTGATGTAGTTTATTTATTAATTACATATAAATTGTTTTTTTTTTTTTTTGAGGTAGTGTCTCACTCTGGCTCAGGCTGAGCTGGAATTCACTAAGAAGTCTCAGGGTGGCCTAATTCACAGCGATTCTCCTACCTCTATTTCCCAAGTGCTGGGATTAAAGGGGTACATCAACATGGCTGGCTCTTTCTTTGTTGCTTTCTTTGTTGCTTTCTTTCTTTCTCTCTCTCTCATTTCTTCTTCTTTTTCTTTTCTTTCTTCCATCATCCAAGAGGAAACATTGATATGCCCAATATTGCAAAGGTGAGGACAGCCACTGTGAGGTCAGTAATGCAATGGCCACCTCGTATTGAGAAGACACTATTCCAGGGCTGAAGGGATAGCTTAGCCATTAAGGCATTTGCCTGTGAAGCCTAAGGACCCAGGTTTGATTCTCCAGATCCCACATAAGCTAGATGCACAAGGTGGTGCATGCATCTGTAGTTCGTTTGCAATGGGTAGGGGCCCTGGCACTCACATTCTCTCTCTCTCTCTCTCTTTAATAAAAAAAAAAAAAAAAAAAAAAAAGGGCTGGAGAGATAGCTTAGCAGTTAAGTGCTTGCCTGTGAAGTCTAAGGACCCTGGTTCGAGGCTTGATTTCCCCAGGACCCACATTATGCACAAAGGGGCGCATGCATCTGGAGTTCGTTTGCAGTGGCTGGAGGCCCTGGTGTGCCCATTCTCTCTCTCTCTCTCTCTCTCTCTCTCTCTCTCTCTCTCTGTCTGTTGCTCTCAAATAAATAAATAAAAATAAACAAAATAAATAAATAAATAAAATGTTTTTAAAAATTAAAAAAAAGACAGTATTCCAAAGCACTCCTCTTCCCATCCTCTGCCACCTCTCCCACTATGTTTCCTGGGCCTTGGAGAGTGTAATGGCCATGTCTCACTTGGTGCTAAGCACTTCATTGTCACTTCTGAGCTCATTCGTGAATATTGAGTCTCCCCACTAATTACCACCATCTACAGAAAGAAGCCTTTCCTACTGGGAGTGACAGCAGCATGAATAAATATCTAGAAGGCAATTTGATGAGCACAAGATTCTGGGTTTCTGAGACAGGGTCTCACTTTGTAGCTCAGGCCGGCCTCTAACTCGTTATGTAGCCTAGGCTGATTTTTTTTTTTTTTTTCCTTTCCGTTTTTCCAGTCTCGCTCTAGCTCAGGCTGACCTGGAATTCACTATGTCATGTCAGGGTGGTCTTGAACTCACGGTGATCCTCCTACCTCTGCCTCCCAAGTGCTGGGATTAAAGGTGTGTGCCACCACCCCTGGTTTAGGCTGATCTTAAACTCATGGCAATCCTCCTGCCTCAGCCTCCGGAGTACTAGGATAATAGACATGAGCCATTATAGATATGTTTGTTTGGAGACAAGATATTCCTGTATAGCCCAGACTGGTCTGAAACTCTTGCCTAAACTTCTTGAAGGAATGTATCAACTGAGCTATGTCTGTCAATTTTAGAACATTTAATCACTCTAAAATGAAACCTCATGCCATAAGCAATCATCTCCCATTTCCTCTATAATCCTGCCCAACTCCTGTGCCTGGAAACCACTAATCAATTTTGTCTGCATTGATTTGTCTGCCTTGGACATTTTATATAAATGGAATCATGTAATATGTGACCTTCTGTCATGGCCTTCCTTTGTTCAGCTAATGATTTTTTTTTTGGCGGGGGGAGGTAGGTTTTGTTTCTTTGTTTTTAAATTTCGTAGATATTTATTTTTTATTTTTATTTATTTTAGAGAGACAGAGACAGAGAGAATAAATGAATGGGTGCACAGGGCCTTTGGCCGCAGCAAAGGAACTCCAGACACATGAGCCAACTTGTGCATCTGGCTTACGTGGGTCCTGGGGAATTGAACCTGATTCCTTTGGCTTTGCAGGCAAGCACCTTAACTGCCTAGCCATCCCTCCAGCCCTTGTTTATATATTTAAATGTATATATTTTATTTATTTAGTTTGGTTTTTTTTTTTGAGGTAGGGTTTCATTCTAGCTCAGGCTGACCTGGAATTTACTATGTAGTATCAGGGTGGCCTCAAACTCATGGCGATCCTCCTACCTCTGCCTCCCAAGTGCTATGATCAAAGGCGTGCACCACCGTGCCGGTCAGGTTTTGAATTAAGGTAAAACTTCCTGCTTAAGTCTCCAGCAGCCTTCTGGAGAGGACATGTCACTGGGGGCAGACTAATTCCAGCCCAAAGTTGTAGAGAGGGGAGTTTGAACTCTGGATTTGTGCTTGCTGCTTTTTGGTGTTTGCTGTCTGTTTGGTGGCTTCTCTGCTTGGATCTATGAAAGGGAGCCGGCTTCTTCCACCATTAATGGAGGTTCTCTTGGATCTGTAAACTTCAAGTAAGTCCCTTCCTCTTATAAACTGTCTGGCTGGATGTTCATGTCAGCGTTGTGGAGCTGACTAATATATACCATACTCAAAATGGTGGGGAGTGATTGAGGAAGTCACCTGACATTGACCTCTGATCTCCACACACATATGGACACACATAAACACACCACTCACACATGTAAAAATATAAACAAGAGTTGGAGAGATGGTGCAGTGGTTAAGGCATTTGCCTGCAAAGGTTAATGACCCTGGTTCAATTCCCTAGTACCCATGTAAAGCCAGATGCACAAAGTGTCACATGCATCTGCAGTTCATTTGCAGTGGATAGAGCACCCATTTTTTCTCTCTCTACTTGCAAATAAATAAATAACAATGTTTTTAAGCCAGGCATGGTGGTGTACACCTTTAATCCCAGCATTTGGGAGGCTGAGGTAGGAGGATCACTGTGAGTTCGAGGCCACCCTGACACTACATAGTAAATCCCAGGAAACCCTACCTCGAAAAACCAAAATAAATAAATAAAATAAAATAAATATATATTTAAATATATAAACAAGGGCTGGAGGTATGGATTAGCAATTAAGGTGCTTGCTTGCAAAGCCAAAGGACTCAGGTTCAACTCCCCAGAACCCACATATGCCAGACGCACAAGTTGGTTCATGTGTCTGCCAGAGATAGGAGGATCACCGTGAGTTTGAGGCCAACCTGAGACTACATAGTGAATTCCAGGCCAGCCTGGACTAGAGTGAAACCCTACCTTAAAAAAAAAATCTGCTGGGCTGAAGAGATGGTTTAGTGGTCAAAGCATTGGCCTGCAAAGCCAAAGGATCCTGGTTCGACTCTCCAGGACCCATGTAAGCCAGATGCACAAGGTGCTGCATGTGTCTGGAATTTGTTTGCAGTGGCTGGAGGCCCTGGTGTGCCTATTCACTCTCTTAAATAAACAAATAAATAAAAATATTTTTCAAAATACCTGAGGGCTAGAGAGATGGCTTAGCAGTTAAGTGCTTGCCTGTGAAGTCTAAGGACTCCAATTCGAGGCTCGATTCCCCAGGACCCACGTAAGCCAGATGCGCAAAGTGGCGCATGTGTCTGGAGTTCGTTTGCAGTGGCTGGAGGCCCTGGCGTGCCCATTCTCTCCCTCTCCCTCTCTCCCTCTCTCTGTCTGTCTGTCGCTCTCAAATATATAAATAAAAATAAACAAGAAAAGTTACAATAAAATACCTGAGCCTATGGGGGACATCTATTCAAACTAGTATAGTATATATGTGTGTGTACGTGTGGGTGCGCATGTGTGCAGGCATAATGCACATATGTGTACATGAGTGTGCAGGCCAGAGGTTGACATCTGGGGTCTCCCTCAATTACTCTTCCTTTTTTTACTGGGTAGGGGGGTGTCTCGAACTTGAACCCACAGCTTGCTGATCCAGCCAGCCACCGGGCCAGCTTGCCCTGGGGAATCACCTTGTCCCTGATCCTCAGCACTGGGCTTCCAGGCTGGCTGTCCCCTGACAGGCACGGGGCACTGTGAATCCACACTCAGGTCCTCCTGCTTGAGCAGCCGGTGCTCGCTTTATCCACTGAACCATCTCCCTACTCTCTCCACCTTAGTTTTTTAAAAATATTTTATTTTTATTTATTAGTTGACAGAGATGGGAGAGAGAGAGACTGTAAGAGAGAGAGAGAGAATGGGCACCTCCAGCTACCGCAATCATGTTCCAGATGTGTACGCCACCTTATACATCTGGCTTGTGTGGGTCCTGGGGAATCGAACCTAGGCCCTTTGGTTTTGCAGGAGAGTGCCTTAACCCTTAACCCATCTCTTCAGCCTTCCACCTGAGTTTTCAAAACATATTTTATTTATTTTCAAGGAGAGAGAGAGAATATGAATGGGCAAACCAGGGCCTCCTGCCACTACAAACAAACTCTGGATGCACATGCCCTTTTGTGCATCTGGCTTAGGTGGGTACTAGGGAATTGAACCTGGCCGTCAGGCTTTGCAACCAAGTGCCATCTCTCCAGGCCTCCACCTTAGTTTTAGAGACAGGATCCCTCACTGAACCTGGAGCTCACTGATTCAGTTAGACTTGCTAGCTAGCGAGCCCTGAGATCCTTCTGTCTCTGCCTCCCCAGTGCCAGGGTTCTAGCCAAGTGCCACCCCACCGTGACCCCCTTTTGCATGTATGCAGAGGATCTGAACTCGGGTCCTCATATTTGCATAGCAAGAGCTTTACCAACTGAGCCACCTCTTCAGCCTTCTTTGTTTTTTACTTGGAGGCAGGGTCTCACTACATAGCCCAGGCTGGCCTTGAACTTGCCACTCTCCCATCTCAGCCTCCCAAATGCTCTGTGCTCCAGAATGGCTTAGACCCACTCAAGACACTGGTGTCTACATAGACTCCACTGGAGTCCTCTGTTGGCCAGAATTGGGACAACAGTAAACTCACGGGCTGCTGGAAGTTAGTCCCTAAATGTGTCACTGCGATGCAAGTGTCTTGACCATCCATGTGATAAGAACACATTGGGGTTAATGTCACCATAACAGGTGACAGAACTCCAAAGGGAGCTAGAACCCTTGCCATCCAAACCTCTTTCCCTGGCCAGCAGGGATAGGGATGAAGCAATTTGTCATTGTTTAGTCAAGATTGGTCCTGAGGGCTGGAGAAATGGCTCAGAGGTTAAGGCACTTGCCTACAAAGCGAGCCGACCTGAGTTTGATTCCCCAGTGCCTACATAACGTAGATGCAAAAAGTGTTGATTGCCTCTGAAAAGTGATGCATGTATCTGGAGCTCATTTGCAATGGTGAGAGGCTCTGGCACACCCATACTCTCTCCCTCTGTCTCTCTCTTTCTATACCTCTCTGCAGATAAGTAAATAAAATATTTTTAAAACTGGTTTTGAGGGCTGGAGAGGTGGCTTAGCGGTTAAGGCATTTGTGTTCAAAGCCAAAGGACCTATGTTTGATTCCCCAAGACACATGTAAGCCACACATGCATCTGAAGTTCATTTGCAATGGCTGGAGGCCCTGGCATACCCATTCTCTTTCTCTTTTTCTTTCTCTTTCTCTCTCTCTCTCTCTCTCTCCATCCTTCTCTCTCACTCTCTCAAATAAATTAAAAAAAAAAACCACAAAAACTGGACCTGGGCGTGGTGGCGCATGCCTTTAATCCCAGCATTTGGGAGGCAGAGGTAGGAGGACCACCATGAGTTCGAGGCCACCCTGAGACTCCATAGTGAATTCCAGGTCAGCCTGAGCTAGAGTGAGACCCTACCTCAAAAAACAAACAAACAAAAAAAAGGAAAAACAACAACAACAAACGACTGGTTTTGAGGTAGATAAGACCGCTCATGCCTGTAATCCCAGCACCATGGAGACTGAGGTAGAAAGATTGTGATGAGTTTAAGGCCTGTGTAGTCTACGGAGTGAGTTTCAGATCAATCTGGAATAGTGTGGCAAGAATGAGACCCTGTGTCCAAACAACACAACCACCACCAAAAGACCGGGCTTGAAGGTGAGCAGCCGTCCAGAGAAGGACGGCTTCAGCTGCTCACCAGGCTAACACTCGCTGAGCAGGGGGGAGTCTCTACCACTCTTTGCCCACAAGAAACAACACATTTTTATCGTTGGAATTTACATAGTTCTTTATTCATGAAATCATGAAAACAGCTGCTATTTTGTGGCATTCACAAGAAGAACTGAAAAGGCAGAAAGGAAGAGAGCAGACACTTTAGGCAAACTGCATCCGCTCCCCCCCCCACCCTCGTCTAACACTGTCTTCTCCACAGATAGCAGACAATGGGGGTTTACCAGATGTCCTTGCCTGCTCGGGAAGGACCCAGAAATGCATATGCCTTGTAGCCAGTGTGGACAATGACATCTCTTTTGTTTAGGCCAGCACTCTACCATGGAGCTGTGTCTTCTGTTTTAAACATATTTATTTATTTGAGAGGGAGAAAGAGCAAGAGAGAGGGAGAAAGAGAGAGAGAAAGAGAGAGAGAGAGAGAGCCATTTTGTGTATCTGGTTTATGTGGGAACTGGGGAATTGAACCCAGGCCATCAGGCTTTGCAAGCAAGCATCTTAACCACTGAACCATCTCTCCAGCCTTGGCTTTTGCTTTTCTTTGAGACAAGGTCCCATGTAGCCCAGGCACTCCTGTCACTTGCTATATAGCTGAGAATGACATCAGGCTCCCTGGTCCTCCGGCCCCCACTTCTTCAGTGCTGAGATTATAGGTGTGCACTACCACACCCATGTTACACAGTACTAGGGATTGTCGCGTGCGTGCCAGGCAAACACTCCACCAACTGAGCTACACTGCCAGCCCTTAGTTGTCTTTTGGTTTTATGTGTGTGTGTACATGTTCACATGTGCCACATACATGTGTACACGTGTGTATGGAGGCCAGAGATCCTGGTAAAGGCTCTTCCTTGATCACTCTACATCTTATTTTTAAATTTATTTTTATTTTTGAGGTAGGGTTTCATTCTAGCTCAGGCTGACCTGGAATTCACCATGTAGTCTCAGGGTGGCCTTGAATTCATGGTGATCCTCCTACCTCTGCCTCCTGAGTGCTAGGATTAAAAGCATGTGCCACCAGACTACACTATTTTTTTTTAATCTTTTATAAATTTTAATTTAATTTTATCTATTGGGGGGGGGAGAGGGAGAGAGAGAGAATGGCATAGCAGGGCCTTCAGCCGCCGTAAAAGAACTCCAAACACATGTGTCACCTTGTGCATCTGGCTTACGTGGGTCCTGGGGAATTGAACCTGAGTCCTTTGGCTTCACAGGTAAACACCTTAACTGCTAAGCCATCTCTTCAGCCCTAAGCCTATATGTTTTCTGAGACAGGATCTCCCACTGAATTTAGCTCATTAATTCAGCTAGACTAGGTATAAAGTGAGCCATAAGGCTTCCCTGTTGCTGCCTCTCCAGCACTAGGATTACAGGCTTGTACCAATTTGTCCAGTATTTTATGTGAGTACTGGAGACCTGAACTCCAATCCTCATGTTTGCATGGCAAATGCTTCACTACCTGAGCTGAGCCTCCCGGTTTTTCATGTTTCCTCCCTTCCCTCCCTCCCTTCCTTCCATGCATACTTCCTCCTTTCTTCCCCCTTCCTTCCTTCTTCCTTTCCTTTCTCTCTCTCTCTCTCTCTTTATTTCTTTCTTCTTTTCTTGGTGGTGGAAGGGGGAGGAGATGAGGTCTCACTCTGTAACTGAAGATGGCCTCAAACTTGCAGCAACCCCTTTGCCTCAGCCTCCCAAGTGCTGGGATTACAGGTGTGGATCATCACACTTGGGAGACTGAAGATTATTTTTTAGGGTTTTTTTTTTTGCTTGCTTTTTCTCACTCTGGCCGGGGCTGACCTGGAATTCACTCTGTATTCTCAGGGTGGCCTCGAACTCACAGCGATCCTCCTACCTCTGCCTCCCGAGTGCTGGGATCAAAGGCCTGTGCCACCATGCCACGGCTAAAGATTATTTTTTTTAAATATATTTAAAATTTATTTGTTAGGGAAAGAGAGAGAAATTTAAAAAAATTGGGCATGTCAGGGCTTCCAGCCACTGCAGACAAACTCCAAACACATATGCCACCTTGTGCATCTGGCTTACATGGGTACTGGGGAATCAAACCTGGGCCAGCAGCCTTTGCAGGCAAGCGCCTTTAACTTCTGAGCTGCCTCCCCAGCTCCTGAAGATTTTTTTTTTTAAATTATTTATTTATTTATTTATTTGAGAGCGACAGACACAGAGAGAAAGACAGATAGAGGGAGAGAGAGAGAGAGAGAGAATGGGCGCGCCAGGGCTTCCAGCCTCTGCAAACGAACTCCAGACGCGTGCGCCCCCTTGTGCATCTGGCTAACGTGGGACCTGGGGAACCAAGCCTCGAACCGGGGTCCTTAGGCTTCACAGGCAAGCGCTTAACCGCTAAGCCATCTCTCCAGCCCTGAAGATTGTTTTTGACTATGGAACCTCGTGCTGCTTCCCTGCTGTACCCAGTGGCTTCCTCTGTGCAAGCTTATCTGGTGTCACCCATAGTCCTCTTGGGGGCCAGAAGGGGGTTCTCTCTCCCATCCTAGGGACACTAAACACCAGCCACAGTAGGGCCCCACCCCATTTCCACTCAGTCCATGATCATCTTTCCTTTTTCTGTGCTCTTGTAACTGGAACTTGAGTCCATCAATTCACATAGAACATTCTGGAAAACTGTCAAAAACTCACCTTCTCTAGCAAAAAGAAGCAGGGACAGCTGCACCTGAAATTGTGCTTGTGGCGGGGTAGGGCACACCTGTAATCACAGTATAGGGATTGGGGTGTTGAGGCCGGAGGATGGCTGCAAATTTGAGACCAGCCGGGGTTACATAGTAAGTTTCAGTCTAGCGTGGACGAGGTAGCTACATCCTGTCTCAAATGAAAAAGAGAAGAAGGAGAAAGAGGGAGAAAGAAAGGGAAAGGAAAGTCTCAGGGATCAGCTTGAGAGTCCTGTAGGTGTGAGAAAGCCCAGAGCCACTTGATACACAGGTTAACGGAAGGACGGTTTTCTTGTTTTTCTGTAGAGCCGCTTGTCTCTCCACACCTACCTCGAGGCTGAAATTAACCCAGGGAGGAGCACATTCCCCAGGATGTCCTAAGGCAGATCAATTACCCCACTTTCCTTGCCAACACAAGTGCCAGACGGCCATCTAGACTATAAAATACCAAGATGGTGACAAAAGACTGTTGTCTTATCTTCTTGCAGGCTGTTTGTGCTGTTTTTTTTTTTTTTTTTTTTTTTGACAATACTGGGAATAAGACCTAGGTCCTTGCACATTCTAAGCAAGACCAATATGACTGAGCCATGCCCCAGCCCCTCACTGGGGATTCTAGGCAGGAGCTCTACCACTGAGCCACACCCCCAGCCCCTCACTGGGGATTCTAGGCAGGAGCTCTACCACTGAGCCACACCCCAGCCCCTCACTGGGGGATTCTAGGCAGGAGCTTTACCACTAAGCCACGCCCCCAGCTCCTCACTGGGTAATTGCTCTGTCACTGAGTCTTGCCCTAGCCCTGATTCCATTTTTTTTTTTTTTAATTTTGAAACAGCAGGACTTGAACTTGTGATTTATCTGTCTCAATCGCCCAAGTGCTGATACTGGTGAACCAGCCCAAGTATTTTTTTTTAATTATTTATTTTATTTATTTATTTATTGGAGAAAGAGACAGAGAGAATGGGCGTGCCAAGGTCTCCAGCCACTTCAAACATTCCAGATGCATGCATCACTTTGTGCATCTGGCTTATGTGGGTACTGGGGAATTGAACCCAGGGGTCATTAGACTTTAAAGGCAAGTGCCTCAACCACTGGACAATCACTGTCCCCCCAACTTTTTTGAGGTAAGGTCTCACTCTAGCCCAGGCTGACCTGGAATTCACTATGTTGTCTCAGAGTAGCTTCGAAGTCATGGCGATCCTCTTATCTGTCTCCTAAGTGCTGGGATTAAAGGCATGCGCCACCATGCCCGGCCTCCTCCCCTCTTTTTTAATTAGTGGATTAGGGAAAGATAGACCTTAAAAACACTGTCTTTTGGGGCTGGCGGAATGGCTTAGTGGTTAAAGTATTTTCCTGCAAAGCCAAAGGATCCAGGTTCTATTCCCCATAACCCACATAAGCCAGTTGCAAAAGGGGGGGACATGCATCTGGAGTTCGTTTGCAGTGGTTAGAGGTCCTGGTGCACCCATTCTCTATCTCCTCTCTCTCTCAAATAAATAAAAAAGAAAAAAAAATATTTTAATAAAAAACAAAACTGTCTCTTGTTTGGCCAGAGTCCCCAAAAAGCTGGGGGGGGGGAATGTTACCCATGCTGAACCCAGGATTCTGGCTAGCTGAAGGGAAGTGGTTAGTGATCTTTCATTTCACCTTTGTGGCTTTGATTCTTATCAAAGCAAGAAAGGAAAGTCAGACGTCATTATCTCAGTGTCAAGCTCTGGTGGTGAAGGAGATGCGCTGTCAGATGATTAGGTGGCTAGGCAAGGCTGATTTCCTGTCCGGTTAGCCAGTCCTCACATTCCACCCGCTGGGCAGGAAAGTGAGTGGGAACCCTAACCTGCTTTCAGCATGGAAACCAAGAGTTTCGGACTGGGTATTGTGTGTGGTGTTGCAGACCCATAATGCCAGCATTTGGGAGACTGAGACAGGATTTTGAGGTCCAGGCTAACCTGGGCTACATAGAGAGACCCTTTCTGAAAAAAATTAAATTTCAAAAGGGCTGAGGATATAATTCAGTTTGATCTCTAGTACCCATGTAAATGCTAAGTATGGTGGCAACACACTTGCATATTTATTTATTTATTTATTTGAGAGAGAGAAGGAGAGGGAGAGAATGGGTGTGCCAGATCCTCCAGCCACTGCAAACAAAACTCCAGATGCATGCAACACCTTGTGCATCTGGCTTACATGGGTTCTAGGGTATAGAACCTGCGTCATTTGGCTTTGCGGGCCAACTCCTTAACTGTTAAGCCGTCTCTCCAGCCCAGTTGCACACACACTCTTATAATCCTAGCACTGGGAAGGAAGACATAGATGGGTCCTTGGCACTTGCTGACTAGTCAGTATAGGTTGGTAAGCTCCAGGTTCAATGGCAGATCCCGTCTCAAGAAAAGGTGGATGGGGGCTGGAGAGATGGCTTAGCGGTTAAGCGCTTGCCTGTGAAGCCTAAGGACCCCAGTTCGAGGCTCGGTTCCCCAGGTCCCACGTTAGCCAGATGCACAAGGGGGTGCACACACCTGGAGTTCGTTTGCAGAGGCTGGAAGCCCTGGCGCGCCCATTCTCTCTCTCCCTCTATCTGTCTTTCTCTCTGTGTCTGTCTCTCTCAAATAAATAAATAAATAAAAATTAAAAAAAAAAAAGAAAAGGTAGATGGTAAAGCCAGGCGTGGTGGTGCACGCCTTTAATCCCAGCACTCGGGAAGCAGAGGTAGGAGGATGTCTGTGAGTTCAAGGCCACCCTGACACTACATAGTGAATTCCAGGTCAGGCTGAGCTAGAGTGACACCCTGCCTCGAAAAACCAAAGGGGGGGGGGGAGTGGATGGTGGGGTTAGTAGAGAGATGGCTTAGTGGTTAAGGAGCTTGCCTGTGAAGCCTAAGGATCCAGGTTCAACACCCCAGGACCCATGTAGGTCAGATGTACAAGGTGGCACATGTGTCTGGAGTCCATTTGCAGTGGCTGGAGGCCCTGGTGCACCCATTCTCTCTGTGTGCCCCCCCCCCGTGATAAGTAAATAAATAAATAAAATACTAAAAAAACAAAAAGATGGATGGTATTCCTGAGTATGACACCTAAGGGTGTCTTGTGACCTCCACATATCTTCCCACACATGTGCATACACACAATCATAACACACAGACAAATAAATACATATAAATATGTACCTATGTATGACTAAGGGCAGAGTATGAACAAGGGACCAAAGGCACACTGTTGGCAGTTGAGTTTGGGCCCTGTTACCCAGCAGGGTCCTTATGCTTGTTGCTTTATTTTCCAACCCTCCATTTCTCACATAAGAAGGTGATGGCCAGGAACCTCCCCCCACCGCCCTCCTTCTGCAGTGATGGTCCACCATAACCATGACACTGGGTAGAAAAGCACTTTGCAAAGTGTGTTTCTGAGGGTAGCTGGACCCACGTCATAAGAGAAAGGCTGTGGGTTGATCTCCTCTTTTCCCATGAGACTGGGATTCAGTGTCCTTCTTCAATAGGCGCAGCGGGGCCTGGCCAGCAGTCTGCAGTCTGCCCGGTGTCACCCATTAACAAATGGGATGGCAGCACCGAGCAAGGTGGGATTGGCGCGCTGCCATCGGGCAGAATCGATGGTGCGCCCAGCTCCACATTGGCTTCGTTACCATTTGCTGCTGCTTCAGGCTATGATCTGAAAGAGAGAGAGAGAGAGAGAGAGAGAGAGAGAGAGAGAGAGACACTAGCTCAGGTCTGGACAAAAGAACTCTAAGCCCACAGATACCTGAACTGGAATGGCCCTGTTTTCTTGAGAGTTTTCGCAATGCTGAGAATGGAACCCAGAGCTTGGTCATGCTAGGCAAGTGCTCTACCACTGAGCCACACCCCCAGCCCCTCACTGGGGGATTCTAGGCAGGAGCTCTACCACTGAGCCACGCCCCCTGCCCCTCACTGGGGGATTCTAGGCAGGAGCTCTACCACTGAGCCACGCCCCCAGCCCCTAAATGGGGGATTCTAGGCAGGAGCTCTACCACTGAGCCACGCCCCCAGCCCCTCACTGGGGGATTCTAGGCAGGGGCTCTACCACTGAGCCACACCCCCAGCCCCTCACTGGGGGATTCTAGGCAGGAGCTCTACCACTGAGCCACGCCCCCAGCCCCTCACTGGGGATTCTAGGCAGGAGCTCTACCACTGAGCCACGCCCCCAGCCCCTCACTGGGGGATTCTAGGCAGGAGCTCTACCACTGAGCCACGCCCCCAGCCCCTCACTGGGGGATTGTAGGCAGGGGCTCTACCACTTAGTGCTCTTCCAGTGGCTATTTGCAAGGCTCTTTCTTTTTGAAACTATTTATTTGTTTATTTGACAGAGAAAGAGGGAGAGAGAGAAAGAGAAAAAAGAATGGGCACACCAGGGCCTCCAGCCATTGCGAATGAATTCCAGACGCATGCGCCCCCTTGTGCATCTGGCTTACGTGGGTCCTGGAGAATCCAACCGGGATCCTTTGGCTTTGCAGACAAACGCCTTAACCGCTAAGCCATCTCCTCTGCCCCAGGAATGACAAACTATTAAGAAGGGACTAAAATGTTCCAGACTGGCCTTTTAGATAGGGTCAGGAGAGAGACTGTAGTAACCTAAACAGCCACCAGGGACATGTGGCTCTTGGTTCCTGATAAAGGTTGACGGGAAGGTGAGAGTGGTGGCTCAAGCCCGCAGTCCCAGAGCTTGGGAGGCTAAAGCAAAAGAACTCATGTTTAAGCCAGCATGAGCTGCATAGTGAGATTCCCCCCCACCCCCCACACACACCCCTCTCAAAAATGAAAGCAAGGTCGGGTGTGGTGGCACATGCCTTTAATCCCAGCACTTGGGAGGCAGAGGTAGGAGGATCGCCATGAGTTTGAGGCCACCCTGAGACTACATAGTGAGTTCCAGGTCAGCCTGGACGAGAGTGAGACTCTACCTCGAAAAACCAAAGAAAAAGAAAGTAAGGAGGCTGGAGAGATGGCTCAGCTTTGAAGGTCCTTGCCTGTAAAGCCTAACGACCTGGATTCAATTCCCCAGGACCCACGTAAAGCCAGATGCACAAGGTGGTGCATTCATCTGGAGTTGGTTGGCTGTGGCTGGTGGCCCTGGTGTGTCTATTCGCTCTGTCTCTCTAAATATATATATTTAAAATAAAGAAAAGGAAAGCAAAATCCAGCCACAGTAATCCCAGTACTTGGGTAGCTGTGACAAGAGGATCACTGTGCGTTGGAAGCAGTCTTGAAGTACATAGTGCGTTCCAGGTCGGTGTGGGACAGCGAGAGATCCTGCCTCAAAAGAACCAAAACTGGGCTGGAGAGATGGCTTAGTGGTTAAGCGCTTGCCCGTGAAGCCTAAGGACCCCAGTTCAAGGCTCGGTTCCCCAGGTCCCACGTTAGCCAGATGCACAAGGGGGCGCATGCGTCTGGAGTTCGTTTGCAGAGGCTGGAAGCCCTGGCGCGCCCATTCTCTCTCTCTCCCTCTATCTGTCTTTCTCTCTGTGTCTCTCGCTCTCAAATAAGTAAAAAATTAAAAAAAAAAAAAAGAACCAAAACTAACGAACTATGTAAAACAAAAACTAGTGAGTCTCCTGCTCTGGAATCCTCTTCAAAGTCCGGTCACAAGCCGGGCGTGGTGGCGCATGCCTGTGTTATCCCAGGATTTGGGAGGTGGAGGCAGGAAGATCAGTCCATAAGATCATCCGAGTTGGGGGCCGGCCTGGGCTACACATGATCCTGTCTCAAAGAGCAAAACTAAATAAAGAAATAAAATTAAAAAGCTGGGTGTTGGGGAAATAGATGGCTTAATCACTAAAGGGAACACGAGGACCTGAGTTCTGCTCCCCACCACCCACATAAAAGCTGGGTGTGGTGGTGGGTTCCCATAAAGCCAGAACCAGGGGAGACAGAAAGGGAACGATCCCTGGGGCTTGCTGACTGTCCTAATTGATGAGTTTCAGGGTCAGCGCAAGACCCTGCTTCAAATAAATCCATAAAGTGGAGCGCCATGGAGGAAGACCTCCAGCTTCTGCACCCATAGGTGCTTGCACAGCCACAAATATACACACATACATGCAAAAAGCAAAAAGCCAAAGTTTGATCCTCAGCTGTGGTGGGCTCAGTGGATGAGTTTGTCCGGTAAGAAGTGGCTCAACAGCTTCCTCCACTCCTTTGGAGAGGAAGGGGACGGAGAGAAAAGTGGAAGGAGGGAACATCTAGACTAAGTGAGCTTGGCTGTACATTCACTTTGCTTCTGCTGGGGAGGGGTTAGGGAAGTGGGGAGCCGCTTCCTGCTTCTTGCCTAAGCCACCCGCCAGCCCTTGCCTGGGACACGTCCTGGGTCTTCCCTGCAGCCCAGCCTGCGATGCGACAGCCTTTTTCTCTGCTCAACTCTGTTCCAACACTTCCATTCAAATGCTCCGAGCACAGATGCCCGGTGCATCAGTCCAACGTTAAAAAGACACAGCGAGTGAAATTTGTGCCATATGTTAATACACATGTTTGATTTTCCACAAATGTTCGAGGCGGTTTTTATACTACTCAGAACGATGGTGTTTATATCATTGCAAGGGGCTTTGAATTCAAATGTGCAAATGATTTTTTTTTTTTTTACAAGATGTGATTCAAGGACGAACCACAGTTGCGGGGGGGGGGGGGCGGTCTCCTGCCTGCCAGATGGAAGGAGGCTAGAGGCTGCTTTGAGGTGCCACTTGTGACTCTGAGCAAACCCCTTCCATGCCCCCTGGCACCTTCTTCCACTGACTCTGGAGGGAGAGAGCAGGTTGAGGAAAGGATATCTGGGGGCCAGGGTGTATGATACAGAATCTTCCAGGCTGTCACTTGCTAGGTGAGATCGAGGACTGGGAAGGAAGGGATGTCACCAAGGAGGGGTCAAGGGCTGAATGGGCAAAAAGAGGAAGAGATGCCCCCCGCCCAGGGAAGGAGGAGTGCTGAGAGCTCAGATTGGTTGAGTAAAGGCAGTGAGGGGGAGAAATAGGGTGAAAGTTTGACTGTCGGGTGGTGCCTTGTTTTCTTCCTTTTCCAGCTTGCCACAAGCGTTCCACTGTCTCAACATCCTTCCCCATCCAACCCTCCTGCCTTTATTTATTTATTTTGGGTTTTAATTCTTCTTTTTATTTATTTATGGTTTGTCGAGGTCTCGCTTTAGCCCAGGCTGACCTGGAATTCACTGTTATATCTCAGGCTGGCCTTGAACTCATGGCAGTCATCTTACCTCTGCCTTGTCTTCCTTCCTTCCTTTCTTTCTTTATTGGTTTTTCGAGGTAGGGTCTCACTCTGTCGCAGGCTGACCTGGAATTCAATATGGAGTCTCAGGGTGGCCTTGAACTCTCGGCAATCCTACCTCTGCCTCCTGAGTGCTGGGATTAAAGGTGTGTGCCACCACGCCTGGCGATTTATTTATTTTTTAAAAAATATTTTATTTGGGCTGGAGAGATGGCTTAGCAATTAAGTGCTTGCCTGTGAAGCCTAAGGACCCCGGTTCGAGGCTTGATTCCCCAGGACCAATGTTATCCAGATGCACAAGGGGGCGCACGCGTCTGGAGTTCGTTTGCAGTGGCTGGAAGCCCTGGTGCACCCATTCTCTCTCTCTCTCTCTCTGTCGCTCTCAAATAAATAAATAAAAATAATTTTTTAAAAGAATATTTTATTTAGTTATTTGAGAGAGAGAGAGAGAGAAAATGAGAGAAAGAATGGGTGCTCCAGGGCCTCCAGCCACTGTAAACGAACTCCAGATGCATGCACCCCCTTGTGCATCTGGCTAACGTGGGTCCTGGGGAATTGCACCTGGGTCCTTAGGCTTCGCAAGTGAGTGCCTTAACCATTAAGCCATCCCTCCAGCCCCTTATTTTTTTCTTTTTGAGACAAAGTCTCATGTAACCCAGACTGGCATTGTTATGTAACCAAGAATGTCCTTGAATTTTTTATTCTCCTGCTTCCACACCCCCCACCCCGCCCCCGTCAGTTCGTCAGTGGGGTCTCGCTCTGGCCCAGGCTGACCTGGAATTCACGATGTAGTCTCAGGCTGGCCTCGAGCTCACAGATCCTCCTACCTCTGCCTCCTGAACGCTGGGAGTAAAGGCGTGCACCATCATACCTGGCTACCTCCACCTCTTGAGTACAGGTATACAGGCTGCTATGCCCGGTTTTATGGGGTGCTGGGAATGGAACCCAGAGGCTCATGCATGCTAGGCAAGAGCTCCACCCACTGAGCTACATCCCCAGCCCTGCTCCTGCCTTTAAGGGAGGTGTTGCTGGGCTCATATTCCCCCTCCCACTCACGGGCCTGGAAAGCCCCTGCGCAAAGCTCACAGCCCAGCGCCTACCTTCTCTAAGCAGCCCCACCACTTCCCAGGCTTTGGCTCCTGAGTCTTGTCCTGGTGCCACCGTATTGATCCCAGGGTCATGGTGCTTGGGCCGTGGACCCGTCTCTCTGAGCTCCCTTTGAACCATCTATCCCATCTAGTCTCTAGAGCACCACAGAAGCCCACAGAAGCAAGGGAGGAGTAGAGTCCCCTCTGGGGATTGAGTCAAGGCCCATTCTGGGTGGCCCTTTTGTCCCTAGCCTAGCCTACCCTCTCATTCAGGACTGGGGGACTCCAGAGCAACTCCCATGAGTCTAGGGACAAGGGAGGGTCAAAACCCCATCTCAGCCAGGGTCAGCTCCACTCCCTGTGCTACCTACCATGAAAGATGGCACAGGATGTGGGTGACCGTCCCTCACTACATCTCAGGGAGTTGCCCCCGGGGGCACCAATGCCCTTGAAAGGTATTCTCTAAAGTTCAAGGAAGAAGACATAGCTGCCAGACCTGTCGGGCTCTATTCTCCTAGGCTCTTCATTCTGCCATGTATCTAGAAATTTCTTCTGGGTCTCTGAGACACAAAGTGGGTCTGCTCTTGGTCTACCTCAGAGATTTTGCCCACACTTGTCCAAATTTGTTCTTGCCAATGTCTCCGGCTTTTTTTTTTCCTAAAGCATGCTGTGCGGTGCAGCCGATACATTCTCGGGGAGCCCCCGGGGCTGTGTATATAAGAGGATGGAAGGGGAGTCTCTGTTGTTTTAAGCAAGCGTCTGTGATATTTGGAAATCAGTAACCTCCCCTCTTGCAATAGGCTTTTTTCCCAAGGGACCGAGGGGCGAGGGGGACGTAATCTTGGAGCCTCAATCTCCTTCAGGGCGGTTGGCATATACATTGCCTGTAATTATAGCTCGATAATGATATAATTTATAGTATGTATATCATCATTTGTGAGTGACTGGACAAGTTGGCAGGCGGGAAGGGCAGAGCCATGTCATAAGCTTGTAAAAAGGTAATTATATTTCTTTCTGATCTAACTTTCGCCTACCTGGTCAGATCAGGGTGTTGGGAAATACGTACAGAAGAATGAACGCCAAGACTGTTGGAGGTTCTATAAATGAGGGCCAAATATACTTCTTTTGGGGGGTCAGGAAGCAGGATCTACGTGGGGGTACAGGGACTCCACAAGCATTCTGAATGAACCCGGATAAGAGAACACCCCCAAAGGTAAAAAAATAATAATAAATTGGCTAGGTGACCCTGGGTTGGACTGGCATGTGGTTGAATCACTGGTAGACCCTGATGCATGACAACCCCCCACCACCACCACCAGACCTTCAACTCTAAAGAGGAGGTTAGAAATCAGTCTTTCTCATCTTCTTGCTGCTCCACTCCTGTGGGGTGGGGGGTGGATTCTGGGACTGGAGATGCTGTGTTATGTCTTCCAAGCCTGATGGAATCTTCCAGAATGGGGATGGAGATGGGTTTGGAGTTTGGAGTGATGGTTGAGGGAGATTGGGTTTATCTGCCTCGCATCGCCCATTCTCAGTAATAAGCAAAGCTGTAGAAAGCCCTTGGCCTGAGATATAATGGTGTCATTTAATTAGGATAATAATACTTTGTACTTCTCCACGGCCTTTCATCTGTAGCGCTCCTCATGCTTTATAAACATTAATTAATTCTCATAACTCGGCAATGAGGTAGGTAAGTATCGTCATCCCCATTTTACAGACGAGAAAGCCAAGATGCAGGGAGGGTGGGCGATCAGCTTCCAGCCTCTGGGAGAGCCCTCTTCCACGCATGAATGCCAGGCCGAGGCCCCACCATGCAAAGAGAGCTGCAGATGCCAGTCAGTGTCCCTTGTAAACTCTCCAGGGATTCCTTTCCTCTCTCCCCCATCGCATGCCTGCAACTAAGCCCCGGGCACCAGGGGAGGTCTCAGCTGTCCCCTAAGTCCAGGCCTGGGCTGAGGCTGGGGCTCCAATAGCTCGGTTCTGGAGAAGACTCTTGGATCAAGAATGAGCTCCAAGCTGGGCGTGGGGGCGCACGCCTTTAATCCCAGCACTTGGGAGGCAGAGGTAGGAAGATCGCCGTGAGTTCGAGGCCACCCTGAGACTACATAGTGAATTTCAGGTCAGCCTGAGCTACAGCAAGACCCTACCTCGAAAAACCAAAAAATAAAGAAAAAAAAAAAAAAAAGAATGAGCTTCCCATTGTATCAGACACGTTCAAGTCCTTTTCCCATAATGGTGGCCAGGCCCCTTGATCATGCCAGCACGCAGAAACTGCAATCAGTTCCTAAGCAGTGCCATCCACTTGATGCCTCCTTATTATATTACCAACCTAGTCCAGAAAACAGAGCAAACCAAGGCCACATTTATATCATTATTTATTGATTTATTTGCAGTGCTGAAGATTCACCCCAGGGCCTTGTACAAGCTAGGCAAGTGCTCTATGATTGAGCCACGCCTCCAAGCCACTCACGGAGGAGGGATTCTAGGCAAGCACTCTACCACTGAGCTATATGTCCAGCCCAACTTTTTTACCTTTCAGTTTGAGACAAGGTGCCACGAGATTTCCTGGGCTGACCTTGAACTTTACCCCCCATCCTGCCTCAGCCTCCCAAGTGCTGGGATTACACATGAGCACCGCCCACTCCCAGCAATTTACTTTGCTCATGCTCTAGGAGACAACTGGATATTAAAGGGAGGCCACGGTTCCGCTTTTTCTGAACATTTAAATATTTTCAGCAGGAGTCTGGGGAGGGAGTTTGGCCACTTGCACAACCGGGAGAAGATCCGGTGGCAGGAGCCTTCCTGTGCAGCAAGACGGATTCTTCTCTGCACCCCAAGTGCCTCCAAAGCCCCTTGGGGGTAAAGAAAGCCATGGGCTGTCACATATATCATTCAGGCTGTTGCACATGCAGCATAAAAGCTGCTTTAAACTGGGCGTGGTGGCGTACACCTTTAATCCCAGCACTTGGGAGGCAGAGGTAGGGGGATCGCTGTGAGTTCGAGGCCAGCCTGGGACACTATACAGAACTACAGAGGGAGTTCCAGGTTAGCTTGGGCTAGAGTGAGACTCTGCCTCAAAAAAACAAGCAAACAAACAAACAAAAAACTGCTATGGAGAAGGCTCACAACAAAGCTATCATGGGATGGGGACCTCCTCTTTGAACATCCGAATCCATAGGTTGAGTGACTCCTCAAAGCCCAGCTCCTAGTTTAGGAGTTCTGGGATGTCAACTTGGTCCTATACGTTCCCCAAGTCTCAACTGCACTTGACATTTTGAGGATTAGCTAAAGAAACCCAAATTGGGCTGGAGAGAGAGCTTAGCGGTTAAGGTGCTTGCCTGCAAAGCCAAAGGACCTCGGTTCGATGCCCCAGGACCCATGTAAACCAGATGCACGAGGTGGTGCATGCACCTGGAGTTCGTTTGCAGTGGCTGGAGACCCTGGCGCGCCCATTCTCTCTCTCTCTCTCTCTTCCTGTGCCTCGTTCTCTCTCTCAAATAAATAAATAAATAAAGAGACCCAAGTTATCAATGCCAGCCTGCTGGTTGGCAAGGCTGCCCAGCCTCCCACAGTATTGTGGGCCCAACAGGCTCTGGTGGGAGTTTTAAAAGAAGGAACCCAAGAGGTAGGGTTGCAGAACCTGTCGGACAACATTCCAGGAGTACGGGCTGGGGAGCCTGTCTGGGATCTCAGGCCTTCGCCTAGAGCCAACAGGTGTCCAGGAATTTCCTGCTTTTGTCCCCAGTGGCAAGTTAGCAGTAGCCTTCTCCCTCCATGTGGAGACTCGAGAGCCGGCAGAGGGTCAGGCTGATAACAGACCTTCAAGAGGCAGAGAGCGGGGACTTGAACTTCTGCTCAGATCCTTGCTTACCTGTGTGGCCTCAGGGGAGTTGTCTAACCTTTCTTAACCTGGGATTCAGCGTTCTGAGTATAATTGTGTCTGCCTCACTGGGTGGTTGGGAAGATTAAATAGCTAAAGAGACAGAGTTACAAACTTTTCTTTCTTTTTCTGTGCATCTGGGTAGTGGGACCTGTTCTAAGAGAAGTTATTAGAAGGGGCAAACTTGAGTTGGGGGGTACAGCTTGGTGGGTAGAACGCTGTGGGGTCCTGGGTTTGCTCTTCAGTGCCACATATGCCTGTAATCCCAGCTCGCTCTCTTCTCTCTGTCTCTCTCTATATGTATCTACAGATACATACGTATCTCTCCTCCCTCTCTCGCTCTCTCTATACACACACACACACACACACACACACACACACACACACACACACAGATATAGATATATACATATATATATACACATAGATATAGATATATACATATATATATACACATAGATATAGATATATACATATATATCTATAGATATGTCTATGTATATATCTATAGATCGATATATATATATATATATATATATATATATATATATATATGGAGAGAGAGAGAGAGAGAGAGAGAGAGAGAGAGAATGGGCACACCAGGGCCTCCAGCCACTGCAGATAAACTGCAGATACATGTGCCCCCTTGGGCATCTGGCTTACATGGGTACTGGGGAATTGAGCCTTGAACTGGGGTTCTTAGGCACCACAGGCAAGTGCTTAACTGCTAAGCCATCTCTCCAGACTTACAGTACTCTAGGTATGTAGGCAGGAGGATCAGAAGTTCATGGCCTGGGGCTGGAGGAATGGCTTAATGGTTAAAGGCACTTGCAATGCCTAAGGACCCAGGTTCGATTCCCCCATACACACATAAACCAGATGCACAAGGGGGCGCACGCGTCTGGAGTTCGTTGGCAGTGGCTGAAGGCCCTGGAGCATCCATTCTCCCTCTCTCTCTCTCTATCTGCCTCTTCTCTGTCTCTCAAATAAATGAATAAATAAATAAAATGCTTTATATTGTTGTTTGTTTTTCAAGGTAGGGTCTCACTCTAGCCCAGGCTGACCTGGAATTCACTATGTAGTCTCAGGGTGGCCTCTCTCTGTCTGCTTGAAAATAAATAAATTAAAATAGCTAAGATTTTGCTCATCTACAGTTAAATTTGCAGCACATAGAAGAAGTGTGGGTGGACAGCCTGATCAATGCATGATAAGTGTATGGATGGAAATTCACAATGTATCTTGGTAATTTGTATAATTAATGTGTTAACAGTTGAAATTTTAAAAAAATCAGGATTAAGAAGATTATGATGTTAGCAGAAAGCTAGTCCCATCACTGTTAAATAAAGCTATAGAAAAGAAAAAAAAATTATTTGAGAGAGAGAGAATTGGTGCGTCATGGCCTCCAGCCACTGCAACGAATAAACTCCAGCTGCACGTGCCACTTTGTGCATCTGGTTTTATGTGGGTGCTGGGGAATCAAACCCGGGTTGTCAGGCTTTACAGACAAGCATCTTAACTGCTCAGCCATCTCTCCAGCCCGACAGAGGTAATTCTTTTTCCCTCTCTAGGCCTTTGTTTTTTTTTTTTTTTTTTTTTTTTTTTGCAGGACAGAGCTAGCCGGAGCCCTACGGGTAGGCTATAACATGTGCAGACTTGAAGCAGTCCGTGGAGTGTCAGGAGCGACAGGCAGGAAGCAGACCCTGCTGGGACTGGAAATAAGTTTTTCGCTGGTTGACAACAATACAGACGTGGACATCAGCCCCCTCGGTCCGTCCCAGCTGCACAGAGATGACCCTCAAAACAGGCCTGGATGACTGAGGTAATGTTCCCTTTGACTCATCTGTCTGTGCACCTCACTTGCCGGAGCTGACGCCTAGAAGGTTCCTCAGTCGAGTGAGTGGGTGTTGAGGGTGTTGCTCTGAGTTCCTGGAAATCAGGCAGACCGTTCAAGGCACCGGAGCAAGTCACGACTCGTTCTAGCGAGGCCCAAGCCATCACACCCTTCCGAACTAATGAAGACCACCTAGCCCACCTTGTGCAGCCACCAATGATGTGTGTTGGCATAGAACACAAGGCCACCTGGCTGGTGCTTTTTATTTTTTTTCTGGGTGGGGTGGGGGGTTGTGGTGGTGATGGGCATTGAGCCCTGGGTCTTGTGCATACTAGCCAAGCATTCTGCCACTGAGCACCCTCCTTATCCCTGGCTGGTACATCTTGAGCAGTTCTTCAACTCTCTGATCCCCTAGCTCTGTTCGTAGACTATAACAGAGGCTTGGGGTCTTTCAGGAATCTGTTGTGCCAGGAAAGCCAGAATCCCACCAGTATCGAGTCTCTGAAACCCTTGGTGAGTTACATGGGGGGCTGATCAAGTTCATTTCCACTCGGAAAGTGATCAGGTCCCATATCGGGGATCTAAATGGTTTTATGCTACCTTTTGTAGGTCCTCAGTCTTTCCTGGGTGACTTATAATTTATTTTAATTTTAGAGAGAACCAGAGGGGGCGGGGGAGAGAGAGAGAGAGAGAATTGGTGCACCAGGGCTTCAGCCACTAAATCAAACTCCAGATGCTTGTGCCACCTAGTGGGCATGTGCATGTGCGACCTTGTGCTTGCCTCACCTTTGCACATCTGGCTTATGTGGGATCTGGAGACTCAAACATGGGTCCTTAGGCTTCACAGGCAAGTGTCTTAATCGCTAAGCCATCTCTCCAGCCCTTTTTTATTAATATTTTTAAAAATTTATTTATTTGCAAACAGAGAGAGAGAGACAGAGAGAGCCACTGCAAACGAACTCCAGACACGTGTGCCCCTTTGTGCATCTGGCTAACATGGGTCCTAGGGAGTAGAGCCTTGAACCGGGGTCCTTAGGTTTCACAGGCAAGTGCTTAACTGCTAAGCCATCTCTCCAGCCCGGCCCTTATTTTTTTTTAATCATGTGTGTGTTTGTATATATGCATGAATGTGTATGGTGTGTGTGTGTGTGTGCATAACATGGTACATGTGTAGAAGTCTGAGGACAACCTCAGGGAGTCTGTCCTGTCCTTGCACTTTCCTTTTCCCAGGGTATCCCTGATTTTTGTTTTCTTTTGTGACGCTTTCAGTTGGTCTGCAAGCTTTCCAGATCCTTCTAGCTCTACCTCACACTTCCCACACATGTTAGAACCACAAATGCATGTGCCATTTTGTGTCTGGCTTTCTGTGGGCAATGAGGAATTGAACTCGGGTCAGCAGGTTTCCAAGCAAGCACTTTTAAGTTTTGAGCCATCTTTCCAGCCCCCTGACTTCATTTGTTTTTGTTTTTTGAGATAGGGTCTCACTCTAGCCCAGGCTGACATAGAATTCACTATGTAGTCTCAGATTGGCTCCTAACTCACAGCAATTCTTGCACCTCTGCCTCCCAAGTGCTGGGATTAAAGGCGTGTGCCACCACACTTAGCAGAATATTAAATTTATTTGAGAGAGAATGGGTGCCCCAGGGCCTCCAGCCACTGCAAACTAACTCCAGATGCATGCACCTCCTTGGGCATCTGGCTTTATGTAGGTACGGAGGAACTGAACCTGTGTCCTTAGGCTTGATAGGCAAATGCCTTAATCACTGAGCAATCTCTCCAGCCCCTGATTTGTTTTTGTTTTTGTTTTTTAATTTTATTTATTTATTTGAGAGCGACAGACACAAAGAGAAAGACAGATAG
Source organism: Jaculus jaculus (assembly GCF_020740685.1). Taxonomy (NCBI): domain Eukaryota; kingdom Metazoa; phylum Chordata; class Mammalia; order Rodentia; family Dipodidae; genus Jaculus; species Jaculus jaculus. The sequence goes on along the minus strand of NC_059103.1, from coordinate 10,927,085 downwards.
AGGGAGAGAGAGAAAATGGGCGCGCCAGGGCTTCCAGCCTCTGCAAACGAACTCCAGACGCGTGCGCCCCCCTGTGCATCTGGCTAACGTGGGACCTGGGGAACCGAGCCTCGAACCGGGGTCCTTAGGCTTCACAGGCAAGCGCTTAACCGCTATGCCATCTCTCCAGCCCTGTTTTTTTTTTTTAATTTATTTTTGTTTATTTATTTGAGAGCAACAGACAGAGAGAGAAATTGAGAGAGAGAAAGAGAGGGAGAGAGAGTGGGTGCACCAGGGCCTCCAGTCACTGCAAATGAACTCCAGATGCATGCGTCCCCTTGTGCATCTGGCTAACGTGGGTCCTGGGGGATCGAGCCTTGAACCGGGGTCCTTGGGCTTCACAGGCAAGCACTTAACTGCTAAGCCATCTTCCCAGCCCCTGATTTGTTTTTTACTGTCTTTTGAAAAAATTTATTTATTTATTTATACACGTGTCTGGAGTTTGTTTGCAGTGGCTCTCTCTGTCTCTCTCTCTGTTTGCAAATAAATAAATTTTTAAAAATATTAATAAAAAATGGGCATACCAGTGCTTCAGACACTGCAAACGAACTCCAGATGCACCTTGTGCATCTGGTTTATGTGGGTCTTGGGATATTGAACCTGGGTCCTTAGGCTTCTCAGGCAAGTGCCTTAACTGCTAAATCATCTCTTCAGCCTGCTGATTTGTTTTTGAGATAGGGTCTCATGTTGGAACTTCATGTAGCCAAGGATCGAGTACCTTGAACTTCGGATCCTCTTGCCTCTACTTTCCAAGTGCAGAGATCACAGGCATGTGCCACCATGCCTGGCTTATGCAGTGCTGGGAATCAAGCCCAGGACCTCATGCATGCTGGGCAAGCACTCTACCAACCAAGGAGCAGCTGCATTTACTTCTAGAGTCCTTTGGGTGTCCTTTGTCAATGTCATTCAAATTATTTGAAGACCTAGGAGAATCACCTGGCAATCTATGAATGGGCACAGGCCGCTACAGTCATCTTGGGACAGCATCTTTGAAATAGAATTTCAAATAAGCATCATTTCCAAGAAAACACACACACACACACACACACACAACACCCTTCCAGGCATGGTAGTGCACACCTTTAATCCCAGCACTCAGGAGGCTGAGGCAGGAGGATGACAAGTTCAAGGCCAGTCTGAATTATATAGTGAGACACACTCTCTTTCTCTCTTTCTCCTCTCTCCCACACACACACCAAACAACAACAACAGAATTGACATGATGGGGCTGGGAATGTGGTTCAAATGGCAGAGTGCATGCATGAAGTGCTGGGTTCCATTCCTAGCACCAAACAAACCAGGCATAGTGGCGCATGCATGTAATTCAAGCATTCAGGAAGTAGAGGTGGGAAGATCAGAAATTCCAGAATATCCTCCACTTTATTATGAGCCTGAGGCCAGTCTGGGCTACACTAGACCCTGTCTCAAAAAAAGAAAAGTAAAGAAAAGAAAGAGGGAAAGATCCAGGCGTGGTGGCACACGCCATTAATCCCAGCACTCAGGAGGCAGAGGTAGGAGGATTGCTGTGAGTTCGAGGACACCCTGAGACTACATAGTGAATTCCAGGTCAGCCTGGGCTAGAGTGAAACTCTACCTTGAAAAACCAAAAATAAATAAATAAATAAATAAATAAATAAATAAATAAATAAATAAAAACTCTAAAAAAAAAAATAGGGGACTAGAGAGATGGTTCCGCATTTAAAGCACTTGCCTAAAAAGCCTAATAATCCAGGTTTGATTTTCTAGCACCCATGTAAAGCCAGTGGCGCATGCATCTGGGGTTCATTTGCAGTGGTTGGAGGCCCTGGTGCACCCATTTTCTGTCTCTCTCTATCACTGCTTGCAAATAAATAAATAAAATATTTTTTTAATATTGAAAAAACTAAGAAATATGTAGTTGAGGGACGGCATGGGAGCGCAGTCAGTGGACAGCAAGTGACCAGGAGGAAGCCTCAGGGGAGAATGGGGTGCTTGGTCAGGTGACCGAGCAGGGTCCCGGGCCAAGATGAACCAGACGTAACGCAGGGTTGGTGAGTGCTGAGGAAGGCGAGCAGGGACGGAGCGTGGCTGGTTGTAGGGGATGGAAGATCCTAGTCAAATTAATAGGATGCGGGTTGTTGTTGTTCTGAGCCCGGTTTCACTGTAGCTCAGGTTAGCTGATCCCTCTGCGTCTTCCTCCAGAGCGCTGCAAAGATAGGTGTGCGCCACCACACCCAGCCTTCACTAGGATGAGTTTTGTTTTGTTTTTTTCTGCATGTAGGGTTGAACACAGAAGTCTCAAAGTAGGGTTTAGTTGAAAAAATTTCAGGGCAGTTGAATAGATTTTAGTCTAGAAGAGAGATTTACTGTTGTCAGGTGACATGAACGATGCAGCTCCAGGGACCAGCTTTCAGTCTCATGTCCGACACCGGAAATTTGAATGAGACTGACTTTTAGTATTATGACCTGGTAAGCAACCGCCTCATGCCCTTGCCATTAAAAAATAATAATAATAAAGAAATCAGAGCTGGACAGGTGGCTTAAAATTAAGACACTTGACGCAGGGCGTGGTGGCACACACCATTAATCCAAGCACTCAGGAGGCAGAGGTAGGAGGATCACTGTGTGTTTGAGGCCACCCTAAGACTACATTCTAGGCAGGAGCTCTACCACTGAGCCACGCCCCCAGCCCCTCACTGGGGGATTCTAGGCAGGAGCTCTACCACTGAGCCACGCCCCCAGCCCCTCACTGGGGGATTCTAGGCAGGAGCTCTACCACTGAGCCACGCCCCCAGCCCCTCACTGGGGGGTTCTAGGCAGGTGGGCTACCACTGAGCTACATTCCTCAAACCTTTTTTAAGACAGGGTTTTTATTTTTATTTATTTATTTTTGTTTTTGAAGTCTCACTCTAGCTGAGGCTCACCTGGAGTTCACTTTGTAATCTCAAGGTAGCCTTGAACTTGTGGCAATCCTCCTACCTCTACCTCCAAGTGCTATATTTTTCTTTTTTAAAAAAATATTTTAGGGCTGGAGAGATGGCTTAGTGGTTAAGGTGCATGCCTGTGAAGCCTAGGGACCCAGGTTCAATTCTCCAGGTCACACATAAGCCAGATGCATATGGTGGTGTGTGTGTCTGGAGTTTGTTTGCAGTGGCTGTAGGCCCTGGTGCGCCCATTTTCTCTCTGTCTCTCTATCTCTAATAAAAAAAGAAAAAACTTTAAAAAATATACTTATTTGCTTGACAGACAGAGTTTGATTCTCCAGACTCACATAAAACCAGATGCACAAAGTGATGCATGCATCTGGAGTTCATTTGCAGTGGCTGGAGGCCCTGGTGCACCCATTCCTTCCCTCTCACTCTGTCTCTCTGCTTGCAAATAAACTTAAATTTTTAAAAACTATTTATTGGAGACACACACACACACACATGCTCACACACATATATGAGACAGAGAGAGAATATGGGTATGCTAGGGCCTCTTGCCACTACAAAGAAAATCCACATCGATGCATGCAAACACTTTGTGCAGCTGACTTTACGTGTGTACTGAGGAATGCGACCGGGGCCATCAGGCTTTGCAAGGCGGTACCTTTAACTTCTGAGCCACCTCTCCAGTTCAAGACTGGGTCTGAAAAACTACGGACACTCAACCTGAACTCACTTTGTAGCCTAGGCAGGCCTCTACCTTACAATCCACCTGCCTCAGGCTCCCAAGCAGCTGGGGAAACAAGCTTGTGTCACCAGACCCAGACACACCTTTGAGTCGTACACTAGACTGTGCTTGTTCCACACTTCCCTGACACTCACTGGATCAGCTTGACCCATGGGGGGGGGGGGAACTGCAGAAATGGTAAAAGTAGACTAACATATCATCATCCTTGGAAATAAACACTGAAAAGTAGGTTCTAAAGAAGAAGCCCGCTTTCTCTTTGTGTGATCGTTCTTCAAATCACAAAAGATGATTAACATTTCCAAAAACGAACATTTGAACTGAATAAAAGGTAGGGCTTTATATAAGTATACTGGAGAGATAATAAAATAGAAAACCTTTTTGTTTAATTAGTCATTATGATCAGGTATCTATGGAAACAACTGGATGATCAAGCTCAAAATAGACAATTATGTATCCCATTAACAATGCACAATCAACAGGAGAGTGGAAGCTGACAAGCTGCAGCATTCATCCTTCTGCAAGTGCTTCTTCACCAGGAATGATGTGCTGAGGAAACAAGACCCAGCCCAAGTCAACTGGCAAGTTCAGCACACCTTATTCCCACCAATGAGGGCTGGGGGTGTGACTCAGCAGTAGAGAGTTTGCCTAGAATTTCCCAGTGAGGGGCTGGGGGCATGGCTCAGTGGTAGAGCTCCTGCCTGGAATCCCCCAGTGAGGGGCTGGGGGCGTGGCTCAGTGGTAGATCTCCTGCCTAGAATCCCCTAGTGAGGGGCTGGGGGTGTGGCTCAGTGGTAGATCTCCTGCCTAGAATCTCCCAGTGAGGGGCTGGGGGCGTGGCTCAGTGGTAGATCTCCTGCCTAGAATCCCCTAGTGAGGGGCTGGGGGTGTGGCTCAGTGGTAGATCTCCTGCCTAGAATCTCCCAGTGAGGGGCTGGGGGCGTGGCTCAGTGGCAGAGCGCTTGCTTAATACATACTAAGTCTTAGGTTCCATCCCCAGGACCCAAACCCAAAAGATGTGAGCCAGGCATGGTGGATACCCTTGTCGTCCTAACTTCTGGGGAGGCTGTGGCCAGAGGATTGATTGAACTCTGGAGTTCAGAGTTATCCTGAGAAACCTCATCTGAAAAACAAGAACAACAAACCCCATTAACAACAAAAGCAGCGGCGGCGGCAGCAACCACAGTCATGGAATTAGCTGCAGGACAAACAATTCATGCTTGTCTTTCTAGGAGAAGGAGAGACGCGGATGGGGAATCCTTCAGCGCGGGCTCCGTCCGCTCCGGCCCGTAGGCCCCGGTTCGTGCGCTCCGGCGCATGCCCTTGCGCGGCTGGGAAGACTAATGTCTTCCTCGTCTCTGATTATCGAATCCGTGCATCACCGTCAGCTGTGGTTTCTCTCTTGGTTAGCACAATTATTGGGGCGGTGGGTGGGGGAGGGAGACGTAGTCTCCCTTCAGATTTCCATGAGGTTGGCTTGGCCGGGTATCCGGTCCCTGGTGGCAAGGCTGAGCGTAACGTAAGTACTCTCATTGTTTGGGAAGCTCAGTTTCTCTTAGGGAAGAGGGACTTTTATTCTTTGCGACAGGGTCTAGTGTTGTAGCCCAGGCTGGCCTGGAACTTGTTATGTGACCCAGGCTTGCGTCAAGCTAGTTGCAGTCTTTTGGGGGTGGCTTTGAGGTAGGGTCTTGCTCTATCCCAGGCTGACCTCTAATTTGCTATGTAGTCTCAGGGTGGCCTCGAACTCAGTGACTGTCCTACCTCTGCTTTCCAAGTGCTGGGATTAAAGGCAAGCGCCACTATGCCCAGCGATTTTCTTCTCTTTATATGAGGTCAAGATTTGGGGAAAAGAATCATCCACCTAGCACAAGGTGTTTCTGTTTTGGAAAGAAAGAAAATGTCTGTAAAAATTCTGAAAACACAAAAGAGGTAAAATGCATCTGAAGTCGTTGTAATTGGGGGAGAATATTGATTTCCTGGTAGAGCTGTCACCACCAATTATTATCTGATCACTCAGAACAGCTTGAGGAAATGAGAGTATGCCTGAAATTCAGAGTCAAATACACTTTATTTCTTGGAAAACAGTGTTTATCATTAAGAAGTCATGACAAGTATATTTCAGCTGTGAATACAGGCAATTTGGGAGGAGTTACAGAGAGACATAAAGGAGATTTGTTGCTAATTTATAAATCTGTTGATGCCTACAGAAGTTAGCACTAGGCAAAACTACATCACTGGAACTGTGCAGGGCAGAGAAGATGGAATCAGGGCTTCGGGATTCAGTGGCTTGTAACAAGGCAGGACCTGGGCAGCAAAAGGTCTGTAGTTTACGTAAGAGCTCCTGCCTAGAATCCCCCAGTGAGGGGCTGGGGGCGTGGCTCAGTGGTAGAGCCCCTGCCTAGAATCCCCCAGTGAGGGGCTGGGGGCGGGGCTCAGTGGTAGAGCCCCTGCCTAGAATCCCCCAATGAGGGGCTGGGGGCGAGGCTCAGTGGTAGAGCCCCTGCCTAGAATCCCCCAGTGAGGGGCTGGGGTGTGGCTCAGTGGTAGAGCCCCTGCCTAGAATCCCCCAATGAGGGGCTGGGGGCGCGGCTCAGTGGTAGAGCTCCTGCCTAGAATCCCCCAGTGAGGGGCTGGGGACGTGGCTCAGTGGCAGAGCTCCTGCCTAGAATCCCCCAGTGAGGGGCTGGGGGCGTGGCTCAGTGGCAGAGCTCCTGCCTACAATCCCCCAGTGAGGGGCTGGGGGCGTGGCTCAGTGGCAGAGCTCCTGCCTAGAATCCCCCAGTGAGGGGCTGGGGGCGTGGCTCAGTGGTAGAGCTCCTGCCTACAATCCCCCAGTGAGGGGCTGGGGGCGTGGCTCAGTGGCAGAGCTCCTGCCTAGAATCCCCCAGTGAGGGGCTGGGGGCGTGGCTCAGTGGTAGAGCTCCTGCCTAGAACCCCCCAGTGAGGGGCTGGGGGCGTGGCTCAGTGGTAGAGCCCCTGCCTAGAATCCCCCAGTGAGGGGCTGGGGGCGTGGCTCAGTGGTAGAGCTCCTGCCTAGAATCCCCCAGTGAGGGGCTGGGGTGTGGCTCAGTGGTAGAGCCCCTGCCTAGAATCCCCCAATGAGGGGCTGGGGGCGTGGCTCAGTGGTAGAGCTCCTGCCTAGAATCCCCCAGTGAGGGGCTGGGGGCGTGGCTCAGTGGCAGAGCTCCTGCCTAGAATCCCCCAGTGAGGGGCTGGGGGCGGGGCTCAGTGGTAAAGTGCTTGTCCAGCATGCAAAGAGTCCTAGGTTCCATCACCCCCCCCCACTACAAATGACAAGAACAAAAAGCAAAACAAAAAACAAAATGAGAGTATTATTATCTCAATTATACTGACTTGGATTTTACTGCTTTAAAAGGTGACCAACAAAGCAGGGCATGGTGGCGCACGCCTTTAATGTGAGCACTGGGGAGGCTGAGGTAGGAGAATTGCTATGAATTCAAGGCCGGGTTGAGACTACATAGTGAATTCCATGTCAGCCTGGACTAGAGTGAAACCCTACCTTGAAAGCAAAAAAATAAAATAAAATAAAAATAAAAATAATAAAAAAGACCAACAAAAGGGCTGGAGATACGGCTTAGCGGTTAAGGCACTTGCTCACAAAGCCTAAGGACTCAGGTTCCATTCCCCAGAACCCACATAAGCCAGACGCACATGATGGTACATATATCTGGAGTTTGTTTACAGTGGTTAGAGGCCCTGGCATGTCCATTCTCTCTCTCTCTCTCTCTCTCTAATAAATAAATAAATAAATAAATAAATAAATAAATAAATAAATAAATAAATAAATAAAAATTTTAAATGACCAAGCTAGGCATGGTAACACATGCCTTTAATCCCACATTTGGGAGGCAAGAGGATCATCATGAATTTGAGACCATCCTGAAACTACATAGTGAATTCCAGGTAGGTCTGGGCTACAGTGAGACCTTATCTTGAAAAACAAACTTTAAAAATAAATAAATAATAATGGCTGTGGTAGTCAGTTTATGGGTCCAGGGGAGTACCATGATGGCTGAAGAAACTGGCCCATTTTCACAAGTCCAAGTGGAGAGAGAAAGGCCACAACCCACCCTCACACACCAGACCTAGACCCTAGGATCCGCCCACAGTGACACCTCCTCCAGCCAGAAGGTTACAGATGCGAAGTACAATCTTTAATAAACTCCTGGATATATTGGGGGGAGGGGGTCATCCATTCAAAGTACCACAATGACCAGAAGCAATTTATGTATGTTCATAGAAACTTAGCTGCTGGGGCTGGGGAGATGACACGCTCAGCTGTCGAAGGCTGGACCTGCTGACCCAGTTCTATCCTTAGCACCCAAGGAAAGCTGAGGCAAATTGGAACACACATCTGAACCCAGAAGCTCTTGAGTAGCAGCCACAGCAGTGAGACCTCGTCTCTCTGCAAAGGAAGGTGGGAGAAGAGAAGCCCCTTGAACGTGTCCTCTGACCTCCACACGAGTGTGTGTCCATACGCATATATCATGCACATGTACACACATACACAAACACACAGACTTTGGTTTTTTTTTTTCCTCTTCAAATTTTTTTCATTTGTTTATTTGAAGAGAGAGAGAAAGAGGCAGAGAGAGAAAGAGAATGGGCGCACAAGGGCCTCCAGTCCTGCAAACGAATTCCAGACTCATGTGTCACCTTGTGCATCTGCCTTATGTGGGTCCTGGTGAATCAAATCTGGGACCTTAAGCTTTGCATGCAATCACCCCAACTGCTAAGCCATCTCGCCAGCCCCCCCTTTTTTTTAAACGTAGGGTCTTTTTCTAGCTCAGGGTAACCTGGAATTCACTATGTAGTCTCAAGCTGTCCTCAAACTCACAGCAATCCTCCTACCTCTGCCTCCCCAGTGCTGGGATTAAAGGCATGTGCCACCATGTCCAGCTCACACCAAGGTTTTTTTAAATCTTGACTAAAGCCAAGCATGATGGTACATGCCTGTAACCCCAGCACAGGGGAGGCAGAGGCAGGATGAATGTGAGTTTGAGGCCAGCCTGGTCTACATAAGGATTTCCTTACCAGCCATGGGTACAGAGCATGACCCTGTCTCAAAACAAGGGCTGGAAACAGGGCGTGGTGGCTCAGGCCTTTAATCCCAGCACTCGGGAGGCAGAGGTAGGAGGATTGCTGTGAGTTCGAGGCCACCCTGAGACTACATAGTTAATTCCGGCTCAGCCTGGACTAGAGTGAAACCCTACCTCTAAAAAATGGGTGGGGGGAGCTGGAGAAATAGCCCAGAGGTAAAGGCCTTTGCCTGCAAAAGCCTAATGATCAGTATTTGATTCCGTAGTAGCTACATAAGCCAGATGCACAAAGTGGTACATGCATCTGGAGTTCATTTGCAGGGGCTGGAGAGGACTTGGTGCACCCATTCTCTCTCTCTCTCTTTCTCTGCATGAAAATAAATAAACAAACGATTAAAAAAAAGGAGGGGGACTGGAGAGATGGCTTAGCGGTTAAACGCTTGCCTGTGAAGCCTAAGGACCCCGGTTCGAGGCTCAGTTCCCTAGGTCCCACGTTAGCCAGATGCACAAGGGGGCGCACGCGTCTGGAGTTCGTTTGCAGAGGCTGGAAGCCCTGGCGCGCCCATTCTCTCTCTCTCCCTCTATCTGTCCTTCTCTCTGTGTCTGTCACTCTCAAATAAATAAATTAAAAAAAATTTTTTAAATGTATAAAAAAAATAAAAAATAAAAATAAAAACAAAAATAAAAAAAGGATTGGAGAGATGGCTTAGCAGTTAAGGCACTTGCCTGTGAAGGCTAAGGACTTACGTTCAACTCCCCAGATCCCAAGTAAGCCAGATGCACAAGATGATGTATGTGCAAAGTAGTACATGCACACAAGGTTGCACACGCTTCTGGAATCTGATTGCAGTGGCTGGAGGCCCTGCAATGTCAATTCTATCTCTTTTTCACTCTTTCTCTCTCAAAAAAAAAAATTAATAATAACAAACTGCAACAAATTACAGCAGGAGTCATCCAATGTCTGGCCAGATCCACACATGAAGCCTTGACAAACAGGTGGAAGATTTTGTAAGTTCTAGGGGACAAAGAAGGAACACAGCGTAGGCGTATCATGGCTCAACGTCTGCACTTTGTGATGCTAAGGCATATTTTTTTGTGTGTGAAAAAACAAAACAAACAAACAAAAAAACCCCAAAATGCTTTTGCTGTGTTCAATTCTTTGTTCTAAGTTATCCGTTCATCTGTGGAAAGGCTGGCAAGTTCCCAAAACACATATATATATGTGGGGGAGTCACACACAAGATTCTGGGGGTACTTTGCTCAAAGCACATTGGGTTATACACTAGGAGCCTTCAGCTATTGCAAATTTGGGAGGCAGATGAGGACTAGACACACAGGTGGTCCATGAATTGAGCATTCCTTTAACACGTGCTAAAACGTTATCACAGGGCTCTTTTTTTCCCCTCCTCCTTCTTTTCTATTTTTCCTGATGTGCTTCAAAGTAAAACCGTAGACAGGTCTTCATGGCTTTGAAAAGTCCAAGCCGTCTTTCGCGGCTCATCATCTCAAAGAAACGATGCCTGTTTCCAAACCACTGCGTAGAAGGCGGAGGGAACGTGCCAAGAACCGCACACGGGGGTTCGAAGTCAAAATAGAACAATAATAACAAAACATCCCCTTGGGAGAAGAGTCCTGGCATGGGGCGAGGTGTGCGCTTTGGAGGGGCGGGTACAGAGGAAGGACATGCGGACGCTGACATTTCCCCCACTTTGTCAGAAAAGCAGCAATATCTAATCTGGGAGCTTTGCGTCTCTATTGCCCAATTCCAAACCTTCTCTTCTCTCCCTTTTTCCTTCCTTCCTTCCTTTTTTCCTTCCTCCCACCCTCCTTCCCTTCCTTCTTCCTCCCTTCCTTCTTCCCTCCTTTCTTTCTTCCCTTCTCCTCCTCCCTTCCCATCTTCTTCCCACTCCATCTCCTCTCCCTTCCTTGCTTCCTTTCTCCCTCTCTACCTGCACATTCTCTCTCTCCTCTCTCTTTTAATCTTCCTCCTGTGCTCTTTCTTTCTTTCTTTCTTTCTTTCTTTCTTTCTTTCTTTCTTTCTTTCTTTTTTTGTCTTTTTCTTTTGCTTTATTTTGTTTCTGAGACCAGGTTTTGCATGTAGTCCTGGCTGGCCTGAAACTTGCTGCAATCCTCCTGCCTCAGCACCTTCAGTTCTGGAATTACAGGTGTGTGCCACCACACCTGGCTTCCTCCCTCCCTCCCTTCCTTTTTTCCTGCCTCATCTATGCTAATCAAGCATGCTAAACCATGCTCCTCACTCCTCACTGGAGATTCTAGGCAACAGCTCTACCCCTGAGCCAGGTCCCCTCAAATTTGCTTTCATAGCTGAGTGCACCTTTTCCAGTTCCCCCTCTGACCGTCAGGATTGCCACTCTCACTATCTGGAAGGACCTTCGGCGTTGTTCCTCTGTCTTTGTTTTTGCCCTGGCACACCACGTCGGCTGCTGTCTGAAGCGTGAGGGGCCATTCTGGCCAGAGGAGGATGGAGACTATTACCAGCTCTACAACTTCCTGCTTTTCCAGTGTGGTGGCAAAACCCGGGAGATCCAAGGAACTGGGATCAATGCTCAATACTGTCAGGTGCCCTGGGGGACCTGGATGTGTCTGCTCTCCCACTCTGGAGCCTCCGTTTCCCCATGTGTGAAGCAAACGTAGTGTTTTGTATTTCCCTGGTGTAGCTGTGGGTGGTGAGACAGGGCCCACAAAGGTGTGCCCTGGGGCCAGGCCCTTTATGTAGAGCACAGCATTGGCCTGCCCTCACCCCAGCCGCCTGCTTGGGAGGGGAGGTCGCCTGGACCCGCAGACTTGGCCCTCCTCCATCTCTGCACCACTCTCTTCCCTGGAGCCCAGTTGGAATGTTTTCTCTTCTCTCTTCCTCCCCCCCCCCACTCTTCCTGTGACTGTCTGGTGGGATTCCTCCACTGTCCCCGGCTCCCCAGGGGCAGCCTGATCCCCTTCCTGCCGTCTCCCACCCCACAGCCCAGTGGGCTGTTTCCAATTTGGGCTCCATACATCTTGCCCCTCAGATTGTAGCCGCCTCTTTGGCCTCTTTGATGAAACTAATGATGATCTAAGGCCCCGGAGCCCCAGACCTCCCCAAACTCAGATAAATCCTGCCTCTGTGCAGACAAGGGGGCCTCCAGCTCAGCCTAGGATTCCCTCCTCCAGGCCGCCAAGGGAGGTGCCTGGGGGGAAACCACTCCTGGCAAGCAGCTAGGCTGAGATTTATACAGGGAGACAGAAACCCGATGATTTCCCAAAGAAAGCTTCTGAAGTAGAGGGACCTGCCACCAAGTGACGCTAGTGAAAGGGCTATTTTATTTATTTATTTTATGTGAGTGGGTGCAGGTGCATGTGTGTGTGTGTGTGTGAGAGAGAGAGAGAGAGAGAGAGAGAGACAGAGAGCACACATATGCAAATGTTGTTTATAAATGTGGAGACTGAGAACAACTTCGGGTGTTTTTTTTTTCCCCCCAGGAACATCACCTACCTCCTTTGAAACAAGGTCTCCCGTTAGTTTGGGGCTCACCAATTAGCCTGGACTGGCTGGCCAGTGGATCCACCTGCCTCCCACCTCCCCAACACACTGGGATGAGAGACTTGAACCGCTGACCCAGAACTCACTCTGCTCACTCCGTAGTTCCAAGCTGGTCTCGGACCCATGGTGATTCTCCTACCTCTGCGTCCCAAGTGCTGGAATTAAAGGCAAGCGCCACTAAACCCGGCTATGCCTGGCATCTTTGTGTGTATTCTGGGGGTCGCATTTAAGTACTGATGCTTGCAAAGTAAGCACTTTATCAACTAACTTATTTCACCGTCTCCCATCTTCTCTTCCTTACCTTTCTCTCCCCTCCCCCCTCCTTTCTCTTCTCTTCCCTTCATTCCTTCCTCCCTCCCCCTTCTCTCTTCTCCCTTTTGTCTCTCCCACTCCCTCTCTCTTCCTTTATATTTTTTAAAATGTTTATTTGCAAGCAGAGAGAGAGCCAGAGATACAGAAAGAATGGGCGTGCCAGGGCCTCCAGCCACTGCAAATGGACTCCAGACACATGTGCCACTTTCTGCAGCTGGCTTATGTGGGGACTAGAGAATTGAACTGGGGTTGTTAGGCTTTGCAGGCGGTTGCATTAACCCCTGAGCCATCTCTCCAGGCCATCCCTCTTTATTTATTTATTATTTATTTTTGTTAGAGACAGGGTCTCACTACATAGCCCAGGCTGGCCTCAAACTACATAGCCTCCTGCCTCTGCCTCCACAGTGCTGGGACTGACAGGCAAACACCACCTTGCCTAGTTAGAAGGACTGCTTATAACGATGCTGCGCTTCCTTGAGACCCAGGGCATTAAGACCCCCAGCGGTAAAGCTGGGTGTGGTGGCGCACGCTTTTCATGCCAGCACTCGGGAGGCAGAGGTAGTAGGGGCGCCGTGAGTTCGAGGCCACCCTGAGACTCCATAGTGAATTCCAGGTCAGCCTGGGCTAGAGTAAGACCCTACCTGGAAAAAGCAAAGCAAACAAACAACAAAAAAAACACACCACCCACAGCTCCACTTTCAGTGAGACACTCTGTCTTAGGGAAATAAGATGTGAGAGTGACAGAGGACGACACTGATGTTCTCCTCTTGTTGTTTTGTTTTTTTTTTAAGTATTTTATTTTTATTTATTTGACAGAGAAAGGAGAGAGAGAGAGAGAGAGAGGGAGAGGGAGAGGGAGAGGGAGGGAGGAAGGGAGGGAGAGAATGGGCATGCCAGGGCCTCCAGCCACTGCCGACGAACTCCAGACGTGTGCACCCCCTTGTGCATCTGGTTAACGTGGGTCTTGAGGAATCGACCCTGGACCCTTTGGCTTTGCACGCAAACGCCTTAACCTTCTACTTTTCTTGTTTGTTTTTTCCGAGGTAGGATCTCACTCTAGTGCAGGCTGACCGGCTGACTGGCTGACCTGATGACCTGGAACTCACTCTGTAGCCTCAGTCTGGCCTTGAACTCTGATGATCCTCCTACCTCAGTCTCAGGAGTGCTGAGATTAAAGGCTTGTATCACCACACCCGGCCATATCTACCTCCTTCACCCTCTTTTATTATTTATACTCCTGCAACACTTACAATTAGCTCAGGCTGAACAAAACGACTTTCTGGGTTTTTTGGAGGTACAACCAAGCTGAGGTTAAGTCTCCCTACCCCCAAAAAAGGGCTCCTTTCAAACCAAAACAGACATGAAGCCTGGTGAGGTGGCTCATGCCTTTAATTTCAATGCTTAGGAGGCAGAAGTAGGAGGATTGGAGTGAGTTTGAGGCCAGTCTGGGGCTACAGAGTGAGTGTCAGGTCAACCTGGGCTACAGTGAAACCGGACTTGAAAAAAAAAAAACAAAAACGAAAGAAAGGAAGAAACATGGCTGGAGGGATGGCTTAACCATTAAGGCGCTTGTCTGCAAAGCCAAAGAACCCAAGTTCAGTTCCTCAGGACCCACATTAGCCAGATGCACAAGGGGGCGCATGCATCTGGAGTTTATTTGCAGTGGCTGGAGGCCCTGGCTGGCCCTCTCTCTCTCTCTCTCTCTTTCAAATAAATAAATAAATATTTTTTTTAAAAAAAGAAACAAACATAAATCAGACGCAAGCAGGGAGTGGTGGCTCAAACCTATAATCCTGCCACTCAGAAGTTGAAACAAATAGATAAATTTTAGCAGGGTGTGGTGGCACACGTCTTTAATCCCAGCACTCGGAAGGCAGAGGTAGCAGGATCGCTGTGAGTTCGAGGCTACCCTGAGACTACATAGTGAATTCCAGGTCAGCCTGGGCTAGAGCAAGACCCTACCTCAAAAAAAAAAAAAGTTCTAGCTAGCTTGGGCTACATTGTGAGACCCTGTTTCAAACAAAGAAACAGGCAAACCAGATGGTCTGTCCCGTGGGAAGGAAGGAGCTCTCCTAGGCTGACCTTGGCCTTGCCCCTGCCTTGGGGGAGTTCTCCAGAGAGGATTTAGTGACTGACTGGAACTGGGTGGCATCAGAGACCCCAGCAGTCAGGGCTGGGGGCCCTAGCCACCCCCACCGCTATGATTCAACTTACTGAGGAGGGTTCTAGAGAAGCCTTCTTCCAGGCTGTGTATGATTCTTTGAGGAGGCCACAGGAGCCAAGGACGGTTGCAGAAAGTAAAGGCATTTGCATGGGCTCAGCACTTCTCTGAGCCCCTCTAAGTGAGACTGTGTCCCCTTCTTTACTTTTCCTGATGAAGGGCAGGGGGACCCAGACAGTCACCTCTGAACAGGGAGTCCTCTGTTTGTTTTTCTTTTCTTTTTCGACGTGGGGTCGCGCTGTAGCTCAGGCTGACTTGGAATTCACTATGGAGTCTCAGGGTGGCCTCGAACTCACAGTGACTCCCACCTCTGCCTCCCAAGTGCTGGGACTAAAGGCGTGCTCCACCACACCTGGCGAGAGAGAGAGAGAGAGAGAGAGAGAGAGAGAGAGAGAGAGAGAGAGAGAGAGAGAGGGAGAGAGAGAGGGAGGGAGGGAGAGAGAGAGAGAGAGATCACTTATTTATTTATTTATTTTTAATTCAGGGGCTTCTCTAGATTGAGTGTGAAGTCAGTTCTTTACTCTGGCTTTGGGGATACAGTAGGTGCATAACAACTGCTCGGTGGGTCGAGTCCTCTTTCAGCCGAGACTGCCTGGAGCCGGGAGTTTGGGCGAGGTGGTCCTGCCCCCGGTGAGGGGTATAGGTTGCAGAGACCTTGTTAGGGGCCGCCCCGTTGGGGGTCCGTCCCTGCCCACCCTCACCCCGGGGCTCTGAACCTTGGCGCCTCCACTGGGACTTCTCACCCCAGGGCCCCGGGCTGCGCGCCCGGGGAGACGAGGAGGAGGAGGAGGAGGAGGAGGAGAGGGAGGCGTCTGCGGTCTGCACCCATCACCTGAGTTGCACCGGGCGGGGAGGATAACAATTATTGGGAGAGGTTTAAAAAAAAAAAAAATCATTATCAAATAACTACGGCTTGCAAAAGTTGGAGGGTGGAAAGGAAAACGCGGACCGGATCGCGCCGGGAATGCGCGGCGCTTGCAGCCGCTCCGCCCGCGGTAGCCGAGACGTCTGCAACGCATTTGGGCCAAGTTCACCTCGGAGAGCGCGGCGCGGGAAAATCGCTGGGCCAGGGGGACCCGGGCCGCGCCCCGAGGCGGGGAGGAGCGCCCCCTGCCGGCGCACGCGGCGGGCTGCTGCCACCGGGAGGACAGCCAAAACTTCCCCCCTTGCCCTGCCTCAGCTCCCTTCCTTCCTCCCTTCCTTCCTCCTGCCTTCCCTTCTTCCCTCCTTCTTTCCTTCCGAATGGGCACGCCAGAGCCTTTAACCACTGCAAAGGAACTCTAGACACGTGCGCCACTTTGTGCATCTAGTTTATATGGGTACTGGGGATTTGAACCTGGGTTCCTTAGGCTTTACAGGCAAGTGCCTTAACTGGTGAGCCATCCCTTCACAGCCCCCTGTTTTGTTTTTTTTAAGTATTTTATTTATTTATTTGAGAGAGAGAAAGAGAGAGAGAGAATGGGCGCACCAGGGCCTCCAGCCACTACTGCAAACAAACTCCAGATGCATGCACCACCTTGTGCATCTGGCTTATGTGGGTCCTGGAGAGTCAAACCAGGATCCTTTGGCTTTGCAGGCAAAGGCCTTAAGCACTAAGCCATCTCTCCAGCCCTTGTTTTTTGGTTTTTTTTTTTTTTTTTTTTTTTTGAGGTAGGATCTGACTCTATCCCAGGCTGTCTTGGAACTCACTCTATAGTTTGAGATTGGCCTTGAACTCGCAGTGATCCTCTTACCTTTGCTTCCCTAGTGCTGGGATAAAAAAGTGTGCACCACAAAGCTCCTCTCTCTCTCTCTGTCTGTCTCAACAGGGTCTCATGTAGCCCAGGCTGGCCGTGTAACCAAGAAAGACCTTGAACTCCTGATCTGATCCCCCTCTGTCTTCCTCCCAAATGCTGGCATCACAAAGTGCACCACCACCCAGTTTAGTCTCCCAGTGTGTGGACTTGAAAGACCCTTCCAGTGGGAAGATTTCAATTGTGCCTTCTTTATTGGCCGTGGCTAAATCTTGTGACCTCAGCCCTCTGGAGGTTGCGACAGGAGGATCCTAGTTGGAGGCCTACTTGAGCAATTCAGAGAGACCCTGCCTTAAACATAAAAAATAAATTAGCCAGGCATAGTGACCCATGCCTTTAAATCTCTGCCGAGGTAGGAGAATCACCATGAGTTCAAGGCCAGTTTAGGCTACAGAGTGAGTTCCAGGTCAGCCTAGGCTAGAATGAGATCCTGCTTAAGAAAAAAAGAAAGCTAGAAGCTAGGTGAATATCTGTAATCCCAGCACCTAGGAAGTGGAGGCAGGAGGCTCACTAAGAGTTTGAGGGCAGGGATGGAGAGATGGCTTAGTGACTTACCTGCAAAGCCAAAGGACCCAGGTTTGATTCCCTAGTACCCACGTAAGCCAGATGCACAAGGGGGCTGGAGGCCCTGGTGCACCTATTCTCTCTCCCCCTCCCCTATCTGACTTTTTCTCTCAAATAAATAAAATAGTTAAAAAGAAGTTTGAGGGCAGCCTAGGCTACATAGTATGCTTAAGGCCAGCTTGATATATAGAGTGGCCATGCACTCTTGTAATCCCAGCATTTAGGGGATGGTGATTGGAAGACCAGGACATCAAGGTCATCCTTGGCTCCATAACAAGTTCAAGGCCAACCCGAACTGCATGAGGTCCTGTCTTAAACAACAACATAAACAAAATAAAAAACCCTTGGTATCAGGCTAGGCATGGTGGCGCATGCCTTTAATCCCAGGCAGAGGTAGGAGGATTGCTGAGAGAGTTCGAGGCCACCCTGAGACTACATAGTGAATTCCAGGTCAGCCTGGGCTATAGTGAGACCCTACCTCAAAAAACAAAACAAAACAAAACAAAACAAAACCCTAGTATCAGTCAATAAAGTAAATAAATAAAATAATAAAAACATTTCTATTTTTAAAAGATTTTCTTATTTGGGCTGAGGAGATGGCTCAGTGGTTAAATGCACTGGTGCATGCATGCATGTGTGGTCTCTCTTGCATATAGATAAAAATATTTTAATTTTATTTGCGAGTGTGTGTGTGTGTGTGTGTGTGTGTGTGTGTGTGCACTTGTCAGGGCCTCTTGCCACTTCAAACAGAGCACCAGATGATTGGATGATTGTGCCACTTTTTGGGTCCAGTTTTACATGGATGGCTGGGGAACTGATCCTGGGCCACCAGGCCTTGAAAGCAAGCATCTGTTACTGCTGAGCCATCTCCCCATGCCTTAAAGAACGTTTTCAGATGGCTGGAGATGTAGCCTAGTGGTAAAGCATTGGCCTAGAATACACATGGCTCTGGGTTCCATGGTGTGGGGGGCATTTTTAACATTTTTATTTGTTTGCACGTGTGTGTGAGTGAATATGTGTGTGTGTGTGGGGGTGCATGCCAGGGTCTCTTGTCACTGCAAACGAAACACTAGACACTCACACCACTTTTTATTTATTTATTTATTTCAGACAGAGAGAGGGAGAGAGGTAGCGAGAGAGAGAGAATGGGCACGAAAGGGTCTCTAGCCACTGCAAACGAACTCTAGATGCAGGTTTCACCATATGCATCTGGCTTACATGGGACCTGGAGAATCAAACCCGGGTTCTTAGGCTGCACAGGCATGTGCCTTAACCACTGAGACACCTCTCCAGCCCTTGCACAACTTTTTATGTCCAGCTTTCTGTGGGTGCTTGGGATCGAACCTGGGCTGACAGGTTTCAAAGGCAAAATGCATTTAACAGTAAGAGACATCTCCTCATCCCCTGCTTGTGACTCTGTGCATGGTCCTGATGCGGGGAGAAGTCCCTAGGCGGAGATCCGAGCCCCTCTTGGTGTTAGACAGGTCACCAAGCCCCAGACTTTGCACTCCCAGCCCTGTCTACATTCCAGGTGCTGTCTCAGCCTGTAGGTGAGTGTTGGTCAATGAAACCTCTGGAAACTCACTTCTGGGAACAACCCAACAGGTGCAAGGTGCCAATGCCTTCTTAGGGGAAGAGGTGACAGCCCTACCCTTTCTCTACTTCCTTCCTGAAACTCCCTTCTCGAAAAGGTCTCTCTATGACCTCTTCATCCCCCTCCCTACATGCCTAAGGCTTCATGGTTCACTCTCCAGATCCCACATAAGCCAGATGCACAAGGTAATTACAGTGGCTGGAGGCCCTGGCGTGACAATTCTCTCTCTCTCTTGCTCTCATTCTCTCACATTAAAAAAAAAAAAAAGGCCAGCCAGGTATAGTGGCGCACGCCTTTAATCCCAGCAAATGGGAGGCTGTGGTAAGAGGATTGCCGTGAGTTCGAGGCCACCCTGAGACTACATAGTGAATTCCAGCTCAGCCTGAGCTGAGAGTGAGACTGTACCTAAAAAAAGAAAACAAAAGAAAAAGGCCAGTCTGTTGGGCTTGCCTCAAAAAAGGATTAAAATAATAATTTAAAATAATAGCCATCTTTGGCCAGTCAGATAATCCAAGCACTCAGGAGGCTGAGGCACAAGGCCAGCCTGGGCTACAGAGCAAGACCCTGTCTCACAGAAACAAAACGATAACAAAAAAATAGTCTCATGTGGACATCTATAAACTCTAATTCAGAGACAGAGAGAGTGAGAGAGAGAGGGGGGGGTGCGCCAGGGCCTCAGCCACTGTAAACAAACTCCAGATGTATGTGCCCTCTTGTGCATCCAGCTTATGTGAGTCCTGGGGAATTGAACCTGGGTTCTTAGGCTTTGCAGGCAAGCGCCTTAACCACTAAACCATCTGTCTAGCACCAAAATATTTTTATTTATTTGCAGAGAGAGAGAGAGAATGGGCACAATAGGACCTCTAGTCACTGCAAGTGAACTCCAGATTCATGCACCACTTTGTCCATCTGGTTTTACTTGGGTACTGGGAACTGAACTCAGGTCATTAGGCTTTGCAGGCAAGCACCTTAACCACTGAGCAATCTCTCCAGCCCCTCCTTGCTGATCGAACTTCTGGCAATCCTCCTACCTCTGCCTCCTGAGTTCTGGGATTAAAGGCGTGCACCCCAACATCGCTGGCTTTAATCCCAGCACTTGGGAAGTAGAGGTAGGAGGATCACCATGAGTTCAAGTACACCCTGAAAATACAGAGTGAATTCCAGGTCAGCCTGGGCTAGAGTGAGACCCTACCTCGAAAAACCAACCAACCAACCAACCAACAAAACAATAAGGTGGAGGGTAACTGAGGAAGACCCCTGCAATAGGAGTTGCAGGCAAAGGGCAGGTGGCCAGTTCAGTCCCTTCCTGGCCTCTTGGCTGGCTCTTCTGTGGCAACCCACCTGCAGTTCTGTTTTGGTCATTTTCAGCCCTGGCTGCTTCTGATTTATTAACTGTGGGATTGTCAGAAGGCAAAAGGAAGGTTCCAGCATGCCCGGGAGGTTGCAGGAATTCATTTCACACTTGACTATTTTTTCTAACACCTACTAAAGGCCTTCATGTTGGGTCCCAGGTTCCCTGGCTTCTCCATTCTTACAAACTGTTTGGGGATGGGGCTGAGGGAAGTGTAGAAATTCCTCCAGTGGGGGCCAGCCACAGGCACATTAGGAAGACCTGAGCGACTATGGGGGGGGGGAGGTGTCAGGGTGGGAAATGAGAGAAGTGGGGAAGTCAGGCTTTTTGTTTCCCTGAAACTAGCCAGGAGCCAGAAGGTGGAGCCTACCTCCCTTACCCCCGTGTCGCTGAGATGCTCCACTACCTGTGGAATAGCCAAACTGAGCCCTCCCCTGGGGGTTTTAGTGAGGACAGGATGAATCACGGTGTGGGTGCTGATGCCCAGGACGGGCAGCAGCCCCCTAACAAGAGCTGGACGTGAGCGGCAGACCGAATCTGTCTTTAATTCCCCTGCGGAAACTGGCCCAGCAGGCTGTTTTCTTGGCCAAGGTTTTCCTGCACATTTGGCCAGCGTCCTCCGTCTCTTGTGCTTCTGTTGAAACATTACTGCTCAGAAGGATTTCCACTGCCTTCCTTGTCAGGAAGCAGGACCCATTTCAGCCCTTTTGTTCTTCATATGCATTTGCTGTGTGTGTGTGCACGTGCACAGGTGTTTGTATGTAGGTGGGCACGTGTGTGTGTGTGTGTGTGTGTGTGTGTGTGTGTGTGTGTGCATATGGAGGCCAGAAGTTGATCTCAGTGTCTTGCTCAGTCACTCTCCACTTTACTCTTTGAGACAGTCTCTCTCATGAGACCTGGAGCTCGATGATTCTGTTAGACAAGCCAGCCAATAAGCCCCAAGGATCCTTCTGCCCCTGCCTCCCCACCATGGCCCAAGCTGCGACGACTGGCGTACGACACGGTGCTGGGGGATTCAAACTCAGGTCACCATGCCTGTGTGGCAAGCACTTTAGCCTCTGAGCCATCTGCAGTTTGAGCAGCCTTTATTTTGTATTTTATTTATTTACTATGGAGTCTCAGGCTGGCCTCGCACTCATGGCGATCCTTCTACCTCTGCCTCCCGAGTGGTGAGATTAAAGGCGTGAGTCACCATGCCTGGTTCAGTCTGAGAGAGAGATGCGCACGCCTTTAGTCCCAGCACTTGGGAGGCAGAGGTAGGAGGATCACCGTGAGTTTGAGGCCACCCTGAGATGACATAGCGAATTCCAGGTCAGCCTGGACTAGGGTGAGACCCTACCTCAAAAAACAGAACAATGAGCCGGGTGTGGTGGTGCATGCCTTTAATCCCAGCACTCGGGAGGCAGAGGTAGGAGGATCGCCATGAGTTCGAGGCCACCCTGAGACTACAGAGTTAATTCCAGGTCAGCCTGGACCAGAGTGAGACCCTACCTCGAAAAACAAAAACAAAACAAAACAAAACAAAAAAAAAACCAAAAAAAAAGAAAACAGAACAAAACAAACAAAAAAACCCAGAAAACAAAAAACTAAAAAAGGTAAACTAATAAAATTAAATGAAAAAAAAAAAAAGAAAATGATTTCTCCATCACTGCTAAGAAACTTTCAATAGGCAATCAGCCTATGACACCTTCAATTTTAGGTAGACACAGTCCCCAATATATATCCCCTGAGTTGAGCCTGCAGTTAAGTTCCCACTTGGGGTTTCCATCCACGTCCATGGAGGTTTTCTTGCTTGTAATCAAACTTGCTGTTTTTGCCTTTACTATGTGCTGCAGTCAGGTTCACATTGCTGGTAGAAATCACCCAACCAAGAGCAGCTTCTGGGTAAAAGAGGTTTAATTTGGCTTACAGGCTCGAGGGGAAGCTCCACGATTGCAGGGGGAAACGATGACATGAGCAGAGGGTGGACATCACCCCCTGGCCAACATGAGGTGGACCATAGCAACAGGAGGGTGTGCCAAACACTGGCAAGGGGAAACTGGCTACAACACCCATAAGCCCATCCCCAATGATCCACTGCCTCCTGGAGGTGTTAATTCCCAAATCTCCATCAGCTGGGAACCTGGTGTTCAGGACACCTAAGTTTATGGGGAACACCTGAATCAAGCCACAGAGAGAGATAAGGAGTGTCTGTGATTCCTGTGCAGTAAACCCCATTACATCCCTCTCACCAACCTCGCGGACTCTTTCCCACTCCGGGAGTAAGAAGTCATTCCAGCAGAGCTTCCAGCAGGGCCCCTCACCCTCGCCGTGTTTCAATTTGATTGAAGTCTGGGGAAATTGGGATGGGTCAGTAAGCTAGAGACAGGAAGGGGCTCAAGTGAGACCTGGAAACAACAGGCTTTCACTGTCTAGTGTTCTTTTTTTTTTTTTTTTTTTTTTTTTCAGAATAGGGCTGTGTGTAGGCTCAGGACACTGTCAAACTCCTGATTCTCCTGCCACAGACTCCCCAGAGCCACATTACAGGTGTATGCCACCAAGCTTGGTTTAGGTTCCCTTCTTTCCCTCCCTTCCTCCCTCCCTCCTTCCTTCCTTCCTTCCCTCCTTTCATTTTTTTGAGACCAGGTATCATGTAGCCCAGACTGGCTTTAAATTCACTAGGATGACCTTCAACTTTTGATCCCGCTGTCTCCACCTCCCCAGTTCTGGGAATATAGGCTGGTAGCACCAGGTTTTTTATTTTATTTTATTAATTAGCTTTAAATTTTTATTTCTTTTTCTTTTAGGGAGAGAGTGTGAGATAGAAACAGAGAGAGAGAGAAAGCATTGGCACACCAGGCCTCAACTACTGCAATCGAACTCCAGATGCTTGCGCCCCCTAGTGGGCATGTGAGACCTTGCACTTGCCTCACCTTTGTGCATCTGGCTAATGTGGGATCTGGAGAGTTGAACATGGGTCCTTAGGGTTCACAGGCAAGTGCCTTAACTGCTAAGCCATCTCTCCAGATCTATTTTGGTTATTCTTTGTTTATTTGTTTTTGTTTTTGTTTTTTTGAGGCTTGGTCCAGGTTGATCTGGAATTCATTATATAGTTTCAGGGTGGCCTTGAACTCACAGCGATCCTCATACCTCTGCCTCCCGAGTGCTGGGATTAAAGGCGTATGCCACCATGCCTGGCTTATTTTTGTTTTTTTGAGGTAGGGTCTTCCTCTAGCCCGGGCTGACCTGGAATGCACGATATAGTTTCGGGCTAGCCTACTTCTGCTAACAATCCTACTTCTGCCTCCCAAGTTCTGAGAGTAAAGGTGTATGCCACCTCACTCAGGAGAGAGAGAGAGAGAGAGAGGGAGAGAAAGGGAGGGAGGGAGAGAGAGCATACACCAGGGTCTCTAGCTGCTACAAACATACTCCAGATGCATGTGCCAACTTGTGCATTTGGCTTTACGTGGGTATTGGGGAATCGAACTTGGGTTGTTAGTCTTTGCAGGCAAGTGTCTTAACTGCTTAGCCATCTCTCCAGCCCCAGGCCTGTGTTTATGCACTGCTGGGGATCAAACTCAAAGCTTCTTGCATGCTAGATAAACCCTCTACTAAGTGAGTTACATCTCCAACCTATTAATTTTTGTTGTTGTTGTTGTTTTGTTTTTTCAAAGTAGGGTCTTGCTCTAGCCCAGGCTGACCTGGAATTAGACTCAAGCTGGCCTCAAATCACAATGATCCTCTCACCCCAGCCTCCCAAGTGCTGGGATTAAAGGCAGGTGCCACCATGCCCAGCTGATTTTTTTCAATTTTAGTGTGTGTGTGTTTTCATACTTGAGAGTACAGATATGCGCATGCGGAGGACAACTTTTGGGTCATTCTCTTGTCTTTCTTTGTCTCCCATCTCACTGTCATCACCACCGTGGCTCCATGGCTTTTTTCTTTGTTTTTTGAGGTAGGGTCTCGCTCTAGCCTAGGCTGACCTGGAATTCACTATGTAGTCTCAGGCTGACCTTGAACTCATGGCGATCCTCCTACCTCTGCCTCCCGAGTGCTGAGTGCGCCACCACACTCGGCTGGCTTTTGTCTTTTTATGTGGAATCTTGGGATTCAATTTGACTCCAGCTTGGGCACTTTATCCACTGGGCCATCTCCCCAGCCCTATCAAGGTTTCCTTTTTTTTTTTTGAGGTAGGGTCTCACTCTGTCTCAGGATGACCTGGATTTAACTGCGTAGTCTCAGGGTGGCCTCAAACTCACAGTGATCCTCCTACCTCTGCCTCCTGAGTGCTGGGATTAAAGGTGTGCGCCACCACGCCCGGCTTCCTTTAAAGGTTTTCTTGAGACATGTCTCACTATGTAGCCCAGGCTGATCTTTTTTATTATTAATTTTTTTTTTTCCTAGGGCTGGAGAGATGGCTTAGTGGTTAAGGCACTTGCCTGCAAAGCCAAAGGACCAGGTTCAACTCCCCAGGACCCACATAAGCCAGATACACAAGGGGGAGCATGCATCTGGAGTTTATTTGCAGTGGTTGGAGGCCCTGACATGCCCATTCTCTATCTGCCTCTTTCTCCTTATCTCTCTCTCTCAAATAAAATTTTTTTTAAAAATTAATTTTTTTTTCTAAATTTTACTTATGAGAGGGAGGCATGTGCCAGGGCCTTCAGCTGTTCTAAACAAACTCCAGATGTGTGCACCACCTTGTAATCTGGCTTATGTGGGTTCTGGGGAGTTGAGCATGGGTCCTTTGGCTTTGCATGCAAATGCCTTACTACTAAGCCATCTATGCAGCCCCCAGGCTGTTCTTGAACTCATGATTCCCTAACCTCAGCTTCCAGAGCACTGGAGCTACAGGTATGCACTATGAGGCCTGATAGAGTTATGGCAAATCCAGTTTAAAAAAAAAAAAAAAAAAGCCAGAGACAGATGCAAGAGCACAGACTGGACTAACTCACACCAAGTCCCGGACAGGCAAGTGGAAAGTCAGAGGCCTTGTTTCCAGGTGGCAGAGCCCAAGGACTGCGGTGCCCACTGGGCACCAGGGCGTGGCCCGGCGGGGCAGCATGAAGACGCCAAGGCCTGTGAGCCGTTTCTTCCGCGCGCACACACAGTGACCACAGCCTTTCTTGATAAGGCCATGGGACTGAGTCACAGCTTTGGACTTCAAGTGGCAAACCCACAGTTGGGCTCTGGGTATTCACTGGAGAGGGTCGAGATCGCTGGGAGAAGGCAGCCAGGAACCTTCCAGCACAGGCTTGGCTCCTGCGCCTGCCTCCAGCTGCACTGGGGGATGCAGGGACAAAGGAAGGAGTCTGTCACTGCCCTGAGCACAGGGAGAGCTAACCTGCCTTCCTTCTTCCCTCCCTCCTCTCCTCTCCTCTCTTCTCATCCCTTCCTCCGTTCCTTCCTTCTGTCCTTTCCTCTCCCATCCCTTCTTTCTGTCTTCCCCTCCTCTCTTCCCCTCCCTTCCTTCCTCCTCTCCTCTCTCCCTTCTCCCTTCCCTCCCTTCCTTCCTTTCTCCTCTTCTTTCTTCCTCCCTCTCTCTCCCTTTCGTCCTTCTCTCTCCCATCTTTTCTTTCTGTCTTCCTTCCTCTCTTCCCCTCCCTCCCTCCTTCCCTTCCTTCCTTCTTCCCTTTGTTTCTCATCTTCTCTCTTCCTCTACCTTTCTTCCTTCCTTCCTTCTTCCCTTCCTCATTTCTCCTTCTTTCTTCCCCCCCTTGACTATCCCTTCCCCTCCCTCTCCCTCCCTCCATTGATTTTGTTGCGCTGGGGATAGAACCCAGAACCTTGGGCATATTAGGCAAGCAGTCTACTGCTGATCCATGTCTCAACCCTCACTGAGAGGTTCGTAGGTAAGCACTCTACCGCCGCTGAGCTATGCCCCTGGCCCTCTTTGCAGTCAAAAATTAATTAATTAATTTGGTGTATCTGTTCCCACACCAGCACCCCCATGATTATACTCTGGAGCCTAAGATCTTTCTAGGCTGGATTCTGAGATTAAGCAGTCACTTGACCAGCATATGCTGAGAAGGAGGGAGGGAGGAAAAGGAAAAGGAAGGAGGAAAGGAAGGAGGGAGGAGAAAAGATATTTCTAATGCCCTGAACCGCCCTCTCTCCCCTCCACACATTTACTCAGAGCTCTTGGAAGTGGGGCCAGAGCTGAACCTCTCAGAAACCTCCCAGATGGCATTAAGGGGCACTCGCTCTGTCTGCAGCTGCCTCCTCCTCCTCCTCCGGGAGTGGGCTTAGCTCTCGGGGAGGGGCGGCCTCACAGCGGCTGGAAGAGGGTCCCTGTCTGCCCTCCAGGATGTGTGCAGGAGAGGAACCCCACAAGCCCGAGACGGTAATCGGAGAACAATGCAAGACAGCCTGTAATTAACTTTACGCTGCGCTGCCCACTTGCTGCTTGGCGCGTTCTGGGCGCTGGGCGCTGGAGGGACCGAGACCCTACTGCTCAGCGCCGCCTCCCTCCCCTGCTCCCGCGGGGCTGCGGACCGAGCAGAGGCCGCCGCGCTGGGAGCCGCCCTTCGGGTCCCGGTCCCGGTCTAGCGAGCGCGGGTGGCTCCCATGGGCGTGGTGACTTCTCGTAACCGGGACCCCGGGCCCACCGCCCCGGGCCTGCTTTCCGAGGCTTGTCATCTTGAAGTGCGCACGTCTGCGGCCTCAGCGGGCCTGGGCCGTATCCTCGGTGGTCCTTCCTTCCAGGAGCCCGGGGAACCTGCAACCACACCTCCTTCCTACTGTTACCCGCCTTCCTCCTCCCTTCCTTTCCCCCCTCTGCCCTTCATCCCGCCCCTCCTTCTTCTCTCCACTCTTCCCTTCCTTCCTTCTCTCCTCCCTTTCTCCCTCCCCTCTTTGCTTAACCTTCCCCTTCCTTCCTTCCTTCCTTCCTTCCTTCCTTCCTTCCTTCCTTCCTCCATCCTTCCCCTCTTTCCTTCCCTTCCCCTCCCTCCCTCCCTCCCTCTCTTCCTCTCTTCCTTCCTCCCTCCCTCCCTCCCTCCCTCCCTTCCTTCCTTCCTTCCTCCATCCTTCCCCTCTTTCCTTCCCTTCCCCTTCCTTCCTCCCTCCCTCCCCTCATCCCTTCCCTTTCTTTTTCCTTCCTTAGGACTCACTCTAGACCAGGCAGACCTGGAACTCATGTAGTAGCACAGGCTGGCCTCAAATTCTCAACGATCCTCCTACCTCAGCCTCCAGAGTGTTGGGCGTATGTCATGCCCAGCACCTTCCTTCCTTCTTTCTTTTCTCTCTTTCTCTCTTTTTTCTTCTCTTCTCTTTTCCTTCTGACAGGGTTCTAGGTAGCCCAGTCTGGCCTCATATGTAATATGTAATCAATGGTAACTTTGAACATTTTTTTGGTTTTTCCAGGTAGGTCTCACTCTAGCCCAGGCTGACCTGGAACTCACTATGTAGTCTCAGGGTGGCCTCGAACTCATGGCGATCCTCCTACCTCTGCTCCTGAGTGCTGGGGTTAGAGGCGTGTGCCACCACACCCAGCTAACTTCTGTTTTTTTTTGAGGCAGAGTCTCAGTAGGCCAGGCTGACCCGGAATTCACTCTGTAGTCCACGCTAGCCTCAAACTCATGTCAATCCTCCTATCTCTGCCTCTCAAGGGCTAGGATTAAAGGCTTTGGTTACCCTTTAATCCCAGAATTTGGGAGGCAGAGGTTGGAGGATCACTGTGAGTTTGAGGCCACCTTGAGACTACATAGTGAATTACACGTCAATCTGGGCTAGAGTGAGACCCTATCTCAAAAAAAACAACAAAAATATTTTTACTGTATTTATTTGAGAGATAGATAGATAAATAGATAGATGATAGAGAATGGGCATGCCAGGGCCTTCAGCCGCTACAAACTCTGCTAAGCCATCTCTCCAGCTCAACATTTTTATTAGTATACATTAGCTACCATAAAATGGGTTTCATTATGACATTTCCATACATATATAATGTATTATTTATTTGTTTATTTGATAGAGAGAGAAGGGACATGTCAGGGCCTCCTGCCACTGCAAACAAATTCCAGTGCATGTGCCACCATGTGCATTTGGCCTTATGTGGGTACTGGGGAATAGAACCCAGGCCCATAGGCTTCACAAGCAAGCACTTTAACCACTGAGCCATCTTCCAGCCCTACAATGTATTTTGATCACATTCACCTCCAACCCCAGTTACCTCTCTTGTCCTCCCCCCCATTCCCACTGATCTCTTCGTCTTTCCAATGCCTTCCTCCTGTACATTCATGCTTTTGGTTTCCTTTGTTTCACCGGGGCTGCTTTTGGAAGCATGGGTCAGGGGTTATCTACCAGAGCACCACCCAAGAAAATGCCTCTCCCAGGGCTGGAGAGATGGCTCAGCAGTTAAGGCGTTTGCCTGCAAAGCCAGAGGACCCAGATTCAAGTCTCCAGGACCCACGTAAGCCAGATGCACAAGGGGGCGCATGCGCTCCGGTGACAAAGGCTGTGGAGGCTGGACAGCTCTCCTTTGACAGGTCAGATTCCAGGGGTAGGAGGAGGAAGATGGGGCAGAGGAGGGGGTGGGAGGGAGTGACCAAGACAGAAACAACAGAGCCTTCCAGGGAGCTAGTAGATTTCCCTATAATTACTATGTACTGCCCTGCCTGTCTCTCCAAGTGTGAGGACAGCTCCTACCCACACAAACGCCTGTGTGAGTGGGTTTGCGGATGGGAAAGAAAGAAAGAAGAGCATTTTCACATCTGGTGACTGTGTTGGAGAACCGTAGCGTCATCAGCAAGAAGCTGGGACTGTCCCCACATCGCAATGCAGGGGAAGCAATGTTCCAAGTCATAGGCAGCTGTGAGATGTGATCACGTCTGTGCCCATAACAGCAGGTAGCTGACATCTTGGGAAAATTTTAGTCTACAACATCCATCGTTTGGGGGAGGAGGGTTGTGAATTGTTCTGGTCCAGCCCCTTCGAGTCAGGGGACCCTACCAACTTAAGCTTGTAGTATTCGTGTGGGGATCTTGGGTGGTAGTGACCACAAGCCACGCAGAGTTTGCACTTTGCCTATAGTGCTGACTGTATCTTCTTTCCAAGGGACCCCTTGTGAACGTCCCTCTATCTGTCCATGTCAGAGAAGGCAGGATGGCTACAAAAGAATGCACTTAACTTCTTTTCCAAGATATTCAGGAAATGGCTAATGCAGCCTTGCTCCCTGACATGTGTTGAACAAGACTTCCTGGCATGGTGTTGTAAGCTTGGAATCCCAGCTACCTGGGAGACAGAGGCATGAAGATTACATATCCAAGACCTCAAAATAAAAAAAGAATAAAGAGGGCTGTGGACATAACTCAGTGTTGGAGCTCCTGCCTAGAATCCCCCAGTGAGGGGCTGGGGGCGTGGCTCAGTGGTAAAAAGCTAGCATGTTGTGGTAGTTTGAATGTATGTCCCCCATAGACTCGGGGGTTTGTTTTTTCTCAATTTTTATTAACATTTTCCATGATTATAAAAAATATCCCATGGTAATACCCTCCCTTCCCCCCCCCTACTTTTCCCTTTGACATTCCATTCTCCATCATATCCCCTCCCCATCTCAATCAGTCTCTCTTTTATTTTGATGACTCAGGTGTTTTATTAAAGCTTGTAACTTGGGTCTCCAGCCACCCGGCTGAGAGAGGTGTGTTTCGGGGTGGATCTGAGTTCCACCATAAAGATAGGCTGAGAGGTCTGAGCTCTGACTGGCTCCCTGATTGCTGCTCTTTTTTGCTGTTTGCCAGATGGTGATGGTTTCTCTCTGCTTGGCTTCTTCTGTCATTCATGGGGTTTCCCCTGGACGTGTAAACTTGAAATAAATCCCATTTCTCCCCAAAACTGTGTTTGGATGGATGTTCGTCCCAGCATCGTGGAGCTGTCTACTACACGTGGTATGCCAGAGGACCTGCGTTCAGCAGCCCCCCCCCCCCCCATACCACATAAAAAGGACAACAGTAGGGCAAGGGAGGAAGCTTTGCAACAACTCAGCTTTCTTATTTTGGTTTTCCAGGGTAGGGTCTCACTCTAGCCCAGGCTGACCTGGAATTCACTATGGAGTCTCAGGGTGACCTCGAACTCACGGCGATCCTCCTACCTCTGCCTCCTGAGTGCTGGGATTAAAGGCGTGCGCCACCATGCCCGGCTCAATTCAGCTTTTTCAGTCTTGTTTCCTGGGAGATATTTTTGCCACTGAGTCGGTTGACAATTGTACCTCTAACCCTGACCCTGAGGCTAAGGTCTGCACATGGTTTTACACCGATAAAGCTATCGATGGCCTTTGGGATGGTTATCAGGAAAGAGTAGGTCTTGCCCACCAAGTCTCAAAGCCACTTCATGTCTCCTGTTCTCCATTCTGATAGTTCCTGAGCTGAGAGACCTCTTGCTTCTTCCATGAAGGGTCTTGTTAGGTTACTCGCTCATTCAGGCAATATTGCATCGGCTTTCTAGACCAGCCTTTCCCATCCTGAGTCTGGCAGGTTAGAGCGATTGCTGGGTCTCAACGGTCCGCTTGATCAAGTCCTAGCTGCCAGGGAGTCTGGGAAGGTGGGTGTGATTCACAGGATGGGGAACTCTCCTGACATGGGAGGAACATTTAGCGGCCTTTGGGAAGGTATGTGTCCTGCCCTATCTGGTGGGAAGAGCAAACGGTAGATCCACAGTTCTGACACCAGGCAAACAGGGACTTAGGCCACAGCTGCAAACACAGGGACGAGAGTTTGCACTGGTCTCAAATTTAGGCCAAGGAATCAAGTTTGATTGTCTGGTTAGCAGCAGGCATTTCTGGACCTGGCTGGGCTGGGAGTGGGCTGAAAATGGATTCCCGAGGGTCCCCTGACGGGAGGCTGGATGGCCAGTGCAGAAGCCGGGACGGGGACGCCATGGAGGTGTCAGCCGCGAGCAGCTCACTGAGGAGCAGATGCGCCCAGTCAAGGAGGTTGAACACACTGGAGGGGCACGGAGGGTGGCTCTGTGTGGGGACAGGAGGCGATACCGCCACACTTCCCTCTCTCTCAGCGTTGGCTCCAGAGGAGACTCTCCAGCAATGGCCCCAGGAAACGCACAGGATAGGGTGGCAGAGGCGTTGAATATCGATATTTGTTAGGCTTGCACTGCTGTGACAGAAACAAGATACCTGATGGAAACAAGAAGGCCAAGATGGACAGAGGAGGTGACTCAGTGGGCCCGCATAAAAGCTGGGCATGGCAGCGACACGCCTCGTAATCCCAGTGCTGGAGAAGCAGAGGTAAGAGGCTCTCTGGGCTAGCCTAGCTGCATCAGCGAGCTCCAGGCTCAATGAGAAAGCCTGTCTCAAAAAATCATGTGGAGGGGGCTGCAGTGATGGCTTAGCAGTTAAGGTGCTTGCCTGCAAGGCCTGAGGACCCAGGTTCCAATCCACAGGACCCATGTAAGACAGAGGTACAAGGTGGTACATGTGGCCAGAGATTGCACTGGCTGTTGGCCCTGGCGTGCCCATTCTCTTCTCACCCCACCCCACCCCTGTCTCTTTCTCTCTCTCAAATAAACAAGATTTTTTAAAAAAAAATTATTTATTTTTATTTATTTATTTGAGAGCAACAGACACAGAGAGAAAGAGGCAGATAGAGGGAGAGAGAGAGAATGGGCGCGCCAGGGCCTCCAGCCGCTGCAAACGAACTCCAGACGCGTGCGCCCCTTGTGCATCTGGCTAACGTGGGTCCTGGGGAATCGAACTTAGGTCCTTTGGTTTTGCAGGCAAACACCTTAACCACTAAGCCATCCCTCTAGCCCCAGGTCAGGTTTTTATGTGGGTGTCAGGTATGCGAAATCAGGTGGCCCTCTTCAAGTAAAGGGATTAGAGGTGGGGAGATGTCCCAAAGACTCTGGAGCAGGTGTCCCCCCTGTGACTGAATTTTATTTTATTTTTTAAAATTCCTTTTCTCTGCTTTTCTTTGTTGTCATGGTGACAGATGTGGACCTGCCTCAGAGGTCCAGGTAACGCGTGCACACCTGAGGACACTGGTGTATGGAGGAGGCGAACAGGACCACGTGGAAAAAAGGAGGTGGAAGGGCCGTCCACTGAGGGGCCACCGGCAAGTATTCTGCACCTGTCTCCGTGCCCACTCTGCGTGTCATTTTTTTTTTAATTTCTTTTTTTAAAAAATTTTTTATTTATTTATTTGAGAGCGACAGACACAGAGAGAAAGACAGATAGAGGGAGAGAGAGAGAATGGGCGCGCCAGGGCTTCCAGCCTCTGCAAACGAACTCCAGACGCGTGCGCCCCCTGGTGCATCTGGCTAATGTGGGACCTGGGGAACCGAGCCTCGAACCAGGGTCCTTAGGCTTCACAGGCAAGCGCTTAACCGCTAAGCCATCTCTCCAGCCCTGCGTGTCATGTTTTTACTGCCTGGGGAGACAGCTGCACCCAGCCTACTGGTTTTCCTCCCAGGGGGACGTGACTTGCTCTCTCTCTCTCCTTAGGGAGCTGTGGGGCTCCCATCTGGAAAATAGCAGCTTTCTTCTGGAGAGACGCTCGCGTTGTGCAAGTTGATTAATACTGCGCCCGCATGGCTTGCTGCCTCCCAAGACTGGACTTAATGTAGGCTGTGGTGTTGCATGGAAATAGCTCTGTTCAGCTGGGTGTGCTGGGGTAAGCCTGGCATTCCAGCTAATCAGAGATTGAAGCAGGAGGGCGAGTTCAAGGCCCACCTGGGAAACTTATCAAAACCCCTGTCTCAAAAATTTTTAGGGCCGGACGTGGTGGCGCAAGCCTTTCATCCCAGCACTCCGGAGGCAGAGGTAGGAGGATCACAGAGAGTTCGAGGCCACCCTGAGACTACATAGTGAATTCCTGGTTAGCCTTGGCAGGAGTGAAACCCTACCTCAAAAAAGAAAAAAAAAATGTGGGGGGAGAGAGGGCATTACCATGGGATATTGTTTACAACCATGGAGGTTGTTAACAAAATAATAATATTATTAAATAAACAAATTTAAAAGGCGGTTGGGTGTGGTGGTATATGCCTATAATCACGGCACAGGATGTGGAGGCAGGAGAATCGGGAGTTCCTCTTGCATTGGCTGCACGGGGAGTTTGAGTTTATCCTGGACTACATAAGAACCTCCAAAAAGGGAGGGAAGGAGGGCTGGAGAGATGTCTTAGCGGTTAAGCGCTTGCCTGTGAAGCCTAAGGACCCGGGTTCGAGGCTTGGTTCCCCAGGTCCCACGTTAGCCAGATGCACAAGGGGGCGCACGCGTCTGGAGTTCGTTTGCAGAGGCTGGAAGCCCTGGCGTGCCCATTCTCTCTCTCCCTCTATCTGTCTTTCTCTCTGTGTCTGTCGCTCTCAAATAAATAAATAAAAAATTAAAAAAAATAAAAAGAGAGAGGGAAGGGGCCTGGGGAGATGGCTCAGGGCTAAAGGAGCATGCTTGCCAAGCCTGCCAGCCTGGGGTTTGATTCCCCAACATCCACGTAAAGCCAGATGCAAAAACAAAAATGACGTGAGCATCTGGCATTCATTTGCAGCAGCAAGAGACCCTGGCATGCGCATGCATACAAACACGCATGTATAAATAAAAATATCAAATTGAAAGGAGGAAAAGAAGGAAGAGAGGAAGGGAGGAAAGAATTAAAGAAGGGATAGAAGAAAGTGATTAAAGAAGGGCTAAGTGGGTGGGGGGCGCTGGAGGGATGGCTTAGCAGATAAGGCATTTGCCTGCAAAGTCAAAGGACCCAGGTTCAATTCCCCAGGACTCACAGTAGCCAGATGCACAAGGGGCACACGCATCTGGAGTTCCTATGCAGTGGCTGAAGGCCCTGGCGCTCCCATTCTCTCTCTCTCCCCCTCTTTCTCTGTCAAATGAATAAATAAAATATTTTTTAAAAGGGATAAGTGGGAGGGAAGAAGGAAAGGGAGGGGAGAGAGAAGAATGAAAAAGAGAGAGGACAAAGAAGGAAGGAAGGGAGAGGAAGGGAGGAAAGAAGAAGGGAAAAAAGAAGGAACAGAGGGAGAGAGGAAGGAAAATGGAGGGATGGAGGAAGGAAGGAAGGAAAGGAGGAAGGAAGGGTTCTTAGAGTTCCATCCAACTCCCCTCTCCCTGTGATGTGTTTTCAACCTGCAATGGTGACATGGGGGTGGGGGGAATGACATGAGATTTGGAAGGTGACCGCTGGCTCCCTGGAAGGGGTTCTGCAAGGGGAATCAGAACACCGCACCCATTCCCTGGCAGGTCTGCGGGGGACGGATGGAAGGGGGTTGGGGGGTGCAGGGTAGGTTGTTGGAGGGAGGGGCGGGCAGTGTTGATGGTCAGAGTCCTGAGTCACCAGTTCATGAGAGTTCACCCTATTCTGCCTCTGGGTAAAGCCACCAACAAGAGTCATTAGCCTCAGAGCCTGGGCGTCTGGCATGCCTAACTCAGCCACTGTCCTCAACAGACCTGTGAGAGACAAGTGACAGCGAAAAACAGAGAAAGGAGATTTAGCCCATGTGGCCACGTTGGGAAGAGCAACAAAGAGGTCCGGTGACCTTCTAAGGCCATCTCCCCGTCCCAACTATGAGGTCTGGGTTCAAGCAGAGGGCAAGAGGTATGCATACATCAGCAGTCCTGGTCACGGGGCGTTCCCTGTTATTATCTGGGTGCTGGTCTCTCCCACAAGGTGGTCTGACAAGTTTGTCAGAACTAGGTGAAATCTCTTTCCTGGGGACAAGTTTCTCCAAGCATGAAATCCCTGGGACTAGTCCAATTCCTTAGGGACCATTGTTCAAGAGTCTGACAGAGCAGGTGGGGTGGTGCATGCCTCCCAGTTGGTAGGAGGATTTGTGAGTTCGAGGCCACCCTGAGACTACATAGTGAATTTCAGGTCAGCCTGGGCTAGGCCAAGACCCTACCTTGGAAGAAAATTTTAAAAGAAAAATGAACACTAAAGAGCTGGAGAGATGGTTTAGCAGAGAAGGCACTTGCTTGCGAAGCTTAAGGACCCAGGTTTGATTTCGCAGGACTCATGTAAGCCAGATGCATATGGTGGGGGCATGTGTCTCGAGTTCGTTTGCAATGGTTAGAGGCCCTGGTGTGCCTGTTTTCTCTCTCTCATAAATAAAAATAAATAAAATATAAAGTTAGTTTACAGTTGTTTAAAAAAAAAAAAAAGGAAGAAGAAGCCGGGTGTGGTGGCACAAACGTCTTTAATCCCAGCACTCGGGAGGCAGAGGCAGGAGGATCACCGTGAGTTCGAGGACACCCTGAGACTCCATAGGGAATTCCAGGTCAGCCTGGGCTAGAGTGAGACCCTACCTTGAAAACAAACCAACAAACAAAACAACAACAACAAAAAACACCAAAAAACAAAGAGTCTGACAGTCACAGAGAGGGGCACAAGTGTCTCTTTAGAAAAATCTTTGCTCCTGCCAGGATGGTTGCAAGGCTGCATTTGCTCGTGCCCGACACTGGGTCACACGTGGGCTTCTCCCGTAGCCTTTGTTGGTACGCCCGGTGGTCTCTGGATCCCTTCCCCCCAGTGGGAGTCCCACAGCACCTTCCCCAGGGGCTGGAGATGGGTTCTGAGGTTCCTCTCATCTCTCAAAGAGAGCAGCAGCCTTTCTGTGGAACCAAAATAGCTCTTTTCCATAAACAAGGCTGCTTTTTTTTTGCTGGGGGAATGTAAACAGGCAGATGCGTTAGGAGACCATGCCATCCGGCTGCGCGGCGGGTGGGGAGGTAGGTGGGTGGGGGAATGACAACTGGGATGCCCCTCTGCCTGCGCTGCCAGGCATCTGAGCTGTTTTGGGCCAAGCAGGAGGCCTGGCATCTGAGGGAATGTTGCCCTTTCGGGTTGGTCACCGTTCAAACTCTCAGGCAGGGAGTCCATTCCTGCATTTGTAGCACGTCGTTTCTGTATTTAAAAACAAAACAAAAAAAAAATTGTAAGCCGGGCGTGGTGGCGCACGCCTTTCATCGCAGCATTCTAGAGGCAGAGGTAGGAGGATTGCTGTGAGTTCGAGGCCACCCTGAGACTATGTGGTGAATTCCAGGTCCATTTAGGCTCGAGCGAGACCCTGCTTTGGAAAACCAAGAAAAAGAAAATCATGTGTGCATGTATGTGTACGCGAATGAGTGGGAGTCAAAGGTGCGTTCCACTTTTTCTTTTTTTCTTTTCAAGGTAGGGTCTCACTCTAGCCCAGACTGACCTAGAAATCCCTCTGTAGTCTCAGGCTGGCCTCCAGCTCACAGCGATCCTCCTACCTCAGCCTCCCGAGTGCTGGGATTAAAGGTGTGCGCCACCACGCCCGGCTTCTACCTTCTTTTGACACAGACCTCTTGCCCCTGCAAATGAGTCTGGCCCCGTGCGTCTTGGCTCCCCACTGCCGTCACTGTGGATGTGCCGGAACGGAAGATGCATGCACCACTTTGCATCTGGCCTTACTTGGATACTGAGGAGTTGAACGCAAGCTGGCAGGCTTTGCAAGCCAACACCTTTAACTACTGAGCCATGTCCCCAGCACCTCCTCTATTTTTATTTATTTATTTATTTGAGATTGGGTTTTGTTCTAGCCCTGGCTGGCCTGGAAATCACTATGTAGTCTCAGGGTGACCTCAAATGATCCTCTTTCCTTGGCCTCACCAAGTGCTGGGATTAAAGGTGTGAGCCACCATGCTCTGCTACCTCTCCTTTTTTTTTTTTTTTTTTTTTTTTTGAGACAGGGTCTCACTCTGTAGCCTAGGCTGCCCTCAAACTTGTGATCCTCCTGCCTCAACCTCCCAAACAGATGGGATGACAGACCTGAGCTCCAGACCTTTGGCTTTATTTGTTTATTTTTAGCTTTCTTTCCTAAGTTTTTTTTTTAATTTATTTATTTATTTATTTGAGAGAGAGATGAAGAGGCAGAGAGACAGATTGGGTGTGCCAGGGCCTCCAGCCACTGCAATGCTCCACCTGTGCGTCTGGCTTACGAGGATCCTGGGGATTCAAACTGGGGTTCTCAGGCTTTGCAGGCAAGCACCTTAACCACTAAGCCATTTCCCCAGCCCTCGTTCCTAAGTTTTTGTGTATGTATGTATGTACTGTGGGTCGTGTGTGAAGGCATGCATGGATATCCCCGTGTTGGGCACTCACATGTACGTATGGAGGGGCCAGGGGTTGACTTCAGGTGTCTTCCTCATTCACTTCCCACTTCATTTACTTGATCCCAGAGCTTGCCAAGTCAGCCAGTTCAGCCAGCCAGCACCCCCCCCCCGGGGATCCCCATCTCTGCGTTGCCACCCCCTTTTTTGTGAGTGCTGGGGTGAGTCCTCTGAGCCATCTCCCTAGCTCCCCCCACCTTTTATTTTATTATTCTTCTAGGCAGGGTCTCACTCCAGCCCAGGCTGACCTGGAATTCACTATGATTCACTATGGAGTCTCAGGGTGGCCTTGAACTCACAGCGATCCTCCTACCTCTGTGTCCTGAGCGCTACGATTAAAGGCGTGCGCCACCACGCCCAGCTTCTAGCTTCCTTTTTCTTAGCCAGGGTCTCATGTAGCCCAGACTGGCCTCTACGTCACTACACTGCTGAGGGCGACCTTGAGCGTCCCGATCCTCCTGCCTCCACCTCCTGAGTGTTAGGCTTACAGGTGTGCGCCACCACACCCAATTTAATAGTCTATGGTTTTATTTGGTTCTTCTGCCCTCCCTCCTCCAAGACTCAAAACCGAACCTCCTATGAGTCTCCACTCCTGGCAGGGCATTTCTTTCTCAAGTTCCTCCTCGCCTGACCTCACTGAGGTTCCATTTGAGTTCCCCTCGGGGTCACCCAGAGCCTCTCTGGCAGGCAGCCAGCACTTTCGGCCAGCCTGGTGTTCCCTGCGCGCTCCTGCCCACAGCCGGCTCCCTCTCCAGGCCACGTGCCCCCCCGTGCCGCCTGCGTTCACAGAGGCCTGTCTCCCCAGCGGGCCCCCCCCCCCCGCCCCTCAGCCCACCCTCAGGGAGCAAGGTGACCGTCCCCACTGCCAGAGGTTGTTTTCCAAGGGCTGAACGTCCCTCTCTCCTTCCCTCCTTCCTTCCTTCCTTCCTTCCTTTAATGCATGTGTACATGTGTGCACGCACACTCGTATGTGCACATGGAGGGGTCATCCTCAGGACACTGTTCACCTATTTTTTTTTCTTTCCTTTTTATTTATTTATTCTGGTTTTCCAAGCTCGCCAGCTTCCCCCAGGGCCCCCCACATCTGGGACTGCAGGTGCATTACCACCCCCACCTGGCATTTGTGCGGGTGCTGGGGTGAATCCTCTGAGTCGTCTCCCTAGCTCCCTACCCTTTTCTTTCTTTCATTTTTGTTTTGTTTTTTTCAAGGTCAGGTCTCACTCTATCTAGCTCATGTTGACCTGGAATTCACTATGGAGTCTCAGGGCGGCCTCGAACTCACAGCGATCCTCCTACCTCTGCCTCCTGAGTGCTGGGATTAAAGGTGTGCGCCACCACACTCTGCTTCCTTTTTATTTTTTAGAGAGACAGAGTGAGAGAGAGAGAGAGAGACAGAGAGAGAGAGAAAATTGGCATGCCAGAGCCTCAGCCACTGCAATCAAACTTCAGAGGCTTGCACCACCTAGTAAGCACGTGTGACCTTGCACTTGCCTCACCTTTGTGCGTCTGGCTAACGTGGAATATGGAGGGTCGAACATGGGTCCTTAGGCTTTGCAGGCAAGCGCCTTAACCACTAAGCCATCTCTCCCGGCCTCCCGTTCACTTATTTTTTGTGGCACAGTCTCTCACTGAACCTGGACCTCACCAACTAGGCGAGGCTAGCTGGGTAGCAGGCCACAGGGGTTCTCTGGGCCCCCTCTCTCGAACACTGGGATTACAGGCATGCACCACCACAGCTGGCTTTTAGGTTTACACTGGGGAGCCCAACTCAGGTCCTTATGCTTGCATAGCAAGCCCTTTGCCAGCTGAGCCATCTTCTCAGCCTCACAGGCTGTCTTTATGAATGTATCCCCACCTCCAGATAGGATAGGTGTCCTTTCATATAGGCAGGCTTGGCAGAGGGAAAATGTCTTGGGCTTCACACCGTTTTTGTTTTGTTTAAACTATGGGCTGAAAAGATTGCTGGGCAGTTAAAGGGGCTTGCTTACCAAGTCAGGTTCAATTCCCCAGTTCCCACGTTAAGCCATAGATGCACAAAGTGGGGCAAGCTACTGGAGTTTGTTTGCTTCTGACATGCCCATACTCTCTCTCTGTCTTAAATTATATATATGTGTGTGTGTGTGTGTGTGTGTGTGTGTATGTATAATATATATATGTATTTATATATATGATATATATAGGTTTTTCAAGGTAGGGTCTCACTCTAGCTCAGGCTGACCGGGAAATTCACTATGTCATCTCAGGGTGGCCTCAAACTCACGGTGATCCTCCTACCTCTGCTGGGATTAAAGGAGTGCGCCACCATGCCCGGCTCACTAAGTAAATATTTTTTAAAAACTTATTATTTATTTTTAGATAGTCTCATGAGGTTGCACAGACTGGCCTTGGACTCACTTTGTAATCCAAGGCTGGGCTTGAAGCTGTGCTTCTCCTGCCTCAGCTTCCCGAGTAGCTGGGATCCCACAGCTATGACCCCTGCCAGGCTCGTAGCGCATTTTTTCTCACTCTGCAGTTGAGCCAATGCCAAAATCCCTACAGTGCCTCACACTGGAAGACTTCTGAAGTGGGGTAAGGCAGAAGCCCGGGGTGACAGTCATGGGGCAAATGTAGAGGTAGGCTGGGGGGCGTGGCTCAGTGGTAGAGCACTTGCCTAGCATGCACAAGGCCTCGGGTTCAATTCCCATAAACACACTCACACACAGCAAGCAACTGGCAGTGAAGTTAGCTTTGCCCCTCATGGATGTTGACCCTGCTCTCTTCCTCGCAATCTCTCACCGTCCACCTTCCATTTAGACTCCTGAAGGGTACCTGGAGTTTAATCTTGAGTCACTGAGCTGCACTGAGGATTCTGACTCGGGTGTGGCCTGGCTGTGAGAAGCCATGGGGTCCTTGCAACGCTCTCCCCTCCCCTCCATGGGCCAAGTCTTTGGAGAATTCATCACGTTCAGGTGGTGGCCAGCTGCCTCAGTGGGGACCCCACATACCTGGCCACCCCCAGGGAAGTGGGAACCAAACCCGGTCTGGCTGTGATTCATGGCCTCTGCCTCCATGAGGTCATTGGTGACCTCCTCCGCCAGGGGGCTGGCAGAGGGATGGGACAGGCTGGCCTTCCTAGCTCTCTCCATGGCTGGCCATCTCTACCCTGGTCTAATTATCCCCCGAGGTAATTGCTCTTTGGGTTTTCTCCGACACTCTTGAGATTTCTCTCCAGGCCTTTCCATGGTGGAGCCCAGCTCACTCAAAGGAGGAGGCAGGAGACAGAGCGATTGCTAAACCCGGACAACTCCCCTGCATCGCCGCCACAGCGTGCCCGAGCTTTGAGACAGTGTGAGTTTATGATGAATCCCATTATGTGTCTTTCACAAACACAGTGTTGAAATACCCAACGGATGATGACAGTGTTGAAATAACCTGTCGTCTCAGCACTTTCCCTGTCATTAACCAGATGTTCCAACCCTCAGCGCCTTCGCGGAAGGGAGGGGGCTGCATGGGGCGCCATCCAGGGAGGAGGATGGGACTGAGTAGGTATGTCCGGGACTGTTGTTGACAAGAGATGGTTTAGCATTAGGGAAACATGCTGGATGTCACCCCAGCTGCCCTGGAGGCTCAGGCAGGAAGATGGACAGTTCAAGATCAATCTGCAGCAACTTACATAGACCTTATCTCAAAAGAAAATGTAGAAAGAAGATCAGTGTCTCAGTAGGGAAGAATGGTTGCCTAGAACCTCCCAGTGAGGGGCTGAGGGCATGGCTCAGTGGCAGAGCTCCTGCCTAGAATGTCCCAGTGAGGGGCTGGGAGTGTGGCTCAGTTGCAGAGCTCCTGCCTAGAATCCCCCAGTGAGGGGCTGGGGTGTGGT
Organism: Jaculus jaculus; assembly: GCF_020740685.1. Classification (NCBI taxonomy): domain Eukaryota; kingdom Metazoa; phylum Chordata; class Mammalia; order Rodentia; family Dipodidae; genus Jaculus; species Jaculus jaculus. The sequence continues at coordinate 10,886,041 of NC_059103.1, read as the reverse complement.
TCAGTGGTAGAGCTCCTGCCTAGAATCCCCAGTGAGGGACTAGGGGTGTGGCTCAGTTGCAGAGCTCCTGCCTAGAATCCCCCAGTGAGGGGCTGGGAGTGTGGCTCAGTTGCAGAGCTCCTGCCTAGAATCCCCCAGTGAGGGGCTGGGGTGTGGCTCAGTGGTAGAACTCCTGCCTAGAATCCCCAGTGAGGGGCTGGGGGCGAGGCTCAGTGGAAGAGGTCCTGCCTAGAATCCTCCAGTGAGGGGCAGAGGGCAGGGGGCATGGCATGAGTACAATGCCCAGGGCTGGGGGGTGGCTCTGTAGTAGATCCCTTGCCTAGCATTTGCAAGGCCCTGGGTTCAAGTTCTGACACCTCCAACAAAGAACTTTCCCATCTACAAAAGGTAGATTCCTTGTCTTTGTTGAACTACAAGCTTGAATTCCTACATCTGTTACTAATTGGTGGCATCAAGTCCCACAGGACTCTCACTGCCAACAGGGTGTAACTGGAAGAAGGTAAAGGTTACACACACATACATACACACACACACACACACACACACAGAGAGAGAGAGAGAGAGAAAGAGAGAGAGAGAGAGAGAGGGAGAGGGAGAGACAGACACTGGGGATTCAACCCAAGGCTTTGCACCTGCTAGGCAAGGGTTCTACTGCTGAACCAGACTCCATCCCCTCACTGGCAGATTCTAGGCGAGCGCTCTACCATTAAGCCACAGCCCCAATCTCTCTCTAGTGGGTTTTAGGAAAGTGCTGTGTCTCTGAGCTACATCTCCAGCCCTCTTTATTTGTTTGTTTATTTATTTATCTATTTTGAGTTTTCAAGGTAGGGTCTCACTTTAGCCCAAGCACGAGGACTGAGTTTGAGTCCCCAGAACCTAAACGAACAGCAATCTGTCACCCCTGTGCCGTGGGAAGCAGCCTGGAGAATTTCTGGGGTTTAGGAAAACCTCAGTTCCGTGTTCAGAGCCCGTCTCAAGGAAGGACAAGGGGGAGCAACAGAGGAGGGTGCCCGACATTGTCCTCTGTCCTCCGCTCGCGTGCTCAGGCCCATCTGTGCACACACATGCTCACACACACACACCACCACCACCCAAACTGCACACGAAGTACAGGAAATGAGCACCGGGGCAATCTTATGAGTAATCTGAAAGCTCATGGTAATTGTGTGCGTGTGTGTGTGTTTTCCTCTGCTGTCCTCTTTCTAGCCCAGGATCCTTGAATTTTGCCAGGCATACCTTCAATATTCTTTCCCAATGTTTAGCATGTAATATATTCATGTATGTGTGTGTGTAAGCATGTATGCACATGGGTATACCAGGGTCTCTTGCCACCACAAATAAATGCCCATCCACATTTATCTGGGTGGTTGGGGAATTGAACCCCGCATCAGTAGGCTTTGCAAGCAAGTGTTTGTTTCTTTTTTTCTTTCTCTCTCTCTCTCTCTTTGTTCTTTTAGCTTTTCAAGGAAAGGTCTCTCTCTGACTCAGGCTGACCTGGAATTCACTATGTAGTCTCAGGGTGGCCTTGAACTCATGGCCATCCTCCTCCCATGCTGGAATTAGCGGCGTGCACCACCACGCCTGGTACAAACAAGTGGTTTTAGCCGCTGAGCCATTTCAGCCTCCTCTTTCTCAATCTTTTTGCTTGTGTTTTGAGACATAACCGGCCTCAAACTTGAGATTCTCCTCTCTCTCTCTCCGCAGTTAGTAGGCTGACAAGCCTGACTCAAGAGAAATTATCGACCATGCCGAGTGTTTTGGTTCACGCCTGTAATGCCGGAACATGAGGAGCTGGGGCATCCAGATTGACATGAGTTCAAGTCCATCCTAGTCTGTAGAGTGAGTTCAGGACAACATGGGTCATAGAGTGAGACTTCCATGAACAACCAACCAACCAACTAAATTAACAGCCAGTATGTCAGACTTCTCGTTGTTTCATGATAATACTGCATCAGTTAAGGCTAGATTTGTTTATCCATCTTCATTATCTTTTAAATATTTATTTAATTTATTTATTTGAGAGAGAGAGGGAAGCAGAGAGAGAGAGAATGGGCATGCCAGGGCCTCCAGCCACTGCAAGCGAACTCCAGACGCACGTGCCACCTTGTGCATCTGGCTTATGTGGGTCCTGGGGAATCGAACCTGGGTCCTTTGGCTTTGCTGGCAAGCACCTTCATTGCTAAGCCATCTCTCCAGCCCCCTCCATCTTTATTTATTTGTGAGATGGGCTCCAAGACCCAGCTCCAAGGACTCTATACTATATCCATTAACTCGTTATTATCCCCACCTTCATCTTCTCCTATGTTGGGTGTCATGGTTGAGGACCAATCAGTCATTTGGGCCAGTGTCCCTCCATTTGGGTCTGTCCAGTGTTTTCTCGTGACTACACTGGGATGACGCATTTGCGTGGGGAGTGAGAATACGGTAAAAACGTTACTGTTTGGTTCCCAGCACTGCACATCACTCTGTCTCATCTGGTGAAAGTAGCTCAGGGCAGGCGTCTCCCTGGAATGCGGCTGTCTTTCTTCTCCTGTGAGTTAGGGCATATCTGCGGGTGATAGTTTGAGACTCTACACTTCATGCTTCTCTTTCACCATTCCTTTCTTTTTTGTTTTTCTTCTTTTCTTATTTTGCTTTTCAAATTTTTATTAACAACTTCCATGATTATAAAAAAATATCCATGGCAAAGGCCTCCCTCCCCCCACTTTTCCCTTTGAAACTCCATTCTCCACCATATCCCCTCCCCATCTCAATCAGTCCCTGTTTTTCTTCTTTTCTATTTTTCCTATCCCTTTTCTTTTCTCCTCACCTCCCTTCTTCCCTTCCCTTTCCTCATGGTACCTGCCTGAAGTATGAACGGGCATTGTACTCATGCCACGCCCCCAGCCCTTCACTGGGGGATTCTAGGCAGGAGTCTACCACTGAGCCACGCCCCAGCCCCTCACTGGGGGATTCCAGGCAGGAGCTCTACCACTGAGCCACGTCCCAGCCCCTCACTGGGGGATTCTAGGCAGGAGCTCTACCACTGAGCCACGTCCCCAGCCCCTCACTGGGGGATTCCAGGCAGGAGCTCTACCACTGAGCCACGTCCCCAGCCCCTCACTGGGGGATTCTAGGCAGGAGCTCTACCACTGAGCCACGTCCCCAGCCCCTCACTGGGGGATTCTAGGCAGGAGCTCTACCACTGAGCCATGTCCCAGCCCCTCACTGGGGATTCTAGGCAGGAGCTCTACCACTGAGCCACGCCCCCAGCCCCTCACTGGGGGATTCCAGGCAGGAGCTCTACCACAGTTATGCCTCCAAGTCCTCCTCAGCCCTGGAACTATGTACCTTGGTATAAAGCATCTTTGGAAACAGCCTCTAGTCCCATCATCTCTGTCCTACTTTTCCTGTCCCTCCAGCTCTGTCTCACCCTCTGAACTCCTCCTTTTCCTTCCCAGAACACTGGCTCTTCCCCACTAGCTCACTCCTCCCCTTCCCCAGGGCCTAAACCCTAAGGATCCTTTCTTGCACCCTAAGGGACTATCAGAGTCATGCTGGTGGGGGGGGGGCAGCACCCCCAATCGATTTTGCTTGGTGTTAGTGACTTGTGACAGTTCTGCGGCTCTGTCCCTGGCCAGGGATGTGAATCCCACCAGTGCAGGGAGTGAGGTCACCCCTCGGAGCACGGAGCAGGTTAGTACTTACGGAATGAACGAAGCGTGCTCTTCATGGTTCATGCCTCTTTTTAACTGCCTGGTGCACCTACTGTGTGCACAGCTGGGTTCCAAGGATTCATGAAATGAGAACTTGGAGGGAGGGATAGCAGGTGTGGGAGAGGACTTGGCATGGACCCAGGTTACTAACCTGCAGGTACTTCCTACCACAGCTCAATCCCTAGACCTATCGATCGCTCGATTGATCTATCTATCTATCTGTCTATCTACCTACCTACCTACCTACCTACCTACCTACCTACAATTTATTCATTTGCAAGTACAGTGAGAGAGACAGACAAGAGAAAATGGACAAGCCAGGGCCTCCAGCCACTGCAAACAAACTCCAGATGCATGCACCACTTTGTGCATCTGGCTTTAAGTGGGTCCTGGGGAATCAAACCTGGGTCCTTAAAGCTTGCAGGCAACTGCCTTAGCCACTAAGCCATCTCTCTAGCTGGTATTATTCTGTTTTATAGATAAGAAAACAGAGGCTCATAGATATTAGTTACTTGTTTTAGATCCCACAGGCTTATGCGATACCAGAGTTCACACATTAGCCAGTACCCCACACAGTCTCCTCATATTGGCCCAAGAGGTGAGTTCGAGTCCAGACCCAGTGCTTCTTGTGGCCCCCAAATTCAGTCACTCTGTGTGACTTCTCCTTGTGTCATTACCTGCTCTCAGACCCAGCCTCTTTGGGTGTTTCTCTTACAGCTAAAAGAGCAGTTAAAGGCACCATAATTGGAAGACAGAAAAGACTGCCTGTCTTGCCCGCCCTAAGGAGCGGAATGCCGGTAACTTGGGTGTGATCGCACTGGTGATTCATGCCGAAAAATTACAACCTTCCATGCACAGGTGTGTCCAAGCCGCCGGGCGGGTAAAGGGCAAGCCACCACGCATTTAATGCGGGCTGTAAAAGCCAGGACTGCGCTGGGGATCCACAGTCACACAGCCTTCCTCTCCCATCCAGCCTCCCCCACCCCAGAGAGACACGGCTGGGGAATAATGGCACTCCCAAGTTTACAGTGTTCCTTCAATACTATGCTGGGGTCCCCGAAAGCTGGGGGCTGTAGCTCCAGGTGGAAACTACATGCCCCAGCTAGATGGAGTGGTGATGGCAAGAGATTGGGTGTGGTACAGCTGGCATCGACGGTCCCCACCTTATGAAGGCCAGCAGGAGAGGTTGTAGCCCAGGGGAGGAGGCCCAAGGGGCACCCACCATCCCGATGGCTTCCTGAAGAAGACAGACTATGGAGCAACCCACTTCACCCCCATCTGTCCCTCCTGGTATTGTTCCCGGGAGGAAATGAGGGACAGTCACTAGGTTCCCGCACTGAGTGTCTGGGCTGCCACATTTGTAGATGCCTCTCAGCCACCTGCTCTGGGACCTGCTCTGGGAGGCCTTGGGCTTGGAAGTCACTCTTGCAAGCTAAGTTGAGCCCTCACTAAAGGCTTCAGTTTCCCCATCTCCACAATTCCCCTTTGTAGTTAGAACTTGGGCCCAGATAGACTCAGACCTGGTAGCCAGTGGGTAACTAACTGGGCTTACAACCTTGGTTCAGAGCAGTGGCCACAGGTGCCTTGTCGCCCAGCTATCCACTGGCCTCAAGCCCTGGCCACAGGACTATGGACTTTCTTGGTTTTGGCAATAAGCCCTGCTTGAACTCTCCACGACCCCTGTTGCCCTTTACTACGAACTGAGGGATAAGTTCTCATGAATCTAAGAAGGCATTTAGGGATCCAGAACCACCCCCCCCAGACAACTACCAGAGGTGCATTCATGTTTACCAGTACGGCGAGTCATTAATTTTCATATCACTGTACAAGTTTGACGGTGTAACATGCTCACGTGGTTGGAATCCACAACACTATGAAAAGACATCGATTGAAGTCCCATCTCTGCCTGTCCCCCTGTCCATAAAGAAGCACTTAATTAGTTCCTTGCACACCCTTCCGGGATTCAGTTATGTAAATGCATAAAACATCATTTATTTGCATGCTTAGCCAGGTTTGTTTCTTATGATTCTATTGAATACTGGCTCTGGGAGGTATTTCTACCTTATTATTGAGGGAGCCTCTTTTTCTTCCTCCTCCTACAGCTCTTCTTCCTCCTCCTCCCACTTTTTCCTCCTTTATCTTATTTTATTTTTCAAGGTAGGGTCTCACTGTAGCCCAGGTTGACCTGGAATTCACTATGTAGTCTCAGGCTGGCCTCAAGCTCACAGTGATCCACCTACCTCTGCCTCCCGAGTGCTGGGGTTAAAGGTGTGCGCCACCACATCTGTTTTTTTGTTTGCTTGTTTGTTTATTTGTTTTGTTGTTGTTATTGTTTGATTTTTCAAGGTCTCATTTTAGCTCAGGCTGGCCTGGAATTCACTATGTAGTCTCAGGATGGCCTTGAACTCACAGTGATCCTCCTACCTCTGCCTCCCAAAAGGCATGCACCACTATGCCCAGCTCTTTTTTTTTTAAAAAAATATTGTATTTATTTATTTGAGAGAGGGAGAGAGAGAGAGAGAGGAAGAAGCAGATATATAGAAAGAACTGGCGCACCAGGGCGTCCAGCCACTGCAAACAAACTCCAGATGCATGTGCCACTGTGTGCATCTGGCTTTTGTGGGAACTGGGGAATTGAACCTGGGTCCTTAGGTTCTGTAGGCAAGTGCCTTAACTGCTAAGCCATCTCTCTAGCACCAAGATATTTTGATTATTTATTTATTTGCAAGCACAGAGAGGGAGAGAGAGTATGGGCACACCAGCGCCTACTGCCATTGCAAACGAACGCCAGTACACCAATTTGTACATTTGGCTTGAAGTGGGTATTGGGATTCGAACCCAGGCCATCTGGCTCTATAAGCAAGTGCCTTTCACTACTGAGCCATCACCCCAGATCACTTCTCCTCCTCTTCCTTCCTCCTTTGCCTTCTCCTCCCTTTTCTTTCCCCTTCTCCCTCTCTCCCCCTCCTTCTCCTCTTTCCCTCCCCTCCCAGAGAGCTGCATACTATTCCAGCATGTGGTGAAACCTCACTTTAGTTTGGTCCTTTTCACATACACGTCTAAAACGATTGGCTTGTCGCCAGATGTTTTTGGCAGCTGCAATGAATAAGCTTGTACCTACAGCACTTCTCAAACATCTTCTGAGCAGATTCCCAGCAGTGGGATTGCCAGGTCGTAGGGCAATCATGTCTGAATTCTGATACGATTATCAACTCATTTTTCATCGAGGGTTTGTGGCATTGGCTTCCATTTCCAACAGCAATTCGGGCAAGAGTCTATTTCCTCACATGACACGCTATGTTGTCATACTTTTTGGATTTTTGCCTATCTGATAGGTAAGAAATGGTTTTCTGATGTAGTTTTTAATTCACCTTTCTCTCTTGCTTTGTTCTGTTTGCTTAGAACCTTGAGTATGCTAGGCAGGAGCTCTGCCACTGAGCCACGCCCCCAGCCCCTCACTGGGGGATTCTAGGCAGGGGCTCTACCACTGAGCCGCACCCCCAGCCCCTCACTGGGGGATTCTAGGCAGGAGCTCTACCACTGAGCCACGCCCCCAGCCCCTCACTGGAGGATTCTAGGCAGGAGCTCTACCACTGAGCCACACCCCCAGCCCCTCACTGGGGGATTCTAGGCAGGAGCTCTACCACTGAGCCCCGCCCCTAGCCCCTCACTGGGGGATTCTAGGCAGGATCTCTACCACTGAGCCACGCCCCCAGCCCCTCACTGGGGATTCTAGGCAGGAGCTCTACCACTGAGCTTCACCCCTAGGCCCCCACTGGGGGATTCTAGGCAGGAGCTCTACCACTGAGCCACGCCCCCAGCCCCTCACTGGGGGATTCTAGGCAGGAGCTCTACCACTGAGCCACGCCCCAGCCCCTCACTGGGGATTCTAGGCAGGAGCTCTACCACTGAGCCACGCCCCCAGCCCCTCACTGGGGGATTCTAGGCAGGAGCTCTACCACTGAGCCACACCCCCAGCCCCTCACTGGGGGATTCTAGGCAGGAACTCTACCACTGAGCCATGCCCCCAGCCCCTCACTGGGGGATTCTAGGCAGGAGCTCTACTGCTGAGCCACACTCCCATTCTCTCCCTGGAACATTCCATGAGGATTGCTCTACCACTGGACCACTGCCTCAGCCCCTCATCTTTCTCCCAGTATGAGCAAGCTTGAGCAATATCATGTCTAAGCCTCCCTTGCTTTCATTTTCCTTTGCACATTCTGAATGAATCTTTGTCCATGTCTGCTGGATTGCTGGCCTGGTTTCTCCTTGTTTATCTAGGCACACTTTATGTATCAGAGCGACAAAGCCCTTGGCTGTGTTACCTGTTGCAGACATGTTGTCTTTCGGCTTTGAGCATGACGTTCTGTGTCACGTAGAAGATTTAGTGAGGTTATTATTATCTTAATTGCATCTTCTTGGCTATTGAGCTTAAGTCCTCATCAGATGACTTTCTCCATCCTGCAGTCATAAAGGGATCCATTCATGTTTTCTTCTCATTCTTTACAACTCTAATTTTTACATCTGAGTCTGGATCCACTTGGAATTTGTCCTGGTGTTTTTGAGAACGATATGCAGTGTTCCCCCTCCCTCCCTCCCTCTTTTCTTTCTTTCTTTCTTTCTTTCTTTCTTTCTTTCTTTCTTTCTTTCTTTCTTTCTTTCCTCCTTCCCTTCCTTCCTCCTTTCCTTCCCACCTTCCTTCCTTTCCTTCTTTCTTTCCCTTCCTTTATTCTGTCCTTCCTTCCTTCTTCCTCCCTGTCTTTCCTTTTCTCTCTTTTATTTGAGACAGGTCTCACCCTGTAGCCCATGCTGACCTCAAACTCATGGAAATTCTCCTGCCTCAGCCTCCTGAATGTTGGGATTATAAGCATGCAACACCTTGATTGGCTTATTAACTCAAAAAGAATAGTTGCTTGAGCGTGTGCACCAGGGCCTCTTGTTGGTGTAAACAAATGCCATACGTCTGTGTTGCTTGCTGCTTCTGTCTTGTGTGCACGGCTGGGGAATTGAACTCAGGCCAGATGGCTTTGCAAGCAAGCTCCTGTAACTGCTGAGCCATCTTCCTAGCCCCTTACTTTATTTGTAAACACAGAAATGTTCAGAAATCTGTAACCCAGACTGGCCTGTAACTCAACAATTCTCCCACCTCTGCCTCCTGGGTGCTGGAATTATAGGTGTGTACCATTCTACCTGGCTAAAACTGAAGAGATTCTGATGCTTTCCTGAACTTCCCCTCCCTCACCAGACCACCCTTGCCCACACACCAAGCTCAGCTCAGGGGAGGGGCTGCCAAGCTCCTTGTGAGCCAAGCGCCGCTTGTGGGTTATGGGCTAAGTGGCTCCCTTCTCCAAGAAGCCTTCCTGGACCTCTCCTTGCCCTGGGGAAAGAACTGGTAGCTTGTTCAGCAAGCACCCCGCTGCCTTCTCCCCAAGCACCCATTAGAGTGACGAGGCAGCCTCAGAATCAGCTGGGGACCTTCTCACACCCCACCCCTCGTGAATCTGTCGCCAAGTTTCGTACGCGTTTATGGGCACTCATCTGCCCACAGCCAGGGATGCCGCGTGCACTGTTTGATTCTTATAAAGTGAGGATCCATCAGTCCACTGACGTGTTCTCTTTCTCCCACTCCCTCCTTCCTACCTCCTTCCCTGTCTTCTTCACATAAACCCTTCCTTCCTCCTCTCTCTCTTTTTTCTTTCCTTTCCCCCTCCCTCCCTCCCTCCCTCCCTCCCTCCCTCCCTCCCTCCCTCCCTCCCTCCCTCCCTCCCTCCCTCCCTCCCTCCCTCTCTCTCTCTCTCTCTTTCTTTCTTTCTATGAGCTCTTTGTTTTCTTTCCTTCCTTCCCTTTTTCTCCCCTTTCCCTTCCCTTCCCTTTCCTTCCTTTTCCTTCTTTCCTTCCTCTCTCTCTTCTTTCTTTCCTTCTTCCCTCCTTCCTTCCTTCCCTCCCTCCCTCCCTCCCTCCTTCCCTCCTTCCTTCCTTCCTTCCTTCCTTCCTTCCTTCCTTCCTTCCTTCCTTCCTTCCTTCCTTCCTTCCTTCCTTTCCGCTTTCTCCCCTTCCCTTCCCTTCCTTCTTTCTCATCCTTCCTCCTTCTCTTCATCTCCCTCTTTCCTTCTTATTTTGAAATGGGGTGTCATGTAGCACAGGCCAACCCCAAAATCTATGCAACCAGTGATAACCTTGAATTCTTCTCTTTCTTTCTTTCTTTCTTTTTCCTTTTTTTCTTTTGGTTTTTCAAGGTAGGGTTTCACTCTAGCTCAGGCTGACCTGGAATTCACTGTGTCGTCTCAGGGTGGCCTTGAACTAACAGCGGTCCTCCTACCTCTGCCTCCGGAGTGCCGGGATTAAAGGCGTGCGCCACCATGTCTAGCACATATTTTATCTTTATTTATGAGAGAGAGAGGGAGAATGGGCACTCCAGGGCCTCCAGCCACTGGAAACTAACTCATGTGCCACCATGTGCAGGGACCTAGTCCAGTTAACTTGCAATCAGACCTGTGAAGAGATGGACCAAGTGGTTTTTAAAATATATTTAATTTAATTCATTAATTTAGTTATTTGAGAGAGAGAAAGAGAGAGAGAGAATGGGCACGCCAGGGCCTCCAGCCACTGCAAACGAACTCCAGATGCATGCACCCCCTTGTGCGTCTGGTTTACGTGGGTCCTGGAGAGTTGAACCAGGATCCTTTGGCTTTGCAGGCAAACTCCTTAGCCGCTAAACCATCTCTCCAGCCCCCAAGTGGTATTTTAGAGGTACTAAGTTCCCTGTTATGGGTAGGGTGAAAGCAGAGGCTAGAAGTTCCCCTAAAAAGGCACAAGACACGTGTGATGGTTAGTATGTTTTTTTGTGCATGTGTGTGTGTGCATGAGAGTATGCTTGTATGTGTGTGGGTGCACGTCTGTGTGAGCATGCTGGCACATGTGTGTGTGTGTGCATGTGCATGAGAGTATGCTTGTATGTGTGTGGGTGCACGTCTGTGTGAGCATGCTGGCACATGTGTGTGTGTGTGCATGTGGAGGACAGAGGTCAATGTCAGATGTCCTCCTCAGTCACTCTCCACCTAGTTTTTTAAATTTACTTATTTGCGGGCTGGGGAAATGGTGTAGCGGTTAAGAAGTTTGCCTGGGAAGTCTAAGGACCCAGGTTCAATTCCCCAGGACCCACATAAGCCAGATGCACAAGGGATGCATGCATCTGGAGTCTGTTTGTCATGGCTGGAGGCCCTGGATCACCCATTCTCTCTCTCTCTCTGCCTCTGCCTCTTCCTCTCTCTCTGAAATAAAGAAATGAAATAGTTTTAAAAAATTATTTATTTGAGTCGGGTGTGGTGGCGCACGCCCTTAATCCCAGCACTCGGGAGTCAGAGGTAGGAGGATCGCCGTGAGTTCGAGGCCACCCTGAGACTCCATAGTGAATTCCAGGTCAGCCTGGGCTAGAGTGAGACCTTACCTCGAAAAAAAAAAAAATTATTTATTTGCAAGCAGAGAAAGACAGAAGAGAGACAGACAGAGAGAATGAGAGCACCAGGGTCTCTAGCTACTGCAAAGGAACTCCAGATGCATGCGCCACCTTGTGCATCTGGCTTATGTGGGTACTAGGGAATTGAACTTGGGTAGTTAGGCTTTGCAGGCAAGGGCCTTAATTACTGAGCTATCTTTCCAGCCCTCCAACTTATTTATTTTATTTTATTTCTTTTTGAGACAGGGCCTCTCACTGAACCTAGACCTAACCAATTCACTAGACTAGCTGGACACCTTCTGTCTCTGTCTCCCCAGGGCAGGGATCCACAGGCACGTGACACCACACCCCACATTTTTATGCGTGTTCCGGGGATGCAAACACAGATCCTCATATTCACACAGCCAGGACTTTACCCTCTGACTGTCTCCCCAGCCCCTAGTGGTTGATATTGATGGTCAATTTGACAGGCCTAGAATCGCCAAGGAGACAAAGCTCTGGGCATGTCTGTGAGAGAGTTTCTAGATGGGGCTGATCGAGAGGGGGGATCTACTCTAGTGTGGGCGGCATCTTCTCATGGGCTGGGGTCCTGAACTGAATGAAAAGGAGAAAGAAAACTGAGTACCAGAATTTCTGTCTCTCTCTCTCTCTCCACTTCCTGACTGTGGACGCATGTGACCAGCTGCCTCACATTCTTGTCACCTCATGGTATTAAGACGGACTGGACCCTCGAATTGTGAGCCAAGGCAACCTCTGCCTTCCTTGTGTGCCTTTGGTCAGGAATTTTGTTTCAGCAGTGAGCAAAGTAACTCATACAGCATGGATATGAGTTTGTTTTTCTGCTGCTGGAAGATTCTGATGTGGGCTTTTAAAAATATTTTAGTTTTATTTATTTATTTGAGAGAGATAGAATGAGGAAGAGGAAGAGATAGAGAGGAGAAAGGAGAGAGAATGGGCGCACCAGGGCCTCCAGTCACTGCAAATGAACTCCAGCTGCATGCGTTACCTTGTGCATCTGGCTTACATGGGTCCTGGGGAGTCAAACCAAGATCCTTTGGCTTTGCAGGCAAGTGCCTTAACCATTAAGCCATCTCTCCAGCCCTGATGTGGGCTTTTTTTTTTTTTTTATGAGAGGGAGAGAGTGCACAACAGGGAGAGAGAGAGAGAGAGAGGGAATTGGCCTTCCAGGGCCTCCAGCCAGTGCAGTCGAACTCCAGATGCGTGCGCCTTCTTGTATGCACATGCAACCTTGCGTGCTTGCATCACCCTGTGCATCTGGCTTACGTGGGACCTGGAGAGTAGAACATGGGTCCTTAGGCTTCCCAGGCAAGCGCCTTACCTGCTGAGCCATCTCTCCAGCCCACGATGTGGGCTTTTAAGAGTTACTTCCCGCTGTGTGACTCAGCACAGCTGTAAGCCATCAAGGCAGTGATGCCATCTCCCACCCCAGCCTGGAGACCCCTCAAAAATCCTCAGAGTAAATCCAGGTGTGGTGGCACATCGCTGTAATCCCAGCGCTCGGGAGGTCAGGGCAAGGAGGATCGCGAGTGATGCCAGTGATACCCCGTCTCCACAAGTGACAGAAGTCAGGTACACATCTGTACACTCCTAGCGCTCGGAAGGCTGAGATCGGAGAACGGCCAAGAGTTCAAGGTCACCTTGTGCCATAGCTTGAGTTCTTGGTCATCCTGGGCTAGAGTGAGATCTGAACAAACAAGCAAAGAAAAGAAAGAGGGCTGGGGGTGGGGGTCAGTCTATAGAGCAAAATCCCCAGTTCCCACATACATCAGTGAGCACAGCGGGGTACGCCTGAAATCCAGGTACTGGGGGGTTAGGAATGGGAGGAGCCCTGGGGCTTTCTGGGTAGTCTAGCCTAATCAGTGAGATCTAGGCTCAGCAAGAGACCCTGTCTCAGAAAATAAGAGGAGTATATCCTATGTCCACCTCTGGCTTCGGCACACACATCACACAGATGCATGCACCTACACACACATACGCAAGCATATACACAAACGCACGAACACACCACACACATTTAAAAAAAAATGAAAGAAAAATACATTTAAGAAAAAGACATTTCTGGACTGAAGGGATGGCTTAATGGTTAAGGTACTTGCCTGCAAAGCCTAAGGACTCATGTTTAACTCTCTAGGTCCCACATAAGCCAGACACACAAAGTGACACAAGTGTGCAAAATTGCACCTGCATACAAGGGGGGAGTGTGCAGGAATCTGGAGTTCAATTGCAGTGGCTGAAGCCCTAGCATGCCATTTCTCTCTCTTTCTCCTTCTCTCTCTTGCTCTCTCACATAACAAAAGGCCAATCTATTGGGCTCACATAAAAAAAAAAAAAAAAGGAGAGAGAGAGAGAGAGAGAGAGAGAGAAAGCCAGGCCAGGCATGGCGGTGCACGCCTTTAATCCCAGCACTCGAGAGGCAGAGGTAGGAGGATCACTGAGTTCAAGGCCACCCTGAGACTACACAGTGAATTCCAGGTGCTACCACATGCTTATGAAGATTGTCCAGGGGCTGGAGAGATGGCTTAATGGTAAAGGAGCTTGCCTGTGAAGCCTAAGGACCCATGTTCTACCCCGCAGATCCCACATTAGCCAGACACACAAAGGTGAGGCAAGCGTAAGGTCGCACATCCCCACTAGGTGGCGCAAGCAACTGTAGTTCAATTGTAGTGGCTGAGGCCCTAGCGCACCAATTCTCTCTCCCTAAAAGAAAATAATAACTCAAAAAAGGTTGTCCTGGCCTAAGCTAGCCATTCCCTGGTACAGGAAGTTTGCTGTATGTGTGAGTCAATTTTCTGTGACTGTAATAAAAAAACTAAGGGCTGAGAAAAGCTTATAAAGAAAAGAGGTGAGGCCGGGCATGGTGGTGTACGCCTTTAATCCCAGCACTTGAAAGGCAGAAGTAGGAGGATTGCTGTAAGTTCAAGGCCACCCTGAGACTAGAGTGAAACCCTACCTCATAAAACAAAACAAGAAAGAAAGAAAGAAAGAAAGAAAGAAAGAAAGAAAGAAAGAAAGAAAGAAAGAAAGAAAACAAAGACGAACAAGAAAAGAGGTATGTATGTATTTTGCAGTCTTACTATGATCCTCAAACTCCTGGTTGATCCTCCTGCCTCAGTCTCCCTCTTTCTCAGACAAGAGGTGTATGTATGTATTTAGCAGTTTTACTATGAGCCTCAAACTCATGGTTGATCCTCCTGCCTCAGTCTCTCAACTGCTGGGTTTACAGGCATGCACCACCACAGCTAACCTTTTCCTGTTAACTTTACCTGCTTGACCAGAAATGAGGCAGAGTGGGTGTTCAAAGTCACCTCGGGGCCTGACTCAGGCAGATTAAGAGGAGCAGCTTCCAGGGCCCTGGGCACTTGGGCTTGCTTCCTGGTTCTGCTTTGTGACCTTGGGCGAGTTACTCAGCCTCTCTGGGCCCAGCCCCATCGCCCTTGCCAGGCTGCAGGTGAGATTCGGTTAGATAGTGGCTTGCACCTGGCCAGCTGCTCTAAGAGCTCACGACACGAGGCTGCTGTGTCACCCAGAAGCGACACGCCAGTCTCACTCCTTGCTGACCTCCAGGGACAGGAAGGGATTCTTGTCTCCCCATCCCCCTCCACCCCACCCTCTTAAGAGCCAGGTCATAAAACCTCCCGGGGAGGGAGACTGGTGACATCTTTAGTAGTGACATTTGGGTGAAAAATTCATGACCATCAGTTACTCAGGGAAGATGGTGGAAAAATGAGCCGTTAGCACGGCCCTAGAATGCGGCTGTCCCTGGCTGCGAGTCCACAAATCTATTTTATGGGACGAGATCTATAGGCTAATAGAAGCTTATCACAGACTTAAGAAAAAGTGTGCAACTATGGGCCACTCTTCCCCCAGTGCTCAGTACTGCAAGGTGCCCGCCCTTCTGGAAAATGAGGGTGGTGGTGGTATATTCTGAGAGCCCCCAGAGTCTCCTGGTTGGGGGGGGGGTGCTGCGGTGGCTCAGGGTGAGGACTGAGTGCCCCTCACCCTTCATTTCTACCTTCTAGCAACAGCGGATTTATCATTGCTCATCCCCACAGTTGAGGGGACCCTGGGGAACATACCAACCGCCTGGGACAGTCTCCTGTCTGAATAACAGCCTGGCTGTCTGTCTTGTGCTGGTTGGCACAAGGGGAAACAAAGGCTTTGTTCCTATCATTGTCATTTAATTTTTTTCTTTTCTTTTGTTTTTTGAGGTGGGGGGTCTCACTCTCTAGCCCAGGCTGACCTGGAATTCACTATGTAGTCTCAAGGTGGCCTTGAACTCACAGCGATCCACCTACCTCTGCCTCCCGAGTGCTGGGATTAAAGGCATGTGCCTTCACACCCAGAATTTTTTTTGTTTTTTAAATATTATTTATTTATTTATTTATTTGAGAGCGACAGAGAAAGAGGCAGATAGAGAGAGGGAAAGAGAATGGGCATGCCAGGGCCTTCAGCCACTGCAAACGAATTCCAGACGCATATGCCCCCTTGTACTTCTGGCTAACATGGGTCCTGGGGAGTCGAGCCTCGAACCAGGGTCCTTAGGCTTCACAGGCAAGCGCTTAACCACTAAGCCTTCTCTCCAGCCCATTTTTTTTTTTTTAATCAAAGAGCCTTGCTATGCAGCCCAGGTTGGTCTTGAACTCCTGACCCTCCTACTTCAGCCTCTCTGTTTATACTGGGGTTACAGGCATGAACCACCACGTTCCAGCTACCACCAATCCCAGAGTAAGAAAGCAGGGGCTGGAGAGATGGCTTAGCGGTTAAGGTGCTTGACTGCAAAGCCAAAGAACTCAGGTTCAATTCCCCAGGGCCCATGTAAGCCAGATGCACAAAGTGGTGCACGCATTTGGAGTTTGTTTGCAGTGGCTAGAGGCCCTGGTGGGCCCATTCTCTCCCTCTTTGTTCTGTGTCAAATAAATAAATCATTAAAACAAATATTAGAAAAAGAAAGCAAGAAAGTAAAATGCTGAGCTAGAAGGAAGGAGAATGACAAAAGGATCTCAACTCAGCCCCTCCTCCCACCCCTGCAATGACCCAAGAGCCCGGCTGTCAGGTTCCAAGGACCTGGGGCCACTTTGTGGAGGAAGTGACTTGCTGCCTGATGGGGGTCAGAATTGGGAGTCAAATGAAATAAGCCCCTGGCAAACAGCTATATCAGTTCCTTTTACATCGCTGTGACCAAATGACCGACAGAGACGACTTAAGATCTTATTTCAGCTCACACTTTGAAAGGACAGTTTATCACCTCCGTCTGAGGTGTGGAAGTTCAGCAGGTCTCCTGGGAGTCCCTGATCAGGTGACATAGATCACAACAGCCAGGGCGAGAGCTCTGGGAGCTCCATGGGTGGGAGGTGTGTGTGGGGGGGGATCTGCTTCTGCTCTTAGCCCTGGGGACAGATCCAGGCTTTGAGGCACAGGGTGGCTCTCCCAGACCCCTTTCTCTACAGCAAATCTCCCTCCAGGGCGACCTATCCGTCAGTCAAGTGCTGGTGCCCCCCACTCTGGAGGACACAGTGAGTGAACGGATGGATGATCTGTGGGAGAGTGGGGGCGTTGCCTGGTGGGCAGGCTTGGTACTTTGCAAGCATGAGAAGCCCAAGGCCTCCTGGGAATAAAGGCGCCCAGCCACCAGGGTTAGAGATTGAGGGTAGGAATTAGGGTTTAGGGGCAGGGGCTAGGAGTTAGGGCCAGGAGTTGCGGGGCCAAGGTCGAGATGTAGGGGTAGGTGTTAAGGTTTAGAAGTTAGGGTGTTGGGTTTGAGTTAGGGTCAGGCACTAGGGGCTAAAGTTACATTTACAGTTTGGGGTGAGGTGAGAAGGTTACTGCTGGAAAAGTGGTTCGCTTCAACTCTGATAGGGTTAAGGACGGTGGCAGGGCCAGGAGTAATTGGTAGGCTCGGGTTGTGGGAAAGGATCATTTTATAGGTTGTCTTGAGCTGGTCTTATTCTCTCGCAGGGCAGTTATGTGGTGTTTATGTGGATGTGTTTGTGCTAGGGAACATAACATAAAAAGGGAAATAAATATGAGTCCCTGGGGGCTGGAATGTGAGGCAGAAGATGAGAGCTCTGATTGGAAACCCAGCACCAAAGAATTCTGTGACCTCAGGCAGCCACGGAACTCCCTGTGTTCCCATTTCCACATCTCTATAAAGGGACACTTCAAAGCCGGGCGTGGCAGCGCGTGCCTCTAATCCCAACACTAGGGAGGCCGAGGTAGGAGGATCACCGTGAGTTCAAGGCCATCCTGAGACTATAGAGTGAATTCCAGGTCAGCTTGGGCCAAAGTGAGACCCTATCTTTAAAAAAAAAAAAAAAAAAAAAAAAGGGACACTTCATAGCCTGGAATGATGGCTCAAATTTGTAATCCCAGTACTTGGGAGGCTGAGGCAGGAGGACTCCCAAGTTCAAAGCCAGCCTAGGGTTGCATAAAGAAACTGTCTCCTCCACCTCCACATACATACATAGACATATACATACATACATACATACATACATAAATACACATCTGCACCTGTACATACATACATACAGAAAAACACACACATATATCCATAGATATATACATGCATATACACATGCATACAAACATATGCATACAGATAAACATACACACACACATACATATGACACATACATACATTATATCAGTTACTCTCTTGCTGTTGCAAATGCCCAACCAGAATGGGATGAAACGGTTCATTTCCAGCTTACAGCCTGATGGGGACATGACCGTCATGGTGGGAAGGTATGGCAGAAGCCGGCAGGTGTCACGTCTTCCCACCAGCAGGGAGGAAGTAGGAAGAGTGAACTGGTTGGAGAGCCGAGCTGCGTCTCCTCAAGACCTCCCCCACGTGACACGCTTCTCCCAGCAAGGCTCCCCTCCTAAAGACTCCATCACTTCTCAAACAGCGCCACCATTACCTATCCAGACACATGAGCCTACAGGGGACATTTTACGTTCAAGTCACCACATGCACCCATAAGGGAAGGCCTATGGGTTGGCCTGGGGAGATGGCTTAGTGGTTAAGGCACTTGCTTGTGAAGCTTGAGGGCCTAGGTTTACCCATGTAAAGCCAGATGCACATGGTGGCTCATGCATCTGGAGTTCATTTGCAGTGGCCACAGGTCCTGGCACAGCCTTATTCATTCTCTTTCTCTCAAATAAATAAATATTTTTTTGTTCATTTTTATTTTTTTATTCGAGAGCGGCAGAGAGAGAAAGAGGCAGAGAGAGAGAGATGGAGAAAATGGGCACACCAGGGCCCCCAGCCACTGCAAACGAACTCCAGATGCATGCGCTCCCTTGTGCATCTGGCTAACATGGGTCCTGGGGAATCGAGCCTCGAACCGGGGTGCTTAGGCTTCCCAGGCAAGTGTTTAACCACTAAGCCATCTCTCCAGCCCGATAAATAAATATTTTTAAAAAGGGCCGGGGAAATGGCTTAGCAGTTAAGATGTGTGCCTGGGAAGCCTAAGGACCCTGGTTCGATTCTCCAGCACCCACCGTTAAGCCAGATGCACAAGGGGACATATGTGTCTGCAGTTCATTTGCAGAAGGTCCTGGAGTGCCCCTTCTCTCTCTCTCTCTCTCTCTCATATAAAAAAAGACAAAACCAAAACCAAAAAACACCTTGAATGAAACAACCTCCTGTAAAACAGCCATCTCAGCTGGGACCAAAAGCCAAACAGAAACAATTTGGGATCTACCTTCAGCTCACACTTTGAGAGGCTGCAGACCATCATGACAAGGAAAGGCATGGCCTGGGTAGCATGAGGCTCCTCGCTGACATCTGCTTGGAGCCAGAAGCAGAGGGAACCCAGGGCAGGAAGTGGAGCCAGGTTATAGCCCTCCACCCTCTCCCTCCCACCGCCTCCTTCTTCCAGCCCGGCTCTCCTGCAACTCCACAAAGCTCGCCTCCCGAAACAGCACCGCCAGCTGGTGATCAGGTGTTCGGACACCTGGCGCCCGTGGGAAGACATTTCCCGTTCAAACCACACAACAGCGAAGATCAGGGCGACTGCTCCGTCAATAATAGCCGATCCTTGTCAGTCGGTCGTGAGTCAGTCGCGTTCTAATTGCTGTGTGGCCCCAGGGCCCCTTGCCTGATAATTGGATCCTCAAGTTGCTGGTTGGCAAAGTAGAGAGGGAAATGTGTCAATCTTCTCTACCGAAGATTCCCGAGAAGGGGTTCGGGGGAGGGGCGGTGGGGACGGGCTGGAGAGTGGCTCAGCGGTTAAGGCCCTGGCTTGCAAAGCCTAACCACCCAGGTTCGGGTGCCCAGTAACCATGTAAAGACAGAGGCACAAAAACTGGCACACGAGTCTGGAATTCGTTTGCTGTGGCTGGAGGCCCTTGGCATGCCTAGTTTCTCTCTCTCTCTTTTTAAATTTTTTTTTGAGGCAAGCCAACAGACTGGCCCTTTTAAAATTATTATTTATTTATTTTCGTTTATTTTTATTTATTTATTTGAGAGCAACAGAAAGAGAGAGAAAGAGGCAGATAGAGAGACATAGAGAGAGAAAGAATGGGAGCGCCAGGGCCTCCAGCCACTGCAAATGGACTCCAGATGCGTGCGCCCCCTTGTGCATCTAGCTAACGTGGGTCCTGGGGAATCGAGCCTCGAACCAGGGTCCTTAGGCTTCCCAGGCAAGCGCTTAACAGCTAAGCCATCTCTCCAGCCCTCTCTTTTTTTTTTAAGAGAAGTAAGCCTTTATTTCCATGTTTTCCAGATAAAATTTTTGGTTGCTTTCTGATGACTAGTCGAAGAGACCGAATCCCGTGTCCTTGTCTGACCCCTCCTTTGCTTCCACCTTGGCTGGGGCTGCGGGAGCAGCAGTGGTGGTGGCCTTGACCTTCTCAGCGAGTGGGAAGGTGTACTCAGTCTCCACAGACAAAGCAGGGCCCGCTTGTACCCACTGATGACAGAATGAGCCACTGAGGCAACAGCTGGGTAACCGATTTGCAGACAACATTGCGGACACCCTCCAAGAAGCGAGAATGCAGGGCACACCTCTGCAACGCCAAGCACTTCGGGGCTGTAGATGCTGCAGTTGTCAAACACCTGCTGGGTGATCAGCCCAAGGGAGAAGGGGGGGGGGAGTGGCGGCACGGCGTCATCAGGAGGGTGGCCTCTGCCTCCCACTCTGTCTCCAGTCTTGATGAGCTGCACATCGCTCAGAGTTTCAACGGTGCCCCTGGAGATGTTTGTGGCAACGCCTCAAGCCTGAAAGAAGGAGGTCTTCGCGGGCCCCAGACCTGGCACAGTGTCTTCGCATGGGGCAATGGCACCAGCATGGGCAGCAGCGGCCACCTTATTGGCCAGCAGCATTTCCCCTGAGCTCAGTGAGGCCCTCCTTGGTGATCACAAAGCCCACATTCTCCCGGATATGAGGCAACAGCTTCTCCAGAGCTGGGCTGTTCTCCCAGAGCTGGGTTGGATGATCTTAAGGAAGTAGCTGGACTTCCAGGTCGCCCTGTCCTCGCTGGGCAACGCGGTGGTGCGTCAGGGATTGCCACAGAGGGTTTAAATATGATGTCACTCTAGAGAGGACACCTGGTGAGAGTTCACTCTCTCTTTCTTAATATTTTAATGTATTTATTTGAGAGAACAAGGCAGGGAGAGAGAGAGGGAATGAGAATGGTTGTTCCAGGGCCTCCAGCCACTGCAAATGAACTCCAGACGCGTGTGCCACCTTGTGGATCTGGGGAATTGAACCGAGGTCCTTTGGGTTTGCAGGCAAGCGCCTTAACCACTAAGCCATCTATCCAACCCTCTATCTCTCTTGGTCTCTGCTTGCAAATAAATAAATAAAAACTTTTTTAAAAAAAGGAGTCACAAGGGGACTGTGCTATGGCTGAGAAGGTTAACAGTGCCCAGGGAGAAAGGCCTTCTTTTTTTCTCTCTCCCTGATGGCAGGCAGTGTTTGGATGGTGCTATTGTATTTTAATTTTATTGATTTGCAAGCTGATAGATACAGACAGACAATCACGCACACACACACACACACACACACACACAGAGAGAGTATATGGGCATGCCAGGGCCTCTACCTTCCACTCCGTGCATGTGGCCTTTGCAGACTTCGCAGGCAAGTGCCTTAACTGCTGAGCCATATTTCCAGCCCTGTGGATGGTACTCTTATTTTAGGCACATTGTCAGCCTAAAGCTCAGTGCAGTTTTGGAGAAGCCATATGATAAAAGTGCATCCATATGCTGTCCCGGGTCCCTAGGGCCAGTGACCTCTGCAATCCCTCGGCGCTGGATGCCTGCCTCATTCACGAGCACGTCACAGCGCGCAAGGTCCCAGGCAGGAAACAATGTCTGCTACAGTTTGAATCTGAAGTACCAGCCATGGGCTCATGGGTTTGATCACACGTTTTCCAGTTGGTGGCGCTGTCTAGGGAGGTTTTGGAAGCTCATTAGAGGTGGGCCTTTTTTCCTGTCTCATAGACACTCTGTTTACCAATTCACACTGATGTGAACAACCTCTTACACATTCCCGCAGCCACAAACTGAGCTGTTCTGTTCTGCCTTCCCCACCTCCATAGACTTGAGCCCTCTGAAACTGTGAGCCCCAAGAAGTTCTTCCTCCCTTGTTTATGTATTTTGTCATAGCAACATGAAAGTAACTAACACAGTCTCTAGAGCTTTGGAGTCATGCCTGGGCAGGTTTGTAAGAGAGAGTAGTACCATCTGGATTACTACTTCTCCAGCGCTTAGGGACGGCCAGCGAACAGCAAGGGACAAGACTTCTATTTTCAGCTGCTGTCTTATCTTGTTTTTGTCTTTGCTTCCCTGCCCCTCTCCTCTGAGATAGGGTCTCACTCTAGTCCAGGCTGACCTGGAATTCACTGTGTAATCTCAGGCTGGCCCCAAACTCACAGTGCTCCTCCTACCCTTCCCTCCCAAGTGCTGGTATTAAAGGTGTGTGCCACCATACCCAGCTATTTTATTTATTAGAGAGAGAGAGGAAGAGAGGGGGGGGGAGATAGGATGGGTTCACCAGGGCCTATAGCTGCTGAAAATGAAATCCAGATGCATGTGCCACCTTGTGCATCTGGCTTATATAGGACCCAGGGAATTGAACCTGGATCCTTTGGCTTTTCAGGCAAGTGCCTTAACTGCTAAGCCATTCCAGCCCTTGTTTTGTCTTGAGGTGTGTCCTGTACCATGTGGCCATAGGCACAGAGCCACTTGGACCTGAGCTTGCAGAAACTGATTGCTGATGGAGCTGGCTGTCTCATGCCCCAGGCCACTTGACTGGGCTACTGTAGACCTCTCCTGTGATAGTGTCTGCCCCCACACACTCAGGTGTTTCATTAAAGTTTGTAACTTGGGTCCCCAGCCGCCTGCCTGGAGGTGGTGTCACTGGGGGCAGATCCTGGGGTCCAGCTCTAAGGTGTGTTTGGGGGGGATCTGATTTCCAAGGTGCACAGAGAAGTCTGAGCTCTGGTGGGTCCCCTGCTACTAGCTGCCGTTTTATGCATGTTGCTTTTAGTGTTTGCTGGGAGGTGATGGTGTCTCTCTCTGCTTGGATGTATGGAAGCAGCTCCTTCCGCCACAGATGGAACTCCCCCCACCCCCAGGATCTGTAAACCAGAAGCAAATCCCCTTCCTCCTGTAACCTGTGCTCGGTTTGGATATTCATCCCAGCAACATGGAGCCACTTACTACTTCTCCCCAGCCTCACTAGGCCTGGCTGTCTTCGCCCATGCCCATGGAGGCCAGAGGAGAAGTCAGGTGTCCGGTCTCTATCCCTCGTTCACTTGTCTCCTTGAGACAAGGCCTCTTGCTCTCTCACCGATTCTGGAGTTCACGGTTCGCACAAAGCCCAGTGATTCTCCAGTCTCAGCACCCCGCAGGACTGGGGTTACAGGCATGTGTGCCCGTGCCCGGCTGTTTACATGGGTGCTGGGGAATTGAACTCAGGTGGTCTCACGCCCCCTGAAGGCCCGCAGCCCTGTGTTTTGTTTTTGTTTGCTTTGTTTGTTTTCGAGGTAGGGTCTCTCTCTAGCCCAGGCCCACCTGGAATTCACTGTGTAATCTCAGGCTGGCCTCAAACTCAGCGATCTTCCTACCTCTGCTTCCGGAGTGCTGGAATCAAAGGAGTGTGCCACCACCACGGGCTTTTTTTTAAACAGGGTCTCACTAACTCAGGTTGGCTGGAACTCACTATGAAACCTAGGATGGCTGTCAACTACTGATCCTCCTGTCTCCACATCCTAAGTACTGGAATGACAGGCATGTGCCATCGTGCCTGGACAGGTTTTGTTTTCTGTATTTTTTTCCCCTATTTTTTTAAAAAAAAATTTATTATTTTTTTAACAACTTCCATGATTGTAAACTATATCCTTTGGTAATGCCCTCCCTCCCCCCATTTTCCCTTTTGAAACTCCACTCTCCATCATATCCCCTCCCCCCCTCAATCAATCTCTCTTTTATTTTGATGTCATGATCTTTTCCTCCTCTTATGATGGTCTTGTGTAGGTAGTGTCGGGCACTGTGAGGTCATGGATATCCAGGCCATTTTGTGTCTGAGGAGCAGGTTGTAAGGAGTCCTACCCTTCCTTTGGCTCTTACATTGTTTCTGCCACCTCTTCCACAACACAATGGATCTTGAGTCCTGGAAGGTGTATTTTCTGTTTGTTTGTTGTTTTTTTTTTTTGAGGTAGTGTCTCACTCTGGCCCAGGCTGACCTGGAATTCACTATGTAGTCTCAGGGTGGCCTCGAACTCATGGCAACCCTCCTACCTCTGCCTCCCAAGTGCTGGGATTAAAGGTGTGCACCACCACACCCGGCTTTGTTTTCTGAATTTTTATTTTACCACATTTCCTCTTCCTTCTTTCTTTCTTCCTTCCTTTCTTTCTCTCTCTTTCTCTCCTCTCCTGTCTCATTCTCATCTCTCTCTCTCTGTCTCTCTCTCTCTTTTTGAGCCATGGTCTCACTATACAGTCCAGGCTGGTCTTAAACTCTCCATTCTCCTGCCTCAGCTCCCCCAACACTGTGACTGCACCAAGACACGGGCTTGCATTTTCTTTCACATCCTCAGGATCGAGTAGCTTCTAAACCTGGGTCCCCAGACGAGGGAGGACCAGGCCCTGGTTTGAACCAGTGTTTGTCGCTGGAAGATCTGGAGAAGGTACAGGTAGGTTGGGGAACAAGTACAGCTGGGGACAGAGCTAGGACTTCCACAAGAGCCGCTCTGACCTCCCCTGCTGCACGATGCGAACTTTGCCTCCAATTTCACTCGCAAAAACACTTCTGCTGAGAACGAGGCAGAGTTTTAGCGTCTTCCCCCTCAGGCCTTCCTTCCAGCCGCTTGCTTGGGAAACAAGCAGGACCCTAGACGTTCACTGAGCAAACACTGAGCAAGCAGCAGCCCAGGAAAGCAGGGTGAGGCTCAAGGTGTCCTGGTTCCACACAATGAGGTCCATACAACCCAATAGCCCCAGGATGTCCCCCATTTGTAGACCCTACTAAGGCCAATGTCACCCAAGAGATCTGTGCGTGTGCAGCCACTGTGGCCTTGGCTGCAGATTTTATTTAATGAACGTTTTAGGGCTGAGGGTATAGCTCAGTGGTCAAACACTTTCCTAGCATTCATGAAGCCCTGAGTTCCACCATAAGCGCTACTAAAATAAATATTGCTCAAAGAGAAATGCTGGCTGGCTGAATGGATACCTGGACCTTTTTTTTTTTCTTTTTAAATTTTTACAGTAGAATGATTGATGGAGAGGGGATATGATGAGGAATGGAATTTCAAAGGGGAAAGTGGGGGGTGGGTAGGAAGGGTTTTACCTTGGGATATTTTTTATAATCATGGAAAATGTTAATAAAAATTAAGAAAACAAATTTTTTTTCACAGTAATAAGAATGGACCCTAGGTACCTTGCACACATAGGCAAATGCACTATATCTGAACCACGGCCCCAGCCCCTCACCGGGGATTCTAGGCAGGAGCTCTACACTGAGCCATGCCCCCAGCCCCTCACTGGGGGATTCTAGGCAGGAGCTCTACCCATGAGCCACGCCCCCATCCCCTCACTGGGGATTCTAGGCAGGAGCTCTACCACTGAGCCACGCCCCAGCCCCTCACTGGGGGATTCTAGGCAGGAGCTCTACCACTGAGCCACGCCCCCAGCCCCTCACTGGGGGATTCTAGGCAGGAGCTCTACCACTGAGCCATGCCCCAGCCCCTCACTGGGGGATTCTAGGCAGGAGCTCTACCACTGAGCCACGCCCCCAGCCCCTCACTGGGGGATTCTAGGCAGGAGCTCTACCACTGAGCCACGCCCCAGCCCCTCACTGGGGGATTCTAGGCAGGAGCTCTACCACTGAGCCACGCCCCCAGCCCCTCACTGGGGTATTCTAGGCAGGAGCTCTACCATTGAGCCACGCCCCAGCCCCTCACTGGGGGATTCCAGACAGGAGCTCCACCACTGAGCCATGGTCTTACCTCCATTCGGGAATCAGTCACATTTCTTTTTTCCCAATTTATTTCTAGGTATATATTTTATGTTGAGGATATCATATATACACTGCTTTGTTTCTTTCTTCTTCCTTTTCTTGCTACCTCACCTTCCCAGTAAAATCCTGTTTGTTCCCCTAAACAATTTCACTTCTTTTTCTTTTAATTTTTTATATGCAAGCAGAGGGGGGGGGGAGAGAAGACAGACAGACAGAGAGGCACACCAGGGCCTGCAGCCACTGCAAATGGATTCCAAATGCATGCTCCACTTGGTGCATCTCGATCTACTTGGATACTGGGGAATCCAACTCGGTTGTCAGGCTCTGAAGGCAAGCACCTTAACCGCTGAACCATCTGTCCAGCCCTCGCTTTACTTTCGTTTAATATATATTCCAAACGTGATTTTATGTGGCTACAATCCAGGAACCACAAATAAGAGAAAACACCCCCTATTTGTCTTCCTGAGACAGGCTTAAGGCAACTGGATTGCCCTTCTTTAAAGAAACTAAGGGACCCAGCTGGTTGGGGGCCCCTCACTGGCTCTTCCTCTTATCCCCCCTCTACAGGGCAGGCTCCCCTTGTGGGGGCCCCTCGAGAACGGAAGGACAGGCCCCTAGGATCAAAGGACCTGTTCAGCGGGGGAAGCATGGGGTGGAGGGGTCCCAGAATGTGTGTTTCAGGTCCCAGAATAACTGAGGGCTTGGAAAGGAGGTTACCTGCGGGGTCGGGGGAGCCGAGACCTTGAGCACCAGGAGTCCCTCTAGCAGCAGCTGCGTGGGCACAAGTCCTGGCTGCGGGGTCCAGCCAAGCCATCCCGATCCGCGAAGGCGCGTCGCCACCTAGCGGCGCTCGGGGGAACTTGTCTGAATTTCTCCAGTTTCTTGGTCTCCAGGTAGAGAGAACTGGGAGGAGACCCCTTTACCTGCGCCAGAGGCTTTGTCCCTGACACCTGAAGCAAGAGGAAGAGGGTGCAGGAGAAGACGGTGGAGAAGCATCTGGGATTGACTGAGCCTTGGCCTTCCATCCTGTCCTTGGCCTGACCCAAGTCCCAGAAGTTGTCCTCAGCTTCCTAGGGAAGAAGTCTGAATTCAGGCAAATTAAGTAAAATTAAGGCCGGGCGCGGTGGCGCACGCCCTTAATCTCTTAATCACTCGGGAGGTAGAGGTAGGAGGATCGCTGTGAGTTCAAGGCCACCCTGGGACTACATAGTGAATTCCAGGTCAGCCTGAGCTAGAGTGAGACCCTACCTCAAAAACAAACAAAATAAAACAAGGAAAATAAATAAATTAATAAATTAAATAAAACAAAAAACCCAATCCATATTTGGACTGGAGAGATGGCTTAGCGGCTAAGTACTGTGAAGCCTAAGAACCCCGGTTCGAGGCTCGGTTCCCCAGGACCCACGTTAGCCAGATGCACAAGAGGTGCACGTGTCTAGAGTTCCTTTGCAGTGACTGGAGGCCCTGGCACGCCCATTCCCTGTCTCTCTCTCTCTCTCTCTCTATCTGCTTCTTCCTCTCTGTCTGTCGCTGTCAAATAAATAAATAAAAATAGGCGTCCCCAGTCTCCTCCCCATCCAGTCAGAGTCTCGGTGGGGTCCTGTGCAGGAAGCTGCTGCCCTGCTCCCCTGGGAGCCCTGGGCGGGGGGCGGCAGGGCCTGCCATGCCCTGGAGGAGCTGGTGGTCATCATGGCAATGCTGGAGCTGGTGGAGGGCCAATGTGGGGGTGCCAACCCACTCATGAACCTGGCGGGCCACCTCACCCAGGGCAAGGCCCTGTGGCAGGAGGGATTGAGACCTGGCCCCTGGCCTCCCGTGGCTCCAGCCTCCCAGACGGTCTCCAAGCCTTTGGGAGCAGGCTCTGAAGATGAGTTGGTGGCTGAATTCCCACAGGACCGGAATGCACACCTTGTTTCCCGCGCTCCTCGGACTTTTAAGATGGACGACCTCTGGCAGAGATGCAGGAGACTGAACAGTCAGCTTTCGCCAGGCTCCCCAGAGAGCCCCTGGTGTGGCAGATCAGGCTTTGTCTGAAAACTGGGCCCCGGAGTTCCTTGCAGCTGGAGATGCTGTGGATGAAACTCAGGATTATAATGAGACTGACCGGTCCCGAGAATTCATCGCTGAAGTTACAGACCCCTTGTCTGTGTTCCCTGCCCGCTGGGCTGAGGAATTTCTGGAACAGTCTGAGAAGAAGCTTGGGCTGGGAGAGCCGGAGGGAACAACCGCGGGGGACCGCTGGTGTGACGAATACCATCCCGAGGAGGGTCTGCAGCACACGGCCAGTGACTCTGTGGCTAAGGCGGCTGACCCCCAATTGGCTAACTCTGAGAACACATCAGAGGCCTGGGGTGACCAGTTCACAAGACCGGAGGGCAGCACATCTGCACTCGGTGTGGAATTTGAGCGAGCAAAGGCAGCTAGAGTCTGAGGTCGACTTCTGGGACAAGCTGCAGGCAGAGCTGCAGGAGATGGCAAGACGGGAGGCTGAGGTCCACCCCTGGCTTTCCGGCTCTGGCGACCTCCCATCTGCTTCATGCGATAAGGGGTACCACTTCGTGGAGGAGAACCCCCCCGCGTGACCGCCCTCGGCCTCTTGAAGAAAGGCTGCAGCGACTTCAGGACACCTGCCAAATGCCACACTGCCCTTTGAGGCAGCTGTGCCGCAGGCCCCTGAGCACGTGGAAGCTTGGCAGTACTGGGCACCACCCAGGCAGAGGACCAGCAAGAGCTCCTGGCCGTCAGTGCTCTGCGGAGGTGTCTGGAGCTAAAACCAGATAACCGGGCAGCACTGATGGCTCTGGCTGTGAGCTTTGAGTCCCTGCAGCGGCAGACCTGGGAAACGTCGAGAGACGTCTGGTGTCACCAGGCGAAGAAGGGGCTGGCGGCGCAGGACTGGGCCCCAGCAAACGTGTCCTGGGGTGTCGGGAGCCGCAGGGGAGCTGCAGCTGCTCTTTGACTTCGGGAGCCACAGGTGGTCTTTAATCTCTTATCCTACAGCCTAGGTGAGAAGGCAGCCCAGGTGAAATAACGCCAGGCGTCATTTAACATGAGGCATAGGTACCTGATAGAGGGGCGTTACCACATGGCCCTGGGCACCAGGGCACGGTCTTCTGTATATAAGCTTGTGTCTGCCTGAATAAACCTGAGCCTTGATCAGAACTTGTCTTGGCTCCATTCCTTGTGTTCTTGTCTCAGATTCATCCCCACTCCCTCCTTCGGGGTCTGTTTCAACCTTCGCGCCGCAGGCGGGCACACTGGGGTCCCTGTTGTCTGACTCCCCGTTTCTTGACGTGAAAGAGCTCTTCCTGGAAGCTGTGCGTCTGGACCCTACATCCATTGACCCTGATGTTCAGTGCGGCTTGGGAGTCCTCTTCAGGCTGAGCGGGGAATATGACAAGGCTGTGGGCTGTTTTACAGCGGCCCTCGGTGTTCGTCCCAACGACTGTTTGCTGAGGAATAAGCTGGGAGCCACCTTGGCCAATGGGAACCGGAGTGAAAAGGCGGTGGCTGCTGCGTACCGCAGGGCCCTTGAGCCGCAGCCTGGCTACACCCGGTCTCGCTATAACCTGGGCACCAGCTGCATCAACCTTGGGGCTCACCGAGAGGCCGTGGAACACTTTCTGGAGGCCCCGAGCATGCAGAGGAAGAGCCGGGGCCCTCGGGGTGAGGGAGGTGCCATGTCAGAGAACACCTGGAGCACCTTGCGTTTGGCATTGTCTATGTTGGGCCAGAGTGATGCCTGTGGGGCAGCTGATGCCCGGGATCTGTGTGCCCTGCTAGCTACGTTTGGCCTGCCCCGGGTGACAGTGGGATGGTCTGCCCTGTGAGTGTGTGCCACAGGGGGCCCCCCATTCTGAATGCGACTCCCTCTCCCCCAGTGGGCCTACGGGGGGGGGGGCGGTGCTGGTGACCACAAGCGATGCTGCCTCTCGGGACCTCCCTCAACGTAGGGGTGGGCAGTCTGTTCTAGATCCTGCGTAATTGCAGGGCGTGAGCAGCGTGCGGCCTTTGGTAATTCAGGGGTTGTACACCCGGCTACAGATCTCTCTGCCCGTCATGCCCTTTCTTGGGGCTGCTTTTTGGGTAGGATTCAACAATATGGGGGGGAACTGTTGTCATCAGCTGCCATCTGATAGGATCTACCACATTTATAATATCTCTTCCTTGTCCCATTCTTACTAGGACTTGGTGGTGTTCCAGCTTCCTTGGGCAGTTTTGAGTCAGAGGTTCTCCAGAGCATCTGTGCTGATGCCTTTGTCTGGGACGAATGCGTTAGGAGTCGGCCTGTTTGACTGCAACAGGGATGTGGCTCCGGAGAGCAGAGATGAGGAGGGGCGATTCTAGTTCCGTCCTCCTGGGAGAGCTGATTCTCTGTGGTGGACGCTGGTGCAGTGGATGCCCGTGTCGTTATCTTAGGGTCCTCAGGGACAGGGCTTCTTGCTGCAGCGTGGACGTCATGTGCAAGGGAAGCTCCCCTGTGCAATGAGCCCAGAGCCATCGGTAGGACCTGTCCTGGCCTTTGATGGGAGGCTGGGATGTGCTCCAGTGAGCGCAACAGTCCCCCTTCTCTTGGAGGCTTATGAGTAGGAACTGAGTTCACTCTTCTAGCAGGTTGGTTCCAGAATTGCACTCATGCCAAATTCCTAGCAAAGAAGGGGTTCAGTGTTACCGTAAGCCTTTGTTACACTCCTTGAAATGCCTCTAGGGGTCGGCGTTGGAAAGCCCCTCCCTCACGTTACTTCTACAAGGTGACGACCGAGGGGGCCGAAGGAGCGTCTGGAGTCCCGGCGCCTCCATGTGGGGGACAAAGCCCCAGAAAGGGCTGCTAAGTCTCTTGCCTTGTCTTCAGTAACAAATAGTCAGATTTTAAAAACCTACCATGGTCCTAAAGTTCCATCCTTTATACATATTCATACAAAGAAAAATTCATTTTTCTTTGTAAATTCATTTTTCTTTGTATAAATATGTATAAATGACTTAAAAATAAAAGTGTAAAATATCTGTATGAAGAAAATAAGTAAATAAATAAAAATAAACAATTTTTTTAAAAAACAATAAAACAAGGAAAATAAATAAATAAAACAAAAAAATCAACCCAAATTTGGGCTGGAGAGATGGCTTAGCGGCTAAACGTTTGCCTGTGAAGCCTAAGGACCCCGGTTCGAGGCTCGATTCCCCAGGACCCACATTAGCCAGATGCACAAGGGGCGCACGTGTCTGGAGTTCATTTGCAGTGGCTGGAGGCCCTGGCGTACCCATTCTCCCTCTCTCTCTCTCTGTCTGTCACTCTCAAATAAATAAATAAAAAGGAAGGAAAAGTATTTAAAAACCCCAAATTAATTAAAATTAAACTGGTGCTGGAGAGATGCCTTAGTGGTTAAGGTGCTTGCCTACGAAGCCTAACCCAAGGTTCGATTCTCCAGGTTCCATCTTAGCCAGATGCAAATCGCTGCACATGCATTTGGAGTTCGTTTGCAGTGGCTAGGGTGCTCGTTTTATTTTATTTTTTTTTTTAAATTTTCCTCTCTCTCTCTATATATAGGTTTTTCGAGGTAGGGTCTCACTCTGGTCCAGACTGACCTGCAAGTCACTATGTAGTCTGAGGGTGGCCTCGAACTCACAGCCATCCTTCTACCTCTGCCTCCCGAGTCCTGGGATGAAAGGCATGCGCCACCACGCCCGGCTATAAAATATATTTTTAAAAATCTTTAAAAGGAAAAAACACCCAGTATTAAAACAAGAAAAACAAACAACAACAAAACACCCAGTAGTTCCATCCCGGGTGCACGGAATTAATTAGTCCTCTGGTGTGGTTTTTGAGCTCTGCAGAGATAGTAACCCTCTGGCTCCACAGCCCGAGAGCAGGCATCATGGAGCAGTGCGAGTGTATCAGTTCCTTTCTCACTGCTGTCACCATCGCCTTGACGGGAAGAAACTTCAGGGAAGAAAGGCTGGTTTCAGCTCAGTTCCAGGGGAGGCGCGCAGGCGGAGCGGGAGGCCGCCGCTCACACTCGGCCGCGGGAGGCAGCAGAGAGCGCCGAGCGCTGCAGCCCCGCCAGCTCCCTCCTTGCACGCGCCCAGGCCCCCAGCTAGGGTCACCCCCCCCCCCCCCCCCCCGTCAAAGCGGGGCTTCCCTCCTCACTTAGCTAATCAAGACTACGCTCCACAGGCACGCCCACGGCTTGCTTCCTAGGGGGGTTCTAGTTCCCGTCAAGTTGACAAGATGGATCATCACAAGGAGGCGACTCATCCTCGTGGCAGCCAGGGGCCAAGGCACGCCTTTCAAAGTCAGGCCCTGTACTTTTCTGATTGCTGTGCCAAAATATATCTATCTGACCAAAGCAACGTACGGAAGGACGTTTTGGTTTGTTTTGGTTGTTTGGTAGGGTCTCACTCTAGCTCAGGCTGACCTGGAATTCACTATGGAGTCTCAGGGTGGCCTCGAACTCATGATAATCCTCCTGCTTCTGTCTTCCCAAGGGCTGGGATTAAAGGCATGTGCCACCGCCCCCGGCTGCAAGGAAGGTTTTATTTATTTATTTATTTATTTATTTATTTATTTATTTTATTGACAACTTCTATACTTACAGACAATAAACCATGATAATAGAAATAGGCAGATAGAGAGAGAATTGACGTGCCAGGACCTGCAGCCACTGCAAACGAACTCCAGACACGTGCACCCCCTTGTGCATCTGGCTAACGTGGGTCCTGGGGATTCGAGCCTCGAACTGGGTCCTTAGGCTTCACAGGCAAGCGCTTAACCACTAAGCCATCTATCTCTCCAGCCCAAGGAAGGTTTTAAAAAATATTTTTATTTATTTATTTGCAAGCAGAGAGAAACAGAAGAGAGAGAGAGAGAGAGAATAGGTGTGCCAGGGCCTCCAGCTGCTGCAAATGAACTCCACATGCATGTGCCCCATTGTGCACCTGGCTTTATGTGAGTACTGGGGAACCAAACCAGGGCTGTTAGGTTTTGCAGGCAAGCGCCTTAACCACTGAGCCATCTCTCCAGCCCCTGGTCTGGTGTTTAAAAAATATTAATTTTTAATTAATTAATTTGAGAGAGGGATAGAGAGAGAAAATATGGGTGTGCCAGGGCCTCTAGCCACAGCAAACAAATTTCAGACGCACACGCCACCTTGTGCATCTGGCTTATGTGGGGACTCGAACCTGAGTCCTTCGGCTTTGCAGGCCAGTGCTTTAACTGCTAAACCCCGACCCAGTGTTTTGTCCCAACAATGAGAAGCTACCTCCAACACGAAGGCTTGCATAACAGCGGCCAGGGTTCTGGTATCTTCCTAGTCTATTTTGCTAAACAGGTGACTTCTACCTGAATACAATATGACCGCCACAGCTGCCATCATCGCAACAACCCAGCCAGTGGCAAAAGGGTGCCAGTGTGTGAGAGCATGAGGCATGCATGTCTGGAAGAAGAGAAAGATGAGGAAGAGGAGAACGTAAGCCTTTCCTCTTCCTGTTCCTAAGTATTCTTGCGTGTACACATGTGTGTGGTGTGCCTGTGTGTGTATGTACGTTCGTGTGGGTGTGAGTGCATGTGTGGATGTGTGTGTAGGCCAGAGGGTGACATCAGATGTCCTCCTCAATTTCTGTCCGCTGTATTGAGTTGCGGTCTGTTATTTGGCTAGCCTAGCTAGCCAGTGTGCACGGGACCCCTCGTCTCCATTGGCCTGGTGCTGCGATTACGGGTGGGGCATCATGCCTACCTGGCTGGCCTTTACGTGGGTGCTGGGCATCTGAACCCAGGTTCTCCTGCTCGCGTGGCAAGCACCCCGTCCGTGGAGACATCTCGCAGCCCCCATTTGTAGACAGGATTTTACTTTATATCCCAGACTGGCTTGGAACTCACTATGTAGGCCTTGAATTCATGATCCTCCTGCCTCAGCCTCCTGAGTACTGGGGACTATCGGTGTGTACCACCACACCCGAGTTCTAGTTGATTATTTTTAGGTTTTTAAAAGAATTTATTTATTTATTTGTTTATATTTGGTCTTTCATTGGTTTTTCAAGGTAGTGGTTCACTCTAGCCCAGGCTAACCTGGAATTTGCTATGTAGTGTCAGTGTGGCCTTGAACTCATGGTGATCCCCTCCTACCTCTGCCTTCCCAGTGCTGGGATTAAAGGCGTGCATCACCACGGCCGGCTTTAATTTTTAAATTGAAAAAATTTTTTGTTTAATAGAGAGAGAGAGAGAGAGAGAGAGGGGTTGGGTGCACCAGGGCCTTCAGCCACTGTAAACAAACTCCAGACACGTGTGCCACCTTGGGCATCTGGTTTTACATGGGTCCTGGGGAACTGAACCCGGGTCCTTAGGCTTTGCAAGCAAGCCATCTCTCCAGAAACAATTTTTAAAGTTTTTAATCATACCATAAAACCTTCCATTGTCCCATAGCATAAAAGCTTCCCATGCCTGGAGCACAAAACCTACCACACACATAACACAACACC
The DNA here is from genome assembly GCF_020740685.1 of Jaculus jaculus. Classification (NCBI taxonomy): domain Eukaryota; kingdom Metazoa; phylum Chordata; class Mammalia; order Rodentia; family Dipodidae; genus Jaculus; species Jaculus jaculus. The sequence continues at coordinate 10,851,929 of NC_059103.1, read as the reverse complement.
TGCCCTTGAAACCACTTACGTGGCACGAAGCTCACTCACGTGGTTACGCAAGCAGATGATCAAGAGACGGAGGCTTGGAGGCTCAAGCGTCTCTCCCCAGGTCACGCGGCGGGCACGTGCCAGCAAACCTGTCTTGCAGGCCTTCTGTTTCTAGGGCCTAACTTGAGGGTTCTGCTCTTGCTATGGGTGCTGCTTGCCTGAGACGCTGTGGCCATGTAGAATATTGGGGAGGGGGATCCCCAGTGTCACCTGCTCCCTAAGTAAACAGAGAAGTCCATCTGGACCTCTGCCGGAGCCAGGAGCTCCTCTCCACCCTGTCTCCTACCAGGGCTCACGTTCATGCCCGCGGGTCCTTACCGTCTCTCCCCGGGAGCTTGCCAGCTGGACACACCCGCAGGACCATTGAATTTCCCCGGTGTTGACGTGCGGAGGTTTTCATTATGCGAGCCCACCCAGTGGTCGGCGCTGGAGTTCAGTGGCGATGCACGCCTGTGTGTGTGAGCACACTCACATTTGGGTGTATGCATGCACGTGTGCACATGTGAGCGTGTGTGCTTGGGGGTGTAATTGTGTGCATACATGTGTGTGAGCGGGCACATGTGCACGCCTGCACACGTGTGTGCATGCTCGAGCATGTGCATGTGTGAGTCTGTGCACACATACGTGTGTGCACGCGTGTGTGTGAGTGCTTGGATATGTGCATTGGAGGTGTGTGCACACATGCATGTGAGTCGTGTACACACACATGTGGGCATATGTGTGAGCATGCTTGGGTGTGTGTTATTTTTGAATTTGCACACATGACTATGTATGTGTGCAAGCATAAACATGCGTGCTTGGATATGTACATGTGTGCACGTGTGTGGGGGGGTGTATGCATGAGCGTGGACATGTGAGTGTGCATGCTTTAGTATGTGCACATCAGCATGCACACTTGCAAGTGTGTGCACGTCTAAACATCTGCGCATCTGCGTGCTTAAGTGTGTGCACGCACATGTGCCTGAGGTGTGCATGTGTGGATGTGTGCACCCTTGGGTGTGTGCCCCATGGGCTTGTCTGTGCTCGCTGTGTGTGCCCCCAAGGAGGATCATACGCAGACCTTCATGCGCACATATGTGTGTGCCTTACATGGCTCTTCCCCACAGGCCCTTCGGCCTCCCTTCCCAGCTTCTCCCCGGGAGGGAGGCTGTGGCCTGTGGGGAGGGAGTGGCTGCCAGCTGGCCCGGAGAGGGTTCTTGTCTGGATGGTGTGGGTCCTAACTGGCAGCCAGTCACACCTCACCAGCCAAATTAACTCAAGTTTCCTTTGGGGAAAAAAATGTAATCAGTTATTGCATTTGGGTCCATTTTAGCAAATTAACTCGTCCAGTTTTTTTTTCCTTAATTTTTTAATGGGTCAGAGGGGGCAGAGATGAGACAGGGCCAGGGGAGGCCAGCGCAGAGCTGGGACAGCTTCTAGGAGAAGCCTTATCCCTAGAGGGGGCGGTGACTTAGTGACAGGTTGTGAGCAAAGGTCTGTCAGGCTGCGCTGGGGACAGGGTGGCTGTGGCTGCGGAGCTGACGCGGCCTCAGCTCAGGTCTTGCTGATGGCTGGGGCGCAGCTGTACTGAAGTAGGGACTTTGTAAAGCTTATGCCCCCCCCACCAACCCAGAGAGCAAATGAAGGGGTTCCTGGGGCCCGAGGAGGCTTCGTGGGACTGCTTGATTCCAGGCCAGAAGAGTCAGCCTAGAAGATTCCACAAGGCTCACTGCATGTGCGTCTGATAACACTGGTTAACCCACAGGGAGTGACTATGCCCAGGCCCGGGTTCTGCAGCCTTGCCCTCCTTCCCTTGCTCGCCCTTCCTCCCTCCCTCTCTCCTTTCCTTCCTTTCTTCCCTTCCTCCCTCTCTCCCTTCCTCTCTCTCTTTCTTTCTTCCCTTCCTTCCTTTCTTCATTGTTTCCATTCTTCTCCCTTCCCCCCTCTTTCTCTCCTTTCCTTCCTTCCTTCCCTCCATTCTTTCATTCCTTCTTCTCCTTTTCCCTCTCTTTAAAAAAATATTTTATTTGGCTGGGCATGGTGGTGCACACCTTTAATCCCAGTACTCGGGAGGCAGAGGTAAGTGGATTGCTGTGAGTTCAAGGCCACCCTGAGACTACATAGTTAATTCCAGGTCAGCCTGGACCACATAGAGACCCTACCTCAAAAAATTATTTACTTATTTGTGTGTGTGTGTGTGTGTGTGTGTGTGTGTGTGTGTGAGAGAGAGAGAGAGAGAGAGAGAGAGAGAGAGAGAATGGGCACACCAGGGTCCCAAGCCACTGCAAACAAACTCCAGATGCATGAACCACCTTGTAAATCTGGTGTTACATGGGTCCCAGAGAATCGAACCTGGGTCCTTTGGCTTTGCAGGCAAACGCCTTAGCTGCTAATTCATCTCTCCAATCCTCTTCCCCCTAGTTTTTCTTCCTTCCTTTGCTCCCCTTCCTTCCTTTCTTCCTTCTTTCCTTCCTTCTCTCCTTCTCTTCCACCCTTTATCTCCCCCTCTCCTTTCTTTCTTGCTCTTGCATTTTGAGACAGGGCCTCTGTACAGTCCACGCTTGCCCTGAACTCTTGACCCTCCTACCTCAGCCTCCCACTGGCATTACAGAAGTGCACCACTGTTTCCAGGGGAACAGGGCGTGTGTGTGTGTGGTTTGTGTGCATGTGGATGCATGTCTGTGTGTGCTTTCACGCTGGCTTGTGCATGCATGTGTGTGCAGGCCAGAGATCAATGTCAGGTGCTTTCTTCAATTGCTCGCCACTTTATTGTTCTTTTCTTTTAAAAATATTCATTAAAAAAATTCATTTATTTATTTGAGAGAGAGAGTCAGAGAAAGAGGCAGACACACACACACACACACACACACACACACACACACACACACACAGAATGGGTGCACCAGGGCGTCCATCCACACATTCTCATTAGTCAGTCATGCTAGCTACTCAGGGTAATTGCCACGGAAAGAAGTCTTTTTAAAAAATATTTAAATTTAAATTTATTTGACAGAGAAAGAGGGAGAGAGAGAGAAAGGGAGAAAATGGGCATGCCAGGGTTTCCAGCCACTGCAAATGAACTCCAGACGCTTGTGTGTCTGGCTAATGTGGGTCCTGGGGAATCGAACCTGGGTCCTTTGGCTTTGCAGGCAAGAGCGCTAACTGCTAAGCCATCCCTCCAGCCTGGAAAGAAGTCTTTTGTCCAAGTTCCTGAGTAGCCATCACGGTCCTATTGCATGTCTTGGCGGTTTGCTGATATTAGCTGACTAATGAGAACATGTGGCGTTGGAACGTTGTAGGTCCAGAGCTAAATGATCTTAGGTTATCTTGGTGTTGCAGTCCGGTTCGCATTGCTGTTAGAAATCACCCAACCAAGAGCAGCTTCTGGGAAAAAGAGATTTATTTTGGCTCACGGGCTCGAGGGGAAGCTTCATGATGGCAGGGGAAAACGATGGCATGAGCAGAGGGTGGACATCACCCCCTGGCCAACATAAGGTGGACTACAGCAACAGGAGGGTGTGCCAAACACTGGCAAGGGGAAACTGGCTTTAATACCCATAAGCCCGCCCCCAATGATACACTCCCTCCAGGAGGCGATAATTCCCAAATCTCCATCAGCTGGGACCCTAGCATTCACAACACCTAAGTTTATGGGGGACATCTGAATCAAACCACCACACTTGGTTTCCTAAATAACCATTTTTTTGAGCTGCAGAGATGGCTTAGCAGTTAAGGCACTTGCCTGCCAAGCCTAAGGACCCAGGTTCTACTCTCCAGATCCCACATTAGCCAGATGCACACAGGTGAGGCAAGCGCAAGGTCGCACACTCCCACTGGGTGGCGCAGACTATGGAGTTCGATTTCAGTGGCTGAGGCCCTAGTGCACCAATTCTCTCTCCCTCTCACTGTCTCACTAAAATAACATAATAATAATTAATAATATAATTTTTTTAAATAGCCATTTATTGCCAGTCTCTGTGTGTGACCTAACATCCTTACGACTATTAGGTAAATCCATTTGGAGTGTACCTACAGATCCTTGGCTTCCACCAACCCAAGCTAAGAATGTTATCAGGTAGCATTTGAGGCCCATGGGGAGATTGCCCCACTTTGCTATAACCTGCAAAGTGCCTTGACATGGTTTTCTTCGTTCTGTCACCACAAAAGCTTCGTGAAGCTGGTACCATGCTGGAACCTGGACTTTGGGGCGCTCGCTCACACCCAGCTCCAGAACAAACACTCTTATTTCTTTGGAAGTGAGAGCTGTGGGGTTTTTTTTGTTTGTTTGTTTTTCTTTTTGTTATTTTTATTTATTTGAGAGTGACAGAGAGAGAAAGAGGCAGAGAGAGAGAGAGAGAGAGAAAATGAGCGCACCAGGGCCTCCAGCCACTGCAAAGGAACTCCAGACGCGTGCGCCCCCTTGTGCATCTGGCTAATGTGGGTCCTGGAGAATCAAGCCTCGAACTGGGGTCCTTAGGCTTCACAGGTAAGCGCTTAACCGCTAAGCTACCTCTTCAGCCCTGTTATTTTGTCTTTGAGGCAAAGCCTCACTGTAGTCCAGGCTGGCCTGAAACTCACAGCAATCCTCTTACTCCAGCCTTCCGAGTGCTGGGATCAAAGGTGCGCTCCACCACACCCAATTTGTCTTGTTTCTGCATTTGTGTGTATGTGTGGTTCGTGTGTGTATATACATATATGTGTGGACTCATGCATGCGGGGGAACATGTACATGTGTGTATTTGTCTGTGGAAGTCAAGGTCCAGTATCTTCCTTCATTGGTCTCCATTGTTTTTTGTTTGTTTGTTTTCGGTTTTTCGAGGTACAGTCTCACTCCAGCCCTGGCTGACCTGGAATGCACTATGTAATCTCAGGCTGGCCTTGAACTCATGAGGATCCTTCTACCTCTGCCTCCCAAGTGCTGGGACTAAAGGCATGCACCAGCACACCTGGCTTTCCTTGCTTTTTAAAAATTTTATTACTGATTTTATGAGAGAGAATTGGCGTACCATGGTCCATTGCCACAGCAGTCGAACTCCAGATGTGTGCACCATCTTGTGGGCATGTGCAATCTTGTGCACATGCATTGCCATGTGCATCTGGCTTATGTGGGTTCTGGGGAATTGAGCCTAGGCCCTTAGGCTTCACAGGCAAGTGCTCTAAGCCATTTCTCCAGCCCTGTTTTTCTTTTTTTTAATTTTAATGAAATTTTTATTTATTTGAGAGCAACAAAGAGAAAGAGGGAGAGAGAGAGAGGGAGAGAGACTGAGAGAGAATGGGCGCGCCAGGGCCTCCAGCCACTGCAAATGAGCTCCAGACACATGCGCCCCCTTGTGCATCTGGCTAACGTGGGTCCTGGCGAATTGGGCTTCGAACCAGGGTCCTTAGGCTTCACAGGCAAGCGCTTAACTGCTAAGCTACCTCTTCAGCCCAGCCCTGTTTTATTTTTATTTTTATTTTTATTTTTTTTCCCTAAGGTAAGGTCTTACTCTTTCCCAGGCTGACCTGGAATTTCTCAGGCTGGCCTTGAACTCACAGAGATCCTCTTACCTCTGCCTCCTGAGTGCTGAGGTTAAAGGCAGCGCCACCACACGCAACTAGCCTGTTGTTGTTTTTTAATTAATTAATTAATTAATTAATTAATTTATTTATTTTTAAGCTTCATTGCTTTTACTAAGTAGAAGAATATTTATGTCAATGTTTAATTTATTTTTTATTTTTCTGAGACAGTTTGTCACTGAACCTGGAGCTCACCAATTCAGCTGGCCGAGCAGCTAACCATCAAGTCCTAGGAATCCTCCTGTCTCCATGCTTCCCAGCACGGGGATTACAGACACGTGCTACCATGCTTGGAATTTTACGTGGGCGCCGAGGATCCAAACTCACATCCTTGAGCTTGTGCAACAAGCTCTTTAGCCGCTGAGCCGTCTCCCCAGCACAGAGAGCTGCGGGTTTGTTGTTGTTGTTTGTTTGTTTGTTTGTCTTTTCATCAACACTGCATATCTCCAACCTGTCCTGTCTTATGCCTCTGACTAGCTTCCTTCCAAGCTGCTTTGGAGCTAGGGGGCATGTCCAGATGCCCTCCAATGACCTTGTGTGGACGGGGCCCCATCATTTCCCTCAAAGCTTGTTTTTTCCAATCTCCCAGCAAAGTCTGAGCTGAGACAATCTATTTTTTCGACGCCTACCTTTCAACTCAAGTTATGGTTTTATAAATAATATATATGGCTAGCCAGGGCTGGGAAGGACATTCATTCTACTCTGAAATATTTATGGCTTGGAGTGTCTGCTTACTTTACTGTGGAGTCATTTTTTCAGAGAAGCGCACGGCACCGCGCGACAGCCCGGGGCGTCTTGAGAGGCCACAACGTGGAGAGGGTCCTTCCGGCCTGGCTGGTGGCTGATCCATGCCGTGACCACGGAGGAGACACAGCAGCTGTGTCCGGGGACAGCTCCCGAGCCCAGGCCTCTTAAATTATCTCAGAGATGGCTCAGTGCTGGTGACAAGGATGGCCCGAACCACTGTCCTGGGGACAGACAGGGCTTCCCAAGCATGTGCCTGGAATAATAACAATGCCAAGAGCCTAGCACCTGTCTGGAATCTTTGGGCCTTTCCTGGGAGGTGGCTCTAAGAATCCCCAATTTACAACATGGGAAACTGAGGTGGAAAGAGGGAAAGAATTACTTGAGGTCACATAGTAAATAGTAGAAAAACATGGTGAAGCCTTCTTTTCCCCACCAAGGTAGGGTCTCACTCTAGCCCAGGCTGACCTGGAATTCACTATGTAGTCTCAAGGTGGCCTCGAACTCACAGCTATCCTCCTACCTCTTTCTCTCAAATACTGGGATTATAGGTGTGTACCATTACTCCCATCTGGAGTTATTTTATTTTATTTTATTTTATTTTATTTTATTTTATTTTATTTTATTTTATTTTATTTTATTTTATTTTATTTACTTATTTGCAAGGAGAGAGAGAGACAGGAGGAGAGAGAGCGAATGGGCACACCAGGACCTCTAGCCCCTACAAATGAACTCCAGATGCATGCACCACTTTGTGCATCTGGCTTTACATGGGTACTGGGGAATCAAACCTGGTTGTTAGGTATTACAGGCAAACCAAACGCCTTGACTGCTGAGCCATCTCTCCAGCCTTAGAGTTTCTTTTTATATTTTCATTTATTCATTTGGGGGGGGGGTAGTATGAGTGTTCCAGACGAATATGCCACTTTGTGCATCTGGTTTAACATTATTACTGGAGAATTGAATCCAGGCTGTTAGGCTTTGCAAGCAAGTGCGTTTCACCACTGAGCCATATCTGTAGGCTCCCACCCCCTTTTTTGCATGTTCTCATGTAGTATGTGTGATGCATATGAACATGTGTGTGCACTGTGTGTGTGGAGGCCAGAGGAGAATGTCAGAAGTCCTCTTCTATTTACTTTTTTATTTATTTGAGAGAGAATGGGCGTGCCAGGGCCTCTAGTCATTGCAAATGAACTACAGATGCATGCACCACCACGTGCATCTGGCTTACCTGGGTCCTGGAGGATCGAACCTGGTTCCTTAGGCTTAACAGGCAAGGGCCTTAACCACTAAGCCATCTCTCCAGTCCTAAGATGTCCTTTTCTATCACTCATCTGCATATTTCCTTGTGATGGAGTCTCTCTCTGATCCAGGAGATTCAGTTTTCTTGAGTCCTCTCAAATCTGGTCTCTGGTATCTACTGGGGCTACACACCTGTGTGTCCATGCCCAGATGTTTACACGGGTTCCAGGTAATCAAATGAGAGCCTCAGGCCCTCATAGTTGCCCAGCAAGCTCTCTTAAAATATTTGATTGCTTTTGTAGTTCTGGGGATTGAGCCCAGGGTCTTGCACATGGTAGTCTGGTACTCTATTGCAGAGCCACACCCCCAGCCCCTCACTGGGGGATTCTAGGCAGGAGCTCTACCACTGAGCCACGCCCCCAGCCCCTCACTGGGGGATTCTAGGCAGGAGCTCCACCACTGAGCCACGCCCCCAGCCCCTCACTGGGGGATTCTAGGCAAGAGCTCTACAACAGAACCTCACTGTCAGCTCCTCTGCTCCTCTGCCTAGAATCCGCTCTTGCCTAGAATCCCCCAGTGAGGGGCCGGGGGTTTGGCTCAGTGTACCTTGCCTAGAATTCAGAAGTGAAGGGTCGTGGCTCTCTCAAGCTGGCCATCAGGGTTTCAACATGCGGGCCTTTAGGAACATTGGAGATCCAAGATAGCATCAGGGAACAGAAGCAGGGGCCGGAGGAAGTGTGATGGAGCTTTGGGAAGAAAGGAAGGAAAGGAGAGGAAAAAGGTGAAAAGTTTTGAAAAGCCAGTGGTCAGGAAGGCGTTCTGAACCTCCCAGTTCTGCTGACCGCTGCTGTGTGGCCCTGGGAAGTCTGTGTCCCTTTGATATTTGAGCTCCTGGCAGGAACATGCCACACAGACGAGGTGGCAGGAGGTCATGGTGGGTCTCTAGGGCACTCATGCACCCAGTATGGGCAGGGACCCAGCACTTGTCTGGTTGTGTGGTTAGGGGTTGTTCTCTGAGGGGGGTGTGAACCTGTCTTCATCCTCTGCCTCTGTCCCTAGAGCACAGCCATGGCTTGCTGGGATGACTCCCTCCCAGGGTGGGATACCCTGGTCCCCATCACTCCCTACTGCAGCCCACAGAGAAGATTCCAGGTGTAGGATGAAAAAGTGAGTTAACAGAAAGCTTTATAAAGACAGAGCAGGGAAAATAAAACTCTGGCTCACCTCAACACATTCCCAGCCATTCTGGGGCTGGTAAAAACATGAAGTAGGAGTCATGTTACTAAACAACACAGGGTTTTGGACCGGAGAGATGGCTTACCAGTTAAGGCGCTTGCCTGCGAAACCTAAGGAACCCATGTTCGACTCTCCAGATCCCACATTAGCCAGATGCACAAAGGTGAGGCAAGTGCAAGGTTGCGCATGTCCACTAGGTGGCGCAAGAGTTTGGCGTTTGATTGCAGTGGTTGAGGCCCTGGTGCACCTATTCTCTCTCTCTCTCCCCCTCTAAAAGATAAAATAAAAATAATAAAAAATAAAATAAAAAAGACTATAGGATGTTAATTGACAGTACAATGACCTGGTGGAGGGAGGGGAGAGAGGGGCGAGGAGAGATGGAGAGTGGTAGGACCAGCCTTGAGGAATCTGCAGGGAGCTCAGGCGTCAGGACAGCTATACCAAGCAAGAAAGGGGTACGGTCCAAGTGCTGGGTTCAGGCAGGACCCTCACACAGCAGAGCCCAGGGTCCTCAGACTCCAAGAATCTCAAGGAGGGGGTCTATACTTCTTTCTTGAGTTTCTGATCCAGGCCTCTTGGGAGGACTGTGGAATTCTGGGTTCAGTACCATTTTGTCTTTTTCCAAACTTTTGAGACAAGGTCTTATGTAGCCCAGGCTGGCCTTGAACTCACTATGTAGCCCAGGCTGGCCTTAAGTCCCTCCCAAGTGCTGAGACTACATGTCTGTGGCACCATGCCATTCATAAATATGCTGGATAATCTTTTTATTTAAAGTATAAGTAAGCTTATGTATTTATTTGTGAGCACACACACACACACAATGGGTGTGTTTGGGCCTCTTGTCATTGCAAACAAAACTCTAGATGCATGAACCATTCTGTGCATCTGTCTTTATGTGGGTACTGCAGAATCAAACCCAGACTGGTAAACAAGTGACTTTAACCACTCAGCTGTCTCTTCAACCAGAAGATTCTTTTATTTTTATTTTTTTTCTTTTAGAGAGAGAGAGAGGGAGGGAGGGAAGGACGGAGGGAGAATTGGCACACCAGGGCCTCAGCCACTGTAATCAAACGCCACATGCTTGCACCACCTAGTGGGCATGCGCGACCTTACATTTGCCTCACCTTTTGTACATCTGGCTCATGTGGGATCTGGAGAGAGATTGAACATGGGTCCTTAGTCTTCTCAGGCAAGCACCTTAACTGCTAGGCCATCTCTCCAGCCCCAGAAGATTCTTATCATGTTCAAGTTTTTTTTTTCCGTCCTTCCTTCCCTCCCTTCCTTCCTTCTTTTTATTTTCTTTTAAATATTTTATTTTTTTTCTGGGTGTGGTGGTGCACGCCTTTAATCCCAGCACTCAGGAGACAGAAGCAGGAGGATCACCATGAGTTCGAGTCCATCCTGAGACTACCTAGTGAATTCCAGGTCAGCCTGAGCTACATACAGTGAGACCCTACCTCAAACACCAAAAACAATTATTTACAATGTTTTATTTTTATTTATGTATTTGAGAAAGACAAAAATAGGCAGAGAGAGAGAGAGAAAGAACGAAAGAGAGAATGGGCAAGCCAGGGCCTCCATTCACTGCCATTCACTGCAGGTGAACTTCAGATGCACACGCCACCTTGTGCATCTGTCTTATGTGGGTACTGGGAACTAGAACCTGGGTCTCTAGGCTTTCCAGGCAAATATTTGACAAGGTTTCATGTTAGCCCAGGCTGGCCTCAAACTCTCCTGAGTGCTGAGATTACGGGTTTGTGCTATCTACCTGGCCTCAAATTCATGAACATCTTTGGAGTTTCTTATCATGTTCAAGTTCCAAAGCATATGAACTTAAGACCATTAATTAACTTCCTTCCTTTCTTTCTTATTTTTTAAAATATTTTTGTTCATTTTTATTTATTTATTTGAGAGTGACAGAGAGAGAAAGAGGCAGATACAGAGAGAGAGAGAGACAATGGGCGCACCAGGGCTTCCAGCCACTGCAAACGAACTCCAGACGCGTGTGCCCCCTTGTGCATCTGGCTAACGTGGGTCCTGGGGAATCGAGCCTTGAACTGGGGTCCTTAGGCTTCACAGGCAAGCGCTCAACCACTAAGCCATCTCTCCAGCCCTTATTTTTTTTTGAGAGGGTCTCATGTAGCCTAGGTTGGCTTTGAACTTCTGATCCTCCTGCTTTTACTTCCCAAGTGCTGGGGTTACAGGTTTGCAGCATTGCCCCCAGAGAGGCCACTGGCTTTTAAAGCTTTTCCCACATACTGGCCTCACAGCTCTTGCTTCAAGTAAAATTATATATTCATTCATTTATTTATTTAGAGACAGAGTCTCACTATGTAACAAAGGCTGGCCTTGAACCCGTGATCCTTTTCCCATAATTTCCCAAGTGCTTTCGGTATGTGTCAACACACCCAGCCTGCTTCCCATGAAATGTTAGCGGAAGGGAAACACCTCAAAGGCTGAACTGCTTAGGCCAAGGTCAGGGTCTTAGCTCCTCTACCCTCTCCAACTCAGGGCCATAAGCAGCCCCTAAGACTGGACAGATGTCACATGTCTGTCACCGTCTCTGGTTCCGTTGGGAGCTGGAGGCCTTCAGGGTGGCAGAAGCTGAATTTCTGAAAGTTATGATGTTTTTGAGCCAGGTGTGGTGGTGGCCTTCTCAGCACTTGGGAGGCTGAAACAGGAGGATCAAAAGCCAGAGGCCAGCCTGGGCTACACAGTGAGCCCCTGTTTGAAGAAGAGGCGGTGTAGCAGGAGGAAGAAGAGGAAGAGGAGGAGGAAGAGGAACAGAGGAGGAAGAGGAAAAATGAGAAGTTTTGGAGGTTGGGGAGATGGCTCAGTGGAGACCACACTTGCTGTGCAAGCGTGAATTCAGATCCTCGACACCTAAGTAAATGCCAAGGTGGGCACGGCCGCCCACTCGCAATCCCAGCACTCGGGAGGCAGAAATGGGAGATCCCAGGGCAAGCTGGCTGGCTAGACTAACCCAATCAGTGAGCTCTGGGTTTGTGTGAGAGCCCCTGCCTCAGCAAAACACAGTGGAGGGCTGAAGGGATGGCTTAGCTATTAAGGTGTTTCCCTGCAGAGCCAAAGAACCCAGGTTTGATTCTCCAGGACCCACATAAGCCAGCTGCACGAGGTGATGCACGCATCTGGAGTTTGTGTGCAGCGGCTGGAAGGCCTGGTGTGCTCATCTTCTCTGCCCCTCTCTCTCTCTCTATCTCTCTCTCTCTCTCTGTCAAATACATATTTTAAAAATAAAATAAAGAGGGCTGGAGATATGGCTTAGTGGTTAAGGCGTTTGCCTGCAAAGCCAAAGGACCCTGGTTTGATTCTCCAGGACCCACATAAGCCAGATGCACAAGAGGGCACACACACCTGGACTTCGTTTGCAGTGGCTGGAGGCCCTGACATGGGCCATTCTTTCTCTCTCTCTCTCTCTCTCTCTCTCTCTCTCTCTTTCACTCTCATAAATAAATAAATGTAAAAAAAAAACCTTAAAAAATAAAATAACATGGGCTGGAGAGATGGCTTAGCGGTTAAGTGCTTGCCTGTGAAGCCTAAGGACCCCGGTTCGAGGCTCGGTTCCCCAGGTCCCACGTTAGCCAGATGCACAAGGGGGCGCATGCGTCTGGAGTTCGTTTGCAGAGGCTGGAAGCCCTGGCGCGCCCATTCTCTCTCTCTCCCTCTATCTGTCTTTCTCTCTGTGTCTCTCGCTCTCAAATAAATAAATAAATAATTAAAAAAAATAAAATAAAATAACATAAAGAGAAATTCGAGTAAAGCTGTTGGCACATGGAAAGTAGAATGTAGGAGCTTGTGTAGGGAAAACTGGGAAGAACCCACACATGGTAGATCATGCATGTAATCAAACAGAGACGGTACCCCAAAGTATAAAGAAGAGACAAGCAGAAAAAAAACCCACAGTGGAAAGCAATGACGGAAGACCTGATGTTAATTTCGTACCTACACACACACACACACACACACACACACACACACACACACACACACTTAATAGAACATGCATACACACATGCATGCACATGACAGCACACACATATTAAAACAAAGTGTCATGCACACAGCCGGTGGGGATCCAGGTGGCCCTCCCTCACCGGCAGGCAGTTGGGACTGGCCGGAGGAACTCCTATAATAGACCTGCAGTCCTTCTTGTGTACCCCAGGGTTACTTTCGGCCCCCCACTTGTCCAGCCAGGGTTGCTGGTCCCACCAATAAACCCCCGAGGCCACCAACATCTGAGTAAGTAAATGAGCAAGAAATAAACCAAATAAAGCGAACGAATCCTGGTACACTCATTGGATGGGGCATTCTAGAGAAGTTAAACAAATGGAATGGCAGTGCGCATGTGTGACTGTCCGGACACTCTTTAGGAAAGGAAGAACTCCACAAAAGGACACATGGATGAGCCGGGCATGGTGGCACACGCCTCTAATCCCAGCACTCGGGAGGCAGAGGTAGGAGGATCGCCGTAAATTCGAGGCCACCCTGAGACTACATAGTGAATTCCAGGCCAGCCTGGGCTAGAGTGAAACCCTACCTTGAAAAAAAAAAAAAAAAAGGGCTGGAGAGATGGCTTAGCAGTTAAGCGCTTGCCTGTGAAGCCTAAGGACCCCGGTTCAATGCTTGATTCCCCAGGACCCATGTTAGCCAGATGCACAAGGGGGCGCACACGTCTGGAGTTCGTTTGTAGTGGCTGGAAGCCCTGGTGCGCCCATTCTCTCTCTCTATATATATCTCCATCTGCCTCTTTCTCTCTCTGTCGCTCTCAAATAAATAAATAAAAAAGAAAAAAGGAAAAAAAAGAACACATGGACGTGTTTATATGAGGGGAGACTTACATATTACTCAAGGAAGGAGATGTGGTGTTTGGACACCAAGCGAAGAATTAACCTGAAATATGCAGGGTGGGAAGGGGTTTCTAAGCATCTAGTAACATTTTAGTTTGTTTATTTATTTATTTATTTATTTATTTATTTATTTATTTATTTATTTTGAGATAGGGTTTCACTCTAGCCCAGGCTGACCTGGAATTCACTATGCAGTCTCAGGGTGGCCTCAAGCTCACGGCGATCCTCCCACCTCTGCCTCCCGAGTGCTGGGATTAAAGGCGTGCGCCACCACGCCCGGCCTTCAGTTCTTTTTTCAGTGTGTGTCCATGTCTGTGTAGGGCACATGTGTGTGTGCACATGTCCGTGTGTGTAAGTGCAGGCGTGTGAGGATCAGAGCACGACCTCCAATGCTGTTCTTCACCCTCCTCTTCGCTCGAGACGGGGTCTCTTGTATAATGCTGAGTTCCCCAGGCTGACAGGCCCACAAACATCTGGGGAGTCTCTTGTCTCCATCTTCCCTCTTGAGAAAGGCAGGCTGTGACTACAGATGCTCACCCTGCAGCAGCCAGCCTTAGGTGGAGTCCGGGGATCCAAGGTCAGGTTCTCTCCACTTACCTGACAAGCCCTTTTAACCACAGAGCGGTGGCCTCAGCGCCAGAGCTCCAGGTGGGGAGCTGTGAACTTGAGTATAACAAGTTAATGGTCGTGATGTAAACAAGCACCTATGCATTGAATGCGTTCCGTGTGTATCTGGTATATTTCACAGTCAATACCCTTTCACCAGAAGCTTCAGACAGGGAACCGGAAGAGGGGGGGCCCGGTTCGTGGGAACAAAGACTTTCTTTCTAAACAGATGAATCAGGACGGCACCAAAACTGGTGTGACTCATTAGGAGGAAAGACAAATCGGTCTTTTTGAATTTGTTGGTTTTTTTTTTTTTTTTTCTTCTCCAGATGGTACTCATTTGAGCAGACAGTCTAAGCATCCTCACGGTCTCTCCTTTGCTGAAGCAAATTCCCGACAAATAAGAGCTTTGTTTCCACCCTGAGCTGCTGACTCAGCAACTGCCATCCTGGCCTCTCTGGGCTATGCATTGGCCTTGTTTGTTTATTTCCTCCATCCCATCACTTGGGTTTTGGGTTTTCTTTTTTTTTTTTTTTTTTTTTTAATTTTGTTTGTTTTGTTTTAAATATTTTATTTACTTATTTGTAAGCAGAAAGAGAGAGAGAGAGTGGGATATCCCAGGGTCTCCATTCCAGACACATGTACCACCTTGAGCATGCATCTGGCTTTATGTGGGTCCTGGGGAATTGAACCCAGGCCATTAGGCTTTGTAGAAAAGTACCTTAACTGCTGAGCCATCTCTCCAGTCCCCTTGTTTTGTTTTTTAATTTTTTATTTCATTTTTTTATTTTAGAGGCAGTGAGAGTGAGAGAGACAGAGAATGGGTGCACCAGGGCCTCAGCCACTGAAATCAAACTCCAGATGCTTGCGCCACCTAGTGGGCATGTGCGGCCTTGCGCTTGCCTCACCTTTATGCATCTGGCTTTCGGGGGTACCTGGAAAGATGAACATGGTTCTTTAGGCTTTACAGGCACCTGTCTTAACCACTAAGCCATCTCTCCAGCCTTTGTTTTTTTTGTTTTCGAGGTAAGGTCTCACTCTAGCTCAGGCTGACCTGGAATTCACTATGTCCTCTCAGGGTGGCCTCGAACTCATGGTGACCCTCCTACCTCTGCCTCCCAAGTGCTGGGATTAAAGGCGATCGCCACCACGCCCGGCCTTTTTTTTTTTTTTTTGAGATAGGGTCTCACTCTAGCCCAGGCTGACCTGGAATCTACTATGAAGTCTCAGGCTGGCCCTGAACTCACAGTGATCCTCCTACCTCTGCTTCCTGAGTGCTGGGATTTCTTTATCTTCTTAGGCTTGGGGGGACTCCCTGTCGCATGCTGATTCCCGTGGAGCCCATCCCTGCGGGCGGAGGTGCCGCTCTGCTTCCGTATCTCCCGGGACAGGGAGCACGCTCCTCCACACCGCTTCCGTGCTGGTTAAGGCTCCCTAGAGGAACAGAACTGACATGATGGATATATATATATTACTAAGAGGATTTATCAGATTGGCTTACATGATACAGGCTGGGCAGTCCAATAATGGCCGAAGAGGCTAAGAACCTGGGAGCTGCTCGCTCACTCCATGAGGCTAGTTGCCTCAGCGGGCCCAGCCCGGCCTCGACGACGTGGAGGACGCCAGGAGAGCGCTGGTCTTCACCCCGGCTGGAAGGCCCATGAAGCCGGGTTCCGATGTCCACAAAGGGTGGGAGCAACGGGGTAGATGCACGCACCGGCAAGAAGTGACAGCCAGGGCTGCAGAGATGGCTTAGCGGTTAAGCGCTCGCCTGTGAAGCCTAAGGACCCCGGTTCCAGGCTCGGTTCCCCAGGTCCCACGTTAGCCAGATGCACAAGGGGGCGCACGCGTCTGGAGTTCGTTTGCAGAGGCTGGAAGCCCTGGCGCGCCCATTCTCTCTCTCTCTCTCTCTCTCTCTCTCTCTGCCTCTTTCTCTCTGTGTCTGTTGCTCTCAAATAAATAAATAAAAATAAACAATTTTTTTTTTTTAAAAAAACAGAAGTGACAGCCAGCAGGCAAAAACACTGCTTTTCCCTGGAATCACCAGAAAGGGCGCTGACTCTGGGGGGGGGGGCTATTCCTCCCACTGTTAACCCTTCTTGGAAATCCCCCCCCCGCCACCTGCCCAAAAGCTGTGCCTCTTCCTTGATCTCTGATCTCGTCAAGTTGACAGCAGAGATTTAACTGTCATAGCACACACACACACACACACACATATGTTTTTTAAAAAATATTTTATTTATTTGAGAGAGAGAGAGAGAATGGGCATGCCAGGGCCTCCAGTTACTGCAAACAAACTCCAGGTACATGTGCCACTCTGTGCATCTGGCTTACGTGAGTCCTGGAGAATTGAACCTAGGTCCTTAGGCTTCACAGGCAAGTGCCTTAACCTCTAAGCCATATATATGTATATGTATATGTATATATGTATGTATATGTATATATGTATTTTTTTTTCCTGAGGTAGGGTCTCATTCTAGCCTAGGCTAAAGCTGGAATTCACTATGTAGTCTCAGGACGGCCTCAAACTCACGGCGATTGTTGCAGTCCGGTTCACATTGCTGTTAGAAATCACCCAACCAAAAGAGCAGCTTCTGGGAAAAAAGAGATTTATTTTGGCTTATAGGCTCGAGGGTAAGCTCCATGATGGCAGGGGAAAACGATGGCATGAGCAGAGGGTGGACATCACCCCCTGGCCAACATAAGGTGGGACACAGCAACAGGAGGGTGTGCCAAACACTGGCATGGGGAACCTGGCTATAAAGCCCTTAAGCCCGCCCCCAACAATACACTCCCTCCAGGAGACGTTAATTCCCAAATCTCCATTAGCTGGGAACCTAGCATTCAGAACACTTAAGTTTATGGGGGACACCTGACTCAAACCACCACAGCGATCCTTCTCCCTCGGCTTTCCCAGCGCTGGAATTAAAGGCTACCACACCTGGCAAGCTTCCTTGTTTTTTGTTTTTGTTTGCTTTTTGACTGTGTGTGTGTGCTTGCGTGTGCGTGGTACAAGTACATGTGTGTGTTTGTGGAGGTCAGAGGACAACCTCAGGGGTTATTTTCAAAGGTGTCATGTACCTCTTTATGAGACAGGACTTTTCACTGGCCTGGAGCTCCCTAGTAGGTTGGAGTGAACTTGCCAGTGAACCCTGGGGATCCTCCTTCCCTCACCTCCCCATGAAACAGGAAGGGGAGAAGCTCTGTTCTGCTAGACTGAATTCTTTTTTTTTTTTTTTTTTTTTTGGTTTTTATGTATTTATTTATTTATTTTGGTTTTTTGAGGTAGGGTCTCACTCTGGTCCAGGCTGACCTGGAATTCACTATATAGTCTCAGGGTGGCCTTGAACTCAAGGCAATCCTCTTACCTCTGCCTCCCGAGTGCTGGGATTAAAGGCATGTGCCACCATGCCCGGCAGGAGACTTATAAAACATTCATTCATTCATTCATTCATTTGCAAGGAGAGAGAGAGAATGAATATGGAAGCACCAGTACCTCTAACTACTGCAAATGAACTCCAGATGCAGGCGCCACTGTGTGCATCTGGCTTTACCTGGGTACTTTAACCGCTGAGCCATCTCTCCGGGCCTGAACTGGATTCTTTTTTAAAAAAATATTTTAGGGCTGGAGAGATGGCTTAGCGGTTAAGCGCTCGCCTGTGAAGCCTAAGGACCCCGGTTCCAGGCTCGGTTCCCCAGGTCCCATGTTAGCCAGATGCACAAGGGGGCGCACGCGTCTGGAGTTCGTTTGCAGAGGCTGGAAGCCCTGGCGCGCCCATTCTCTCTCTCTCCCTCTATCTGTCTTTCTATCTGTGTCTGTTGCTCTCAAATAAATAAATAAATAAATAAATAAATAAATTTTTAAAAAATATTTTATTAATATTTATTTGAGAGAAGGAAAGAGGCAGAGTGAGGTAGCGAGCGAGCGAGAGAGAGAGAAAATGGGCACACCAGGGCCTCTAACCATCACAAACGAACTCCAGACACATGTGTCACCTTATGCATTTGGCTTACATGGGTCCTGGGGAATCGAACCAAGGTCCTTTAGGTTTTTTCGCCTGAACGCCTTAATCGCTAAGCCATCTCTCCAGGCCCGAAGTGGATTCTTGCTTAGGGGACAATAAGAATTGTCGTCCCCAAGTCAAGCTGAGGCCATCTGAAAGCCACTAAGAGAGAGTGAGTGGATGTAATGGGCTTTTTGTTAAACAGGATTCAGAGATGCACGTGCAGGCAGGAACATCAGAGGAGCAAGAAAGCTTCCATTCACATGGACGGGAGCCCCCAAGAGTGGGAAACTAAAAAGACTGCCAGATGCAGTGGGGGCGGGGTTGAACACGCTGGGCCTAAGGTGTCCGAAACTGACTGACTGGCTATTGAGAATGTAGTAGTAACTTAGAATTCTATTGTGAGAACAGGTGAGCCTGACCTCCTGGGCCACGGTGCTTTCGGACGGGCTCCCAGAGCCCCAGCCACCTGTGTGGTGTCTCCACCTCCCAGCCAGCTACACAGCTTCTAAGTTTCTTCATTGTCTAAGTCCCGGCAGTGGGGGATTTGATCTTCCCTCACCCAACGCTGGGTCGTCATGAGTGCACCACCACGCCCTGCATGGACACTGCAGATTCAAACTCACGTCCTCATGCTTGTGTGGCAAGCACTTAGTCCACGGAGCCATCTCCCCAGCCCAACAACCCACGCTGAGGGAACTAACCAGGGTCCAGTGAGAACTGTATTAGTTCCTGTTGAAAGCAGTACCTTCCATGAACTAACCTCCCTCCACTAGGCACCAATCTTTTTTCCCCCCATTTTTCTCTTTCTATATTTATGAGAGAGAGAGAGAGAGAATGGGTACACCAGGTCCTCCAGCCACTGCAAACAAACTCCAGATGCATGGACCACCTTGTGTATCTGCCTTAAGTGGGTACCGGGGAATCGAACCTGGGTCCTTAGACTTCGCAGGCGAACACCTTAACCACTGGCCACCTCTACAGCCTTAGGCACCACGTCTTAAAGGTCTCATCACTGCCGCACTGAGGTGGAGCTTCTACCACGTGAACCTCTGGGACGCTTAAACCGTATTTGAGCCGTGACAGTGTCCTTGGAGGCCCCGTGGTCTACCCACCACTTCTTGTTCAGGGGGAGCTCACCTTTAGCTCGCAGGCTTCCTCTCACTCCTTTATTCTAGCGACCTTGCAGCCTTGGGCC
Source organism: Jaculus jaculus (assembly GCF_020740685.1). Classification (NCBI taxonomy): domain Eukaryota; kingdom Metazoa; phylum Chordata; class Mammalia; order Rodentia; family Dipodidae; genus Jaculus; species Jaculus jaculus. Next base: position 10,832,457 of record NC_059103.1, on the reverse strand, counting down.
ACCCATCCCGCAACATGGAAGACCAGTGACTTCCTTTCCACACACTTGGCCCCTTTTCCCAATGGTCACCCCTTGCCTGTGTCACCAACCAGAAGTTCTGAAGTTTAAAACTGCTTTCTTTGAGGCAAGCCCAACAGACTGGGCTTTTTTTTTTTTTTTTAATGTGAAAAAGTGAGAGCAAGAAAGAGGGGTTGGGGGCTGGAGAGATGGCTTAGTGGTTAAGGTGTTTGCCTGCAAAGCTGAGGGATCCCAGTTCAATTCCCCAGGACCCACATAAGCCAGATGCACAAGGTGGTGCATGCATCTGGAGTTTGTTTGCAGTGGTTGGAGGCCCTGGAACACCCATTCTCTCTCTCTCTTTTTTAAAATATATTTTATTTATTTGAGAGAAAGAGACAGAGAGAGAGAGAGAGAATGGGTGTTCTAGGACCTCAGCCACTGTAATTGAACTCCAGACATATGCACCACCTAGTGGGCATGTGCGACCTTGCACTTGCCTCACCTTGGTGCGTGTGGCTTATGTGGGATCTAGAAAGTTGAGCATGGGTCCTTAGGCTTCATAGGCAAGCGCTTAACCGCTAAGCCATCTCTCCAGCCCTGAAATTCAAAACTTTTTAAGTGGGTCTGGGAAGATGGCTCAGTGGGTAAAATGTTTTCCTCACAAGCAGGAGGACCTGAATTCAATTCCCAGAATCTACATTAAAAAAAAAAAAAACAAAGTCGCTGGGCGTGATGGCGCACGCCTTTAATCCCAGCACTCGGGAGGCAGAGGTAGGAGGATTGCCATGAGTTCAAGGCCACCCTGAGATGACAGAGTTAATTCCAGGTCAGCCTGGACCAGAGTGAGACCCTACCTCAAAAAACCAAAAAAAAAAAAAAAAAAAAACAACAACAACAACAACAATAAAAAAAAAACAAAGTCAAAGCGTGGTGGCACATCCCATGCCGGCATTGGGGACCCCAGGACAAGAGAAGCCCTGGGGATTGCTGGACATCTAGTCAAGCCTAATTGATGAATTCCAGGCCAGTTAGAGATTCTGTCTCTCACACACAAAAGGTAGATAACACCTGAGTAACAACACTGAAGATTGTCTGGCCTCTGGCCTCCACACACATGCATGCACGCCCAAAACTTTTCAAGCAAATATGTTACTTTCAGCAAATTCATAAATGCTCTTTGCTTTAAAAAACAAGATTAGATACCAGTGTGGTGGTGCACACCTTTACTCGCAGCACTCAGGAAGCAGAGGTAGGGGGATTGCCATGAATTTGAGGCCACCCTGAGACTCCATAGTGAATTCCAGGTCAGCCTGGGCTAGAGTGAGACCCTACCTTGAAACACCCCTCCCCCAAAAAAGATTGGCTCTGTCTTCCTGGTTGAAGAGTCCCTGGGTCCCCAGTTCCGGAATCCCCTGCTCCGGAGGCTGCGCACATGGAAAGGTAGCAAGATCAGAGGAGATAAACGACCCCTCACACTTCAGCCAAGCCACAGCTGAATCCACAGAGGAATTGGGGAGACGAGCAGGAGCGCTGCTTCCATGGTGAGCCTGGCGATCAGTGCCAAGGTGAGGGAGACAGACCCTGAGGACACTCAACACCCACCAAAGCAGAGATCCAGAGGCTCCTAAGAGCTCATCGCTGAACTAGACTTAAAACTCACCCACCACGGCTCAGGGAATTTTGCGGAAGAGGAGGGCGGGAAGATTGTGAGAACCACAGGTTGAGACCTCGTCCCCAGAGACATTCCCTCCACCCCCAAAATAACTGCTGTTGCCACAATGCATAAACCACCCCCCCATGGGGAATACCTGCAACTGCGTTGAGTAGAGTCCCCAGTGGACTGTGGGCAGGGATGAGGAAAAAGAAAGTACCAAAGCATGATGTACACATACAAAACATGTTGTTAATAATAATAATAATAATAACTTAATTAAAAAAAAGATTGTACAGACAGGCATAGACCATGAAAACTGGTAAAGGACAGCTCTACTTCTTTCTGTCTGTGACCCCTGCCTCCAGAGACACAGCTTGTCACTTTTCACTTTGTCCTGCGGGTCCCTTAGGTGCATTCATTCTTTTTGTTTTGTTTTGTTTTGTTTTGAGGTAGGGTCTCACTCTAGCCCGGACTGACTTGGAATTGACTATGGAGTCTCAGGGTGGCCTTGAATTCATGGTAATCCTTTTACCTCTGCCTCCCAAGTGCTGGGATTAAAGGCATGTGCCACCATGCCCAACTTCATTCTTTTTTTAAAATATTTAATTTTTATTTATTTATTTATTTGATAGAGAAAGAAGGAGGGAGAGAGAAAGAAAGAGAGAGAGAGAGAATGTGTGCGCCAGGGCCTCCAGCCACTGCAAACAAACTCCAGATGCTTATGCCCTCTTGTCCAGCTGGCTAACATGGATCCTGGGGAATAGAACCCGGGTCCTTTGGCTTTGTAAGCAAACACCTTAACCACTAAGCCATTCCTCCAGCCCACATTCATTCTGTCCTCACCTGTATTAGTATTCCAAGGTGTTGAGATTAGTAGAGCCTGCCTCTGGGTGTGTTTGTGAGGGTGTCTCCAGAGAGAATGAAAACATTGAGGGTCTGACACAATCAACACTGTAATCTGTTGATGGATTCAAAATTGGAATTGGGGCTGGGTCTGCGGCTCCATTGGTAGAGAGAGTGTTTGCCTTGCATGCAGGAAGCCCTAGGTCCCTGCCCCAGCACCGTATCAGCCGGACGCGATGGTGCACGCCTATCACCCCGGCACTGGAGAGGTGGAGGCGGGAGGACCAGAAGTTCCAAGTCATCCTCGGCTACGGAGTGAGTTTCAAGGCCTGCCTGGGCTGCATGAAATCCTGACCCCATCCCCCCCCCCCCCACACACATACACACAGTTAAAATTGAAATAGTCTATTGGGAAGTGGTAGAGCTATAAAAGGTGGAAGGAAGTGAGCCAGTAACAGTCTTTCTTTTTATTCTTTCCTTCTCTTTAAAAAAAAAAGTATTTTATTTATTTGAGGGAAAGAGAGGGAGGGAGACAATGGGCACACCAGGGCCTCCAGCCACTGCACATGAACTCCAGACACACGTGCACGCAGGATCTGGAGAGGGATCGAACCTGGGTCCTTAGGCTTCACAGGCAAGCGCCTTAAGCACTAAGCCATCTCTCCAGCCCCTATCCTATCCTTTTTAACGGTAATCAAAGAATCTTTAGAATGTTAATGGTTTAGGGTCCCCTGCTCCGGAAGCTGCACACATGGAAAGGTAGCAAGATCAGAGGAGATAAACGACCCCTCGCACTTCAGCCAAGCCACAGCTGAATCCACAGAGGAATTGGGGAGATGAGCACGAGTGCTATTTATATGATGAATCTGATAATCAGTGCCAGGGTCTAGGAGAGAGACCCCAAGGATACTCAACACCTACCAAAGCAGAGATCCAGAGGCTCCTAAGAGCTCATCACTGAACTAGACTGAAAACGCATCCACCACAGCTCAGGGAATTTTGCAGAAGAGGAGTGGAGGAAAGATTGTGAGAACCACAGATTGAGACATCATGTCCAGAGGCATTGCCTCACCCCAAAAAACTGAACTGCTGCTCCCACAACACATAACCCACAATCCCATGGGGAACACTGCAACCCCACTAAGGGGGGTCCCCAGCAGAATGGGGGCAGGGATGAGGGAAAAGAGGGTACCAACATATGATATATTCATACAGAATATATTGTTAATCATAATAAATAAAAAGAGATTGATAAAATTTCTAAAATAGAGATTGATAATTCAGAAGATTTATAACAGATTTTTTTTAAGAAAATCATATCAATTTAGCTAATTTTGAGTCTACCTCATGATTTTGCCTGGTGGATCACTGCAAATAATTTTTATTTTGTTAGCGCTCTAAATTGAGTTCAGCTTGTAACTTAGACTTGACCTCTCTAATTATTGTACATTTAGTTTCTGTCTTGAAAAAATATATATATCTGATGCTCACACACCAAAAACATAGATTTATGATATACTCCAAATCTAGAAATAACTACTAGATGATTTAACCCACATTGAAAAAAAATGTCAGTGGTTTAGTATTGATGACATACTGCCAGTGATAAAAACTTCAGTGTGGGCCGGGGAGATGGCTGAGGTTAAAGGCACTTGCTTGCAAAGCCTGACAGCCTGGGTTCAATTCCCCAGTACCCACCTAAAACAGGATGCACAAAGTGGCATGTGTGTCTGGAGTTTGCAGTGGCAGGAAGTCCTGGTATTCCCATACTCTCTTGTGAGCTAGGGAGATGGCTCAGTGGTTAAAGGCACCTGCTAGCCCATAGTTCAATACCCGTGCTCTGTATCTCTGTCTCTCCTTCTCTCAAATAAATACATAGGTAAATATTTAAAAATAAATAATTGGGGCTGGAGAGATGGCTTAATGGTTAAGACGTTTGCCTGCAAAGCCACAGGACCTTGGTTTGATTCCCCAGTACCCACATAAGCCAGGTGCAGAAGGTGGGGCATGCAGCTGGCGTTTGTTTGCAGTGGCTGGAAGCCCTGGAGAGCCCATTCTCTCTCTCTCTCCGCCTCTTTCCCTCTCTCAAATAAATTAAAATTAAAATTCAGTAAAGAAATAAATTACCAGCACCCAAACCAAAGAAAGGAGTGTGGTGGCACAAGCCTGTAATCTCAGTGCTGGGGGTACAGGGACACTTGGATCTTGGAGATCTCAAGCCAGCCAGTATAGCCCAGTTGATGAGCTCCAGGGCACTGAGAGACACTGCCTCAAAGAAGGAGCCTGAGGAAAGACGCCAGGGGTTATTCTCTGCCTTCCACATACATGAGCTCACATGTACACATACACCTGGATACACGTGTGACCACACACATGCAGATGTTCATGCACACATGCACTCACGCCAAACATGCAAACAGGAGAAAATATTTGCATTCTTTAACCTCACGACTTTTTTTTTTTTTTTTTTTTTTTTGCTACTATACACTGATTACATGAGTATTGAAAATAGATAAACAGTGCTTCCATTCTTGTTATCATGTGAGTTCTCCTTACTAGGGAACTTGATAGTTTGTGAATGCCTTTTCCTTAAGGCTAGATTTTCTTTCTGTAGCAGATTCCAAAAGTTGTTATTTTGCTTCTAACATTTTTTTAAATTTTTTTTCTGGTTTTTCAAGGTAGGGTCTCACTCTAGACCAGGCTGACCTGGAATTCACTTTGTACTCTCAGGGTGGCCTCAAACTCATGGCGATCCTCCTACCTCTGCCTCCTGAATGCTCTGATTAAAAATGTGTGGCACCATGCCCGACTGCTTCTAACTGTTGCCCCGGAAGTTGTTCTAATGTTTCGGGAATACAGGAAGAGTATCAACTCTGTGGAGTCCCTCATTCTTCCTGGGCTTTGCTCACTGGTGCCTGCTACTCATCCCCTTTGCTAAGCTGGAGGCTGCTTTCTAGGGACTTCTCTTTGTCACTCCTCTGGGTTGGAGCCACTTTGCCTGAATCCCATTCCTTCCCCTGTCTTTGTTTATTTTATACTTTACTTCTTCTTGGGGAAAAAAAAAAAGTGGATAGGTGTTGAACTTGCTGAGACTTTGCCTGTCTCAAAAATTGCCAGGCATGGTGGCGCATGCCTTTAGTCCCAGCACTCAGGAGGCAGAGGTAGGAAGATCGCCATGAGTTCGAGGCTACCCTGAGACTACCTAGTGAATTCCAGGTCAGCCTGAGTTAGAGTGAGACCCTTCCTCAACACCCCCTCCCAAAAATGTTCATCTCGGTCACTGGCCAGTTGAGTTGGGTATAGAACTCAGTGTGGCTGGAGAGTTTAGCTGAGTACAGAAGTGTGCACCCCTACACCTTGTCACTCTTTATTCCCGTTCTCCTCTCACCTACCAGGTAGTTCACACGCCTGCACTTTGTCAGAGCCCATTAGCCCCCACAGTGGAGGGGCTCCAACCTGGCCAAGCATCAGGACACCCTGTTGCCTTGTTAAGTGCATGGCTTTTAGACACAGAGAAACAAACTTTGTGTGTTCTCACATATGCAGAAACATTAATAATGCTGATTGCAAAGAAGTATGTAGAATAATGGTTACTAGAGACTAGGGAGTAGGCAAGGGGAACAAGGGATTAAACACCAGGTATCAAAATACAATTCTAAGCCGGGCATGACAGTGCATGCCTTTCATCCCAGCACTCAGGAGGCAGAGGTAGGAGGATCTTTTTAAGTTCAAGGCCACCTTGAGACTACATAGTGAATTCCAGGTCAGCCTTGGCTAGAGAGAGACTCTACCTTGAAAAACAAAACAAAACAAAAAAATGGTTGTACAGGAGTGATAAGTTCTGGTGCTCTACAGCACAGTAAAGTTACTACATTTATAATATTTTATATGTTTATACATAGATGTATATGTCCTAAAAATTTATATATAAGTAGTAGAGAAAGTCATTTAATTTTATAGTGTGTGTGTGATAGTAGATGCCCTGGGCTGACCTCAAACTCACAATCTTCCTACCTCTGACTCCCGAGTTCTGGGATTATAGGTTTGGGTCATACGGATTTTCACACTGACTTTATGTTAAGTAATTCTCTTTATTTCCTTGCACCTCAGTCTCTCCATCCACAATGGGGTTGACAAAAATGAGTCGCTGGCACGTGGTGGATGACCCCCTTGCGGTATAGCTGTGGAGTCACCTCAAATACTAGAACCATGGGTTTGGAGAATAGAACTTGGGCTGTGGCCTCTTGTATACAGGGCCCTTTATAGCTCATTCTTTAGCTGGGACATCTATGCCATCTTTCTCCCAGCAGCTCCTGTAAAGAGGGATGAGGATTTTTTTTCACTGTGTGTGTGTGTGTGTATATATATATATGTGTGTGTATGTGTGTTTGTGTATATATGTGTGTGTATGTGTGTGTGTGTATATATGTGTGTGTATGTGTCTGTATGTGTGTATGTGTGTATGTATGTGTCTGTATGTGTGTGTATATGTGTGTGTGTATATGTGTATGGATATGTGTGTATGTGTATGTGTGTATGTATATGTGTGTTTCTGTGTGTATGTATGTGTCTGTATGTGTGTATGTATGTGTCTGTATGTGTGGGTGTGTGTGTCTGTGTGTGTGTTTGACGCATGTGAGGGAGGACACGCGCATGACTCAGGCACTCGTATTTGATTGACAAGCTCTTTATCCACTGAGCCAACTCCACAGTCCCAGTAAAAGGGATTCTTGAGGGTCTGACCTGCCCTGCTCGGTTAGATCAAGGGGATATAGTAGGCGGGGGCAAAGGCTAACTTAAGGAGACTACGGAGGTATGACCTGGCCTTCTGTGGCTTCTGTCACATCCCTTCCCTGGGGCAGGAGGCCAGAGATGGAAGAGGATGCTGTGTGCACAGTGGTTACCTGCACAAACTACAACCAGACTATTGTGGTGGTGACCTTCTCATTGCTGGGCAAACACCCAACCCAAAGCAGCTTGTGGCGGGAAGGGGTTTATTCTGGCTTACATGCTCAAGGGGAAGCTCCACGATGGCTGGGGAGACTGTGGCCTGAGCAGAGGCTGGGCATCATCTGCTGGCCAATATCAGGTGGACAACAGCAGCAGCAGGAGAGTGTGCTGGCTAGAACACTCATACTCACCTCCACCAAGGTTCCAATTCCCAAATGACCATCAGCTGGGAATCAAGCAATCGGAATGCATCAGTGTATGGGGACCACCGGCATCGGACCACCACAGAGATAGACGGTAACATCCCAGGGTGTGTGCACTTGGCTAGCTCTGTGTGTCCAGTGCTCCTGGAAACCAGGCAACTTGCTCTTTGGGGGCCTGGGATACCTTGCATCAAGTTACCATTATATAATGGGAACTCGTGGGGAGTCCCTGAGTGAGGGATCCCAGGCACCTGGGGACCAGAGCTCTGTTCTGATACAGTTAGATGAGTTCATTCTAGACACGTGACTTGGGGCTGATATGTGCTTATTCATCAGAATAAACAGGTTTTGTGTGCATTTCACAATCTTAGCATCTTTAATTTGTCGCACAACAAATTGGAGAGGATTTAGCATGTATTTAATTAATTTGATGAAAATAGATCGACAACTGTAAACAAGGCTGAGGAGAGATGCTTGCTCTCTAGAAAGCCAAACCCCTGGCTCGTCCACAGCGTAGCAAGGGTGGGGGGCCAAGACTGCAGCGCCATGTGCTGGCCCTGGAGGACACGGGGACGGGGTGGAGCCTCGGCCTCAGGGGCCGCAGCGTGAGGTGGCAAGAGGCTTGGGTAAATCTGGGTCACAGCTCCATTGACCATCATGGCTTTCCCATGAGGAAGGGACAAGAGGACTTGCTTCTCCCCCAGAACCCACCTGTGAATTTCCAGAGGCAATGGCTGGAAACCTCTAGAGTCTAATCAACCCCTACTTGACTTTCGAGGTGAAAACTCTTCCAGAAAGTACCATGGGGACTTGGGGAGATTGCTCAGTAGGTAGAGCGCTTGCTGTGAGGGCATGAGAACCTGGGTTCGAATCTCCCATTATCTACATTAAGTGCCAGACATGATGGCATGGGATCCCTGGGGTTTGCTGGACACAGTTTAGCCAAATGGGCAAGCCCTGGGCTCAGCAAGAGACCCTGTCTCAGAGATTAAGGTAGAGAATGACTGAGGAAGACACCAAGCTTTGAACTCTGTCCTCCACACACATACATGTGGATGACTATTCACACACACACACACACATACATATACAAACACATTCACATGAATGTACACTACATACATGCACATATTAAAAACATATTTTGTATCGATTAAGAGTTGTATTTGTGGGGCTGGAGAGATGCCTCAGTGGTTATGGTGTTTGCCTACAAAGCGTAAGGACCCTGGTTTGATTCCCTAGTACTCACATAAAGCCAGATGCATACATCTGGAGTTTGTTCATTACAGTGGCTAGAGGCTCTGGTGTGCCCATTCTCTTGCCTCTAACTCTTTCCCTCTCTCTCTTTCAAATAAATAAATAATTTTTTTAAAAGAATTGTATTTGTGGGGCTAGAGAGCTGGCTCAGAGGTTAAAGCACTTACTTGCAAAGACTGATGGCCCAGGTTTGGTTCTCCAGCACCCACATAAAACCAGATATACAAAGTGGCACATGAGTCTGGAGTTTGTTTGCAGCAGTGGGAGGCCCTGGGGAGCCCATTTCTCTTCCTCCTTCTTTGCAAATAAATAAGAAAGAAAGAAAGAAAGAAAGAAAGAAAGAAAGAAAGAAAGAAAGAAAGAAAGAAAGAGGGAGGGAGGGAGGGAGGGAGGGAAGAAGGAAGGAAGGAAGGAAGGGAGGGAGGGAGGGAGGGAGAAAAAGAGGAGTCAGGCGCATTGGCGCATGCCTTTAATCCCAGCACTGGGGAGGCAGAGGTAGGAGGATCACTGTGAGTTCAAGGCCACCCTGAGACTACATAGTGAATTCCAGATCAGCCTGAACTACAGTGAAACCCTGCCTTGAAAAACAAAAACAAAGCAAAACAACAACAACAACAAAAAAGATGTTTTAAAGATAAATATATATATAAACATAAATTTAATTTAAAAATAAACAAATCAAAAGAAAACAAGAGCTGGGCATGGTGGCGCACACCTTTAATCCCAGCACTTGGGAGGCAGAGGTAGGAGGATCACTGTGAGTTCGAGGCCAGCGTGAGACTACATAGTGAATTCCAGGTCAGCCAGGGCTAGTGTGAGACCCTACCTCAAAAAAACCAAAAAAAAAAAAAAAAAGAAAAAAAGAAAAATTGTCCTTGGGGGCTCATAGGGTACAGAGCTTGGGCAAGTGTGAGGACCGGAGTTTGGATTTTCAGCACTCACATAAATGCCAGGTGAGTGTGGCTGTAATTCCACCACTCTAGAGGTGGGTGCAGGGGTTTCCCCTTTGATAAGCTGGCTAAGTAGAGTAGCTGCACTGAGGGCTTTGGGTTTAAGGAAGAGATAAATTAGTTAAATGGACAATGAATGACAAAGACACCCAGTATCAATCTCTTCCCTCCGCACGTACCGGTACACACATGCCACCCACACACATGCACGTGTAGACCACACACATTAAGAAGAGGAGGCTGAGGATGTGGCTCAGTCAAGAGGATTGCTATGCAAACATGAGAACCTGAGCTCGATCTCTAGCACCCATGTAAAAGCTGGGCATGCTGGTACACACCTGTTATCCCAGGTGACTGCTGGTTAGCTTGTCTATTCAAATTGGCAAGCTATGGGCTCAGTGAGAGACCCTGTCTCAAAAAAGTAAAATAGATATGAAGATAGGAAGATACCCAATGTCAACCTATGGCATCCAGACACACACGCACACACATATCTATACATGGACATGCACCCACATATGTGAACATTCATACCCACATACGTACACACAAAAAGTACAAAGAGGACCTTTGTTCAGAGAAGAATGCTTGCCTAGAATTCTCTCAATGAGAGACTGGGGGTGTGGCTCAGTGGTAGAGCTCCTGCCTAGAATCCCCCAGTGAGGGGCTGGGGGCGTGGCTCAGTGGTAGAGCTCCTGCCTAGAATCCCCAGTGAGGGGCTGGGGGTGTGGCTCAGTGGTAGAGCTCCTGCCTAGGATCCCCCAGTGAGGGGCTGGGGGCGTGGCTCAGTGGTAGAGCTCCTGCCTAGAATCCCCAGTGAGGGGCTGGGGGCGTGGCTCAGTGGTAGAGCTCCTGCCTAGAATCCCCCAGTGAGGGGCTGGGGGCGTGACTCAGTGGTAGAGCTCCTGCCTAGAATCCCCCAGTGAGGGGCTGGGGGCTGGCTCAGTGGTAGACCTCCTGCCTAGAATCCCCCAGTGAGGGGCTGGGGGCGTGGCTCAGTGGTAGAGCTCCTGCCTAGAATCCCCAGTGAGGGGCTGGGGGCGTGGCTCAGTGGTAGAGCTCCTGCCTAGAATCCCCCAGTGAGGGGCTGGGGGCGTGGCTCAGTGGTAGACCTCCTGCCTAGAATCCCCCAGTGAGGGGCTGGGGGCGTGGCTCAGTGGTAGACCTCCTGCCTAGAATCCCCCAGTGAGGGGCTGGGGGCGTGGCTCAGTGGTAGAGCTCCTGCCTAGAATCCCCAAGTGAGGGGCTGGGGGCTTGGCTCAGTGGTAGAGCTCCTGCCTAGAATCCCCAAGTGAGGGGCTGGGGGCGTGGCTCAGTGGTAGAGCTCCTGCCTAGAATCCCCCAGTGAGGGGCTGGGGGCGTGGCTCAGTGGCAGAGCACTTGTATTAATAACTGAGGAAGCTAGCTCTGGCTGGGACATGTGAGAACTCTGGGCAGTCTTTCTTGCTTTTTTTTTTTTTTTTGTACCGCTTTTTACTCTGTGTGTGTGCATGTGGGTATGAATGTTCACACGTGTGTGGGTGCATGTACATGTGCAGATATGTGTGCATGTGTATGCCTGCAATGCCATAGGTTGATGCTGGGTGTCTCTCTAGCCTGTTCTAAAGTAAAAAAACTTTGGGTGCTGGAAAGGGGTGTCCCCTTGGTGCAGCCTCCACTTGTGCTGTCCCCTTCCATGCTGGTGCCTGGTCTATGGTGGTAGACCTGGCTCAGTGACTTCCCTTCAAGGAGGCTTGAGGTTAGGGCGAGGGAGGGTTCCCCACCTGTCCATGCCCAGGAGCTGGGTAGCTGGCCCTGGAGTGGGGCCAGCCTAGGGTGTGAGCTCCCTCATGCTGGGCAAACTTGGCTCCTTGCTCAGTCAGGGTGGCAGGATGTGGCTAGACATAATTATAGTTTGTTCAGTTAGTTGCTGTCAGCGCACGCCCCAGGGGAGGGTGCAAGGAGGCTCCGGCGGCATCAAGCACCCATTAATACAGGAAATTGGGCCAATTTAGAAGCCTGCAGGGCTCAGGGAGGGCCCCAGACCAGGCATTGCCTAAGCCACCTTCTGCTGCAGGATTACTTGAAGGGGCATCTCCCCGGAGGCTCTATTGTGACTTAAGCATACTCAAGTCCCTTCTGGAACAAATGAGCAAGATCCCAGCTGGAAACACTGCGGGTCCACCCTTCTATTCCAGGCCTCAGTTTCCCTCGATTTTTGAAGAAATAATGTCTGCCTGGTTCTGGGGGAGGAAGGGGAATGAGGGAGCCAGGCATGTTGACACCAGCTTGTTGTCTAGCCCCTGGGGGGCTGAGGCAGGAGGAATGTGATCTCTAAGGCCAGCCTTGGCTACGGAGAGAATCTTAGGTCAACCTGAGATACCTAGTGAGACCCTGTGTGAAAAAGAAAAAGACCCCAAATCTGGGTTTGGGAGATGGCTCGGCAAGTTAACAGCACTTGCGGTACACGCGTGAGAAGCGAGGTGTGGCCACGCATGGCGGCAAGCCCAGCCCCAAGGGAGGCGGACACAGCAGGATCGCTGGGGCTTACTGGCCAGCCAGTCTGACTGGGAAACAAACAAACAAACAAAAAAACAAAAAAGGTTGGCAGTTGCAGGTTCAATGAGAGACTCTATCTCAAGGAAATTAGGCAGAAGAGCGATGGAGGACAGCCAATATGTACCTCTGCCTTCTGAGTGTGTGTGTACAGTTGGTATGCACCCACCACACATGTGTACACCACACAACCCCCCCACACACACACCAAAAGAAAGCCAACCCCCTCCCCAAGCAAACAAGACAGAGAAGGAAAGGAGAAAGAAAAGGAGGAGAAAAAAGAGGAAGAGGGGGCTGAAGAGATGTCTCAGCAGTTAAGCACTTGCTTGCAAAGCCTAACGACTGGGGTTCGATTCCCAGACCCACATAAAGCCAGATGCACAAAGTGGCAGTGCATGCCCCTGGAGTTTGTTTGCAGTGGCTGGAGGCCCTGGTGCTCCCGTTCTGTATGTCTCTGTCTCTCTCCTTGTCTCCTTCTGTTTGCAAATACATAAGTAATTTACCTCTGCCTCCCTAGTGCTGGGATTAAAGGCGTGCACCACCGTGCCCGGCTAAACGATTTTTAATTTTAGCTTTTAAAAACTTGGTGTTTCTGTGTGTGTTCATGCGGGTCCATGTGCACACACGTGGAGGTCAAAGGACAACTTGCGGTGTCCGGCCTTGCCTTCCACCTCGTGGGTTTCTTGCCGTTCACCACAACACTTTCCAGGATGGCTGGCCTGTGAGTATCTTAGCCATTCTCCTGTCTCTGCCTCCCTTCTCACCATAGGCATGCGGGGATTACACACCCACGTTATCGCGTCTGGCTTTACATGGGCTCTGGGGATTTGAACTCAGGTACTTATGTTTGTATGATGAATTCTTTACCCACACAGCCATCTCCCCAGCCAGCTTATTCTTTTTTATTCAGTTCATGGAGTTGTGTCATCCAGTTGGGGTGGGTGCTTCCGCTCAGTTGACCCAATCTAGAAAATCCTTCACAGACATGCGCAGAAATTTATTTATTTATTTATTTATTTATTTATTTATTTATTTTTTGAGGCAAGCCCAACAGACTGGCCATTTATTGTTATGTGAGACAGCGAGAGAATTGGTGTGCCAGGGCCTCCAGCCACTGTAACCAAACTCCATTTGCGTGCGTCACCTTGTATGCTTGTGCGACCTTGCCCGCTTGAGTCACCTTGTGCATTTCACGTGAGATCTGAAGCGTGGAAGAGGGGTCCTTAGGCTTCACAGACAAGCCCCGTAACCACTCAGCCATCTCTCTAGCCCCAGAGATTTATTTATTACTAATTTTTTAAATTTTGTTTTTCTTTCCAGGTACGGTGTCACTCTAGTCCAGGCTGATCTGGAATTCACCGTGTAGTCTCAGGGTGGTTTCGAACTCACAGTGATCCTCCTACCTCTGCCTCCTGAGTGTTGGGATTAAAGGTGTGCACCACCACACCTGGCCCAGAGATTTATTTTTATAGCAATAATATATTTTGTCAAGTTGACAACTAGAGAATAGGAATCATAGCATTTCATTATGCTGTGGCTAATTCTCCTTCCTCCTCCTCCTCCTCCTCCTCTTCCCCCTCTCCCTCCTCCTTCTCCTTCTTTCTGAGACAGGGTTTTACTATGTAGGCCAGGCTGGCCTTGAACTCACCATTCTCCTACCACAGGCTCCCCAAGTGCTAGAATTGGGAGCGCACAGGGTTCTTATAAACCATGGCTGCAAATCCCATACGGTTTGTGGCAGGAGAGGCAGCTGCCTGTGGCAAGACTGCTGAAGGTGCTTGAATATGAGAGGTCCTCCGTGGGCTTATGTGGTTGAACACTTGACCTCCAGCAGATGGCACTGTTTTGGGAGGCTGTACAGTCTTTAGGAGGTGGGGCCTGACTGGAGAAAGTAAGTCATTAGAGGTGGACCTTTGAAAGTTGGATCTAGCAACCACTTCCGGTCATGCTCTGTCTCTACTTCCTGATCAGCCATGATGTGAAGAGTCTGCCACATGTTTCTACCATCATGTTGGACTGAAACCCTCTGAAACCATGAGCCAAAAATCAATGTTTCCTCCCTTAGGTTATTTCTGTCAGGTATTTTGTTACAGCAACATGAAAATAGTGAATATAAAGCACATGTTGGGGGCTTTCAGGATGTACCACCCATGTCCATGGTGAGGGCAAGGAGGGGGCATATTCTCCCTTTCTGGGCATGGCCACTCCTTGGACATCCTTGTCTGACATTCTCAGTGCTGAACCATAGTTCTCCTAGGACCACTCTGGCTCAAGAATACACAGTAGGGTGGGTCCACAAATGGCCATTTTCCCATCCCACCCACAGCTCTGAGCTTCATTTCTGTCATGTATCTAGAAAATGACTCCAAGGGGGTGGGGGAATGGCTTAGTGGTTAAGGCACTTGCCTGCAAAGCCGAAGGATCTAGGTTTGTTTCCCCAAGACCCATGTAAACCAGATGCACAAGGTGGCACATGCATCTGGAGTTCGTTTGCACTGGCTGGGGGCCCTGGCACGCCCATTCTCTCTCTCTTTCTCTCATAAAATATTTTTTAAAAGGGCTGGAGGGATGGCTTAGTGGTTAAGGCATTTGCTTAAAACACCAAAGGAGCTAGGTTTGGTTCCCCAGGACCCACATTAGCCAGATGTGCAAGGTGGTGCACACATCTGGATTTTGTTTGCAGTGGCTGAAGGCCCTGGCACACCTATTCTCTCTCTCTCTTTCTCTGTCAAATAAATAAATAAGTAGAAAAAAATATTTAAAAGTTATATATATATATATATATATATATATATATATATAGTATTTTGCAGTAGGGTTTCACTGTAGCCCAGACTGACCTAGCATTCACTATGGAGTCTCAGGGTGGCCTTGAACTCACAGCATTCCTCCTATCTCTGCCTCCCGAGTGCTGGAATTAAAGGCGTGTGCCACCACGCCCAGCTAAATAAAAATGTTTTTTAAAAAGAAAGACAGTGACTCCAGGTTGGGGATGGGCACAGCATTCATGGTCCTACAGGCATCCCTAGAAAACCATCAAGGCTCAGGCTCTACTAGAAGCTGACCAAAGGGCTACAGGCTGGATTTGATCAAGACAGCCCCACCCCCAACCAGCAGCTCATATTCCAGACAGAACCCTGATTGCGGACCAATTAGCCTTTTTCCCTCCCTCTTACCCCAAAGGAGACTGTCTCGAATCTTTCAGCTCTCTAATTACTGGATACAATGACGGCGATCTTGGAGACAGTTAGGGGGTGCCCTTGTCTTTTCTCAAAGCCCCTTCTCAGCAACCTCGTCTGGAGCCTTCTCTCATTTGGAGACATTTGGAGAAAGCAAGCGAACCTTTAAAACCAGCAAGAATGTCTCCCTCCTGTTTTATAGGCTGTGGCCCAGAATGGCTGGCCCGCTCCGCGCAAGCACGCGAGAGGCTTCTGTTCAAGGGGCCTATGGTCACGGCATCCTACTATAAAAATAGCTGTGGATTTGAGGGCTTTGAAGAGAGTGGGGCAGGGTTTGTCTGCCCTTTGGGCTCCTGAAGCACCCCTAAATAAGAAGGGAAGGAGACTTAGGGCTCCTAGGTTCTTCTTTGTGGGCCCTTTTCCTTTTCCTTCTCTGTTCTCTTTTCTTTCCCTTCACTTTTATCTCCTTTCCTTTCATTATTTCCTTCTGTATTCTCTTTTTAAAATATTTTTATTTGTATTTATTTATTTGAGAGAGGGAAAGAGGGAGAGAGAAAGACAGACAGAGAGAGACACAGAGAGAGAATAGGTGCACCAGGGCTTCCAGCCACTGCAAATAACTCCAGATGCGTGAGCCACCTTGTGCATCTGGCTTACATGGGTCTTGGGGAATCGAACCTGGGTCCTTGAGCTTCACACACAAGTGCCTTAATTGCTGAACTGTCTCTCCAGCCTTTTTGTTTTGTTTTGTTTTGAGGCAGGGTCTCATTCCAGCAGCCCAAGCTGAACCCTTGAACTCATGGAGATCCTCCTATCTCTGCCTGCTGAGTAACGTAATTAAAAGCATGAACCATCACACCTGGCTTTTCCCTTTTTGTTTTTCTTCCCTCCCGCACCCCCCCCCACCTTTTTTTGAGGTAGAGTCTCACTCTAGCCCAGACTGACCTGGAATTCACTATGTAGTTCCAGGGTGGCTTCAAACTCACAGCGATCCTCCTATCTCTGCCTCTGAGTGCTGGGATCAAAGGTGTGCGCCACCACACTGGCCTGTTTTTTTCTTTTCTTTCTTTCTTTTTCTTTTCTTTTCTTTTCTTTTTCTTTTTTTTTTTTTTTTTTTGAGGTAGGGTCTCACTCTAGTCCAGGCTAACCTGGAATTCACTGTGTAGTCTCAGATTAGCCTTGAACTCACAGCAATCCTCTTACCTCTGTGTCCCGAGTGCTGGCATTAAAGATGTGTGCCACCACACTTGGGAAAGAGAGGGCAGAGAGAAAAGATATTAATGAGAATGGGTGCACCAGGGCCTCCAGCCATTGCCAGTGAACTCAAGACACATGCGTTCCTTTGTGCATCTGGCTTTACATGGGTACTGGGGAATAGAACTCACTCAAGTCGTTAGGCTTTTCAGGCAAGAACTTAACTGCTGTACCATCATCTCTCCAGCCACCCTCCTCTCTCTCTCTCTCTCTCTCTCTCTCTCTCTCTCTCTCTCTCTCTGTGTGTGTGTGTGTGTGTGTGTGCGTGCGTGCTTGAGGCATGGTCTCACTCCAGCCCAAACTAACTTGTAACTTACTCTTAGCCCAAGATGGCCAAGAACTCATGCAGATCCTCGTACCTCAGCCTTCTTTGTTCTGTGACTAAAGGCATGTGCCAGCGTACCCAGCCCCTTCCAGATTCTTTAGGACCCAATTTGTTGGCCTCCAGCCCATAATGGCCCCTGTACATGGGCAGTGACATTCTCTCTCTGGTCCCTTCACCGTTAGCATCACACCAATGTCAATCACCATGGTGTGCAGTACCCAGAGCTCAGTAAGTGCTCAGTACACCCTGAATGCCATTGTCACTCAAATGCTCCAAACCCGGTGGGGGGGGGGGCGGTGACTGAGCCCCAGCTCTCAGTAAACAGTGTGCTCACGCTGGCTCTCTATAGTCAATGAGCGTTCGCTGCTCCAAGTGCCTTAGCGATGCAGTTGGCACGTGATGTGCTCTCCAGCACAGCGGTGGGCAACGGAGCCCTCCCGAGTGGCGGGATTAAGAGTGTGCGCCACCACACCCGGCGCATTCTCATTTCTGTGACAGGATGAGCTTCGCACAGGAATGATGTATTCAGGCTCACGGTTTCAGTGGATAGACATTCGTCGTGGTGGGAAGGCCTCGGGAAGGGACCAGCTACTCTTCAAGACAGCTGGAGCTTTGGGGGGCAGCTTCTCACATGGAACCAAACAGGAAAAAGACGCATACCTGTGGAGATATACACCTGAAGTCCCAGCACTCAGGAGGTGGAGGCAGGAAGATCAGCAGTTCAAAGCCATCCTTTGCTACATTGTAATTTCAAAGGTAGCCTGGGCTACATGAGACCATGTCTCAAAAATAACCTCAACATAGTCGGGTGTGGTGGTGCACGCCTTTAATCTCAGCACTCAGGAGGTAGAGGTAGGAGGATCACCATGACTTCAAGGCCACCCTGAGACTTTGTAGTGAATTCCAGGCCAGCCTGGGCTAGAATGAAACCCTACCTTGAAAAAAACAAAAACTAAAAAACCTCAACAGCAAGAAAGGCAGAAGTGTTGCTCAGGGGTAGACAATATAGAATCCCCCAATGAGGGGCTGGGGGCATGGCTCAATGGCAGAGCCCCTGCCTAGATCCCCCAGTGAGGGGCTGGGGGTGTGGTTCAGTGGTAGAGCTCCTGCCTAGAAAACCCAGTGAGGGGCTGGGGTGTGGCTCAGTGGTAGAGCTCCTGCCTAGAATTGCCCAGTGAGGGGCTGGGGGCATGGCTCAGTAGAAATGAGATACCTTTCAAGGCCCACCTCTGGTGACTTATAGCCACCATTCAGGTCCCATGTCCCAGAGGTTCCATAACCTCCCTAAATAGCACAACCAGCTGGCGACCCAGTGCTTAGACACATGAGCCTGTGGGGGACATTTCACATTCCAGCCACAGCTCACTCTGAGCCCCTGACGGTGCTGGATTCCCTGGGGCTTCTTGGGTCTTTCAGGTCAGAATGGCTGTCAGATGATTGCCCAGGCGGAAGGCTGTTGAGTGAACACGTTTGTGGGAGCCAAGAACTCTTAACACTGAGTCCTAGCCTTTTATTCTTTTTTCTTTAAAAAAAATTTTTTTTCTATAGTTACTTATTTATTAGATACAGAGAGACAGAGGGAGATAGAGAGAGGGAGAGAGAGAATGGGTGCGCCAGGGCCTCCAGCCACTGCCAAGGAACTCCAGATGCGTGCGCCCCCTTGTGCATCTGGCTTGCGTGGGTCCTGGACAGTCGAACCGGGATCCTTTGGCTTTGCAGGCAAATGCCTTAAATGCTAAGCCATCTTTCCAGCCCTCATTATTATTATTATTATTTTTTACTTTGACACAAGGGCTCACTAAATTGTCCAACCTGAGCTAGAATTCACTAATTTGCTACGTACCCCACGCTGGCCTTAGGCTCATGACCCTCTTTCCTCTTATCTCCCAAACCGCATGGATGACAAGGCCTGTACCATTGTGCCTGACAGGAAGGAGATTCGGGAAAACCACTGCAGAGCAGAACGAGTCAGGATGGGCGCTGGCCACGGTGGAGGTCAAAGGGAGAGGGGTAGTGTGTTGACCTAGAGGTTGTTAGAGGTGGAAAAGTTAGGAACGAGGGTCAAAAGGCAGAGTCACCTGTCCTAACTAGCCGGGGTGTGACCTGAGTGACAGCTGTCGCCCTTCTTGGGCAAACGATTTCCCAAACACTTTACACTGTTCTACAGCCCTCACTGGACTCCTGTTCTTAACTCGCTGTGACGGTGACCCATTGTCATTTCCAGTGATCCCTCCCTCCCACCGGGCAGGCCAGGGGCTCTCTGTTTGCTCAGGTCTCTTCTAAGCCTTCCGGAGCCCCTCTGGGATCCTGGAGGTGGTCCCGGGAGGCAGGAGCTTAAGCCACACCTGTGATGCAGTCTGTGGCAGTCTGTGGCAGAGGCAGGAAACTCTGGTCACTGGGAGTTAAGAGATCGGATGGCATCATCGTCCTCCTCGTTAAGCCCGGGGCCAGGAGCTCCCCGGGGTCAGGCCCACAACTGGGCAAGAAAAGTCTGCACCCCTTACCTGGCACCGACAGCGGCCATCTGTCCATTGCATGGGCCCAGAAAGGGACAGACACCTGCTATGCTATGATCACTACAGCCAGTGGCTTCCAACAGGCTGAAGTGGTCCGAACATGGAATCCAGGCACCTGTCCCCAGCCAACATTCCCTTTACTGACTAGACATGCTGTGGCGTGTGTGGTAGGACCCCCGAAAGGGCTCTGGGACATGGTGGAGCTTGATCCATGATATGGGAGGAGGGGCTCTACCCAGGGATTCAGGAAGGCCAGAGGTGCTGGATGGGGTCAGCTTGGTCACAGACAATTGGGATAGAGGTATGGGGATGGCAGCATTTGGACCAGCCGAACCTTCTAGAAGCTTTCTTATGAAAGAGCGTCCGTCTTCCTAGAACCACTCACTAGCTCTAGGGATGTGTGTGTGTGTCTCCTTGTGTGCCTCAGTTTCCTCACTTAGCAAGGGTTAAAGATTGACTAGAAAGACGTATGCTTCAGAACCTAACATGACCTTTTGTTGTTTTTATTTAAGTATCAGTTACTCCTCCCAGGGCCTGGATCAGCTGTACCAAGGCCTGGAGGTCTGAGGCCAGCTCCGGGGACAGTTAAGCTCTGCAGCTTTGGAACGCTGGCAACCTCCTGGCCCAAGCCCGGTCCTCTGTCCCTGGCAGCAAATCACATGTGGTTTCCCCCTACGCGGCAGCCAACTTGGCCAGATGGACTGGGACTGCCTTTGAGGCCACAACGGCCACACCGGACACCCAAGGAGGCTGCTGGGGGCAGGTGTGGGCCCTGCTAGGCACAGCAGCTGGAGAATTTCTTGGACCTCATCCGGAGGTGGGCGTGCGTGTGTGTGTGTGTGTGTGTGTGTGTGTGTGTGTGAGAGAGAGAGAGAGAGAGAGAGAGAGAGAGAGAGAGTGTGTGAGTGTGTGTGTGAGAGAGGCCTGGTGTGAGTAGGGTCTGGCTTTGCAAACCCCCCCTCAGCAGGGTCAGTTGTATTTTTCTTTCATTTGTTTTTCTACTTTCTTTAGAAAAAAAATTTTACTGTTATTTGACTACCAGGGTGGGGGTGGGGAGAGAAAATGGACAGCCAGAGCCCCTAGCCACTGCAAGTGAACTCCAGACTCAGGCACCGCCTAGTGCACCCATCTAGCTTACGTGGGTTCTGTGAAATCAAACCTGGGTCCTTAGGCTTTGCAGGCAAGCACCTTAACTGCTGTGCCATCTCTCCAGCCCTGTTTTTCTACTTTCTTAATACCTTATGCTTTTTGATTTCTGTTTTTGTCTTTGATTTTCTCTGATTTTTAGCCTCTCCCCCCCCCTTTTGGAGGATGTAACCCAGGATCATTTGCATGCTAGGTGAGTGCTATACTGCCTCTCACTGGGGGATTCTAGGCAGGAGCTCTACCCCTGAGCCACGCCCCCAGCCCCTCATTGGGGGATTCTAGGCAGGAGCTCTACCACTGAGCCACACCTCCAGCCCCTCACTGGGGGATTCTAGGCAGGAGCTCTACCCCTGAGCCACACCTCCAGCCCCTCACTGGGGGATTCTAGGCAGGAGCTCTACCACTGAGCCATGGTCCCAGCCCCTCACTGGGGATTCTAGGCAGGAGCTCTACCTCTGATCCACACCCCCAGCCCCTCACTGGGGGATTCTAGGCAGGAGCTCTACCACGATTCTAGGCAGCTCTACCTCTGATCCACACCCCCAGCCCCTCACTGGGGGATTCTAGGCAGGAGCTCTACCACTGAGCCACACCCCCAGCTCCTCACTGGGGGATTCTAGCCAGAGGTGTTCCTGATGCCTCTCCCTGGCAGTCTTGGTTTTTTTTTCTTAATCAGGATCTAAGGCTGAAGAGATGGCCAGTGGTTAAAGGCACTTTCTTGCAAAGCCTGATGGCCTGGTTTCAATTCCTCAGTATCTAATTTTGTAGCAGCAGGATGCCCTGATGTGCCCATTATCACCCCTCCAAATAAATAAATGAATATTTTTAAAAACAGGGTCTCACCAGGTGTGGTTGCACACGCCTTTAATCCCAGCACTCGGGAGGCAGAGGTAGGAGGATCGCCGTGAGTTCGAGGCCATCTGAGACTACATAGTGAATTCCAGGTCAGCCTGGGCTAGAGTGAGACCCTACCTTGAAAAAACAAAGACAAAAAACAAAAAACCCAGGGTCTCAGGCTAGAGAGATGGCCTAGTGGTTAAGGTGCTTGCCTACAAAGGCACAGGAGCCAGGTTCGATTCCCCAGTACTCATGTAAGTCAAATGCACAAGGGGGCGCATGCGTCTGGCGTTCGTCTGCAGCAGCTGAAAGCCCTGGTACTCCCATTCTCTCCCTCTCTGTCTGCCTCTATCTATCACTTAATTAATTAATTAATTAATTAAAAAGAAAAACAGGGTCTCATGTAGGCCAGGCTTCCCTTGCCCTTGATCTTGCTAAGTGGCTGAAGATGACCTTGAAGTCTTGATCCTGCTGCCCTCACGTCGCACGCACTGGCACTATAGGTGTGCAGGCTTCACCTTGTACACGGGCAGCTTCCGAGGGGCCCCTGAGCTTGGGGGTAAGGATGGCACTGCTAACCTCAGAGCAACAGTCCTCACAGTTTTTACACCTGAAGATTCAATCAAACTGCGATGAGAAATATTCAGGACGGGCTGGGGTCATGGCTCAGTGGTGGAGCTCCTGCCTAGAATCCCCCAGTGAGGGGCTGGGGGCGTGGCTCAGTGGCAGAGCTCCTGCCTAGAATCCCCCAGTGAGGGGCTGGGGGCGTGGCTCAGTGGTAGAGCTCCTGCCTAGAATCCCCCAGTGAGGGGACTGTGGTGTGGCTCAGTGGTAGAGCTCCTGCCTAGAATCCCCCAGTGAGGGGCTGGGGGCGTGGCTCAGTGGTAGAGCTCCTGCCTAGAATCCCCCAGTGAGGGACTGGGGTCGTGGCTCAATGGTAGAGCTCCTGCCTAGAATCCCGCAGTGAGGGGCTGGGGGTGTGGCTCAGTGGTAGAGCTCCTGCCTAGAATCCCGCAGTGAGGGACTGGGGGCGTGGCTCAGTGGTAGAGCTCCTGCCTAGAATCCCCCAGTGAGGGGCTGGGGTGTGGCTCAGTGGTAGAGCTCCTGCCTAGAATCCCCCAGTGAGGGGCTGGGGGTGTGGCTCAGTGGTAGAGCTCCTGCCTAGAATCCCCCAGTGAGGGGCTGGGGGCGTGGCTCAGTGGTAGAGCTCCTGCCTAGAATCCCCCAGTGGGAGGCTGGGGCGTGGCTCAGTGGTAGAGCTCCTGCCTAGAATCCCCCAGTGAGGGGCTGGGGGCGTGGCTCAGTGGCAGAGCTCCTGCCTAGAGTCCCCCAGTGAGGGGCTGGGGCGTGGCTCAGTGGCAGAGCTCCTGCCTAGAATCCCCCAGTGGGGGGCTGGGGGCGTGGTTCAGTGGCAGAGCTCCTGCCTAGAATCCCCCAGTGGGGGGCTGGGAGTGTGGCTCAGTGGTAGAGCTCCTGCCTAGAATTCCCCAGTGGGGGGCTGGGGGCGTGGCTCAGTGGTAGAGCTCCTGCCTAGAATCCCCCAGTGAGGGGCTGGGGGCGTGGCTCAGTGGTAGAGCTCCTGCCTAGAATTCCCCAGTGGGGGGCTGGGGGCATGGCTCAGTGGTAGAAGGCTTCCTTGGTATGCATACAGCTATGGTTTGAATCCCTAGCAGCACAAATAATGTAGTAAATATGTAAATGAGGAGTTTCATGGGCTCCACACTAATACTACAGTAATTCTACAAAGGACTTGAGCATCTGCAGATTTTGGGGATGGGAATCATGGGATTTTTTTTTAAGGTTAACTGTAATCATATGACCTGAGGGGACCCTGAAGGTCAGAGTGAAGCAGACTGGTTGGGATGAGCTGTCATAACCTCTATTCTGTCCCAGTGAGAGGACTGATGTCACAGAGGATGACACCTCTCCTGGCTCCCGTGGCTCCAAAGTCCCTGTGTTTCCCCAGTCTGCATGGAGGCCCTGCCTCAGCGAGCTCTCCTGACCCTCCTTGGCCCAAGTCTTCCCCACTGCTTTCTGGTCTCTGCTTACTACAAGTCCTTGGCCACCTGCCCCCTTCCTGGGCTGTGGTCCCTTGGCTAGAGAGCAAACAGTTGGTCCTGAGCTGTGGGAGATCTCTGTGGCTTAAGCAGTCTCCAGATCCATGGGATTTACCCAAGGGTCCCACAACCCCACCTGCTCCCAAGGGCCCCAGGGAGATGCCTGGCTTGAGCACCCCTATCTTGTCCTTGGTCACCTTCCAAACTGTTGTCTAGACCTGGAATGGAGCCCGGGTCCTGGGGGAGCACTATTTAAAGGGCCATCCCAAACCACCCGCACCCTTGCTGCAGCGGGAGTAAGCGCTCTGAACCATGGTAGGCTGGGGCTGCTCTGCCTCTGGCCAGGGCCCCCCTCCTGCGTCTCGGCTCTCCCATGGAGCTCAGGGCTTCAGCTTTTGGTCCCTTCTCCCTGCTACCCCTTCCCACTCCAACCTCAGCCCTGGCCTCCTTCCTCAACTCTCACTTCGTCCTGTGACCTTTGACATCATGTGTGATTCTAACCCTTCACCTCCTGCTCCCAGTTGTCCTAACTGACCTCATTCTGGAATTCTCTTGACTTGCCACCGTGCCTGGACTTGGTTCAAAACCCTTGCTTGCCCCCTCTCGTGTTGCCAACCCCATCTATGTAGGTACTGATTTAGAGGTCTGCTTTGACTTGGAGGGGTCCGTTAAGGTAAAAGTGGGGAGAAGGAGGAAGAGGAGGGTAGAGAGACAGAGAGATGGGTGAGTCGGAATTGAGGACTTCACGGTGGAATCTGGGGCTTTCTTCCAGCTTAGAGGACGAGGTTGCTGCTGGGCATCTGGGGCCTGAATTCCAGCATGTTGGAGCTGAGGGGTCCCCCTCTGTGGCTCTGTGGCTTGCTTACGGATCTCCCTTGCCTGTGCCCCGATCTCCTGGGACTCAGCCCCTGCCCTTTCATCACCCTCTACTGATGGGTGGCCCATCTCCAACTGGGCCGTGAGCTCACTAGGGACAAGGACTTGACCCAGCTCTTGGTGTTGGGTCTGACAGGAGGTTAGCATGTATCTTGTAAATGTGTCCTGAGGCTTTGAGGTAGACATTCTTTTGGTTTTATAAATCAGCAAAATGCTTGAGGAATGTAAGTTTGTTTCTTTTCTTTCTTTCTTTTTTTCTTTTGCATGTGTATGTGTGTATACGCGTTTGTATGTGTGCATGTGTGTGGAACCTGGATATCAACATCAGGTCTTCCTTGATTGCTCTCCCCATTATTGTTATTATTATTGCTGTTGTTGTTGTTACGAGTCAGTCTCATGAGGCATCTGGAGCGCCTTGATTCAGCGGCACTAGCTCGCCATGGAGCCCTCCTGTCCCTGTCTCCCAGGCACTGCGATTATAGGCACGTGCCACTGCTCCCGGCTTTTGCATAGGTACTGTCATCCAAACCCAGGTCCTCAGGCTTGCATGGCAGGGACTTCACCCACGGAGCCACTTCTAGAGGAGCCCACGCCTTTCTGAACATCACAGAGGCTGCGAACGGCAAGGCCAGGGTTAAAATCCAGGCTGGGATGTCCTTCTTTCCTGTTTGTTCCTTTCAGACACCCTTTTATTTTATCTTACTTTGCTTTGTCTTTGTGTGTGTGTGTGTGTGTGTGCTTTTCAACATAGGGTCTTGCTCTAGCCTGGACTGATCTGGAATTCACTATATAGTCTCAGGCTGGCTTCAAACTCACAGCGATCCTCTTACCTCTGCCTCCTGAGTGCTGGGTTTAAAGGCGTGCGCCACCACGCCCAGGTGACCTGATTTTTTGAGGGCGCAGCATGAATGAGAATGCACAGTTGTGCTGGCTTGCTGGCAGCTCAGAGGCCTGGCCAGGACTCCCATGTCTCCTTTGAGCAGTCAGGACCAAGATGATACCTTACCCCCTTGCCAAGTTCTGGCACCTAGGAAGGCAAGAGACAGACATGAAAGGCTGGGATGGAGAAGCATATGGAGGTGTGTGTGCGTGTGTGCGTGTGTGTGTTTGGGGAGTGATGAGGCAGAAAGCAGCTCTGAGAACGGGTAGAATATCTCACAGACGGAAGTGATCATTTTTTATTAATCAGTGGGGAACGTATATGTAATTATGAGAGACGATCTCCACAGGGAAGTTCCTTTCTTTATGTCTGAAGGGATTTATAAATAGTACAGAGGTTTTATAGCATCCTTACACGTCTTGGCCTTGGCCACCCTATCGGCCCCCTTTCAAAGGATTAGCGGAGACAGAGTCCCAAGTAAAGACTAATTACAGGTGGCCAGGCGGGTGCTGCTGCCCCTACGAGGCCCAGGGGCTGGAGGGAGGTGAGGGGGAGGAGGAGGGACTGGGAAGAGCACACAGGTGCTTGGGTGGAGGTGAGGAATTGGGGAAAGCCTCTACTGGGGGAAGTAGACAAGGCTTGGCCAGGAAAGGTATTATTGGCTGGGATGAAGGTTTTGATCCCAGTCATTCCTCTACTGACATCCAGGGCCAATTTGGGGACTCACTGTTCTAAGCTTAGGAGCTGGGATGATGATTGATAGGAAAAAGTGCCCCAGTGGGGTCTGCTCAGTGTGTGTGTGGAAAGGTGCTCTTGGGCACCAGGATGTTTTTAAAGAAACCTCTAGAAGCAGGAAGTCAGGCTAGACACATGGAAGGCATGGTTTCATGTGCTGGGTAGGCGGAACCTGGGTTCAGGACAGCTGCTTGCAAACTTGAGATGATCCCAGGTCAGAGCTAAGTCCAGGCAGAGATGGGGCACAATGGATCTCTCCCTTGAGGTCTCTAAATCTGGAGGCAGATATGTGGAGGAATGACAGGCAGTGGGGTACAGACAATGGCAGTGATGGCCCAAGAATGGGCAATGGCCTGGGATCCAGGAAGACTTCCTGGAGGCTCCCCTGGCTGAGACTAAACACAGCGGTACACACCCATCATCCCAGCACTCGGAAAGCAGAGGCAAGAGGATCATGAGTTCAAAGGCAGCCTAGGCTATGTATACCAAGACCTTTTCTCAAAAAGCGTTCTTGGGGACTGGGTAAAGTGTTTGCCTTGTAAGCATAAGGACCTGAGTTCGACCCCCCCCCCCCATAGAACCCATGTAAGAAAAAAGTCAGGTGTGGTGGTGCAGGCTTGTGATTCTTTTTTTTTTTTTTTAAATTTTATTTATTTATTTATTTATTTGAGAGCGACAGACACAGAGAGAAAGACAGATAGAGGGAGAGAGAGAGAATGGGCGCGCCAGGACTTCCAGCCTCTGCAAACAAACTCCAGACGCGTGCGCCCCCTTGTGCATCTGGCTAACGTGGGACCTGGGGAACCGAGCCTCGAACCGGGGTTCTTAGGCTTCACAGGCAAGCGCTTAACCGCTAAGCCATCTCTCCAGCCCTTGTGATTCTTGTATTAGGGAGAAAGAGACAGGAGGGTCCCTGGGACTGACTGGCCAACCAGTCTAGCCTATTTGGTGAGTTTCAGGCCAGTGAGAGACCCTATCTCAAAAACCATGCAGAACTGTCTTCTCTACACACATCCCCTGCATGCACACAACACACACGCACCTGTACACACATGCACACACATATCACAACCTTTTTGAGGTAGGTTCTCGCTCTAGCCTAGGCTGACCTGGAATTCACTATGTAGTTTCAGGGTGGCCTTGAACTCACGGTGATTCTCCTACCTCTGCCTCCCGAGTGTTGGGATTAAAGGTGTGCTCCACCACGCCGGGCCTCATGCCACATTTTTAACAACAACAACAACAAAAATCCTTGGGTGACAAGCCAGATGTGGGGAGAAAAATCTGGCTAGAGCAGGTTTAGGGTGAGTAGGGGACCCAGGAAGGCAGCAAGAGTAACCCCGAGATCCTGTCCAGGGATGGATCTTGCAGAAGGAAGAGCC
This sequence comes from Jaculus jaculus, assembly GCF_020740685.1. Classification (NCBI taxonomy): domain Eukaryota; kingdom Metazoa; phylum Chordata; class Mammalia; order Rodentia; family Dipodidae; genus Jaculus; species Jaculus jaculus. The sequence continues at coordinate 10,804,878 of NC_059103.1, read as the reverse complement.
CAAACATTATGCTGAGAACAGTCTGGAAACTTCTAGCAGCTGTGCAGGCCAGATTCTAGCTGAACAGAGGGTGACAGGAAGCCCCCACATGGGGCCTGAGGACAGAAATGAGCCCATTCTGAGCCAACACTGGCCAGAGAGGAGAGGCCTGGCCTGGGGTGGACGGACTGGACCTATACCAGGTTCCCATCCCTGCATGTGGGACACTCTACAGAGGTTTTCTGGGGTTGGAAATGCCCTGATTAATTATCCCAGCTTTGCTGCGGGCACCAGGAGGGTGGGTGGCATCAGCCAGCACTGTGATGCGCTGGGACCCGAGTCCTGGCTCTGGCGTCGGCTGACCTCTGGAGGAGGTGGCAACCTGTCAGGCTTCCCCTGGTCCCCTACAGGCACCTAGAAGAGCCCGGAAGAGAGCAGAAGGTGGAGCCAGCTCCAACGTCTTCTCAATGTTCGATCAGTCTCAGATCCAGGAGTTTAAAGAGGTTGGTTGGTGATCCCAGAAGACCTTTGAGGGGGCGGGGGCTTACAGAACACATGAAAACTGTTCAAGGAGGGCAGGAGAGATGGCTCCACCGTCAAGGTGCTTGCTTGTAAAACCTGACAGCCTGGGTTTGAGTCCCCAGGGCCCACATAAAGCCAGATGCACAAAGTGGCCCATGCATCTGGAGTTTGTTCACAGTGGCAAGAGGCCCTGGTGTGCCCATTCTTATTCTCTCTCTCTCCTTGCAAATAGATAAATAAAAATATTTTTTTAAAAAAGACACAACTTTAATCCCAGCACTTGGGAGGCAGAGGTAGGAGGATCGCCGTGAGTTCAAGGCCACCCTGAGACTCCACGGTGAATTCCAGGTCAGCTTGGGCTAGAGTGGGACCCTACCTCGAAAAACAAAAACAAACAAAAGAAAGAAATAAAGAAAAAGAAAATTATTCAAGGAGACCTCAGTGGCCTCACATGTCATTCTCTGGCTGTCACGATGTGCCACACTGGAGCTGTGGCTTGCTGTCCCCTCTATACATTCCTGAGTGCATGCATGTCATGTGACCTCAGGCAAGAACTTTTCCTCTCTGAGCCTCAGCTTCCCTCTGTGGGTTGGTGTGTCATGACGTGAGGGGACTGAGTGTGGAGTCCCCCAGCATGCTGAATTATAATAAGCACTCAGAAAGAGTGGGCCACTGAGCTGAGCAGGTGTGTGTGTGGGGGGGGGTGGGAGTTGGTGAAGAGCTTGAACTGAGTTTTTCAAGGAAGGGTCTTGCTCTAGCCCAGTCTGACCTGGAATTCACTATGTAGTCCCAGGGTGGCCTCGAACTCACAGCGATCCTCCTGCCTCTGCCTCCCAAGTGCTGGGAGGATTAAAGATGCATACCGCCACACCTACCAGAGAGAGAGAGAGAAAAAAATAGCTGCAGAGAAAGAGAGAGGAGCGAGAACGAGAATGGGAATGCCAGGGCCTCTAACCTCTGCAAATGAACTCCAGATGCATGTGCCACTTTGTGCATCTGGCTCTGTATGGGTACTGGGGAACCGAATCACTTGGGTCATTAGGCTGAACTGAGGTTCTTGTGGCAGCAGATGTCAGGGAAACACCTGGGTGGTGGTGGTGGTGGGGGCATCTGGGCTGGGTAGACCACGGCTGCTCAGGGCTCGTGTCTCTGTCAGGCCTTCACCATCATGGACCAGAATCGGGATGGCTTCATTGACAAGGAGGACCTGAGGGACACCTTTGCTGCACTGGGTGGGTGATGTAGTGACTGGAAAAACTTGGAGCTTGAAGGCGGCGCTGCTAAGTGTACGCCACCAAGCAGAAATAGGTGACTGTGGACGTGCTAAGGTAGGGGCATTGATTGAAGGGCTCATGAGCTGAGTGGGGTAGAAGACAGTAAGGTTCCCACATGTGAGATGAGAACTTGGGGGGGTAGGAAGGACATTTTTTTTTGGTGGGGGTGGGGGTGGTGGGGGGCACATTTTAGGATCAGTAGTGGCCCGTGCAAAGGCCCTGGGGTAGTGAGAGGTCAAGAGAGTGTAGGAGTCGGGTGTGGGGGTGCACGTCTGTCATCCCAGCACTCCCAAAGCCGAGGCAGGAGAATTTTGAGTTCTAGGCTAGCCTGACCTGCATAACAAGACCACCTTAAAAAAAAAAAAAGAAAAAAGCAGAAAGAGTGGAGTGGGTGGATAAGAGCTAGGGTGCCAGGAAGATTTGGGTTTGGGGGGACACTTAAGTGTCCACTGGGACTGTGAGGACTCCCCATCTCTGGAAACGCATAAACGCTGAGGCCTCTATGCGCTTTTCTTTCCACTTATTTGGCCTCAAAAGGGAAAGTCAATCTTTCTCTGCTTTCAAGGGAAGTTGGGGAGGAGACAGGGCCAGGGCTGAGGGTGTGGGTGGCCCCCGCTAGGTGGACGGCGGGAGTCCATTGAGAAGGAGAGCCCGCGGCCTCGGTAGCGGCCTGGCTCACTTCTGGCTGGCAGCGTTCCTTTGGGCCGCTCATGCTCCCGCGCTGCTTCCTCTCCAGGTCGCATCAATGTCAAGAATGAGGAGTTGGATGCCATGGTGAAGGAGGCCCCAGGGCCCATCAACTTCACAGTCTTCCTGACCATGTTTGGAGAGAAACTTAAGGGTGAGTGAGGCTCTCCGGAGGCTGGGGGGTAGCTGAGGAAAGGAAGTCGATATATGTCCCTACATGGCTCTAATTTTCACGTAACCACAGCTGGGAACATGGTATGGTCCTCACCACGCCATCCACTGGATGCACACACGATCCCAGGCCCTGCCTCCCTTTCCACCTCTCTGAATACAGTGGAGGGCACTTTCTTTGCAAACCCTTTGCCCACAATCAGGACAGTACCTTCCGCTTCCCTCCTATTACCATTTCCCATTTCTTTTTTTTTTTTTAATTAATTAATTTATTTATTTGAGAGCAACAGACACAGAGAGAAAGACAGATAGAGGGAGAGAGAGAGAATGGGCGCGCCAGGGCTTCCAGCCTCCGCAAACGAACTCCATACGCGTGCGCCCCCTTGTGCATCTGGCTAACGTGGGACCTGGGGAACCGAGCCTCGAACCGGGGTCCTTAGGCTTCACAGGCAAGCGCTTAACCGCTAAGCCATCTCTCCAGCCCACCATTTCCCATTTCTGAAAGCCTGTGCTGCCGCTCTGCTCCCCTGCTGACAGGTGACTGACAGGTGAGGCAGAGGAGTGCTGTGGGGAAAAAGTGTTTCTGAAAAACAACCGTGGTTGACTGACCACATTGCCAGACAGGTTACTCACCTTGACCTATTCCGTAGTCACCACAGTCTCAGAGAAAGAATTAGAGAGCTTCTGTTTACCAATGAGGAGTCAGAGGAGGCTGAGAGAGGTGGTGTTACCTGTTCCAGGTGCGCCAGGAAGAGAATAGCTGGAATGGAGCCAGTATGCTCTCCTGGGTCTCAGTATCCTGTCTAGGGTTAGAGGACGGGGCCATCTCTGTCCCCTTTCCCTCCTAACTCTGGGACATCTTCTGTATAGACATTTCCAAGTTTGAGGACTCTATGATTGAAAGGAAGGGTCAGACTGGGCTGTGACTGTAGAGGGAGGTGAGCAGTGTGGGCACCCTCTCCTCAGGCTGCCCCTGACTTTCCTTGACTTTTGAGATCCCAGATCCAGCCTTCCACACACACTGCAGGGTGACCTTGGGTGGGGTGGGGTGGGCTACTTTTTATACCTCAATATTTCTGTAGAGTGCTTGTCTAGAATCCTTCAGTGAGGAACTGGGGGCGTGGCTCAGTGGTAGAGCTCCTGCCTAGAATCCCCCAGTGAGGGGCTGGGGGCGTGGCTCAGTGGTAGAGCTCCTGCCTAGAATCCCCCAGTGAGGGGCTGGGGGCGTGGCTCAGTGGTAGAGCTCCTGCCTAGAATCCCCCAGTGAGGGGCTGGGGTGTGGCTCAGTGGTAGAGCTCCTGCCTAGAATCCCCCAGTGAGGGGCTGGGGGCGTGGCTCAGTGGTAGAGCACCTGCCTAGAATCCCCCAGTGAGGGGCTGGGGTGTGGCTCGGTGGTAGAGCTCCTGCCTAGACTCCCCAGTGAGGGGCTGGGGTGTGGCTCAGTGGTAGAGCTCCTGCCTAGAATCCCCCAGTGAGGGGCTGGGGGCGTGGCTCAGTGGTAGAGCTCCTGCCTAGAATCCCCCGGTGAGGGGCGGGGGTGTGGCTCAGTGGTAGAGCTCCTGCCTAGAATCCCCCAGTGAGGGGCTGGGGGCGTGGCTCAGTGGTAGAGCACCTGCCTAGAATCCCCCAGTGAGGGGCTGGGGTGTGGCTCAGTGGTAGAGCTCCTGCCTAGACTCCCCAGTGAGGGGCTGGGGTGTGGCTCAGTGGTAGAGCTCCTGTCTAGAATCCCCCAGTGAGGGGCTGGGGGCATGGCTCAGTGGTAGAGCACCTGCCTAGAATCCCCCAGTGAGGGGCTGGGGTGTGGCTCAGTGGTAGAGCTCCTGCCTAGAATCCCCCAGTGAGGGGCTGGGGGCGTGGCTCAGTGGTAGAGCTCCTGCCTAGAATCCCCCAGTGAGGGGCTGGGGGCGTGGCTCAGTGGTAGAGCTCCTGCCTAGATCCCCCAGTGAGGGGCTGGGGTGTGGCTCAGTGGTAGAGCTCCTGTCTAGAATCCCCCAGTGAGGGGCTGGGGGCATGGCTCAATGGTAGAGCACCTGCCTAGAATCCCCCAGTGAGGGGCTGGGGTGTGGCTCAGTGGTAGAGCTCCTGCCTATACTCCCCAGTGAGGGGCTGGGGTGTGGCTCAGTGGTAGAGCTCCTGCCTAGAATCCCCAGTGAGGGGCTGGGGGCGTGGCTCAGTGGTAGAGCTCCTGCCTAGAATCCCCAGTGAGGGGCTGGGGGCGTGGCTCAGTGGTAGAGCTCCTGCCTAGAATCCCCCAGTGAGGGGCTGGGGGCGTGGCTCAGTGGTAGAGCTCCTGCCTAGAATCCCCAGTGAGGGGCTCCACACGGTGCTTCTGCTGTAATGTGAGTTGTACACTAGGGGTGAACAGGAGTTTAGTTGGGACCCTTTGGGGTACTCATGGAAAGGAGAAAATACTTTATCTCTGAAGACCCTGAGCCCATTTTGTAGATGGGGCAGTAGAGGCTTAAGGGTCAGGATCATCTTTCAGGCTGTGGCTAAGCTGGAGCAGTGACCCAGGGCCCTGGTGGGGACCATGTTACTGCAGTTTTCCCTCACTTTTTCAGGGACACGCAGCCTAGGAATCCAGCTGAGCTTGTCATGCAGACTTGGTCAGGGCTGCATGCGAGGCTGGTGGCAGAGGCTAGCAGCCCAGGAGGACAGCCGGCTGGGGCGGGCCCTGTCTTGCCCACTAATTGGGATAAGGAAACTTTGCCATGAGATGTCCCACAATGGCAAGCAGCCACTCTGCAGGCTATTGGACGAGGCTCTCGGGGCTCAGAGCAGGGAGGGGAGGCAGGGTGCCACTGGCTGAGGTGAGTGTCCCACAACTGGGCCAGAGCTAGAGTCCAGTGCCTGGTCCTCAGGATGCTGAGGGGCCGGCCAGCCACAGACCACTGTGAGACCTCTTCAGAGACTGAGATTTTTAGCTAGTTTGTGAGAACAGGGGGAGATGTGGCCTTGGACACAGAGAGACCCGACTCAGCCCAGACTGGGACCCTTGCACCTCTCCATCTTCACCAGCTCAGACTCCACCTGGCCTGAGCTGCTGTGCTTGGGTTAGCAGCTTCCTAACTCGAGCTCAGAGAAGCCCATTGCTGTGTCTTCCTGGGCTCCCATTCAGATGGGGGATAGACGCAGAGGGCCCTGACCCAATATGATGAGGGAGACCCAGAGGAGACCTACGCAGTCTCTGGGGGAGACACAGAGAGCTCTGACCCATTCTGGTGGGGGAGACAGAGACGGTCCTAACTCAATCACATGTGAGGGCCTGGACCCCCATGGATGTCCACAGAGGTGGGTTACACCTCCTTCCTCTTGTTAGTGGGGCTTCAGGCAAGAAATGGAAACTGTGTGACAGGTTGGGGTGTCGTGTCTAGTACCTGGGGGCTCTGGGGTCTGAAGGGGACCGCGTGGGGAAGCTGCTGGCCTGGAGCTGGGCACTCGGATAGGTTCATGGTTCTGATCCAGTTAATGTCGGTCAAAACCTAACCCTTCAGTCAGGCGTGGTGGCTCCTGGATGTAATCCTACCACTTAGGAGGTAGAAACAGGAGGATCAGGAGTTCAAGGTAATTCTCAGCTACATATTGAGTTGTATGTGGGGGCTGGGGCGACAGGAGGTCCTGACTCGATCAAAATGACCAAAGAAACCAACCCCTCCCCCCCCCCACAGCCATTACTGGCCATCAGCCAGCTGGTCTTATACAGTGGGGAAAACACACCTCTGACCCCACGACTTGGCTTCCCAGGGCCACGGTGAGGGGTGCGGAGCGGCACCACCAGGACAATAAGGGTTGTCAGGTCACCTGCTGTCATCTCAGAACCCAGGAGACCTTGGATAAGCCCCTTCCTATCTTTGGGCCTCAGTTTCCCCATTAATACAATGAAGAACCTGGGGTATTAAGGCTCATTATGGACATCAGAATCTCTTCTCCCTCCTCCTCCTTTTTTCACTCCTCCTCCAGGGTTGAGGACAGAACTCACTGTAACTACTCACAAGGAATGAAGTACTGTACCACACCCCCAGCACTCACTGGGGATTCTAGGCAGGAGCTCTATCCCTGAGCCACGCCCCCAGCCCCTCACTGGGGGATTCTAGGCAGGTGATCTACCCCTGAGCCATGACCCCAGCCCCTCACTGGGGATTCTAGGCAGGAGCTCTACCACTGAGCCAACACCCCCAGCCCCTCACTGGGGGACTCTAGGCAGGAGCTCTACCACTGAGCCACGCCCCCAGCCCCCTCACTGGGGGATTCTAGGCAGGAGCTCTACCACTGAGCCACACCCTAGCCCCTCACTGGGGGATTCTAGGCACACACGCAGCCCCTCACTGGGGATTCTAGGCAGGAGCTCTACCACTGAGCCAACACCCCCAGCCCCTCACTGGGGGATTCTAGGCAGGAGCTCTACCACTGAGCCAACACCCCCAGCCCTTCACTGGGGGAGTCTAGGCAGGAGCTCTACCACTGAGCCATGTCCCAGCCCCTCACTGGGGGATTCTAGGCAGGAGCTCTACCACCAAGCCATGTCCCAGCCCCCCACTGGGGGAATCTTGGCAGGAGCTCTACCACTGAGCCAACACCCCTAGCCCCTCACTGGGGGATTCTAGGCACACACCCAGCCCCTCACTGGGGATTCTAGGCAGGAGCTCTACCACTGAGCCATGTCCCAGCCCCCCCCCCCCACTGGGGGAGTCTAGGCAGGAGCTCTACCACTGAGCTACACCCTAGCCCCTCAGTGGGGGATTCTAGGCACACACCCAGCCCCTCACTGGGGATTCTAGGCAGGAGCTCTACCACTGAGCCACACCCCAGCCCCTCACTGGGGATTCTAGGCAGGAGCTCTACCACTGAGCCACGCCCCAGCCCCTCACTGGGGATTCTAGGCAGGAGCTCCACCACTGAGCCACGCTCCCAGCCCCACACTGGGGGATTCTAGGTAGGCATTCTAGTGAAGTAGGATTTGGGGGCCATGATGTTGGTATCATCCTGTGGTACCAGAGGATGACGTGAAATGATCATGCAACACACAAAACAGAATTTGAAGGAGAGCCAGGGAGCTCCACTGGAGTGAAGCCCAGACCTGACTTTCCTTTGCAACTTTTATGAAGAGTTTAAGGCAGAAGTTATGGAGAGTTAAGGCCAAACTGAAAAATGTTTCTTGTTCTCAACATAAGACAGATCATGAGTTGCTGATTCATGCTTATTGTATCAGGAAATGTTTGGGAAAGCTGTTGAGTTCCTTGTGTCTTAGAATCTCACACCCAAAGCCATATGGTTTTCTATGTCCCCAGGACAAGCATGATATCCACACCATGGAACCTTCCCCTACCCATCAGCCCAACTTGGCACCTGTCTCTGAGCCATCCTCACTACCCTCTCATTCTCCCTGCCTTGTGTGTGCTGCTTCTAGGCACGGACCCAGAGGAGACCATTCTTCATGCCTTCAAAGTGTTTGATACTGAAGGGAAGGGTTTCATCAAGGCTGACTTGTAAGTGCCCAAAGGTTCAGGGATGGGGTAGGTCAGGGTGGGCATTAGTCCCATCTCCTCTTCCATCCAGAATCCAGCCAAGCTAGAGCAACATCCAGCCAGGAGCTCTAAGGTCTCTGTCCAGCCCTGAAATGATGTCTCATTTCCCCCCTCGGGGCCTTGGTGTTCCCATCTCTACCTGTGTGTGGAACTGGATAAGAAAATGTGGCTTAATGAGGGCGGATGCAGAGGGGGAGAGGTGAGTCTTGAAGGATGAATGCAGGTTGCCCAGGAGAGGACAGGAATAGTATTCTATATCTGGGAATAGAAATGGTGAAGTCGGCCTGGGGAGATGGCTTAGCAGTTAAGGCGTTTGCCTGCAAAGCCAAAGGATCCCGGTTTGATTCTTCAGGACCCACGTAAGCCAGATGCACAAGGGGACACATGTGTCTGGAGTTTGTTTACAGTGGCTGGAGGCCCTGATGTGCCCATTCTTTCTCTTTCTCTCTCTCTATCTCAAAAAAAAAATACATTTTTTTTTAAAAAAAAGATGGGCTAAAGAGATGGCTTAGTGGCGAAGGTGCTTGCCTACAAAGCCAAAGGACCCAGGTTCAATTCCCCAGAACCCACATAAAGCCAGATGCACATGGTGGCACATGTGTCTGGAGTTCATTTGCAGTGGCTAGAGGTCCTGGAATGCCCATTCTCTCTCTGTCTGTCTTTCTCTCTAATAAATAAATAAAAAAATATTTTAAATAAAAGAAATGGTGAAGTCCAGGCCTTAGGGTGTGTAGGCTGGTGAGCTGGACTGTGTGGGTGGAGCTGGGCTGGAGGAGAGGAGACACAGAGGGACAGGCAGAGAGGCCGACCCAGGGGAGGAGAAGGAGGTGGAGGAGGAGGATGAATGGAGCAGAACTAAAGGGAGAGGAGGGAAGAAGGGAAGAAGGATTAAGAGAGAGAGAGAGAGAGAACCGAGAGGAGGGAAGGGGAGGACAGAAGGGTTGCAGTCCCCAGGAGGCTCACGGGGATTTAGATGGAGAAGGACAGACAGGCCAGCATAGAGATAGAGATGCTGAGGGGACCCAGGCTGAGGGGAGAGAACAGAGCCAGTTGTTAGCAGAATGGATGGAGTTGGGGTCGGGGACGAGGACGCGGATGAGCAGCTTGGCTTGGGATGTCTGGGTGGGAGACGGCCAGCTATACTGCAGACCCTTGGGCTGATAGCACGGAGGTGGAGGGGTCCCACAGGACGTGTTCGTGGGGGACACGTGTAGTGGGAGCAGAGGTGCAGAGAGCCCAGTGGTAGCCTGCTTTGGTTCCTAGAGCTGGAGTTATGCTGAAGCCATCCCTCCCAAGGCTCGGTGGGCTTTTGGTGGCTCTGGGTGTTGAGATGTTCCCTCCCTACCCAGGGACAGGCTGGTGACAGTGATGTTTCTGTTCAGCTTTCGAGGATGAGTCCATAGCCTGTCAGAGCCTCTAAGTACGGGGCTGTGGGAGAAGGCAGGTGGAGTCTGGAGGAGGTGGGCGCATCTGTTTCCTCTTCTGCAGTGCCATCAAAGGCTGTGAGACAGACTCCTTGGTCTGCAGAGGAACTTCCAAAGAGTGTTTCTCCAACTGGAACCCCCACCCCCCGGCTCCCTCACCAGGGCCGGAGGCTTCCACTTGCATCTTGGGAACCTGGGACACCCCCCCTTTGACACTGGCCTAGACCAGCTCCTCTCTCAGTATCACGAGGCCAGAGTGAGAGGGAAATGCATCCATAGCGGATCTATTTGGGAAACAGGAGGTACTGCCCAGGGCTGTGGGACCTGAGAAGTGTGGCTGCTGGCCAGAGAGGCCACAGAGAAGGTTCTGGTTACAACAGAGTCTGTGCAAAGTTCCCTGCTTGGGGACCTGGAAATTGTGACTGTCCCACAGTAACATAAATAATGGAAAAATGGGCATGTGCCCTTAGTGGGACCTGGTACTGCTGGCGCTGGAGGGTACTCTTGGGTGCACGGGGCCTGGTTCAGCTCTGATGCCATCCCTGTCTACTGAGCTTGCTTAAGCTCCACAAAGTCCCCCATAGAGGACATTTGTCCCCTTCATGCAGGTCCCAATGTAGATCCTACTTCTAGCAGCTCTGGCAGCTGGGAGCAGATGCTGTCCTGGACCCCAAGGGGGACAGGTCCCATCTTGCCACAGCTTCTGTTGGATAAATCATTAAACCATCTCCACGCTCAGTTTCTCTCTTTATTTATTTATTTTTAACAACTTTATTTTTTATTTTATTTATTTGAGAGCGAGCAAGCATGCGAGAGAGAGGGAGAGAAAGAGGCAGAGGGAGGGGAAGAGAGAATGGGCGCACCAGGGCCTTCAGTCACTGCAAACAAAGTCCAGATGCGTGTGCCCCCTTGTGTATCTGGCTTACGTGGGTCCTGGAGAGGCAAACCGGGGTCCTTTGGCTTCGCAGGCAAATGCCTTAACCGCTAAGCCACCTCTCCAGCCCTCTTTATTTATTTTTATTTAAAAACATTTATTTGGGCTGGAGAGGTGGCTTAGCGGTTAAGCGCTTGCCTGTGAAGCCTAAGGACCCCGGTTCAAGGCTCCATTCCCCAGGACCCACGTTAGCCAGATGCACAAGGGGGCGCACGTGTCTGGAGTTCGTTTGCAGTGGCTGTAGGCTCTGGTGCACCCATTCTCTCTCTCTTTCTCTCTATCTGCCTCTTTCTCTCTCTGTCTGTCGCTCTCAAATAAATAAGTAAATAAAAATGATAAACAAAAAAATTAAAAATATTTATTTATCTTCTAGTAGAGAGAGGGATAGAGAAAGAAAGAGAGAGAGAGAGAATGAATGTGCCAGGGCCTCTACCCACTGCAAATGAACTCCAGATGCATGCACCACTTTGTGCATCTGGTTTTATGTGGGTTCTGGGGAACCAAACCCAGGTTGTTAGGCTTTGCAGACAAGTGCCGTAACTGCTCAGCCATCTCTCGGGCCCCTCAGTTTCTCTCTTGATGAAAGGGGATCCTAGTGCTCAGGTCTCAAATCTGTGAGAAGCCAAGGCCTAAGGGGACTCCATCATGGGCAGAACGTCCCATGATGCCCTTGGCCTGAAATGTGATCTTGTCATCTGGGAAGTTCTGGGTAGACGTCAGTGAAGATCACAGGGCACCAAGAACAAGGCCTGGAGGTTCTGGCCTGTCATCCCAGGTGCTCAGGAGCCTGAAGCTTGAAGAGGGCCAGCCTGAGAGACACAGTTATGAGTTCGCCGGGGAGAACCTGGCTAGAATCTCCCAGTGAGGGGCTGGGGGACCTCAGCCGTGGAACTTTCACCTAGCGTGTCTGAGGTCATGGGTTCCATGGGAATCTTCCATGGCAACCTCAAGGTCATGCTGAGAGTCTCAAGGTCCTTCCACTTGGTCCCTCCTTGATTCTAGGAGCGTTTAGGTTCCAAGGGAGGCAGCTGGAACTCAGATAGCTGTCTAGTGCTCCGAGCAGCCCTTCCTGTTGGGGTTCTCTCTGGCCCAGGGCTTTTTTGCTCCCCCCAGTGCCCTTCCCAGCCACAGGCCCATGCGCATGACTTCAGGGCCACCCTTCCCCCAGACATGGTGACTTCTCTCCACAAACAGCATCAAAGAGAAGCTCATGACCCAGGCTGACCGGTTCAGTGAGGAGGAGGTAAGCGATGGGTTTTGGAAGGAGGGTCCCATAGATCCCGTGCTCAGCCACCGTCACCCCTGAACCAGCCTGCGTCCCTGCCCACCCCCGCCCCCCACCCCCAGGTCAAGCAGATGTTCGCCGCGTTCCCGCCCGATGTCTACGGCAACTTGGACTACAGGAACCTGTGCTACGTCATAACACACGGCGAGGAGAAGGACTGAGAGATACGGTTTCCCCCACGGTCCGAGTCAGTGGCTGGGGGGGGGGGCTAGGGGGCCTGGGGAGGGAAATCCCCTGTGGCTGGTGTATACAAGGGGAACAGCCTTCATTGTCCTATCAGTTCGGGGGCTGAAGCAAAAAGGAGAAGAAGAAAAAAAAAAAAAACAAACTACAAAGATGTGAGTCTGGGTGGTGCTTGCATGGTTAACGCTGTAGTTAGGGAGACAGGGAAACTTTCCTATCCGTGTTGATTTTTCCATAACTCTTGCTGCCCTGGCTTTGCTCAGCTCTTTCTGATGAGCTGGTGTTTAGAACTAATTGACGGATTTAATACTCCCCAGCTGGACCCCAGGCCACTGCCTGTGGTTTCTGGGGGTTTTATTGAGCACCTAGCTCATGAGAGAGCTTGCGCCAGTCACGGGGATGCCAAGATGGGACAGGCCTATCTGTGGGCAGGAGGGGGTCACATGGACCTAGCGGAAGGGTGGGGTGGGGGGAGAAGAACATCAGTGGGGAGGAGGGGGGAGGAGAACAGGAGAAACTGGTCAGAGACAGCTGGGCAGGGGCAGGATTGGAAAGAAGGAGAGATGAACTCAAAGGACATTGAAAGAGTTAGCAAGGATTTCTTAGTCAGCACACACAAGGTGTCAAAGATCAGACACATAGGGCCAACAATTGGACTTTATCATAATCAAAACTGCCCATCAAGAAACACTTGAGGACTGGAGAGATGGCTTAGTGGCTTAGGCACTTGTCTGCAAAGCCAAAGGACCCAGGTTCAATTCTCCAGGACCCACTTAAGCCAGATACACAAGGGGCACATGAGACTAGAGGTCGTTTGCAGAAGCTACAAGTTCTGGTGTTCTCTCTCTCTCTCTCTCTCTCTCTCTCTCTCTCTCTCTCTCTCCATCTGCCTCTTTACCACTCTCTCTCTCTCTATCAAATAAATAAATAGAAAAGAAAAAAAAAGATACAGTTGAGACCATGCAAAAGAACAGATACAGGATGGAAGAAAATATTAGGAACCCACAGATTGTTGTCAAAGGCGTTCTATCCAGAAATATATATTCCTGCATGTCAACACTGGAAAATGTGCTTGTCACCTTTTTTGCTGCTGAAACAAAAGTAACTGAGCGAGCAGTTTTGGGGGAGGAAGGGTTATTTTCCAAGACTCCATTGCTTTGGGCCTGTGGAGAAGCAGAGCGTCATGGGAGCAGAAACCAGGGCAGAGCAAAGCTGCTCACCTCTTGGCAGCCAGGAAACAGGAAGCCAGGAAGAGGTGGGCCAAGATATCCCTTCAAAGGCAAGATCCCAACAATGAGTTTTCTCAAATCTGGCCCTACCTTCCAGGGTTTCTAGCAAGAGGCCAGGCTGAGCTACATACTGAGACCCTGTGTCAAAGATAAAACAGGGGGCCAGGCATGGTACTGCACGCCTTTAATACCAGCACTCCAGAGGCAGAGGTAGGAGGATCGCCATGGGTTCGAGGCTGCCCTGAGACTCCGTAGTGAATTCCAGATCAGCCTGGGCCAGGGTGAGACCTCACCCTCAAACACACACACACACACACACACACACACACACACACACACACACAAAACAGGGAGCTGGAGAGATGGCTTAGCGGTTAAGGTGTCTTCCTACAAAGCCTAAGGACTCATGTTTGACTCTCCAGGTCCCACATAAGCCTGATGCCCAAGATGACACAAGTGCACAAGGTTGTGGATGCACACAAGATGGCACACACATCTGGAGTTCCATTGCAGTGGCTGGTGGCCCTGGCATGCCAAGTCTCTCTCTCTCTCTTGCTCTCTCCCTCTGTCTCTAATAAAAAAATAATAAAAAGATTTTAAAAAGTAAAAATTAAAACAGGGACTGGGGAGATTGCTCAGTGGTTAAAGGTACTTGCTTGCAAAACCTGCCAGCTTGGTTTAATTCCCCATCACCTACATAAAGCCAGATGCCCATTCATCTGTGGTGCCAAGAGACCCGGGTGTGCCCATACACACACGAACATGTAAGTAAATATAATAAATATATATAAATATATATATATATATTATAAATATATATAAATAAATTTAAACTTAAAAATCCTAAAAATATCAGGTATGGTGGCATACACCTTTACTCCCAGAGCTTGGCAGGCAGAGGTGGAAGGATCACTGTGAGCTCAAGGCCAGCCTGAGACAACAGAGTGAATTCCAGGTCAGCCTGGGCTGGAGTGAACTCCTATCTCAAAAAGAAAAAAAAAAACCAAAAAATCCTAAACAAAATAAGAAAGGAAGGAATAAGTGGCAGAGCGGAGATGGGGAGCTAGGAAAGGGGAGGGAGGAGGAGAATGGCCCATCTGAGGTAGGATGGACTGACTGCCCTTGGCTCTCCTGTTGCCCAGGGAAGGCAGGAAGCAAGGCGCCTCCACCGGGTCAGAATTACAACAGAGCCATCCATTGCAGAAGAGGCCGAGGATTCCAGAACTCTCCCTGCACCCCAGCCCTGGCTTTCTCTTGTTCTAAGGCTGGCTTTCTTAGAAACCTTGAGTCGAGCTGAGCCCTGTCTATGCCACTGACAGCTCCTCAGAATAGTTTATGTCCAAGAGATCCAGGCAGAGCCAAGACTCCTCAGGCCGTGACCACCTGATTGCCGGAGGTTCCCGGCTTCATGATACCTGTGCCCATCAACCCGGGGGGAGGGGGGGGTCTGGCTCCCCCTGGAGACACAGAATTGCCAGTGGGGGGGAGAGGGGAAGAAGGGTTCCACGAGGCTCAAAGAAGAGGCCAGGGGAGAGACATTCACTTCCTCATTCTTGCTCTGTTTGACCATCATTTCAAGGTCACCCCCATTATCCCAGAGTGAAGCAGTGATTAGATGCACCAGTGACATGCAACCTTGTCTTCAAGGGTCTCTGGGGGGGGATCCCCTGTGGGAGTGCAGTGGGTCTCAAGTACCAAAGCAACATAGGCAGAAATGCTGATACCATCCCAATTCCGGTGTTGCTGTTCTTAGTGGTCCTCTACGGGCGTGGGCTGCAGACCCAGTGGGGCCAAACTTAGGTTTTGGGGTGTTGTTTTTTTTTTGCTGCCCCTGACCTGGGCCTCACCAGCTGTCTTCTATCTTCCTGATTCTTCTGGGTCTTCAGCAATGCCTGGACTGGCTCAGCCTGAACCCCAGATGCGCCCCTAAGGGTCTTTTCTCATCCAGGCCGCTGGGGTTCTCCACTGAACTCTGCTTCCAGGGTTCAGTCCTGAGACTCCTGAAAGCAAGAGGGACAAAACCGAAGCAAGCTGGGGTGACGGGGCGGGAGTGGGGTGAGGAAGGTGAGGAAGGATGAGTGGTGGGATTGAGTGAATTTGAGTGAATTGAGACTGTGCCCAACTTAGCCTGGCATTCCCTTTGTAACGGCATAAGAAGGCAGGCCTGGTGGCCCAGGCTGAGGCAGGAGGATGGAAAGCTCAAGACCCGCCTGAGCTTCAGAGTGAATACAAAGTCAACGTGGGCAATTTAAGGAGACCGATTTCACAATAAGCAGTAAAAAGAGGGCTGGGGACCTCACTCAGTGGTAGAGCTCCTGCCTGGAATCCCCCAGTGAGGGGCTGGGCGCGTGGCTTGCCTGCCATGCTTGAGGTCCTGGATTCTATCTTTAGAACTGCAAAATAAATAAATTAAAAGCATGCTTTGAGGCCCTGGGTTCCATCCCTAGTACTACAAAATAAATAGGCAAACAAACATGCCGGCCTCCCACTGTCCCTTTGGCTGCCCGGGGGGCCTTTGCATATGCTGATCCCTCTGTTTGGAACTCTTTTCCACCACAGTAGACCACAGGAGTTCTCAGCTCAGTGGCAATGGGCTAGTCCCAGAAACCCAGACTAGGCCAAGGCCCCTTTGGATTACTTTCCAAGCACCGTGTACTTTTCTAGGAGAGTCGTGAGCTGTTTCTGTACGCCCCCGAGAGCGAGAATGGAGTTTTCGCCCACTACATACCTTTAGTCCCTACACCAGGCCTGGCATATGGTAGACTCTTGGAAAATACTTGCCCAGCTCCCTGAGGGCCAGGGAGCCAGCAGCAGCACCCACCCAGTCTTAGAAAGGCAGTCCTAAAGCTCTGGGCCTCCGGTAGACCAAGGCTGGGACTACAGCCAACTCCATAGAGCACCCCTGTCGGACACAGGACCCTGGGTTAGAGCAAACCTAAGCTGCCTGACATGAAGGCCCCAGGCTGCAGACGTGTGGCAGCAGCCTGAACCACCGGTCATATCTAGGGGACCAGGCCGGCAGGGGAGCTCCTTCCCCCATTCTCGGGGGTTGCAGTGACCCTGGACTCCCAGACAAAAGCTCGGACCCCGAGATTGGCAGGAAGTAAGGCGACTCCCTGTCCAAGCAGGGATACTTGGACATTCATAAGATAAGACTTAGGCTTTGCCCATCACCCTGTGGCCTTGGGCCAGTTGCCTAGGAAACTCGTTATATGGTATCAGCCAGCACCTTTGCATAGCCCCCCCCCCCCGCCCGCTGCCTATGTGCTGGAATGAATGTCCCCATAGGTTAATTAGGCATCAGGAAGCAACCTTGTACATCCAATCCCCTTAGTACCCTCAACTGCTCGTAAACCCATTTCCCTGACAATAAACTGAGAGCTGTCTCTTGACTTTTCGCTCTCACCACCACCGTTGCCTGGGACACCTTCGGGGGAACCGCTGCCGGGCACATACCCCATGGGTCTCCACAGAACCTCGCTTTCCAGTCTACTCTTCAGTTTCTCCATGAGTACAATGGGCCACCACCACCACCATCCCAGTGGCCCTTGGTCTCTTGGAGACCTCCAGTTCCCCAGGGTAGCAAGTCTCAAGGCTGTGGTCATTCTTGAGCCTGCTGGTCAAACTGGATCTCTTGGAACTCTAGTGACCCCTGACCGGACCCCATAGGCAATCGGCAGCAAGCCCAGACAGGCCTTTGGGTCCAGTTGGCCCTGCCCTTGGCCCCAATGGCTCCTATAGCCAGCTGTGTCTTATTGAGGATAATTAACCCAGCCAGACGCCTGGCTTTTGGATTCTCATTTTCCACTTGGGATCCGTCAGTCGGGGCCATCGGACAGTGGCCCCTCATATAAATCAAGAGGGGGTCGCTGTTAAGAGAATTGACACATTCTTTCCACCCCTGTGGCTGGATAAATTGCCTCTGAGAGCAGATTCCATCCTGGCGCCTTCTCAAGAATGACCACGGCCTTTGAAGGTCCTTCCAGGATAGACCCCAGGGGCTTGGAGCTGGCCGGGTGGGCGGGAGTCTCCCAGGATTGTCTGCTCGCCACAGGAAGATGGGGCCCATTAGGGACAGCTGTGGGAGAGACCTTGTCTGGGACTCTGGGTGGCACCATCACTCTGTTTCCATAGTAACCCTGGGGTGGGGGAGATTACATCTTTTTCCTTTTTTTCAAGGTAATTCACTATGTCGTCTCTGGCTGGCCTCGAACTCACAGCAATTCTCTTACCTCCGCCTCCCAAGTGCTGGGATTAAAGGCCTGGCTTCCCCGCCACCACCCGCCCTTTTGATGGTCTGGGGAATGAAGCCCACAGCTCTGTACCTCCCAGCTCTCTTCACTAGGGGCCTCTAGGCACACACTCTACCACACCCCCATCCTCACCGGGGAATTCCAGACAGGAGCTCTACTACAGAGCTACCTTTCCAGCTATTTATTCGTTTGCTTATTTATTTATCCATTCATTTAATACTGTGCCTGGGTTATGTAACGAAAGCGTGTCTCAAAATAAATTAAAAAATTTAAAACTAAATGCAAGGACAGTGTGAGTGCAGAGTCCCTGGGTCTGATTCCCCAGCACTGTCAGAAGTAAATAAATAAAAATGCAACAAAGCCGTGAGCTCAGGAGGCAGAGGCAGGAGGATCGCCGTGAGTCCGAGGCCACCCTGAGACTACATAATGAATTCCAGGTCAGCCTGGGCCAGAGTGAAACCCTACCTCGAAAAACAAATAAACAATCAATAAATAAATAAAAATAAAAATAAATACAATGAGACAAATGTGCCCACAAGATTCCAGGAGAAAGATGGGTGTAAAAACACCAAGATGCACTGGGCATGGTGGCACACGCCTTTAATGCCAGCACTCAGGAGAACTCCATAGTGAATTCCAGGTCAGTCTGGGCTAGAGTGAAACCCTACCTCGAAAAACCAAAAAAAAAAAAAAAAAATTCCCTTAAGTTTTGGGAGAATTGAGTTCCAGGAGAGACATCTTCAAAGGAGAATGTTCTGGAACTTTGTGGAACACTGGCTCCGAAACTGGACTACCTTCTCCATTCATTCAGCTTTGTAGTCCTGAGCCAGAATCTCCCTGAGCACTGACACTTACTTGATCTTGAACCCCACAAAGGCAGAGTGGAGCCAGGGAGGTGTGACTGATCAGAAGACAGAGACTCCCAGCCACCCAGTTTGTGGCCCCACACTAGCATCATAAGCTCAGAGTTGATCTTCCTGAAACCAAACTTCCTGGTGACTCGGGAACTGGCTCAGGACTGAGGAAGGGAACGTGTGTACTGGACACCTGGTTTTCCCTCAAAGCTTGCTGAGGCCACTCCCGCCAGGAGCCCTTTCCCAGCATGCCGAGGCTCTGATGTCCTGGTTTTCCTTCCTTTTTGCTACAGTGGGGGGGGGGGGGGTCACTTAATCACCTTTGATCCATGCAGGAACTGCCACCACTGTGACACCTCCCTCCAGTCCTTGGGGTCAGGGACCTTGGCACTATTTTATAGGGGAGAAACCCAAACGTTAGAGGCCGAGCCCAAGGAAAGGAGGCGAGAGTGGGGGATGAGGAGGAGTAGGCCAAGTCTGCATCCTGTGAGCAGTGAGAGAAAAGTTGGGGCACACCCTGTCTCCTTACACCCCTGACCTGGGCAGAGGGTAATCCTGGGTGCCTCAGAAGGGAGGGCTGGGTAGATGCTTGGGAGCAGCAGGAAGCCAGCCCTCGGACAGCTCTCTGGAAGGACTTTCTGCCATCTTGAGCCATGGTAAAGACAAACTCCTGGTTAGGGAGTGAACTTCCTGTTTCTATGGCAGGGATGAAACAGGCCGGCATTCCTCAAGCAGGAAGATAGGGGTTTTATTTTCTTCCATTCTTTTAAATTAAAAAAATAGGGCTGGAGAGATGGCTTAGCGGTTAAGCGCTTGCCTGTGAAGCTTAAGGACCCCGGTTCTAGGCTCGGTTCCCCAGGTCCCACGTTAGCCAGATGCACAAGGGGGCGCACGCGTCTGGAGTTCCTTTGCAGAGGCTGGAAGCCCTGGCGCGCCCATTCTCTCTCTCTCCCCCTTCTCTCTGTCTGTTGCTCTCAAATAAGTAAATAAAAATAAACAAAAAGTTAAAAAAAAAATGCAAGAGAGAGAGGGCCTCAGCCACGGCAATCGAACTCCAGCAAGACATGCGCACCCCCTTGTGCGCACGTGCGACCTCGCATCTGGCTTATGTGGGACCTGGAGAGTCAAACATGAGTCCTTAGGCTTGGCAGGCAAGTGCCTAAACAACTAAGCCATCTCTCCGGCCCAGGGAGATAGAGGTCTATGCGTAAAAGCCCCTCGCTTCTCATCTTAGCACACAATGGGTGTCCCCTCCCCCACCTTCCTGGCATTCCCGTGGCACAGCCGTGATGATCGTGATCGCTGGGCTCCGTGGCAGGTGGGGTTAGAAGGTCATTCAGAGAAAGCTCCCATGAACACACGAGGAGACTGAGTTCCAGAAGGGAGCTCACATCCTAGCCGCCAACTTCCCATGTCTAATTTGTTCCTCTTGTCATTTCCACTCCCCTGGAAATAAATACTCAGAAACACATTCCTACCCGGGAATGGCTATAGGGGCGCGGGGAGCTAATGTCTATGTTGGAAGTGGGAGGGACATTGGGCCACAGACCTCTTGGTGCCAGGCGGACCCTGGGTGAGAGTGACTGAGGAGCCTGGGCCTGGCAGCGGGCTGGGAAGGGCAGGGCCCGAGCGGAGCCGCCCTAATCCGGGGCTTAGCTTCAAAGTTGATGCCTTCAGTTTCATCAGAGTGTCCACACATGAGTGTGGAAGCAGGGCACATCTGGTTCCCATCAGACGCCAGTGAATAACTGAGATGCAGGCTGTCAAAGGGGACATTTGGGGTCCTATTAGGGTACCCAGTCTTGTCTCTTAGGCCGTGTGACCTCTAGGTCAATGACAGCCTCTCTGGGTCTTCATATCCTTAGGGGAGAGATAGCCGGCGCTAGTGGTACCACAAAGCCTGTCCGCTGGGCTTGGGCGACCTCAGTCCGAGAAGCCGGGTATATCTAAGCAGCCCGGAACGCCTTTGTGGCCCCACAGCGCCATCTGCTGACCTCGGAGCACCTAGCCCAGCTCCAGCATCCCCAAGGTCTCAATGCCTCCATCTGAGCATGTGGGTACAGAGGGTGAAAATGTAACTTTGAGCCCAGCAACACTGAATGTGCACTGTGGCTCCCCCGATTAATGCTGAATAACGGGGAAGTTCCTATGTTCCCCATACAAATAAAAAATAGGAGCCAGGCGTGGTGGCACAGAGGTAGGAAAACTGCAGTGAGTTCGAGGGCACCCTGAGACTCCATAGTGAATTCCAGGTCAGCCTGGGCTAGAGTGAGACCCTTCCTCGAGAAACCAAAAAAAAAAAAAAAAGGGGGCTGGGAGGCTGGAGAGATGGCTCAGCAGTTAAGGGGCTCACCTGCAAAGCCAAAAGACCCAGGTTTGATTCCCCAGTACCCACGTAAACCAGATGCACAAGGGGGCACGTGTATCTGGAGTTCGTTTGCAGTGGATGAAGAACCTGGCGTGCCCATTCTGCCTCTGTCTGCCCCCCTCCCTCAAATAAATAAAATAAAAATTAAAAAAAATAGGGCTGGAGAGATGGCTCAGCATGAAGGAGTTCTTCTCACACAAACACAAGGCCTTTAGTGGGCCTGAGCTTGACGCAGTCTCACCCCCGGAACCCGTGTCAATGTTGGGCATGGCCACACACATCTGCAACCCCAGTCCTGTGGGGAGCAGAGACCAGAGAATTGCATTCAGGTGTCCCCCATAAACTTAGGTGTTCTGAATGCTAGTCTCCCCCAGCTGATGGCAATTTGGAAATTAAAGCCTCCTGGAGGTGGTGTATTGTTGGGGCGGGCTTATGGGTATTATAGACAGTTTCCCCTTGCCAGTGTTTGGCACACTCTCCTGTTGGTGTTGTCCACCTGATGTTGGCGAGGAGGTGATGTCCACCCTCTGCTCATGCCATCTTGGAGCTTCGCCTCAAGCCTGAAAGCCAAAATAAGCCTTTTTTCCCCCCACAAGCTGCTCTTGGACTGGTGATTTCGGCCAGCAGTGTGAACCTGACCGCAACACTGGGGCTCATGAAAACAGCAAACTCCAGCATCCGTGAGAGACCATCTCAAATAAACACATGCATACACCACACACACACACACACACACACACACACACACACACCTACCACATCAGAAACATCACACACACACATGCATGCATACTTTCACTAAATAAATAATGGCTTGAGGGCTGGGAAGATGACTCAGTTGGTGTGGTGGTTTGATTCAGGTGTCCCCCATAAACTTAGGTGTTCTGAATGCCTGGTTCCCAGCTGATGGAGATTTGGGAATTAACACCTCCTGGAGGGAGTGTGTTGTTGGGGACGGGCTTATGGGTATTATAGCCAGTTTCCCCTTGCCAGTGTTTGGCGCACTCTCCTGTTGCTAGGTCCACCTTATGTTGGCCAGCGGGTGATGTCCACCCTCTGCTCATGCCATCATTTTCCCCTGCCATCGTGGAGCTTCTCCCTTGAGCCTGTAAGTCAAAACAAACCTCTTTTTCCCACAAGCTACTCTCGGTTGGGTGATTTCTACCAGCAACGTGAACCTGACTGCAACAGTAAAGTGGTACCAGGAGTGGGGTTGCTGCTAGACACCTGACTGTGTAGTTTTGGCCTTTTGGAGCTGATTTTCAAGAAGAATGTGGAAGGATTTGAAACCTTTGTCTAAGAGACGCCTTGCAGTGCTGTAAGTACAGTTTAATGGACTATTCTGGTCAGAGATGAAAGATCTGAATGCAGTAAGAACTACAGACTATGAGATTTGAGTTATGAGGGTGAGAAAGAGCTTTGCCTGGACTGGGCCAGCAGTTTGTGTGGGAAGCTTGCTATTATGCCCATGTCCTGAGATGTTGTGCAGGGTTGCTTTGTGTGGAAATGAACTGGTGTGAGCAAAAGGATATGGCATAGAAAGAAAAATCTTTGGGTGAATTGCTGCCTGTTCAGCTGCATTTGGAAGATTACAACCTTTGAGACTGGGCCAGCTGACCTGAACTGGGACAAAAGGAAGCATGTAGACTCTTTTGAAGGGGCCTGAGTGCTCAAGGAGTGTCCTGTTCTGCAAAGTCTGCTTTCTTCCCTCCTGGATTAACAAATTGGCACCCTACCTGGTATTGTGGAGTATAAGAAATGCAGGAAAGAGAGGGTCACTGAGTTTGCAACACAGTCTTGTGTTTTGGAAATGGCCATGGGCAGTGTGAAGCAGGTTTGCTGGATGCCTGCATGGAGACCCCATGGAGCCATGAGGATGAACTGTGGATTGCAGTGGAGACCCAGTGGAGATGCCGGGACCACGACATGGCTGCAATGGAAAGCTGGTGGCCCTGATGAAGTTTTCCAGGACTGTGAGTAGCCTAGCTGGAGGGGAGGAATTTGAATGCCAGAGACTTGTTGCTGTTAGAATTATCAGACTTGGAGATTTGTCAATGACTAGAGTTGTTGGACTTGAAGCTACAGAGCTTGATGTTTACCCTGTTTAAATCCCATATTGCTTGAGTATTTCTTTACTATGCCCAATGCTATATTTTGCAGTGTGAATGTTTATTCTGTGTCATTATGGTTTTTTTGGGGGGGGGTTTTTTGCTTTTAGGGCTCAATTACAAGATCTTGGATTATGGGGATGTATGAACATCATTGGAATTGATAAAAACCATGGGGACTTTTAAAGTTAGATGAATGCATTGCATTTTACATCATGTATAGTTATTAGTTTATGGGCGCCATGTGGTGGTTTGATTCAGGTGTCTCCCATAAACTTAGGTGTTCTGAATGCGAGGCTCCCAGCTGATGGAGATCTGGGAGGCAGTGTGTTGTTGGGGGCAGGCTTATGGGTGTTACAGCCAGTTTCCCCATGCCAGTGTTCAGCACACTCTCCTGTTGCTGTGGTCCACCTTATGCTGGCCAGGGGTGATGTCCACCCTCTGCTCATGCCATCATTTTCCCCTGCCATCGTGGAGCTTCCTCTCAAGCCTGCAAGCCAAAATAAACCTTTTTTTCCCCCGCAAGTTGCTCTTGGTTGGGTGATTTCTACCAGCAATGCGAACCTGACTGCAACAGTTGGCAAAGCATTTTCCTTGTCACTCAGAGAACCCACGTTTGAACCTCAGAACCCACGTAAAAAAGCTGGGCATGTGGCGTGCACCTATAATCCCAACCCAGGGAAGGCAGAAATAGGAGAACCCTTGCAGCTTGCCGGCAAGTTAGTCTGACTGAATTATGCCCTCCGAGGCTCAGGGAACGTTGAAGAAGAGAGGGCAGAGCAAATGGAAGAGTCACAAGGTGGGAAGGTCTGCTTTGGAACTGTATCCTTCAGAGAGGAACTGACTGAGTGCATTCCTGACCTCAAGATGGATGTTTTTATTCCTACAAGACTGGTACACTGTTGAGCCCAGTGACATCTTGACACTGATGATGGAGGCCGGAAAGAACGAGACTGTGAGATACAAGAGTGAGTACTTGGAAAGAGGAGAGGCCTGGGGATGGGGGGGGGGAGGGGAGAGAAAAGAGGACAATGGGAGGGGATTGTGTTCCAATTACAGGATGCCCACGTATTAAAATTCCCCATAAGAAATAAGGCGGGGACTGGAGAGATAGCCCAGTAGTTAAGGCACATGCTTCAATGCCTAACAACCCAAGTTCAACTCCCCAGGGCCCACGTAAAGCCAGACGCACAAAGTGCAGCATTCATCTGGAACCTGTTTGCAGCAGCTAGAGGCCCTGGCACACCCAGTCGTTCTGCCCCCGCCCCCATCTTTCTCTGCTTTCAAATAAATTTTAAAAACGTAAAAAATTAAGACGGAGAGCAGCTGAAGACATCCGAAGTCAATATTGGATTCCTCATGTACTTGCATGCTTGTGTACACCACACACACACACACACACACACACACACACACACACACACAGAGTCTTATAAACGTATAGCCAAGCCCCTAAACGCGCTCTGCTCTGTGTATTATTCACACACAGCTCTGTGGCAGCCACGTGGGGAGGACTGTCCTGCTCCGCTTTGGGACTAGGAAAGTGGAGGGCATTTATAGACATTGTGTGAGATGTGACTACAATGGACTGGACTGACAGAGCCAGCCAGATGCTCACTGTCCTGTATACCCATCTACCATGTCCTCTCCCTGTGGCCTGACACAGCTTCCCATATACTGGAGCCCAGACTAGTTCCTCACGACAAGATTGGGGAGGAAATGACCCTCTGTGGCCCAGATCTGCCCCAGGTAGGGTCCTGAGCAGCTCAGTCCTCTGCAGTTGGGTGGCAGGTAAGGTTGCATGATACTTTTTTTTTTTTTTTCCCAGGTAGGGTCTCACTCTAGCCCAGGCTGACCTGGAATTCACTATGGATTCTCAGGGTGGCCTCGAACTCACAGCGATCCTCCCACCTCTGCCTCCCGAGTGCTGGGATTAAAGGCGTGCGCCACCACGCCCGGCTTCATGATACTTTGAACCACTTCAGCTCTGAGGTACTCGAAGCCCTGCCCGTCCTCTTCTCCGCCATCCACCGAGTGCTTGTGGGAAGTGTGTGGCCAGGCTGAGGATGTACAACGGAGCTCAGGATTCCAGGAGATGCTCCCCACCCCCCCCCCCTGGGCAGTGTAGGCCTCTGTATACTGTGGTCCAGCCTGCTTCAGCTCAGCGAAGGCCCACACATCTATACAAACCCTCATTTCCAGTTCTTCTTCCTTCTCTGCCCTTGAGATTGTAGGCAGACCAGAGCTTCCTAAACACTGAGCTTCCTGTCTCCAAGTGCACCTGTCATAAAGCCCTCTCCAGTCATCAGGACACCGGGACCTCTACTCTGAGAATCTGCCCGGCCTCCCCACCTGGAAGCAGGACCAGGGGAGCAAAAGGGCCCCATTTGACAGATAAGAACATTGGGCTGCCGGCCGTGGTGGCGCACGCCTTTAATCCCAGCAGAGGTTGGAGGATCGGCGTGAGTTCGAGACCACCCTGAGACTACATAGTGAATTCCAGGTCAGCCTGAGTTAGAGTGAGACCCTACTTCGAAAAAACAAAAAACAAAACAAAAATAAATAAATAAATAAATAAATAAATAAATAAAATTGGATTTAGGGAGGGAAAGCAACTTGTATCTGGATACTCAGGCAAGAAGTGGCAAAAGGGGCATCAAGACCAAGGTTGAGGACTCCCGGTCCCCTGGTCTCTGCACAGCCTGTCATGAATGCACCAGCTTATGACTCCAGTGGGCTTCCCAAGGGACAGGTCGTGGGAGAGGTTACAGGGTCACTGGCTTGTGTTGAGCGCCTGTGTGACCGGGGCTTCATGGACTCGAGCTCTCTGAAGCTGGCGCCCGGCCACACTTCACTGTGCTATTTTGCGGGAAAATGGGTGCCAAGGGTCCCATCCTGCAGAGGCGGGCGGGAACTAGCCCCTAGGAGCTAAGGTGCTTCCTGTATTCATCAGACTTGGTGTCTGCTGTGATGCGATTGTACGTCTGGCAGAAACAACGTTGGCACACTTACTCAGAGGTGTCCATCCACCGGGGCCAGGAAGGGACAGCAGAGCAGAGAGAAAGACATCATGGCAGACAGGAAGTAGAAAGCAGGGGGCCGGAAGTTGGGAGTAGTGGGCAGGATGCATTCAGCAGTGAATGGGAAGCAGAGAGGAGAAAACAGAAAGGCTACAAGGACAGTGGGACACCCCCACCCCCCCAACACACACACCCATCCCAGTGACCTACCTCTTCCAGCCCAGTCCCACCTCTTAAAATTTCCAAGCACCCCCCAAAACAGCGCCCCCACCTGGGGATGCGGGCTGCCACACAAGCGCTTGCATGCGAGATTTAATGCTCAAACTCTTCAACACTTGTCCAAGGCTCACACCACAGCTGTGCCAGGCTACCTGCCCTCAGCTTGCCAGCGTTCTACTCTGAAGGTGCCATCTAGCTGCCCTTCTGCAGACCAGGCACTCCGTGAGCGCACCAGTCTCTTGTGAAGCACCTGGCAATCCCTCTTTAATGAGGCTTGTTGCAAGGGTTGGGGAGACAGAGCCCTCCTATCAGGGCCTCTCTGTTCGCAGGAGCTTAGGTCATGCTGGACAGGAAGCCAGGAGCAGCAAATAGGAAGCAGACAGAGAACAGTGGACCAGAAGCAATGGCTTCCAGGAAGCTGTGAGCAATGAACGGGAAACAGACTGGTGGACAGGAGAAGAGAATGGAAGACACAAAGTACAGAACAACAGAAAGCAGTGTCCTGAAAACCATGACTAACCCATGGCGCGCACTATGCAGAGTCCTGAGGGCCCCAGGAGAGAAGAGCTTGCTTGCTGCTGGAAGAACAGGAAGCCAGCCTAGGTATTGGTTCCCCAGGACTCCCAAGGCTGTAGCAGCCTGTCATCAGCGTCATTGTCCTTCTCATCATTGTCACCACCTCCAGGCTAAGCTGAAAGCAGAAATTGAGCTGAGAGAGGGGCTTGGAGTGAGAGGACAGGATCTGGGCCCTCCAACCGCCCTTAATCTTCCTCTGGCTTTATGTGGGTAGTTGGGGAATTGAACCCAGGCCAGTAGGCTTTGCAAGCAAGCACTTATAACCCACTGGGAAATCTCCTCAGTTTAAGGAATCCATTTTCTTTTTTTTTTTCTGAGGGAGGGTCTCACTCTAGCCCAGGCTGACCTGGAATTCACTATGGAGTCTCAGGGTGGCCTCGAACTCATGGCGATCCTCCTACCTCTGCCTCCCGAGTGCTGGGATTAAAGGCGTGCGCCACCACACCTGGCACCAGGGTTTCATTTCTTATGGGTCACTTCTGGCTCTCGGGATATATGACCTGTGAGCTCACAGAAATGTAAGGCCTCCAGTGAGCTCTAGGCCAAGGAATTCTGGCAGATTCCATCTGCTCGCTCCTCCCTCAGTATTGATAGCCATTAGGGGACAAAGGCCAGATGCATGCTGGGCTGGAGGCAAAGTCCCTTTACCACCTATGCCCAGCTGGGCCTTGTATGTGTGGCCACAGATCTGAGGTGGCAAGTGTCTTATGTCACTCGTGAGCTTGTCACAGCTGACTGACTCCCCCTGCTCGCTTCCCCTCCCCTCACCCCCTAGCATGTAGGTCACTCAGCGATGCTATATCCATCTGCCCATGAGGTCCACTCCAGCCAGCCCAGGTCCCCATTGTAACTCTTTTCTGGGTACAAATATTTGTCCACAGGGTGGACTGTCAGCCAAACCAAGGGAAGCCCCAGGACCTACGATTTGTGTCCTCAACACTGGGCTCTTAAAGGCTTCCCGGGGCCTTGTGTCTGCTTCCCATGAAATGACGTCATGTACCTGAAAGCAGCCTGCCCCAACCGTGCGCTGGGAATGAGTTTTCTGTTCTTCTAGATGATGTAGTGCAGGCGGGGTAGTGGGAAACTACCGTTAGCCTCTCCTGCCTAGCCAGATAACGAGTCTGGGGCCATTGAGGGTTGGGAACAACTCAGGATTAGCCTCAGATTTGCCCAGCAGTTGCAGAGCCCTGATTTCTCTGCAGTCCTAGCCCTAGCTGTCCATGTTGCAGAGTGCTGAGTTGTATGGCCTCCTGACATATAAGGGGATATAATATAATATACATATAATGGGGATATAAGCTGTGGGTGCCTTTTAGTCTCTGGTGACCAAAGGGGTATAAGGTCAGGGTTAGGTGAATAGGGTGGTTGGACAGAGGCAGCAGGAGACAGGGAATGTGATGATTACATATAGATTATCAATTTGACAGGACCTGGAATCACTTGTGAGGGATTATCCAGATTAGGTTAATTGAGGTGGGAAGACCCACCTTAACTGTGGGTGGCTCCACTCCATAGGCTGGGGTCCTAGACTTTATAAAAAAGGAGAACATTGGCTGAGCACCAGCATTCGACACTCTCTGCCTCCTCACTGTGGACGGAATGTGACCAGCTGCCTCAAGCGCCTGCCTCTATATACTTCCTGCCGTGATGAGCCGTAACCTGGAACTGGAAGGTGATATAAACCCTTCCTTACTCAAACTGATGTTCGTCAGGTATTTTGTCCCAGCAACAAGAAAGTAACTAAGACAGAGGGGAACAGCCAGTGCAGTCCCCTGGCAGCAGTGGGGATCCTGGAATGTGGGGCTGGGGGGGATGGAAGGAGGCAGGCTACAGGGATGCTGTGATAGCCTTAGGAAGCATCTTTTCCAGCTGGGGTTGGGTTTCCTTACATAGTCCAGGCTAAACTTGGAGCTAGCTATATAGCCCAGGATAACCTTGAATTCATGCTTCTCTTACCTCAGCAACCCCCCCCCACCGCCGAGTGCTGTGATTATAGGCCTGGCTGATTTCTGACCATTTTAAAAAGCCAATCTTACCTGGCAAGCTGTGCTAAAAATGAGATGGCATTTTTGATTTTTTTCAATTTTTATTTAATAGAGTCAAATGACTCATATTTTTAAAAAGTAGTAGATGAATACTTTATTTTTAAACCTCAGGCAGGGGATGTGGTTCAGTTGGTGAAATGCTAGCTCAGCATGCACAAAGCCTTGGGTTCCATCTTCAGAACTGCATAAGTCAGGCAGGGTGGCACACACTTGTAATCCCAGCACTTGAGAGGGAGAGGCAGGAGGATCAGGAGTTCAAGATCATCCTCAGCTACATAGTGAGTACAAGACTAGCCTGATATATATCAGACCCTGTCTCAAAAAAAAAAAAAAAAATCTCATCAATGAGTATAGCATCTTTTATTGCTGCATAACAAAAGTCCCTACATTCAGTGGCTTAAAACATTAGCGTCTTCCAAGGTTCAGGGACCATTGCAGAAGAGGTGGCAGAAAGAATGTAAGAGCCTGGAGAGATGGTTTAATGGCTAAAATTTTTAAAAAAAATTATCAAAAAAAGAATATGGGCTGGAGAGATGGCTTGGTGGTTAAGCACTTGCCTATGAAGCCTAAGGACCCCGGTTCAAGGCTCGATTCTCCAGGACCCATGTTAGCCAGATGCACAATGGGGCGTACACATCTGGAGTTCGTTTGCAGTGGCTGGAGGCCCTGCCGTGCCCATGCTCTCTCTATATCTTCCTCTTTCTCTCTCTGTTGCTCTCAAAATAAACAAAATAAATGAAAAAAAATTTTTAATAAAATAAAAAGAATGTAAGAGCCAAACGAAGGGGAAGATTGCTTACCGTACTGTCTTCCATACCCAAGTGGCCTTGATATTCTTTACCTCACAATAGCTGACACTACCTACACAAGACCTTCATAACATGAGGGGAAAAAAAATGATGCTATCAAAATGCAAGGGAAGCCAGGTGTGGTGGCGCACGCCTTTAATCCCAGCACTTGGGAGGCAGAGGTAGGAGGATCGCCGTGAGTTCGAGGCCACCCTGAGACTACATAGTGAATTCCAGGTCAGCCTGGGCTAGAGTGAGACCCTACCTCAAAAACACCAAAAAAAAAAAAAATGCAAGGGAGGGCTGGCTTAGTGGTTAAGGTGTTTCTCTGCAAAGCCAAAGGACCTAGGTTCGATTCCCCAGGACCCACATTAGCCAGATGCACAAGGGGACACATGTATCTGGAGTTCGTTTGCAGTGGCTGGTGGCCCTGGTACACCCATTCTCTCCCTCCCTCTATCTCTCTCTCTCCCTCCCTCCTCTTCCTCTGTCAAATAAATAAAAATAAAATATTTTAATAGAAGGGAAACTAGTTGGGGGTAAGTGAGATGATGTGCAGGGGATTATAATCATGGTATATTATCTGTATTGATAGAGGTTGTCAATAAAAAGTTTTTTTTAAAAAAATAACAATAGCATTTTGTTAAATCCTATCATTCTGTGAGCTGGCTGTGCTCAGGCAGTAGGTTCTTCTGTTTGGTGCAATGTTGGCTGTAGCCACCTGAGGGCTCCACTGGGTTGGCACATCCAAGATGGCTCAATCGTGTTATTGGATTTGCCCACATCACATGTCACATGAGCTATTGGACAAGACTTCAGCTGGGGCTTTCAACAAGAGTGCTTGCAAATGCCCTCTCTAATGTCTGGGAATTTGATGATTGGGTTCTGAGAATCAGTGTCCAAGAGTAAGGGTTCCAAGTGGGAAGAAGCAAACACTGTCACACTTCCATTGTCCTCAACACATAAGCCTTTATGGAGGAAATTTTACATCTAAATCATAACACCTCCATAAGTGTTGGATGCCTGAGTGGATGGATGGATGATGGATAATTGGATGGGCAAGTATATGCATAAATGGATAATTGGATTATGAATGAACAGGTGAGTGGGTAGATGGATGAATGGATAAGTGGATGAATGGGTAAATGGATTCATGGATGGGTAGATCATTGGATGGGTGAGTGGATGGATAATTGAATGGACAGATGTATGAGCAAGTGGATAGATGGACAGATAGGTAATATATGGGCAAAAGGATGGGTGGGGGTATGAAAGGGGTGGTTCACTGGATAAATAGATGGATGGATGGATCATGAATGAATAGATGGATGGATGGATGGGTGGATAGATAATTGCATTGGTGACTGATGGATGGATAGTGCATGGCCCTTTAATACATTGCAAAGCATCCCCAACCCCTTTAATTGTGTTTTATACTCGATTTTGTTTTCAAGACAGGCCAGAGCCCACCCTTCAGAATTGACAACGGGCTCAGAGAGGGAGAGCACCTTGCTCCATGTCACGCAGGGAGGAAGGACGTGACTGAGGCACGAGCACAGATTTGTCCTGGTGTCTGGCCCCCAAGGTCCCTTCTATTAAGCCCCATTATTCCCTTTTCATTTATTCAGGCCACAGTGGTCAGCCGATGGAATTCATTCAAGCAGGTCATGGAAACCCCTTCTGAGTCACCTAGCGCTGGGGAACCTGAGATGGAGCCCCCCCTGCTCCCTGGTTTCCAGAAGCATCTAGGGAGCCTGCCAACGAACAGCTGGTGAGCAGCTCAAGTTGGTGACCTTGGCTAAGACCTGGTGGCACCAGCCCTTGAGGTGGATGGAAACCAAGCCCGCTCCTGGGGAGGGGAGGCAGGACTTAATCTGAGTGGAGGCTACTGGAGCCAGGTAAGGAGGACACTGATGTCAGGCCAAGGCTGGTTAAAAATCACAGGATCACCAACTCATTTCCTGTCAGCATGGAGAAGGTGTGTGTGTTGGGCAGGGGTCTTCTGCTGGAGATGAAGTGGGGGGTCTCCACTCACATGGGAAGGGGCTGGCTTCCCGCAAGGCTCCCCTTTCACCCTGTCTTCCGCCCAGGATGCCCTGGGCTCAAGAGTCACCCTGCAGCCGTGTGACCTCACCGGGCCTGTGGTCGTCCCTCTTGGAGGAGAAAAGCCAGCCAGGGTCAAGGCCCACCCACGACTGCCCACCCTCAGGATGGGGATCACGGCCCTCCGCCGCCCTGGGAGACCTGAGGCTGGGGTTGAGGGCGCAGCCGCCTCCACGGGCGCCAGGTGCTCTGCGGTACTCATTAGGCCACGGGGCTGCAACCCAGGGCTTACTGTGGGTCTCCCTGAGAATCCCCGGGAAGAAAGAAATCAAAGGCTGGGGATTGGAAAACAAGGATGAGGAGATAATAAAACAAGATTCCTATCTGAATAATTTCCTCTAATTGCTAGTAAGAGACATTCATTTTCTTTTGAAGCTTCCCGAGGCCCTGGGGCGTCTTTGGGACGTGCCAAGATGGCAGCCCGTCTAGCCGGATTGTCTGGGCGCTGCCTGCGGGGGAGCTGGCTTGGAGCCACGCGGGGGCGGGGTGGCAGGGTGCTGTTGGGCTCCGAGGGGGGGGTGCTCAGCTGGGGCAGAGAAGCCTGCCCAAGTCATGCATGTGGCTTTGGGAGCCCTGAGCTTCCCACCATGCTCCTGGTCTCCCTCTCTGGTCTAGGATGGACACAGGACTGTGGACCACTCTGATCACGAGCTCTTTGCAGGAGCTGCTGGATTCTGAGCCCAGTGTGCGTCAGCAGGGTGAGGCCTGAGGACCTACTTTTCCTCCCCTTTGCTATCACTGCCGTCTTCAGAGTAAGACCAGCCAGGTCAAGGGCAGTATGAGAGACACACTGCGTGTCAGCTGGCCACTGACACCTCCCAGCTCCTCCAGGAGATGTGAGGGTCATTATGATGCCCATTTTACAAGTGAGGGCATTGAGGTCCAGGCGACAGGATTGGTGACACCATGAAAGAGAAGCTGAGGGCCGCTTCTGTCACCAAACCCAAGACCTTTTGCGCACAGGCTGACATAGGCCCTCAAGTAGCTGTAAGGACTCCGGTGGAAATTGGAAGCAAAGTGCCTTTAACGGCTGAGCCATCTCTCCAGCCCGCATTGGAAATTTAGCCATGCGTGTGACATAATCCTACTATGTGCTCTACTTGCCCCTGGAGTCTTCTCTCGGGGTGCCCTTTATCCTCATATCTCCTCTGGAGGGGCCCCGCCCCATTAGTGAGCCCAGCACTGGACACACAGGTTGTCACTTGCTGGAAGCATCTTAGGTCTGAGCCATCTCTGAGTCCACATTTTGTCCCTCCTGTGGGACACACAGGATGGAAGGAAGTTCCCCACTGGTGATGGTATTTTTATTTATGAGAACCAGAACGCATGTGTTTCTGATTAATTTCTACAGAAATCATGGAAAATGTTCTTTTTTTTTTTTTGTCATTTTATGTGGAAGCGTTTTCAGAAATTCTTTCAAGATTGTCTTTGCCCAGGAAGCTGAATCTGGGAGATGAATGGTCACCATGCCACCCCCACATGGTTAAGAGTCAGGTCCGTCCCAGAAGCTGGCCTTAGCGGGCAGGTGTCCCGGGGTTGTCCAGCCTCACTTGCAGTCAGAGGCAATCACTTCTAGAGCAGACAGCACTGTGGCATGGTCTTGGCCCCACACCAACATGCTAATAGCTCAGCCTCATTCAGCCTGGAGGCGCGTCTGGAACACACCCCCATTTCTGCCTCCGTCTCTTCATACGTATTCCCCCTGCTGTACCCAGTGTCGCTTCACTTTTGTGACTCAACGAGCTTCTTCTCGTCCTGCAATACCCCCGGCCTGGCGTGTGTGCCCCCTACTAAGTGCACTCACAGCAGCATTCAGAGGCGAAATCCTCATCTGCCCCCAAGAGATGTGGACAACTCTGCCTATGGCCTGCCTCCCAGGGTCCCTGACCAGTGTGTGCAAAGATCAAAAGCTGGAATGTCATGGTAAGAAGTGACACAGAGATGAGACTGCCTCAAATGAGAGCCATGCATGGTGTTTATTTTTGGTATTTTATGGAGTGCCTTTGAGGACGCGAGATGGAAAAGGAGCGATGGAATTCCACCCTGGACGAGCTGCAGATTTCACCCTCAGGGTGGGGGGAGGGAGAGGCAAGGGCAGAGTCCTTCTGGGGCAAGCTGACCTCCCGATCCTACTTGGGGACCAGCGTCGCAAGTAAGGATGGCTTGGGGCAGCCCAGCGCGGGTCACTAGCAGTGTTAGATCCTGACAGAGGGTCTTTATACCTCACAGTCCCTCCACCCCTACCACACAAGAGCTCTGTAGTGAATCTGTAGGATGAATCCAGTCCTACGTTACCACGGGCAAACTGAGACCTGGCAATCAAAGCGCTGGCTTAAGGCTAAATGTAAAATCAGGAGCTACATAGGGGCCTAACCGGGAACACCCAGCCATGGGTCACACTCACCTTCTCATGGCTAGGACAAAGCACTGGACCAAGAGCAGCTGATGGGAGGGAAGTTTTTTGATGCGTTTTTTTTTTTTTTTTTTCATTTTCGCTTACAGTCTTAAGGGGAAGCTTCATGATGGCAGGGTTGGAAGCAAGGCATGAGCACAGGCTGGACATCACCTGCGCCACACAGCAGGAGGGAAACAGCGGCGGGAGAGTGAGCCAAGCCGAGCTCAGACACGGGGCAGCTGGCTGTGACACTTCTAAACCTGCATTCAACAGCACATCTCCTCTAGCAAGTCTCCAGTTCCCAAAGTGCCATCAGCTGGGAACCAGGCATTCAGAACACATATGTTTATTGTGGGGGGGGGGACGTCTAATTCAACCACCACACCACGGGAGAAGCTATCCCTAGGTTCTCCAACACCTCCGTTACCCTCCCCCCACCCTCGTTAGCCAAAGGGGCAACAATTGGTCATTCTCCCCAGCCACAGCAGTTTCTTTCCTGAAGATGTCATGCATCTCTACTTCTCTGCTTATAAATTTTGAAGGGGGCCAGTCATGGTGGTTCATGCCTTTACTCCCAGCCCTCAGGAAGCAGAGGTAGGAGGATCACTGTGAGTTTGAGGCCAGCCTGGGACTGCAGAGTGAGTTTCAGGTTAGCCTGGGCTAGAGTGAGACCCTACCTCATAAAAACAAACAAAAAATTTGAAGGGGAGATGTGGCTCACTGGTAGAGCATCTCCCTAGAATCCCCCAGTGAGGTGCTGGGACCGTGGCTCAGTGGTAGAGCTCCTGCCTAGAATCCCCCAGTGAGGGGCTGGGGGCGTGGCTCAGTGGCAGAGCTCCTGCCTAGAATCCCCCAGTGAGGGGCTGGGGGCGTGGCACTTGGCTAACATATGCAAGGCCCTAGATTCAATCCCAAATATGTGTTTGGGGAGGAAGGGGGTTGTGATTGCACATTGTTACAACCCAATTAGGCTTGTGTAAACTGTGATATGGGGACAGATGTGGCTGCTATTCAGAACAGCACAAGTGATTCTTGAAATCACACAGACTGTGGTCCCCCAGGACTGCAGCAGGATGTAGACGCTGCTGTATGATGGATATGTTTGGGACAGGAGGGTGGCATGTGAGGCTGGCTGTCAGATGCTCCACCTGGAGCATAATGGATGGCAGGTAGGAGCCATCAGAACTGTGGAGGAAGAGGGTGGAGATAGTGTCTGATTTACAGGCACTGGGGAGGAAAATGCAGGCAAGATTTATGGGCACTCAAGTGACTTGTTGGAGCCGACTTTATTATCCGTCACGTGCATCTGGATGTGTATTTATGGCCTTCCAAATGATCCTGTCTTGTTGAAAGTTATGTTCAAGGGGTATCAGCATCCATGAATATGCATACAGAGGGCTGGTCCACGGTGAAGTTCAAGGTCTCTCCTTATCCCGCAAGGATGCCCCAGGGCTGGTCCCATTTGTGTGAGCTCTGGCTCAGGAAGGCTTGGGAAGTGGACAACACTGGCAGATGGAGCCCCTGAGCTGAGTCCTTCACTGGAGTGTGGGTGCAGATGGAGCCACTCCTCACAAGGTCATGCCAGCATCCCACAGAGCTGGAAGCAAAGTGTTGGAGCTCATAGGGGCTGACAAGGTAGGAAAAATGCAAATAATATGTTTCTTCCCTCTCTCCCTTCCTCCCTCCTCCTTTTTTAAAATTTTTAAAAAATATTTTTAAATTAGTTTTTATTTATTTATTTGAGAGTGACAGAGAGAGAAAGAGGCAGATAGAGAGTGAGAGAGAGAATGGGTGTGCCAGGGCTACCAGCCACTGCAAACGAACTCCAGACGCGTGCGCCCCCTTGTGCATCTGGCTAATGTGGGTCCTGGGGAATTGAGCCTTGAACCGGGGTCCTTAGGCTTCACGGGCAAGCGCTTAACCGCTAAGCCATCTCTCCAGCCCCCCCCCTCCTCCTTTTTCTTCTTCTTCTGCCTCCTCTTGTTGTTGTTTCTTTAATTTTAATTTAATTTTAAACATTTTGTTTATTTATTAGGGAGAGAGAGAGAGGGGTCGCTCCAGGACCTCCAGCCACTGCAAACGAACTCCAGATGCATGCGCCCCCTTGTGCACCTGGCTAGCATGGGTCCTGGAAAATCCAACTGGGATCCTTTGGGACTGCTAAGCCATCTCTCTAGCCCCTAATTTTATTATTTTTTTATAGAGAGCAAGCGAGTGAGAGAGAATTGGCACACCAGGACCTCAGCCACTGAAATCAAACCCCAGATGCTTGCGCCACCTAGTGGTCATGTGCAACCTTGTGCTTGCCTCACTTTTGTGGGCCTGGCTAACATGGGATCTGGAGAATCAAACATGGGTCCTCAGGCTTTGCAGGGAAACATGTTAACCACTAACTCTGCCCTTTTTATGAGTGAGTGTGAGAGCCAGAGAGAGAATTGGTGCACCAGGACCT
Source organism: Jaculus jaculus (assembly GCF_020740685.1). Lineage (NCBI taxonomy): Eukaryota > Metazoa > Chordata > Mammalia > Rodentia > Dipodidae > Jaculus > Jaculus jaculus. The sequence goes on along the minus strand of NC_059103.1, from coordinate 10,768,484 downwards.
CCAGTCACTGCAATTGAACTCCAAACGTGTGCACCACCTAGTACCCACGTGTGACCTTGCACGCTTGCATCATTTTGTGTGTCTGGCTTACGTGGGACCTGGAGAGTTGAGCATGGGTCCTTAGGTTTCGCAGGCAAGTGCCTCAACTGCTAAGCCTTCTCTCCAGCCATGTTTGGTTTTGATACAGAATCTCGCTATCTGGCCAGGCTGGCCTCCAACTCTCCATTCTCCAGCCTCAGCCTCCACAGCTCTGGGAATACATGGGTGTATATCACCACACCCAGCTTAGCTCTGCATCTTACCCGCAATGTCACGTTGGACAAGGAGTTGGAAGTGACAGCAACAGCTGGCTCAGTGAGCAACCCAAGATACTGCATGCAAGGCTGGAGAGATGGCTTAGAGGTTAAGGCGTTTGTCTGCAAAGCCAAAGGATCCTGGTTTGATTCTCCAAAACCCACGTAAGCCAGCCGCACCAGGGGATGCATGCATCTGGAGTTCATCTGCAGTGGCTGGAGGCTCTGGCGCGCCCATTCTCTCTCTCTCCCCCTCATTATCAAATAAACAAACAAATAAAATATATTTTAAAAGATACTGCCTGCAAAGTACTGACTTAGCACAGCACCTTAGCATTCAGTTAAGTACCTATAAATTTTTTTTTCCATTATTACAATCATTACCTCAACATCCTATGCAATGTGACAGACCAAAATACCACCAAACAAGACAGATTTCTTGCTGAAGCTCCATTCAGTAAAAGGTCACTTACCTGCCTGGTACACCCAGATCACAGAGCAGCAGACCCTAGCCTGCCCAATACAACCACCAAAGAGTGGCTTTGATCTTGGAATATTATGAATGCGTGCAAGCATGAGAATGATTTAGCTTGCTCAGCTGCCAGGCCTTCTGTAAACTTGAACTTGACATAATTGGAAACAAGGGACGACGTGCTGTCAGCACAATGCGGGAGGACTCTCTTCTATACAGGTAGGGAAATAACAGCTGTCCAAAACTCCACAAGTGCCTCTCTCCTGCTGGCCTTATAGCCTCGGACACCTGTTGAGGGTTCCCTGATGCTGGGCGCGGTGGCCCACGCCTTTAATCCCAGCACTCGGGAGGCAGAGGTAGGAGGATCGCGGTGAGTTTGAGGCCACCCTGAGACTACAGAGTGAATTCCAGGTCAGCCTGGGCTAGAGGGAGACCCTGCCTTGAAAAACAAAACAAAACAAAAAAGGTTCCCTAATATATGTGGTGTGTGTATGTCATGTAGAGGTCAGAGGTCAGAGGTCAACATCAGGGTGTTGGCCCTTGCCTTTCCACCCTGTTTGAGACAGGATCTTTCTTGTTTGCTGCTGTAAATGCCAGACTAGCTGGCCCTTGACCTTCAGGATTCTCCTGACTCCACCTCCATTCCCATAGTTGCATTGAGATTACAAATAGGATACTTGTGTCCAGATTTATGTGGGCTCTGGGGATTCCAACTCTGGCCATCACATTCTCAGAGCAAGTGATTTTAACCATGGATCCATCTCCCCTACCTTAATTAATCTTTTTGAGAGAGGGTCTCACTATGTAGCCCAAGCTGAACTGGAACTGATGATCCTCCTGCCTCAGCCGCCTTCCAAGTGCTAGAATTACTGTGACTGGCTCAGTTTTGTTTGATCTCCCCTCCCCACAAAGATCTCAAGATGAGGATCTTGGGAGTTGGGAGTTTGGAAAATGTGATAGTTAATCTTGATTGGCAATTTATCAGGATCTACACTCACCTAGGAAACAAATGCCCAGGTATGTCTGGGAGGGATTAGAATTAGGTTAACTGAGGTGGAAACGACCCACCTTGAATGTGTGTGGCACCATCTTATGAGCTGGGGTCCTGAACTGAATAAAAAAGAGAAAGTGAGCCAGGTGTGGTGGCACATGCCTTTCATCCCAGCACTTGGGAGGCAGAGGCAGGAGGATCACTGTGAGTTCGAGGCCACCCTGGGACTACATAGTGAATTCCAGGTCAGCCTGGGCTAGAGGGAGACCCTACCTTGAAAAACAAAATAACAACAAAGGCAGAAAGTGAGCTTACCATTGGTTGGCATTGACATTGGCAATGTGACCATCCACCTCATTCTTCTGCCACCATGCCTTCCCTGGCATGATGGATGTACCATTAAGCTGTGAGCCCAAATAAACACTGCCTTCCTTAAATTGCTTTGGGCATGTATTTGTGTCACAGCAATGAGACAAATAATGAATGTCGGCAGAATCTCAGGAAGCCTTCGGTCTTGGGAAGGACTCTGGGAAATAGCAGAAGGGGCAGGGAGAATCTCAAAGAAAAGGAGGAGGGCCAGGGAGATGGCTCAGTGGGAAAAGTGCTTTCCACATAAGCACAAGGACCTGAGATCGAATCCCCAGCACCCACGTAAATGTTAGGCATGGTGGTGTGTGCCTATAATCCCAGCACTGGAGAGGCGACACAGGAGGATCCCTAGGACTTGCTGGCTGGGTAGTTTGGCAGAATCAGTGGGCTCTATATTTAGCGAGAGACCCTGTTTCAAAAACTAAGTGGAGCTGGAGAGATGGCTTAGTGCTTAAGGCGCTTGCCTGTGAAGCCCAAAGATCTATGTTTGACTCTCTAGATCCCACCTAAGCCAGATGCACAAAGGTAAGGCAAGTGCAAGGTTGCACATGCCCACTAGGTGGCACAAGCGTCTGGAGTTCTATTGCAGTGGCTGCGGCCCTGATGTGCCAATTCTCTTTCTCTAAAATAAAATAAAAAAAAAAATTAAGGTGAAGAGTGATGTCAACCTCTGACCTCCACGCACACACAAATACATGCAAAGAAAAAAGACAGAGAGGCTGATGTTCAAGTGCGTGAAAGAGTGCTATCGGGATCAGTGTCAAAGTCACATTACTATCATGTTGCTTAGTAAGGGGGCTTAATTCTGTAGGGGTGGCTGAGAAGGCTATAAAACATCTTACAAAGCCGGGACGTGGTGGCACACACCTTTAATCCCAGCCCTCGGCAGGCAGAGGTAGGAGGATTGCCATGAGTTTGAGGCCACCCTGGAACTACCAAGTGAATTCCAGGTCAGCCTGGGCTTGAGTGAGACCCTACCTCGAAAAACCAAAAAAAAAAAAAACCCTTACAGAATTGTGCATTTGTGAGAAATAGCTGGAGCCCACCAGTCTCCATGTGTCAGTCAGTCAGTGGGAGGTGACCTGGGTGGGTGGGGGGGCATCAACTCCCTCACAGTTATAGGCAGAACTTGTTCACAGACTTGTTGGAAAAGGACCCTGAACAGGGATGGGAAAGACTCATGTCACACGGCTCTGCTCACCTTCTCTGTCTCTCTCTCCTCCCCCATGTGCATACACTCACGTGTGTGTGTGTGTGTGTGTGTGTGAGAGAGAGAGAGAGAGAGAGAGAGGGAGAGTGTGGAGACCAGAGTTTGACATTGGATGTCTTCCTCAATCACTCTACCTTGTTGACCAAGGCAGGCACTCTCACTAAACCCAGAGGTCACCGATCTGGTTAGCCTAGCTAGTCAGCTTGTTCCCTATCTCTGCCTCCCCGGGGGGCTGGGATTATAGTTAGGCTGCCATGGCTGCCTGCTGTTTACATGGATTCTGGAGATCTGAACTCGGATCCTCATGCGTGCATAGTAAGCACTTTCTATCTGCAGAGCCTCCTCCCCAGCCCTGAGCTCACCTGGACTGTCCATTACAGCTGCTGCTGAAACCGGAAGCTGCAGGGAGGGGAAAGGGCCGCCAGATTGCTAACAGGCAGCTCCTTGCACCAGTCAGATCCACCCGCACCCTTGTTAAGTCCCCTGCAGTACAGTGCTTTCCAGAAGGCGAATGACATAATCTGCGTAAAGACTTAATACAGAGGCGTCTTGCAGCAAACCGCATTCCCTACCAGCTGCAGCCGGTCCCAGGCCTGTAACAGACGCTCACCATCTGCTTTGCCCAGAACCCACAAAAAGATGTGATTTGAGTCTGAAATGTTCCCAAGACCCAGGCTTGTGTGTTTGACCATCGGTCTCCAGCTGATGGCGCTGTTGAGAGCTGATGGAACCTCCCAATGTGTGGACTAGCTAGCCCAAGGGGGTTGTGAGGAGGGAGGGAGTGGTATTTTAAGGTGATACCCATTTCTGGGTCCAGCCTTGGAACCATTTGCTTCCTTATCTGCCAAGATGGAGCTGCCCTAGCCACCATGATGGACTGTAACCGCTTAAACTGTGAGCCAGATTAACCTGTGCTTCCTTAAATAGCTTCTATCAGGGATCCAGCCAAAGCAATGCACAAGTAACTAATGGCTGTGTGGTGGTTTCCCTCTGGGCATAACAGGAAGCCATCTTGGGGGTCAAGAGTGCTTCGGTAGTTATGGTAACTTTGGAACAGAACTACACTGTGATACAATGTCTATACTAATGGTAAAGGAGCTGTAACAACTGCCCTAGTAGATGGAGGAAGAGAGGATCACCTGAAGTTCCAGCAATTGCTCCCCCCTTTCCTCCCCCCCATGATCCTGGGAGGAAGAAATGCTAGATTATATAAGAGGTGGAAGGTTAACCGGAAGTGAGACTCCATGATGCAGCTCCCATGAAGTCACCATCCAGGATGGGGTGGGACTTTGCGGCATTGCAGCTGTCCTTGAGTCACCCACGATCCTGTAAGTAACCCCTCACCCGTGCTCTGTGAGTAACCCCAATAAACTCATCTGTTCACCCAAAACTGGTTTTGGTGTCCTCGTCCTTTGGTCTGTCATCTCTGCCCCATCTGGAGGAGAAGATACATTCACATCACGCCAGGGGAAAGGTTTCTTGTGACACTAATACATTAAAGACATGGTAAACTGAAAATATTGTAAGGGCTGGAGAGATGGCTCAAAGGTTCAGGCACTTGTCCATAAAGCCTAAAGACCCAGGTTTGATTCCCCAGTACCCATGTAAAGCCAGATGCACAAAGTGGTACGTGTGTCTGGAGTTTGGTTGCAGTGGTTGGAGGCCCTGGTGCATCCATGTCCTCTCTCTCTCTCTCTCTCCTGGGCCTGGTGGAGCACGCCTTTAATTCCTGCACTCGGGAGGCAGAGGTAGGAAGGAGATTGCTATGAGTTCAAGATGAGTCTGAGACTTCATAGTGAATTATAGATCAGTCTGGGATAGAATGAGACCCTACTTTGAAAAAATAAAAAAAATTAAAAAAGAAAATATTGTAAGTTGAAAAACACATTTAAGCTGGGTGTGCCTGCAATCTCAGCTACTTGAGAGACTGAGACGGGAGGATTGTGCAGGTCTGAGAATTTCAGGCCAGCCTGGAAAACATAGCGAGACTTCATTTCAAACGAAGGAAAGCGGGGCTGGAGAGATGGTGTAGTGGTTAAGCGCTTGCCTGTGAAGCTTAAGGACCCCGGTTCAAGGCTCAATTCCCCAGGACCCACGTTAGCCAGATGCACAAGGTGGTGCACGTGTCTGGAGTTCATTTGCAGTGGCTGGAGGCCCTGGCACACCCATTCTCTCTCTCTTTCTCTCTGCCTCTCTCTCTCTCTCTCTCTCTGCCTCTTTATCTCTGTCACTCTCAAATAAATAAAAATAAAACAATTTAAAAAAAAAAGGAGAGGGGAGCAGAAAAATGTGTTTAATACACCTTTGTGAACATCATGGCTTACTCTGGCTACCTTAAGTATACACAGACTATAGCTAGGCAAAATCATCACACACAAACCTATACTAATTTAAAGTGTCGAATATCTCATGTAATTATTGAAAAGCTACTAGAAGTGAAAAATAGAATGATTGTTGGGCTGCAGAGATGGCTTAGCAGTTAAGGCACTTGCCTGCAAAACCAAAGAGCCTAGGTTCAACTCCCCAGTGCCCACATAAAGCCAGATGCACAAGGTGGTTCATGCGCCTGGAGTTCCTTTGCAGTGGCTAGAGGCCCCAGCTAACCCATTCTCTCTCTTTCTCTGCTTCCTTCTCTCTCTCAAATAAATAAATGAATAGAACTTTTTTTTAAAAGAATGGGTCAGGTGTGGTGGTGCCTGCCTTTAGTACCAGCACTCAGGAGGCAGAGGTAGGACGATTGCCATGAGTTCAAGGCCACCCTGAGACTACAGAGTGAATTCCAGGCCAGTCTGGGCTAGAGCGGGACCCTACTACAAAAAAAAACAAAAAAAAAAACAAAAAAGAATGTTGTGTGGGGTGGGTACACCTCAGCACCCCTGTAAAAATCTTAAATTTAATCATTGTAAGTTGGGGACCAGCTATATCATGTGATTGAGAATAGTTCTGTACTTGTTCCCCACCCTCTTCAAACCACAGGACCTTCTGTTGTACCTAGTTCCTCTTGTCAGAGAGAAATATATCCCAGAAATGCCAGTTGTTGAGGCTTGATTGCAAAATGTCTCCCACAAGCTCATGTTTTTTTGTTTTTTGTTTTTTTAACAGCTAGTCCCAAGCTGGTGGCGCTGTTCTGGGAGGCTGGGGAACCTTTAATGTGGGAGGCATGGTCAGTCAAGTGGGACTGACCTTCCAGAGTTACATCCCAGCCCCACTTCCTGCTTCAGCTCTCTGCTTCCTGGTTGGCCAGGATGTGACCAGCTGTACGGCCTCATGTAGAATTGCCCCAGCCTTTCATGCCTCCCCCAGCATGGGGGATGAAGCTCTCTCAACTTGCCTCCATAAGTGAAACATTTGCTCACAGTGACATGAAAAGAAACAGGTACACCTGTCATTCTTTGTCACTCTTCTTGTGTTTTCTTTTTTGTGTTTTGTTTTGGTTTTTGGTTTTTCGAGGTAGGGTCTCACTCTAGCCCAGCCTGATCTGGAAGTCACTATGTAGTCTCAGGGTGGCCTCGAACTCACGTTGATCCTCCTACCTCTGCCTCCCGAGTGCTGGGATTAAAGGCGTGCACCTCCACACTCGGCTCGGTGTGTGGTTTTGGTTTATTTTAATTTTTATTTATTTATTTGAGAGTGACAGAGAGAGAGAGAAAGAGACAGACAGAGAGAGAGAGAGAGAGAGTGAGAGAGAATGGGTGCGCCAGGGTCTCCAGCCACTGCAAATGAACTCCAGACGCATGGGCCCCCTTGTGCATCTGGCTTACATGGGTCCCAGGGAATCGAGCCTCGAACCAGAATCCTTAGGCTTCACAGGCAAGTGCTTAACCACTAAGCCATCTCCACACCAGTGTGGGAGTGCATGTGTACGTGCAGGCCAAAGGTCTACATTGGGTGTCTTCCTCATCACTCTTGTTTATTGAGACGGGATCTTTCATTGAACCCAGAGCTCACCAGTAGCCAACTTGCCCAGGGGACCCATCTGTTTCCTCCACCCCATAAGCACTGGGGTTACAGGTGCACTCCACCTCCCCTAGAATTTATGTGGGTGTTGGGGATCCGAATTCGGCTCCTCACACTTGCACAGCAAGCACTTTCCCCACTGAGCCATGAGCCTCCCTAGCACCTGTGTTTGGCTTTTTACAGCACCCAGATAAGTCACAGGGCTCATCCTGGTTGAGATTTTTGTTCCATGAATCACACGGGAAGAGGTGGGAATGTGCGTACTCATGCCGACCTGACTGGAGGTGGAAGTCCCATGGTTGAGTTTTATAGCCTGACCTACGCGTGTCTCCGCCAAACTCACGCGTGAATTCTAACAGGTTGCTCGCGGATCTTAAACTTGTCTAAATGCCAAATAATTTCAGAGTAATGGCTATTCACTGCTTCCACTCCAGTCTCAGCACCATTTTTCTTGCATCGCGGAGGGGGTTGGCAAACATCTTCGTGGAGGCCAGAGAGGACATATTTTAGGTTTTGCAGCCCATATGGCTTCTGTTGCAGCTACTCCTTGAGTGTTGTGAGAAAGCAGTTATAGGCCATATGTAAATGAGCGGCCATGGCTGAGTGCCAATAAAACTTTATGTACAAAACACTTCCAGAATGATGACAGAGTAAAGGTTTCTAAAATCTAATCCTCTGTAAAATTGATGAGATGTTGGGGTAAAAAATGGTGTGTGCATGTATGTATATATATATATATGTCAAAACACACGCGTGCATGTGTGCGTGTGCGTGTGCGTGTGTGTGTGTGTGTGTTTTGAGGTAGCGTCTCACTCTAGTCCAAGCTGACCTGGAATTCACTATGTAGTCTCAGGCTCACTTTGAACTCACTTGATCCTCCCACTTCTCCCTCCTGAGTGCTGAGATTAAAGGCATGCACCACCATGCCCTGCAAAATGAATATTTTTGATAACTCTGAAAATCAGCCAAAGGCTCACAACAAACCAAGAAACATTTTGTTGTTTTGGGTTTTCGAGGTACGGTCTCTGGTCCAGGCTGACCTGGACTTATCTATGTAGTCTCAGGGTGGCCTCAAGCTCACAGCGATCCTCCTACCTCTGCCTCCCGAGTGTTGGGATTAAAGGCGAGCGCCACCACGCCCGGCTGAGATGTTTGTTTTTAATCGTACTAAAATCTCAGTGAGTTAGCAAGCAAGATCACTGGTAATTACTGAACTAGCAGTGAGATTAGCAAGCTTTGTGAAGTTTTCAAAATCCGTGGTTGTTAAGTATGGTGTGTGTGTGTGTGTGTGTGTGTGTGTGTGTGTGAGAGAGAGAGAGAGAGAGAGAGAGAGAGCGCCATGGCATGCTGTGGAGTCAGAGAACAAGCTCAGTTGTCACTCTTGCCTTCCACCTTGTGCGAGGCAGCGTCTCTTGGTCACCACTGCCCAAACCAGACGGCGGGCCCACAAGCTTCTGGGGATTCTCCTGTCTGCACCTCCCTTGTCAGCCTAGACACACCGGGATGACGGACATGCGCTACCGTGTCCAGTTTATGTGTAGGTTCTGGGCACCCAAATTCAGGTTTGCATGACGAGCACTTTACCCACTGAGCCATCAGGCCCAGCTTTCACGTGACCCATTTCCATGCTCCTCCCCAGGGCTCTGACACAGGCCTGGGAAAAAAAAAAAAACCAACAGCATTCTTATCACTATAATGCCTATGAATGCAACTCCCTGCCTAACAATTTTGGAGAGGGGAAGGGGCAGGTCTAGAGTTTTAAAACAAGGCCAGGCGGGCGATGCCTGCCTTTAACCCCAGCACTGGGGAGGCAGAGGTAGGAGGATCGCCGTGAGTTCGAGGCCACCCTGAAAGTACAGAATGAATTCCATGTCAGCCTGAGCTAGAGCGAGACCATACCTTGCAAACAAAACAAACAGAAAAAAAAAAAAAAAAGAGTTTTAAAACAGCCTCATCCTCAAGAAACTGCTCCCATGTGACCTGTCTGGACTGTCCTTGAAAAAGTTCAGCTCTCAGGCGCCGTCGCTATTTGACCTGACTCACTCGCTCCAGGGACAGCTGTGGCTCCAGGGCACTTGTCAGAAATAATCAGCCTCTCCTAACGTCGCACCTCGCTGAGGTGGCGATGCCAGGTGGGGCTAATAGGAGGTTAGACAAAATCTGAAAAGGACAAATCGGAGAATAGCTTGTCCTCGGGAGGATCTGGAAAGCTGCAACAATGTTCTGAGAACACAGACAGGCCGTAACGAACCCGACACACACACACAAAAGTCCTGGTCGCACAAAGGCGATGCAAGCGCACCAGGTCGCACATCCACACAAGGTGGTGTGCATGCGTTTGAAGTTCCATCGCAGCGGCTGGAGGCCCTGGCCTGTCAGTTCTCTCCCCGCTCTCACACGCACAGTCTCTCATAAAGAAATAAGTAAAATCCTGGAGATACCCTAAGCCTCACCTCTGGCTGACCTTGAGGCTCTGCACAAGCATTGAAGGCATGCTCACACATTCACACACACACACACACACACACACACACATGCACGCGCACACACATAGGTACTTGGTGAAGGATGGGAGACTTGTTGGTTCAAGGAATTGAAACGGATCGCTATTTAATCAATGGCTGACTGTTCAAACGCCCAGTAGCTCCCACGCACAAGCACGAGAGAGAACAGAGACTTCCCACAACGAGTCCGGGGAAACATCAGTAAAGACAGAGACAGCAACTACGATCAAAAGTAGCATCAAGGGCTGGAGAGATGGCTTAGCGGTTAAACGCTTGCCTGTGAAGCCTAAGGACCCCGGTTCGAGGCTCGGTTCCCCAGGTCCCACGAGGGTCCTCATGTTTGCATGGTAAGAGCTTTGCCAACTGAACAATTCATTCCCCCCAGGCCACATCACATGACTTTAAAGGCCCAGTTTTCAGGCAAAAACAACAACAACAAAAAAGTGATTGCCTTAAATTGATTATCAACTTGACGGGAACTAGAACCCCCCTAGGAAGCAAGCCGTGGGCGTGCCTGTGGAGCGTAGTCTTGATTAGCTAAGTGAGGAGGGAAGCCCCGCTTTGACGGGGGGGGGGGGGGTGACCCTAGCTGGGGGCCTGGGCGCGTGCAAGGAGGGAGCTGGCGGGGCTGCAGCGCTCGGCGCTCTCTGCTGCCTCCCAGCGGCCGAGTGTGAGCGGCGGCCTCCCGCTCCGCCTGCGCGCCTCCCCTGGAACTGAGCTGAAACCAGCCTTTCTTCCCTTAAGGTATTTGTTGTCAGGCATTTTGTCCCAGAAGATAACTAATACAGACATGTTAAGGAAATGAAAAAAAGAAAAAGAAAAGAAGAAGATATGGCTCATCCACACGAAACCATTCCTGAGAGAGCATGAGTATTTGAATGGCTAGACAAAGACTTTAAAGACACCATTATACATTGTGCGCACAGAACATTCTGGAGTCCAAACCATATGTTAAGTCATAAAGCAATGACCATTAAAGTTAACAGATGTGAGAGAGAGCCAAGTGTGTTCTCTGATCTCAACAAAAACGAAGCTGAAGGTCAGTAACAGAGGGAAACTTGGGAAATTTATGAACATGTTGAGATTAAATTCCCCCTCCTAAGTAATCAATGGGTCAAAAACAAAACAAAACTACATTAGAGGGGCTGGAGAGACAGCTCAGCGGTTAAGGCGCTTACATACAAACCTTAACAACCTGAGTTTGATTCCCTATTACACACATAAAGACAGATGCACAAGATGGTGCACATGTCTGGAGTTCCTTTGCCCTGGCTACAGGCGCTGGCACACCCATTCTCTCCCTCTCTCTCTCTCTCTCTCTCTCTCTCTCCTGTATGTGTCTCTCTCTTTGCTTGCAAGTAACATAAAAACGAAAACTAAACAAAAATAAAACATTATAAGGAAACTAGAGGCTTTTTTGAGATACAATGAAATTTCTGTTATGCTTACCACAGTTTGTTGGATGCTGCTAAAGCAATGATCAGAGGGAAATTTATAGCTGAAATAATTGGACATATCCTAAAAAGAATTAAGATCTAAATCAGTAATCTAAAATTATCCAGGCATGGTGACTCACACACCTCTGAGCCAGCAGGATTGAGCATTCAATGTCACACAGTGAGATTATCTCAAAAGGAAAAAAAAAAAAAAAAGACAAAGAATAGGGTAAGGGAGATGCCTCAGAGGGTAAGAGGGTTGCTGCGCATGCACAAGGACCCGAGTTCAACTCCCAGCACCTATATCAGTTCTGAGTATGGTGCTGCATTGCCTCTTATCCAAGCTCTGGGGAGGTGGAGGCAGGAGGATGCCTGGAACTCACTGGTTCACTAGTCTAGCCTCATTGGTGAGCTCCAGGCCAGCGAGAGACCCCTGCCTCCAAAGAAAGCGGATGACATTTCTAAAGATGATACCCAAGCTTGTCCTTTGGCCTCCACACGTATGTGTCCGAGGGCACCATGTGTGCACACGCGTCCAAGAGCTCGTTCAGCATACTAGGAATCTGAGTGAACATCTTTGGTCTGATAGAGAGTGTCTGCAGAATCCCACAGCTAACATCCCATTTGATGGAGAGAGAACGAATGCTTCCTGCCCACACACGAAGAAGAGGAATAGAGGCGGAGTAGCCTCTCTCACTACCCCTGCTGAGTACTGTCTAAGGCAACAGTCACAGGTCCTGTGGGTCAGGTTTTAATCAGATATTTTTTTTTTGGGGGGGGGAACACAATTCAACCCACAATATGCCTCAATTTCCCACCATATAAGAATTATATCAGGGCTGGAGAGATGGTTTAATGGTTAAGGCCCTTGCCTGTGAAACCTAAGGACCCAGGTTTGATTCCCCAGTGCCCACATAAGTCAGAAGCACAAGGTGGCTCATGCATCTGGAGTTTATTTGCAGTGGCTAGAGGTCCTGGTGCACCATTCTCTCTATACATATCTGCCCCCTCCTCTCTAATAAATAAATAAAATATTTTTAAAAGATTTATTTATTAGAGACAGAGAGAGGAAAAGAGAGCGAGAATTGGCACTCCAGGGCCTCTAGCCACTGCAAATGAACTCCAGACGTATGCACCATCATGTGCATCTGTCTTATGTGGGATCTGTAGAATTGAACTTGGGTTGTTGGCTTTGCAGGCAAGCACCTTAATGGCTAAGCCATATCTCCAGCGCTAAATTTTTTTTAAATAATTATATCAGGGCTGGAGTGATGGCTTAGCGGTTAAGCCGCTTGCCTGCAAAGCCAAAGGATCTAAGTTTGATTCCCCAGGACCCACATCAGTCAGATGCACAAGGTGATACATGCATCTGCAGTTTGTTTTCAGCAGATAGAGGCCTTGGCACGCCCATTCTCTCTCTCTCTTCCTCCCTCCCTCTCTCTCTCAAATAAATAATAAATAAATGAATAAAAATTAACAGAATTATATCAAAGGATTATAGACTTAAATCCAAGAGCTAAAACCATAAAATGCTTAGAAGAAAACAGATGCAAATCATTGCAACCTAGAAACAGACAATGCCTCCTTTGATGTGGTGCTTAAAATACAAGCAGCAACCAGAAATTAGAATTCCTGAAACAAGAACTTTTTGTATATCAAAGAATACTACCAGAATAAAAAGACCACCCACAGACTTGGAGAAAATATTTGCAAATCAGATACTCAGTACTGGATTTTTTTTTTAATCTACAAGAACTCTTTTGATCCAAAGAATTCTTACAGGTAGTCAACAATAAAAAGACAAGCATGCCAATTAAAAATTCAGACCATGAGGTGCCTATGTGGTTGGTGTATATCAAAGAAATCATTGCTTAATCAAAGGTCACAAAGATTTACACCCATGTTTTCTTACAAGGATTTTTATAGGCATAGGTCTTATAATCTATGTGGAATTACTTTTTTTTATATGCTGGGAGGTAGGGATCTTTTGTGGGCGAAGGAATTTAATAGACATCTCTTCAAAGACGGACAGTGGACAGTAAGCAATGAAAAGGTGCTCAGAATTAGTAGTCACTAGGGAAGATACAAAGTCTAAACAATGAGAACCAGGAAATGGCTTAGCGGTTATAGCATTTGACTCTGAAACCAAAGGACCCCGGTTCAAACCCCCAGGATGCATGCAAGCCCAATGCACAAGGGGGTACATGTGTTGGCTAGAGGACCTGGCGTGTCCATTCCCTGTATCTGTCCCTTTGCCAGATGTGATGGCACATGCCGGTAGGATATTGCTGAAGAGGCAGAGGCAGGAGGATCAGGAGTTCGAGGCCAGCCTGGGCTAAGCAGTAAGTTCCCACTTCACATCCACTAAGATGGCTATAGTTAAAAAGAAATTACACACACACACACACACACACACACACACACACACGTATGTCACGATGAGAGCGTAGAGAAACTGAAATCTCGCTACAGGATTGGTGGGATTGCAGAATGGCCTAGCTCACTTTGAAACATCTTTTGGCAGTCCTTTGAGAGTTTTGAGTTCGGAGATAACCCTTTCATTCCTCTTTTAGATTTTGCATTAGTGACTTTTCTCATTGATGTGACCAAAACAACTTAAGGAAGGAAAAAAGAGGCTTATGCTGGCTCACAGTTCATTAAAAATATTTTATCAGCACATGCACTTTATGTGGGGACTGGAGAATCAAACTCGGGTCCTTAGGCTTTGTGGGCAAGCGCCTTAACTGCTGAGCCGTCTCTCCAGCCCTCAGCTCACAGTGTGAGGGGAGACGTGCATCGTGGAGGACAGGGCATGGCTGCCCGGAGCCCCGCGGTGGTGAGAGTGTGCAGCTGCCGCCCGTGGCTTCCTCACATCTCAGTGGAACAGAAACTGCGCAGGAAGTGGGGCTGGCAGATATCACTTCAAGATCCACCCTCAGGGATCCACTTCCTTCAAGGAGACACACCTCCTAAAGGCTCCACAGTTTTCAAAATATCGCACCACCTGCTGGGGACCAAAGGTTCAAGCACAGGAGATTATGAGGGACATTTCACAATCAAATCACCTGACATGTTCCCATGAGATAGAAAATATACAGAAAAACCAAAATATAAACAGACATGTACATTAGATAAACACACTACCAACTGAGCCACGCCCCCAGCCCCTCTCTGGGGGATTCTAGGCAGGAGCTCTACCGCTGAGCCACACCCCAGCCCCTCACTGGGGGATTCTAGGCAGGGGCTCTACCCCTGAGCCACACCCCAGCCCCTCACTGGGGATTCTAGGCAAGAGCTCTACCACTGAGCCACACCCCAGCCCCTCACTGGGGATTCTAGGCAGGAGCTCTACCACTGAGCCACACCCCAGCCCCTCAATGGGGATTCTAGGCAAGACCTCTACCACTGAGCCACACCCCAGCCCCTCACTGGGGATTCTAGGCAGGAGCTCTACCACTAAGCTATATCTATATCCCTTTTTTCACTTTCTGACACAGATTCTCACTAAGTTGGCCAGGTTGGCCTTGATCTTGCAATCCTCTTGCCTCTGGCTCCTCTATGCAGCTGGGATGATTGGTCTACATCACTAGACCTGGTTTGTTTTCTTGCCATGCTTTGGTCAAGTTTGGGTATTGATTTTATGTTGACTCTGTGAAACAAGGTGGGAACTAGGGAGGTGACTCAGGCGATACAGCACCTGTATCGACACAAATGTGAGGATCCAAGTTTGGATCCCCAGAAGCTATGTAAAACCTCAGCCCCGTGCTGGGCAGCTGTTATCCCAGGGGGCATACGGTGAGGCAGTGGCAGGCATGGGAGATAGGAGAGAGAGGAGAATTCCCTGGAAGCTGATGGACCAGCTACACCAGAGAATACAGCAGTGAGCGGTAATGAAAATGAGAGGGCTGGAGAGATGGCTTAAGCGATTAAGGCGCTTGCCTGCAAAACCTAAGGACCCAGGTTAGATTCCTCAGGACCTACATAAACCAGATGCACAAGGGGGTGCATGCATCTGGAGTTTATTTGCAGTGGCTAAAGGCCCTGGTGAACCCATTCTCTCTCTCTCTCTCTCTCTCTCTCTCTCTCTCTCTCTCTCTCTCTGTTAAGTAAATAAAATGAGAGAGGTACATTATCATTATAGTGGTCCTTTATGGATTACTATTTTTCTGTTTTGAATATTTGTGTGTGTGTGTGTGTGTGTGTGTGATGCGGGGTGTGGGGGAATGGGCACACCAGGGCCTCTTGCCTTTGCAAACACCACCAGATGCTTGTGCCATGTTTTGTGACTAGCTTGGGAATCAAACTTTGAAACCACTAAACCATTTTCTCAGGCCCCTCTATTTTTTGTTTCTTAACATTTTTATTTATTTGAGAGAGAAAGAAGCAGATAGAAAGAGAATTGGCGCACCAGGGTCTCTAGCCATTGCAGATAACTCCAGACACATGTGCCACCTTGTGCAGCTGGCTTACGTGGGTCCTGGGCAATCGAACCTGGGTCCTTAGGCTTTGTAGGCAAGTGCCTTAACTGCTAAGCCATCTCTCCAGCCCCCTTCCACCTCTCTGAGGCAGAGTCTCTCATTCTCACTATTCACCGCTGTGTTGGCCAGGCTGGCTGGCCTGTAAAATCCTGTTGTGTCCACCTCCCATCTCACAGGAGCCCTCCATGGCTTCAAGGGGCTGGAGAGATGGTTCAGTGGTTAAAGGCACTTGCTTGAAAAATTTCTCAGCCTGGGTTCAATTCCCCAGTACCCACAAAAAGCCAGAAGCAAGCCGGGCATGGTGGCGCACACCTTTAATCCCAGCACTCGGGAGGCAGAGGTAGGAGGATTGCCATGAGTTCAAGGCCACCCTGAGATGACAGAGTTAATTCCAGGTCAGCCTGGACCAGGGTGAGACCCTACCTCGAAAAACAAAAACAAAAACAAAACAAAACAAAAAAAGCCAGAAGCACAAAGTGACACCTGCATCTGGAACTCTTTTGCAGAGGCCCTGGCGCACCCCCACACTCTGTCTCCCACACAAATAAATATATAAATAAGTATTTTCTTTTTTATTAGGGGTCTGGATTTCTGAACTCAGGCCAGAGCGGCAAAGTGCTTTATTCACTGAGCCATCTCCCTAATCCGTACCACTTTTGTGTTTATAAAATATCTACTTACCCCTTTACCCCAAGATCAAACAGTTGTCTGGGTTTGCTTTTTAATGATGGCCCTGTACTAACTTAAGTTTAAAAAAAAAATAAATCTTCTGAAATTCATACTGATGTATGGTGTGAAGGAAAGAGCTAATTTTATTTCTTTCCAAATAGCGAACCAAATGTCCCAACATCGCTATTGAATAATCAGTTCCTTCCCTGGCAGACCTAGAGGTACCACCTCAGGAAACAGACCAGTGGTTGCCATGGCAATGGGACTGCCTTAGAGGCATGAAGCTCACGAAATGAAGGGTTGAGTTAAGCATGAGCTCAAAGCTCACCTCACCTAATTGAGATGTACCTCTTGGTGTTGTCTTAGAAATATATTCTCTCACTGGGGAGAGATGAGTCAGTGGTTAAAGGCACTTGCTTGTGAGCCCTGCTGGCCTGGATTCAGTTCCCAGCTGCTCATGTAAAGCCAGATGGATAATCATTTATAGCAGCAAGAGACCCTGTCACGCTCCCTCCCCCGACACACATGCAAATAAATATTTACAATGCAGGCCTGGATGCCTGTGAAGTCTAAGGACCCAGGCTCGATTCTCCAGTTCCCACATAAGCCAGGTGCGCAAGATGGTTCTTTTGCAGTGGCTAGAGGCCCTTGTGTACCTATTCTGTCTCTCTCTTTCTCTCCCTCTCTCTGCCTCATAAATAAATAAATAAATAAAAGAATTTTTTTTAAAAAAAAAAAAAGCAGGGCTGGAGAGATGGCTTAGTGGTTAAAGGCGCATGCCTACAAAGCCAAAAAGGGACCTGGGTTCGATTCCCCAGGCCCCATGTAGATGACAGATGCACAAGGGGGCGCATGCGTCTGGAGTTTGTTTGCAGCGGCTGGAGGCCCTGGCATGCTTATTCTCTCTCTGTCTCTCTCATAAATAATAAAAAAAAGATATTAAAAAATAAAAGCAAGAAACCACAAATAAATAAATACTTAGATAGCCACAGTGCCACAGGAAAATGATAAACAGAGACTACTCATCCCAAACTGAGCCTGTCCCGGGGGGGGGGGGGGTGGGGGTGGGGGGGTGGGGGTGGACAGGAGTGAAATCCACACGTGGACACTGGGTCACTCTGGTGACATCAGGAGAGCCTGGAGGGACGTCAGCAAAGTCTTCCCGTGCAGCTGGGGAGAAGGTTCCACGGTGAAAGACTCGCCACGCAAGCATGAGGACACGAGTTCAGATCCCCAGCCCCCACGCGGAAGCCAGGCACGCTAGCCCACGCCCGTCACCCCGGTGCTTGCAGAGATGGAGGCCGGAGGCTCCCTGGGGCTCGCTGGCTACCTCATCGATGAATCGGAGAGCTCTAGGCTCAGCGAAAGACTGTCTCAAGGAGTAAGGTGAGGAGTGGCTGAGGAAGATGGCCGGTCTCTGGCCTCCACGGGCACGCTCACATATTTACTACACGCCTGCCCAGAAGAGGTATCATCAAAGTCCTCTCATGGCTGGAGGGCGGGTATGGGGTGGTTACATTTGACTCCGAGGCCCCGGCGGAAATGAATCTGGGCAGAAACCCGGCCAGACCCAAGTATCCCTTCACCTCCAACGATCATGGTGCTGGCAACCACCCTGCCTACTTTCTGGCCTTAGGTCTTTAAATCCTCCTTCCTTATCTTGTGTTTTTTGTTTTTTAGTTTTTTTTTTTTTTTTTCCTGAGGTAGAGTCTCACTCTAGCCCAGGCTGAACTTGAACTCACCGTATAGTCTCAGGGTGGCCTCGAACTCACAGTGATCCTCTTACCCCGGTCTCCCAAGTGCTGGAATTAAAGGCGTGCGCCACCACACCTGGCTCCTTGCCCTGCTTCTATTGTCCTTATGAGGACAGGCCCCTCGCCTGCCCTGGCCTGCCAGAAGGAGCAGGTGTTAGCCATGGACCACATGTAAGCCACAGATTTGTCTGTGTTATCTCTGTCACCTCTCCAAAGTAAAATCCCATGGGAACAAATAAGCCAGTCACCTGACCTGATGACCCCTTGCCGGCTTGTGCTTGCATAAATGCCATGCATGCTTCCATATGTGCGTCATCTGTGTGTGGATGCACGTGTGTGTTCACGTGCATATAGGCTTGTGCAGGGCAAAGGTTAATGTTGGGTGTCTTTCTCAATCCCTCGCCACCTTATTTTTTTGAGACCAAGTGGATTTTCGAGGTAGAGTCTCACCATAGCCCAGGCTGACCTGGAATTCACTCTCTAGTCTCAGGGTGGCCTTGAACTCACGGTGATCCCCCTACCTCTGTCTCCCGAGTGCTGGGATTAAAGGTGTGCGCCGCCACTTTATGAGATTGAGTCTCTCACTGAACCTGGAGCTCTCTGATTCAGCCAGCAGCCGCAGAGATCCTCCTGTCTCCACCTTGCCAGCGCTGCAATTAGAGGCATGTGCAGTCACTTCCAGAGTTGACGTGGATGCTAGGGATCCAAAGTCAGGTCTTCATGCTTGGGTGGCAAACACTTTACCTGTTGAGCCATCCTCCAGCCCCTCACTGGAGTTCAGGAATTGTGTCCAGAGGACGGTGTACAGGATATTGCTGCTCACATCTGTAATGCCAGCACTCGGGAGGTTAAGGCAGGAGGATCAAAAGTTTAAGGCCAGGGCTGGAGAGATGGCGTAGCAGGTAAGGGGCTTGCCTGCGAAACCTAAGAACTCATGTTCAAATCTCCAGGTCCCACGTAAGCCAGGTACACCGTGACGCAAGTGTGTGAGGTCGCACGTGTGCACAAGCGGACACGTGTCTGGACTTCCTTTGCAGTGGCTGGAGGCCCTGGTGTGCTCATTCTCTCTCTCTCTCTGCCTCTTTCTATCTCCCAAATAAATAACTTTTTAAAAGTTCGAGGCCAGCCTGGGCTACATAGTAAGTTCTAGGGCAGTGAGGGTTACAGAGCACTATCCAGACCTCGTCTCAAACAAGAAAAACCAAAACGAATATTCACCTCACCCACAGACACTCACAACTGTGTACTTGACGGCCCATGCAGATACAAAATTAACCCCTGGGCTGGAGGGATGGCCTAGCCATTAAGGAGTTTGCCTGCAAAAGCCAAAGGACCCACGTTCGATTCCCCAGGACCCACGTTAGCCAGCTGCACAAGGGGGCGCAGGCGTCTGGAACTTGTTTGCAGTGGCTGGAGGCCCTGGTGCACCCATTCTCTCTCTCTTTCTCTCTCTCTCTCCCTCTTTCCCTGTCAAATAAATTTTAAAAAGTAAATAAAAATAAAATATTAAAAAAATTAACCACACAGAACACTTCCCTGTGTGAGAATCATAGCTGGTGTCAACCACAGGTTCCTCAGAGCCCCGGAGGCACGCCCCATGATTCACCACTGAGGACGCGGACGCATGGTGTCACTTGTCCCCATCTCACATTCATTAGCTGGAGGGGGAGGGGACAAGCAATCCCAGCTGTCGACTTCCAGCTACACTGACAGGTTCATTAGCCTCACCAGCCCCTGCCTGAAAAAGTACTTAATTTGCCTTTTAAAATGTGCCAATTGCAAGTTAATTAACTGGCAATTGAAAGTTATAGGTGGTATTAGAATTTATTAATAACGTTGGAAATAAATCTCCCTGGGATTCAATAAATTGAAAATCTCATGAAATTCTTTTTACAATCTATAAAACACGTCTGTGAAGAGAGGTGTTCCAGAGGTGGACAGAAAGAATTACAGGTGCAGGCTTGCCCGACAGACCGAGGCTGGCTGTGGATGCTTTCGTCCCCCCCCCCCGGCCCCCGCCCATCCCCTCATCACTGCCTCGTAAGGTCTGGGAAAAAGTGCATCTCTTTGCCAATCTCCTGTCACATACGTGCCGCTGATCTACCATGATGGTTTACTGCTCTGCACCTGGGCAAGCTGCACGGCGGGCTCTGGACACATTCTTGCACACGGGCACTCGCAGGCGAGTGGGGAGAAGCAAGCTATTAAGGTCTTCCAGTGGCCCAGACAGGTACAGGGCTGGGGAGGGTCCTGGTGGTGTCTCAATCACCTCTGGCTGGATCCAGGGCCAGGCTGTTCCTGTCCTGGCCTTCTGTGGTCTTTGGGACGCGCCAAGGACAGTGCAGAGCGCAAACACAGGTGAGACTCAGGACCAGCACGGCCCGTCCCTCCCATTCTGTTCTCTCCTCGCGCTTGCTGCCTCTCGGGCACTTGGGAGAAACTGCTGTGTGACCGCAAAGGACCCGAGTGTTCACATTGGCTGCTGGCGGCTATGAAAGAAGCAGAGGGTTGTGGCTGTGGGCCAAGAAGCTGTATTGGCTGGGCCCCTGCCTGCTGGTAGACCCTCTAGGGACCACCCACTGCCTGCGCGCACGCACGTGTGTGTGTGTGTGTGTGTGTGTGTGTGTGTGTGTGTGTGTGTGTGTGTGTTGGGGGCGGGAGAGAAGAAAGTGTGCTATTCCCCACGTCAAGGTTCTGCCCACGCCCGTGTCCACCCAGAACTCAAATGGTAATGCTAAGGGGCCCCCATAGGCTGGAGAGCTCTGCCCTGAGCCAGGACCACAGGGACAAACTAGCTTGGGTTTGTACTGCAGGCCAGGACTGTAGGCACGTCTAGAAAGGAAGTGATGTCAGCTCCATCCCCAGCCTACATACTGGAGCTTGCATGTTTTCATGTGCACACACACGTGTACACATTTCCAGACACTCGTGTGCACATACATTTGCATGCACATGTACATGTCCACACTGTAGTGCGCTCACATCTAAACACACGGGGTGTATCCTTACATGCGCGCACACACACACACACCAGTATACACGCACATTTGAATACACACATGAGCAGGCATGCACACTCTTGCGCAGGAACTCACATGGATAGCAAAGGCTGGAGCCAGATGGCTCTGGAGAAGGAAGGTCAGACTGGAGATGGAGTCTGGGGCACAGTGGGGCGTATTCAGGAAGCTGTGGCTGGAGCGAGAGGCAGAAGTGCCCTAGGGATGGCGGAAGGGTGCTGGGTAGTGGCGATCAGGGAAGAGGCCAAGGCAGGGCCATGTCTGGGCAGGGCATAATGAGACTGAGGCCGGGTGGGGTGAGGGGAGGTGAAGAACACCGGGGGGTCTATGCTAATTCTCCCTCGTCAATGCCTTGATTGACCCAGGCGGGCTCCAGAGTGGAAGCTGTCACCGGTCCCAGCTGGAGCCAGGGAGAGACCCTGGGAGCTCATGTGGACTAGGCTTGCCCGGATCTCATTCCAAGGGCCTGTGGGGGAGATGCGCAATGCGGGGTGAAGGGGACTCAGCTTCGTTGCATCCCAGCAGGGCTCTGGGTGACCTGATCCTTCTGGAATCTCGGGCCCTGTAGGCGGGGCTTAGAAGTATGTGGGAGGCGCACACAGGGACATCCTCAGGGCGCAGGACAGAAGCAAAGACCAGGCAGTCCACCCGTCTACTTGGCTGTGGCACTGGGAGTTTGTGCGCGGTCCAGAGCTCGGATGTCACTGGGGATGAATGCCAGGCTCATATCCAGTGCCGTCCCCATTTTCTCCCTCCCATGTGTATAGCACATACAGCTATGCGCATCACGTGGGCAGTGATAATACATGACCATGTTAGTGGTCTGTTCATTCACTGTACGGTCCTGTCAACCTCATCCATCTCATGCTTACGTCTCCGGGTTGCATCAACGAGATTGGCCTACACCATCCAGGCCTGTGCACTGGCTCCATGATGCTCCCACAGTGATAAATCACCTAACAGTGATTTCCCAGAAGTGTCCTTGCTGCTGAGCCACGCGTGGCTCACTGTGCATTGTTGTATGTCCTGATGTCTCCCCCCCAGCGGAGTTGAGAATGAGCAGATTCTTGTGGGCTTCATTACTGAGATTCCTCTGTGAACGAGGGTGCCGAGTAAAACTTGTTACCAAGAGGGAGGGAGGAGGAAAAGGGAGAGGAAGGGAGGGAAAAGGGAAGGAAAGAAGGAAGAAGGGAGGGAAGGGAGGAAAGGAAGGAAAGAGGGAGAGAAGGATGGAAGTAAGGAAAGGAGGAAGGAGGGAAGGACAGAGGGAGAGAGGTGTGGGCATTTCCCGAGAGGTTGCCCTGAGGAGGGAAAAACCCACCCTGAATGTGGGCCTCACCACCCCTTGCGCTGGGGGTCCCCAGCTACATGTGAGAGAGGAAGTGCGCTGGGCACCAGCATTGGCGGCTCTCTGCTTCCTGACCGCACGCGCAGACTGCCTCACATTCCTGCCACCGCGCCTCCCCTGCCAGGGCGGACGGTGCCCTCAAACTGCGAGCCCGAAGAAGCCCCTCCTTCCCCGGAGCTGTTATTGACAGGCACGTGGTCCTGGCAGCAAGGTGCCCCCACAGACACCACGCCCCAGCAGCACCACAGTAGGGAGAAGGCACCTTTATTATCAAGATACAGTAACAAGGTCACAGGCCTGACTTCTCCTCAGAGACAGACAGCGGCCCAGGACAGGCCAGCAGGAGGCCAGCGCTGCCCCCAGGAGGGGCCATCAGGACCAGACCACAGTCTTACATGAGCGTCAGGAGTTTCGGGGGGCATGGCCACTCCTGCAAAGCGAAGACGCGGGCATATCCTGGAACTTTCTTCTCTCTGAGGATCCAGGCTGTGGTGCAAGCAGGACAGCACCAGGCCCAGAGGGTCCCGGGAGACCCAGGCCCACAGAGGCCCGAGGACTGTCGTCCGGGCTGTTCTAGCTGCCGGGGCTCAGCTCGGCCGGGACGCCAGTCGTGAGGGGCCAGCGTGGGACTGTCACCTCCGGCAGGCCAGGGACGCGGGCAGCTTGACGACTACGGTTTGCTAAGGGGACGTGGACTGTATTGTTCCACGTAGCTGAAGCTTCTAGAGATTTCCCAGAGAAACTGAAAGCGAACTGGGCGGGGGTGTGGAGGGGGGGTGGCAGGTCCTTCCCTGGGTGGACGGTCCTAGTAAATGCTCGGTCCTTCTAGATGAGGGAGGGCCCGGTAGTGGCTGGTTTGCTCCACAAGACTGGGAGGCAGTGGCGAGGGCTACCTGTCACTTTCTGGAGCACTTACTTCCGTCCCCCACCCCGAGACCCTCCCTCAGGGCCTCCAGGTCCCGGAGTGGTTGATTCAGGATCTCCTTGGCCTCTGAGAGCTGACCTCCCCGCCCTGGGAAGTGAACCAAGGAAGGGAGCTCCCATGGTCCCCATGCCCCTTCCCAGCTGGCCTGGCCACACAGCAGCCTTGCTGCCTCAGGAGTCACCCAGGCCCTGTGACCTCCCCACGCCCCCTTCTTCTAGTTCCTCACAACAAGGGCAAGAAACTGGCAAGGTCCGGAGCCCACGGCTTCAGAAACAGAAGGCATGGGTTCAAATCCCACCCTCGTATCTATGATCTGCACGATCTATACCTTCCATGCCTTGGTCCCCAGGACAAGTGGGGAGAACAGGCCTACCTGCTAAGGGTTAAATGAGACAATATAGGGAAAGCACCTAGGTCAGGCCCTGACAGAGCAGGGGCTGCTTAAATGATTAGAGTTATGAGTATTCTCACGTACGCCACCCGGCCCATCCAGACCCCGTCTCCAGCAGGGAGTTGAGGATGGGGGAATGGGGAAAGGGAGGGTTCTGCTGGGGCGTCCGTCCTCGCTGGACTCTGACGCTGGGGATGCCGTCCGTCTCCAGGGTCCCCAGGCTCCCAGTGTCCCCACAAACTGTCCCTGCATGGCCCCTGGTTCCACGTGGGGTATCTTGGTATCTTCAGGGTTCAGCTGAAGTCCAGCCCCAGGGTCAGGTGTCTGGCCAGGGCTGGGCTTGTCCTGGAGGACGGGGCTCTTACTTCCTGCTGCTGGCCTCCTCGGCGGTGCTCTGCTGCACAGGGTCGGGGCCCAGCAGGGCAGCCAGGATGCCATCGGGTTGGGGGCCTCCCCGCTTCATCTTGAGGTGGGCTCTCAGGGCAGAGTCCTGGCCAGAGCCTCCCTCGGGAGAGGCCAGAGGATCTGGAAGGCAGGGTGGTGGCTCGAGATGACCTCCATGGCCTGTCTCTTTCCAGCCATCCCACTGGGGAGAAGCCTTTGCCAGCGACAGGAAGCAAAGCAGCTTCCTCCTGCATTCATTCCCACATTCACTTGCCTGTTCATTCTTCATTAACACATTCATTCATTCATTTGGCAAGCAATAATCCATTCATTAGTTCACTCATCCATCTACTTAGTTATACACTCATTAATTCATTTCCCTATCATTCTCTATTTCTTCATCATTCATGTAACCACTTACTGCACACCATTCAACCATTTATTCATTCACCCTCTGCCCATTCATCCATCCATCTACATGCTTACTCATCCCCCATTCATTCTCCCTTCCCTTCATTCTGTCATTGGACCAGTCACTCATTCATTCACTCACCCATCTAGTAATCCCCCCCCACTCATTCTCATTCCTTCATTCCATCATTCATCCACCTAGCCATTCTCCCACTCACTCTCCCTTTCCTTCATCCACTCTCCTATTCACTCATCCATCCACTTATTTCTTCACTCATTCGCTTTCCAAGTCCTTCACCTACCCATTCATTCCTTCATCCATGCACCCACCCACTCACCACTCACTTAACAAATGTCAAATATCCTGGGCTTTAGCCCCCCCCCCCCACCAAGGCACGAGCAAACCCTTGCACAAGAGGCTTCAGTGTGCCAGGGAGACACAAGTAAAGTCTGTTCCATGATGGAAAGGAAGATGAGGCAAACAGGAGGGCCTAGGGATATATTCACCGAGGAGGTCTTTGAGCAAGTCTTGATGTGGGGAGTCTGTGGTCAGCAATAGAGGGACCAGCCTGAGCAAGGTAAGGAGGTTGGAGGTGGCCTGGTATGGTCAGCTGTCCGGCTATGAGCCCGGGGTGCTGGGGAGGGCCTTGCAGAGCAGCGTTTAGACACTGGATATCACACCTAGGGATCCTTGAGTAGGGAGGAAGCCACTCATTCACTCATTCATACATCTAATTCCTACACTTCCCCACTCATTCTCTCACTGATTTATATATTCATTCATCCATTCACTCACTCACTCACTCATCCATGTCCCCAACCATTTCCCCAACTGTCCAGAAGCTTGGCAAGAGTAATCGGACACTCAAGTAATGGGGTCCCTGAAGGAAATGACCAGAGACCTTCAGCAGCCACCACGAGACCTGCAGAGTATGGGGAAGTGGGCTGGTCACTACTCACCGTGGACCCCGATCATGTGTTCCAGGATTAGAACCCTCTCAGCTAGGATCTTCAGAGCCTCTCGCAGCTGCTGTACACCTTCACCCTAGTGGGGAGGAAAGGCCAAGTTCAAGGTCTTGGTCAGGACTGGGGAGGTGCATGAGGTCAGGCCATCCAGTCTCAGCCAATATCCCTCACAGCCCTGCCTCTGTCCACCTGTCTCCATCCCTGCAAAGAGCCATCTGGGCTGAGCACTGACCACACACCAGGCTTGGGTTCTGCCCCTGGTCCCCTCGTGAACAACCCCAAACACAGAGACGCAAGTCAACAATAGCCCCATCATCTCCCTGCCTGGATATGCCTGATCTGGGCTTCAAATCCAGACCTGGTGTCCTTAAGCCTCAGTTTTCCTTCCTGCCAGGGCTTTCTGGCTCATTCTTGTCATGCATTCCTTCCAGAAAATACCAAAAAGAAGGCAGAGAACCCATCTTGTAGAAAGCAGTGACTTCTCCTCCCCTCTACTCCTTTCCCCTCCTCTCCCCTTACCTCCCCTCCCCTTCACTTCTTATGGTGGTTTGAATGTTCAATGTCTCCCACAGCCTCATGTGTTTGTGATAAAAGCCTCATCCTTGATCCCCAGCCGTCGGAGACTTGCTGGAGGAGCTTTGTCACTAGAGGCATCACCAGGACTTTATAGTCCAGCCTAGTTTTACCAGTGTGAGTCAGAGCTCTCCCTCTGCCTGCTGATGCAGACAGGCAATGCCCAGCTGCCTGCTCTTGCTGTGTTTTCCCCTTACAGTTTTCAAAACTGTAAGCTGAAGTCATTCTTTTCCTTTCCCTTCTTCTCTCCTGTCCTGCCCTCCTCTTTCTTTTCCATTCTGCTTTCCTCTCCTCTCCCTTCTCTTCCTCTCTTCTTTTCTTCTGTTGTCTTTTTTCTCTCCTGTTTCCTTTCATCTTTCCTTCCTACCTCTCTCCCTCTCTTACTTGCTTTCTTAATTTTTCATTTCTTTAAAATATATTATATTTATTTATTTATTTGAGAGAGAGAAAAAGGCAGACAGAAAGATAGATAGATAAAGAGAGAGAGAGAGGCACGCCAGGGCTTCCAGCTACTGCAAACCAACTCCAGGTGCAGGCGCCCCCTTGTGCATCTGGCTAACGTGGGTCCTAGAGAATTGAACCGGGATCCTTTGGCTTTGCAGGCAAATGCCTTAACTGCTAAGCCATCTCTCCAATCCTCTTTTTTTTTTTTTTTTGAGATGAGATCTCACTCTATATCCTGGGCTATATGTCAAACTCAAGAGCCACTTGTCTCAGCCTCCCAAGTGCTGGGATGAGAGGCACTCATCACTACACCTGGCTCTCTGCCTCTTCTCACATCCTGCAAGGACCTCCTAGAGACGCATCCACCAGCTGTGTGTCCTCCCTTTCCAGTAGGACACGTAGCCAGTAGACATAGGAGTTACCTCTGCAGTGGTGGTTTTGTCCGCTTCTTCTCCCTTCACACTGGGCTCACCCTAGGAAGCAAGTCTTGTGGTCAATATCCTGGATTGGCATGGGCACCCCTCTCCACACTCTGGGGCAGGTAAAGATGAGGGGCATGGGTCTGGGATGAGAAGAGCAGAAGAGAGCAAAGCCCAGGGCAACCCTCATGTAGTTTTAGCATTTGCTGTGTCTAAGGTTGGCTTTATGGACTTAATTCTACTTCTGGAACACGGAGGATTCAGGTTTCAAACTTGGGGAACTCGTGTGTCAGCTTCTGCACAAATTCATGAAATGTCCTACCACTCTGAACTCTGTCTCCCTGTCTCTAAAAATGGGACCATCAAGGCCTGCCTCATAACATAACATCTACATGTCCAGCGATGGATGTAAGATGATGAGAAGGTTGATCTACATCTCTGCCCTTCTGTTTCCTCATCGTTAGAATGCAAATCACAACAGTACCTATCTCATTGCTATGAGGAGAATGAAGTAAATTAGTATTGCCCAGGGGATTCGCCTACAGCCTGTTTCCTAGAAATGTAGCTAACATTGTCACTGTTGTTATGTCACTAGACAGAGACATGGGAGGAGGCAAGCTTGGGAGGACAACTCCAGAGTTTAAATCCTGGATCTTCCATTGCTTAGCTGTGTGATCTTGGGCAAGTTACTTAACTCCTCTGAGCCTCAGCTGTCAGTTCTCATCAATGAGGGTAATAAAACATGGTCTAGCCAACTGGTTGTGAGGCTTAAATATATGGTGGGTGAAGACCACTATCAGGGTCTTAGCATACAGTAGGTGCTTAGCACAAATTCTCTATTCCTCTTCCACGTTCCCTTAATGTGAGGCTTAGGATGAAGGAAGTTTCAGCTTCCTTGGTCTTAGAGACTGTTTCAGAGTAAAGTCATTGAGGCCTGCTGCTTAAGGCCCAGACTGCTGAGGATGCCAAAGATGAGAAAGGCCCTTCCAGGTCACACAGCACACGAGCCTGTGGCTCCAAGGCCACACGACATTATTATAAAACTTCAGGCAACATAGTGTATTAGCCCAGGGCATACACTCTGGCAGAGTCTCCAGGACTGTCACCTAACCTCGACCCCCAACCCAAGATTATTTATGCCCTTACCACCCCCCCCAAGCCTTCTATTTCCACCTCCAGAGCATGCGTCTCTGTGGAGGCAACTCAGACTGTATCTGGTACTCTCCTTTCAAAAATCTGTTCTAATTGGGCTGAATAAGGCCATGTTCAGGGACACTGTGGGATTGAACCCAAGATTATCCAACATAGCTCCCAACTTCCCAGTGCCAAGCCCATCAATACAGGCTATACTTACAGAAGGTACCACCGTGCCCTGCTCACTTGCCAAACCCTGAAAAACAAAAAATACAACAACTTCCTGAGACCTCTGTCTTCTACCTTTTGCTCTATCCATACTGGGTTCCAGAACAAGGAAACAAGAAGGTCAGACTTGGGGTCCACCCAGGTTTGAAGCTCTATTCACAGTAGGTACATTGACTTTGAGTGTTACTTGAGCCTTCAATCTGATCTTTTGTGCAACAGGGCCATGCCAAGTGTGGATATCAAATGGCAAAGGGACATGGATGGCCAAGTACTTGGACAGAAAGGCCCACAGGTGACTCAGGCAGGAGGATAACTTCATGTACGCTGGCACTTGGGTCTCATGGGTTACGGAGTCCCAGGTCTATGTGCGTAGCCATCTCATTTCATCACCCAGCTGCTCATGAAACACCCTTCCAACTTCTTGCCACAGTGGAACCCTAGCTCTGAACCCACTTTTAAACTTTCACAACAGTTAGTCAAAGGGGTTTTCTAAAAATGTGAATATCATCTCTGTGGCTTCCAACAACATCTAACCTCTCCAGGCCTCAACTCATCCAATGACATGGAAGTGGTACTAAGCCAGTATCTGCCTGCGTAGGTAGAATGGGAAGCCAAGGATATTAGGACGTTTTCATCCCAGCCCACCCCTTGTATCAAACCAAGAAATGGCCAAGTCCTTACCTGGGATCCAGGTGCTCCTGGGGGCCCAGGGGGGCCATGTGGTCCTGGGGGACCTATGGAAAGAGCCTGAGGATCACCTGAGGCCAGCAAAGCTGACTGCCCTCCACCAGCTAAGGAGATGACATTTCCAGCCTCTTGTCCCTGCCCTTGTCCTGGGTCTGTCCCCAAAAGTGGTGAATGAAGAAGGTTTGTTGAGTGAATATCAGGGAAGAGGGGAAACACACTGTGGTAGTTTGAATGTAAGTCCCCCATAGATTCAGGTGTTTCATTAAAGCTTGAAACTTGGGTCTGCAGTTGCCTAGTTGAAGGAGATGTCACTGGGAGCAGACCCTGGGATCCAGCTCAAAGGTGTGTTTCAGGGGCAGATCTAAATTCCAACCCAAAGGTATGTAGGAAGGCTTGAGTTCTGCTTGATACTGGTTTTGTGTTTGCTATGGTTTTTTGTTTTGTTTTGTGTTTTTTGGGGTGTGTGTGTGTGTGTGTGTGTGTGTGTGTGTGTGTGTGTTTTCTGGCTGGTGATGGTTTTTCTCTCTCTGGATTTATGATTAGGAGCCAGCTTCTTTCACCATGGATGGAACTTCTGCTAGATCTGTAAGCTTAAAATAAATCCCTTCCTCCCCTAAACTGTGTCTGTTTTGGATGCGCATCCCAGCAATGCAAAGTTACCTGCTACACACACACTCTTCAGACATCTGAATCCTTGGAGTGCAGAGGCACAATTTACATCTGCTCTGTCTACACCTTTTTTGAAGATAGGGTCTCACTCGAGCCCTGGCTGACCTGGAATTCACTATGTAGTCTCAGGGTGGCCTCAGACTCACAGAAATCCTCCTACCTCTGCCTCCCAAGTGCTGGGATTAAAGGCATATGCCACTACACCCAGCTTTCTACACTTTTATTTATCCCCTTTGCGCACCTCATCTACATGGTTACTCCAATCCTGGGACCCAGAGACCAGACAGAAAGCTAGTCTAGAATGTGCTAGGCCTAGTCTGTCAGGCCATCTGGGAGGCCAGAGCTAGCCTTCCTGACACCCTCCGTCCCCACTGCCTTGGTTACCATAACAGATGCTCACCCTGTATCCACCATGATCGCACTTTGAGAAACACAACCTACCAGGCGCCCCTCAGGACTCTTCACCTCATCATGCAAGCCCTCCTCACCCTCACTGTCCACACACGGTGCTAGAAAGTTCCATCCACGGTCGTTCCTTCTCCTGCAGTTTCCATACCCATCTAACTCTCTTTCTTGTTGTTCTTAGGTGACTTCCTTTCTTCCAGGAATCCCCCCTGCCCCCCAGAACTTCTGTCTTCCTTCCCACATCAACGGACCAGCCACTGGCAATAGTTGATGTGGAGGGGTGTCCAGAGGGGGTTGGGCTGGGTCTCGCGTGCTTTTGTGCCCCATCTCTGCAATGACCTGTGCCTTCCAGGCTGTACGGAGCCACTGCTGGGCTGGACAATGTAACTGCTTCTAGGAACCACGTGTTATATGTTGGTCTAGTTATCAAACACTCTGCCTCCAGCTCAAGCTTGTTTGAGACGCACCGTGTCATCTGGATAACCCAGTGACCCTTTGACTTCCGTTCTCACCTTCGTCAAATGTCATGGAGGAGCTTCACCCCACTTCCTTCCCAGCTCTGACTCCCACTGGGGCTTTTGCCCATTTTAAAGATGTGGCTTCTCTCTGCCATGCTAAGGATGGAATCTACATCTAGGCCATGTCCCAGCCCCTCACTGGGGATTCTAGGCAGGAGCTCTACCACTGAGCCACACCCGCAGCCCCTCACTGGGGATTCTAGGCAGGAGCTCTACCACTGAGCCACGCCCCCAGCCCCTCACTGGGGGATTCTAGGCAGGAGCTCTACCACTGAGTCACACCCCAGCCCCTCACTGGGGATTCTAGGCTGGAGCTCTACCGCTGAGCCACGCCCCCAGCCCCTACTGGGGGATTCTAGGCTGGAGCTCTACCGCTGAGCCAATCCCCCAGCCCCTACTGGGGGATTCTAGCAGGAGCTCTACCGCTGAGCCACGCCCCCAGCCCCTCACTGGGGGATTCTAGGCTGGAGCTCTACCACTGAGCCACACCCCCAGCCCCTCACTGGGGGATTCTAGGCAGGGGCTCTACCACTGAGCCACGCCCCCAGCCCCTCACTGGGGGATTCTAGGCAGGAGCTCTACCACTGAGCCACGCCCCCAGCCCCTCACTGGGGATTCTAGGCAGGAGCTCTGCCACTGAGCCACGCCCCCAGCTCCTCACTGGGGGATTCCAGGCAGCTGCTTTGCCACTAAGCTCCATCCCAGTCCTCTTATTACTTACAAATGTCTTATTACAAATGTCTTAGCCACTGAGCCATCTCCCCAGCCTACCCCCTTATTACTTTTATTTGTAGACACAATCTCACCGTGTGGTGGTTTGAGGCAGGTGTCCCTTATAAATTTAGGTGTTCTGGATGCTAGGCTCCTCAGCTGACGACAATTGGAAATTAAAGCCTCCTGGAGGCAGTGTATTGTTAGGGGCAGGCTTATGGGTGTTATAGCCAGTTTTCCCATGCCAGTGTTTAACACACTCTCCTGTTCATGTTGTCCACCTTATGTTGGCCAGGGGAGGATGTCCACCCTCTGCTCATGCCATCGTTTTCCCCTGCCATCATAGAGCTTCCCCCCCACACCTTAAGCCTGTAAGCCAAAATAAACCTCTTATTCTCACAAGCTGCGCTTGGTTAGGTGATTTCTACCAGCACTGCGAACCTGCTTGCAACACTAAGTTACCCAGGCTGTCCTTGAACTTGACCTGTAGTCCAGACAGACCTTGTGCTTTCAATCCTCTTGCCTCAGCCTCCCGAATAGCTGAGACAGCAGGCTGCACACCACGCTCAAAAGTGACTTATTATTGAAACTTGAGTTTGATTATCCTCATTCCTTAGGATGCAACCGTCGGGGTGACAGGAAGTTCACAGGGCCCTGGGACAGTGCCCAGCAAGTAGTAAGTGCCCAGAGGATGTTTGCTGAGTGCACAGAAGAGTGAGTGAGAGAATGCGGGGCCAGGTCTGAGTACTGGGCCCAGCCGCCTCCTTTGTTCATCTGTTACATGAGCAGCTAATGGATCCTTGGGGCGTGACAGGCGTGAACTCGGGTGTACAAAGTGGGGCGGGGGAGGCTGGGGATTCCCCGGGTTCTCCCTTCCCTACCTGTGGCTTCCCCATGCGTGCCCCTTGGCCTGGGTCCACTATGTGCATCGGCCAGCGGAGGGAAACAGGATGTCCTGGGGCTGCCTCCCTTCAATGTCAGCAGAAACACTCAGAGCTTCTGGATCCAGTTCTTCAGGGGGGTCTCACCTCAGGCTGTGGCAGATCCAGGTCCCTCAAGACCCCACATACTCCACAAATGGTTTCTAACTTCCTCGTAAGCCCTGGACTCAGTCCAAGCGCAAGAAAGGATCCTCAATCCACTTACCTGGAGGACCAGGGGGACCTCGGGGTCCTGGGATGCCAGCTAACACTGTGTCCACAACAGCAGGCGCCAGCTGAGAGTCTCCATCTGCAGAAAGAGACAAGTGGTCACTACCATTGAGCCACACCCCCAGCCCCTCACTGGGGGATTCTAGGCAGGAGCTCTACCCCTGAGCCATGCCCCCAGCCCCTCACTGGGGGAGTCTAGGCAGGAGCTCTACCACTGAGCCACGCCCCAGCCCCTCACTGGGGGATTCTAGGCAGGAGCTCTACCACTGAGCCACACACCAGACCCTCACTGGGGGATTCTAGGCAGGAGCTCTACCCCTGAGCCACGCCCCCAGCCCCTCACTGGGGGATTCTAGGCAGAAGCTCTACCCCTGAGCCACGCCCCCAGCCCCTCACTGGGGGATTCTAGGCAGGAGCTCTACCCCTGAGCCACGCCCCCAGCCCCTCACTCGGGGATTCTAGGCAGGAGCTCTACCCCTGAGCCACGCCCCCAGCCCCTCACTGGGGGATTCTAGGCAGAAGCTCTACCACTGAGCCACAGCCAGAGTCACTTACTGAGGAATTCTAGGAAAGTGCTCTACTGCTGAGATATAGCCTCAAACCTATTTATTAAAATATTTTGGGTTGCCTACAAAGCCTAATGACCTGGGTTCAATTCCCCAGTACCCACATAAATCAGATGCACAAAGTGGCACATGCATCTGGAGTTTGTTTGCAGTGAGTAGAGGCCCTGGCATGCCTATACTCTCTTTCTTTGTTTCTGCTTGCAAATAAATACATAAAATATTTTTTAAAAGGGCTGGAGGGATGGTTTAGTGGTTAAAGCACTTGCCTGCAAAGCCAAAGGACCCTGGTTCAATTCCCCAGGACCCACATTAGCCAGAAGCACAAGGGGGCGCATGCCATCTGGAGTTTGTTTACAGTGGCTGGAGGCCCTGGGTTGCCCATTCTCACTCTTGCTCTTGCTTTCTCTCTCCCTTTCTGTCTCTGACTCTAGTAAACAAATATAAATGAATAAATAAAAGGAGGCAGATCTATTTTAAAAAATTTTTAATATTCTGGTTTGTTTGAGACAATGTCTCACTAGACAGGGTTGGCTGGCCTTGAACTTGAGATCCTCCTCTTGCCTGAGGCTTGAATAATCTCAGGGCACTTAGCCCAAATTGCCACTCTCTTCAGGGACCACATGTCGCCTCCCTCCAGGAGTCCACTGCCCCACTGTCCCTCAGACCCAAGCTCTGGACCCCGTCGCGAAAGCAGGGGCTTCTGGTTTCTGAGGCTCCCTGAGACCACATTCTGTCTCTGCAAAGCCACACCCGTCTGTTTCACTCACCGCTGTGCCTGACGCAAGGAGACCGTCAGCACACATCTGATGGCTGACCTATAGGGAGGGGACGGTTTTTTTGCGTGATGTGTTCTGTGTGTGCACGTGTGTACCTTCAACTTATTGCATTATTGTTGTTTTTGCTTGGTTTTTCGAGGTAGGGTCTCACTCTAGTCCAGGCTGAGCAGGAGTTCACTATGGCGTCTCAGGGTGGCCTTGAACTCACAGCAATTCTCTGACCTCTGCCTCCCGAGGGCTGGGATTAAAGGTGTGTGCCGCCACACCCAGCCAGTTTACCCTTTGAGGTTAAGTCTAGTTAGGGGTCCTCCTCTCTCCATCCCCCCAGCACTGGGATTCCAGGATGTAACCGCCATGCTTGGCTGGGTGCCACAGGTCCTCACGCTGGCACAGCAAGCCCTTCACCCACTTGCCATCTGCCCAGACCCCACTGAAGGATTGTGCAGAAGGAAATGTGATAACAACACCCTGGCGGAATGGCCTTCCCGGGTATTAAACCG
The DNA here is from genome assembly GCF_020740685.1 of Jaculus jaculus. Lineage (NCBI taxonomy): Eukaryota > Metazoa > Chordata > Mammalia > Rodentia > Dipodidae > Jaculus > Jaculus jaculus. The sequence goes on along the minus strand of NC_059103.1, from coordinate 10,734,128 downwards.
AGTTGACCAGATGATGAAAGAGGGGGTGTCAGGACCTGCTGACCCGAGCCGAGAGGCAGAGAGAAGTCACTCTGGGCCAGGGAGCAGGGTTGGCAAAACAGCATGAGTCACCCAAGGGGACTCTCCTCTGCCTTTTGACCAGGGCCTATCATTGGTGGAACCTCAGCCACCATGAGGTCCCTTGGGGGCGGCCAACTGTCCCAGGAGACGTATCAACTCGCCCTGCCCACTCATCCTGGGGACCCCGTACTCACTCTCCTTGTCTGTAGGCGGCTGAAGGGAATAAAGCACACCTTGGGGGCTGTTTGGTAAGAGGCCAGGATTGCCTGCTGGGCCAGGGGGACCTGGGGGCCCAGGGCGCCCCATCTCTCCAGGAAGCCCACGGGGACCTGGTGGTCCCAAGAGACCTACAACAGGGAGAACAGAAGTCACCGGGAGGCGGGCAGCTGAGATGTCACAGACGGGGACACTGAGGTCCCAAGGGCCATAGGACTGGCCAGGGTCACTTGTCCTCTCGGTGATGGATACTAGACCCACCGTCTCCTTGGGAGGCAAATGAGATGATTTCCTCTTCCTGGCAAAGTGTAGGGGGCATGGGGATAGTAGAGAATACCTTTGGCAGGACCTGACAGCAACAAGGACAGTAGAGTCAGCTGAGACTCCAGCCACCTGTCCTGGGGACACCTGGGGAGCTCAGCTCAGGTGTAAGGGCCAAGTCTGCGCCGGTCCTGAGCTGAGTCACTGCCTTTGCAGGACGCGAGAGGATCGAGGGGCCCTTGGAAGTTAATTCAGGGGGCTGAAAAGAGCCCTCTGGGCCCATCAGCATGACCTCACCTCCCCCCCAGCCCTGCAGACTCTTATTCTGAAAACCTCCCACCCCGTGGGATGGGGGAGGGGAGTGGGGTGGAAAAGAGAAGAAAGAGCTATGGACTAACAGAGAAGGCCAGAGCATGCGTGACGTCTCCCAGGAAAGAGCCGGTTTCGTTTTGACTCTGGGAGACGCCATGGGGAGGGAAGATTCTTACCAGGAGGCCCCACTGGGCCCTTCTCGCCTGTCTGGCCCCTGTCACCTTTGGAGCCCGGGGGTCCTGCAGGTCCAGGTGGTCCAGTCTGTCCTGGGGGTCCTAGGGAGAAAATGAGGTGAGATCAGAGAACAAACACCGTTGGTTCATTCTGCTGCCACCGTGGACCCGCCACTTAGGCTGCCTGCGACAGGGTTGGACTGACACATTATTTGCGTGGCGTGTGTGTGCCATCTCGTGGTCACATGTGGCACTGCGCATCGCAAGGTTCCACCGTCAGAGTGTGTTTTGGCTTGCTTCCTAGGACCCATGGGTGAACTAGAAATGTGTGTGCTTACAGCTGAGTCTATGGGGTCCACTGGGAGAGGAAAACTGGAGGTGCATGTCCTTTCCACTGAGCTCCAGAGGAGCTGTGAATCATGAAAGCAAAACATCTCCAGCTTTTTTTTGCTGGTGGTCCCAGAGCGGTTACCTAACTTCTCTGAGCCTTAGATGCCTCCTCTGTTAACTCCACAGCTCACATAGTTTGTGTAAAGATTACACGTGCTGGCTGGAGAGATGGCTTAGCAGTTAAGACGCTTGCCTGAGAAGTCTAAGGACCCATGTTCAACTCTCCAGACCCCACGTAAGCCAGACACACAAAGGTGAGGCAAGCGCAAGGTGGCACATGCCCACGAGGTGACGCAAGAGTCTGGAGTTCAATTTCAGTGGTTGAGACCCTGGTGCACCAACTCTCTCTCTCTCTCTCTCCCTCTCTCATATATATATATATTTGGTTTTCTGAGTTAGGGTCTCACTCTAGACCAGGCTGACTTAGAATGGAATTAACTATGTAGTCTCAAGGTGGCATTGAACCCACGGTGATTTCACCACCTACCTCTGCCTCCCGAGTGCTGGGATTAAAGGTATGCTCCACCATGCCCGGCTTTAAAAAAATATTTTTAAAAAATATAAAAAATTGCACGGTGCCTGTCCTGCCCTAGGGTGATATGAAAATCCCCAGTGATGGGTACAACACAGACACAAACAGTCCCGACGGAGATTCCTTTGTTCTGCACGGATAAGAGTCTAGGTAATCGCCCCCGCCCACAGCAATCAGCCCTGAATGGTCACTAACCAGGCACCTGACAAGTGAGACTGATGAATGTAATTTTCATGACTATTCTGTGGCCTGGAATGCAGAGCCCAGACCTCAGGGGAGAAGCTACTGAAAGAACAATTTTACCCTTGCCTTGAAAATATGACAGGAGTCCAGGAATGGCCAGGAGGCCTGTAATCCCAGCATGTGGGAGGCTGAGGTGTCAGGGGTGGGTTGCCAGGCGTGGAGCGTATTTACAGCAGCCAGCAAGTCTTAGGGGGACCTGTTTCCAGATCTTTCTTCCCTTCAATTTATTTCTTTTTTAAAAAAATATTTTATTTGGGGGCTGGAGAGATGGCTTAGTGGTTAAGCGCTTGCCTGGGAAGCCTAAGGACCCCGGTTCGAGGCTTGATTCCCCAGGACCCACGTTAGCCAGATGCACAAGGGGGCGCACGCATCTGGAGTTCGTTTGCAGAGGCTGGAAGCCCTGGCACGCCCATTCACTCTCTCTCTCCCTCTATCTGTCTTTCTCTCTGTGTCTGTCACTCTCAAATAAATAAATAAAATAAAATAAAATATTTTATTTGGCCTGAGAAATGCCTTAATGGTTAAGGCACTTGCCTGCAAAGCCAAAGTACCTTGCAAGGTTCAATTCTCCAGATCCCACGTAAGCCAGATGCACAAGGTGGCGCATGCATCTGGAGTTCATTTGCGGTGGCTAGAGGCCCTGGCATGCCCATTCTCTCTCTCTCTCTCTCTCTCTCTCTAATAAATAAATATAAATAAATAACTCTTTTAAAAATATTTTATTGGGGCTGGAGAGATAGCTTAGAGGTTAAGGTGCTTGCCTACAAAGCCAAAGGATCCAGATTTGATTCCCCAGTACCCACAGAAAGCCAAATGCACAAAGTGGCACATGCATCTGGAGTTCATTTGTAGTGGCTAGAGGTCCTGACATGTCCATTCTTTCTTTCTTTCTCTCTCTCTCTGATACTTAAATGAAAAGAACAACTCCTTTAAAATATTTTATTGACTATTTCTTTGCAGGAGGGAGGGAGGGAGGAGGGTGCACCAGAGCCTGTAGCTACTGCAAATGAACTCCAGACACATGGGCCACTTTGTGCACCTGGCTTTATGTGAGTGCTGAGAATCAAACCAAGGTGCTGCAGTCAGGTTCACATTGCTGGTAGAAATCACCCAACCAAGAAGGGCTTGTGGGGAAATAAAAGAGGTTCATTTTGGCTTACAGGCTCAAGGGAGAAGCTCCATGATGGCAGGGGAAATGACAGCATGAGCAGAAGGTGGACATCAACCTCCAGGCCAACAACAGATGGACCACAGCAACAGGAGAGTGTGCCAAACACTGGCAAGGGGACACTGGCTATAATACCCACAAGCCCGCCCCCAACAACACACTGCCTGCAGGAGGCGTTACATCTCAAATCTCCATCAGCTGGGAACCCAGCATTCGGTACGTCTAAGTTTATGGGGGACCCCCGAATCAAACCGCCACACCAGGTTATCAGCTTTTGTAAGCAAGTGCCTTAACCGCTGAACCATCTCTACAGACCTCAGTTTTGTCTTGTCCTCCTAGGGATTGAATTTGGAGCCTCCCGCACACTAGACAGGCACTTGACGACTGAGCTACACTCCAGGCCTTTAACCGGCCGATTCTAGGCAAGTCCTCTACCACCGAGTCACACCCCAGCTGTGGGTCATGAGAAAGTACTCTACCACCGAGCTACATTCCCAGCCAACTTTTTAATTTAAAAATATATATACATATTTTTATTTATTTATTTGACAGAGAGAGAGTGATAGAATGGGCGCGCCAGGACCTCCAGCCACTGCAAACGAACTCCAGACATGTGCGCCCCCTTGTGCATCTGGTTAACGAGGGTCCTGGGGAATCGAACCTGGGTCCTTTGGCTTTGCAGGCAAATGCCTTAACAGCTAAGCCATTCCTCCAGCCCAACTTTTTACTTTTTTTTTTTTAACATATTTTATTACTATTATCTTATTTTTGAGAGAGGGAAGTGAAAGAGGCAGAGAGAGAGAGAGAGAGAGAATGGCACACCAGGGCCTTTCAGCCACTGTGAACGAACTCCAGACACATGCGCCCCCTTGTGCACACGCGAGACATTGCAAGCTTGTATCATTGTTTCATCTGGGTACCACTACATGGGACCTGGAGATTTGAACAAGTATTCCTAGGCTCTCAGGCAAGCACCTTAACCGCGAAGCCATCTCTCCAGCCCCAGCCCCAACTTTTCACTTTTTATCTTGAGACAAGATCTCATTAAGTTGCCCAGTTTGACTTGAACTCCCTGTGTACCCCAGGCAGCCCTAGATCTTTGGATTCTTCTCCCTCAGCCTCCCAAGTAGCTAGGGTGACAGGCAGGCATCATGGAACCTGCCAGATCTCGCATGTTTCAAACAGGAACCAGATAATCTGTGTTGTCCGTGAAATCCCCCAGTGTTTGAATAATGTCAGCTCAATTTTTCAATAAATCACGTGGAACACATTTGACCCTGGGCACTGCATGTGGCTTTATCTGTGGAGACCCTGGGCAGTGGTCACCGTGACTTCATCGGCTGGCCTGAATCTCCCCCTGCAGGCCCCACTCACCGGCTGGGCCTGTGGGTCTTCTCCTCCGGGGACCTGGATGTGCAAGGGGGATGGCATCCGGGAGGAAGTCCTCATTCCAGGGCGGCGGGGTGCTCTGTGGGGGTGGCAAGTCGTTGTCTGGGCCTGAGGGCTGCTCAGCTGCTTCCAACAGGAGGACCTGGTCAGAGAAGGATAGAAGGTCAGGACCTGGCTAGCCAGGGTGAGGACATGTTCAACAGATGACTGGACAGAGAGAACGGGGGTCCATGCAGACAATGGGGCAGAGTCAGCCATAAAGAAAAACGGAGTGATGACATCTGCCAGGACTGGACAGCATCATGTTCATCACAGTAAGCCAGATTTGATGTGAGAGCCAAAGGAAGGGTAGGACTCCTTACAACGTGCTCACTCCAGACACAAAATGTCCTGGATATCCATGACCTCACAGTGCCTGACACTACCTACACAAGACCATCATAAGAGGAGGAAAAGATCATGACATCAAGATAAAAGAGAGACTGATTGAGATGGGGAGGGGATATGATGGAGAATGGAGTTTCAAAGGGGAAAGTGGGGGAGGGAGGGTATTACCATGGGATATTTTTTTTAATCATGGAAGATGTTAATAAAAATTGAGAAGAAGAAAAAAAAAATAAGCCAGATTCAGAAAGACAAGAATCAGGGCTGGGTTGGTTCAGCAGTTAAGGCACTTGCCTGTGAAGCTTAAGGACTCAGGATCAATACCCCAAGACCCACATAAAACCAGATGCACAAGGTGGCGCATGTGTCTGGAGTTTGTTTACAGTGGCTGGAGGGCTTGGCACACCTACTGTCTATCTGCCTCTCTCTCTCTCATAAATAAATATTTTATTTTGAAGAAAAGACACGAGGGCTGCAGAGATGGTTTAGCAATGAACGCGCTTGCCTGCAAAGTCTAGGACCCATGTTCAGCTCTCCAGATCCGATGTAAACCAGATGCACGAGGTGATTCAAGCTCACAAGGTCGCACAAGCGCACAGGGTGGCGCACGCATCTGGAGTTCATTTGCAGTGGCTGGAGGCTCTGGCGCATCAGTTCCCTCTCTCTCTCATAAAAAAAAATTACAAAAAGCCAGGCGTGGTGGCGCACGCCTTTAATCCCAGCACTCGGGAAGCAGAGGTAGGAGGATCGCGGTGAGTTCGAGGCCACCCTGAGACTCCATAGTGAATTCCAGGTCAGCCTGGGCTAGAGTGAGACCCTACCTCGAAAAACCAAAAAAAAAAAAAAAAATTACAAAAGAGGGCTGGAGAGATGCCTTAGTACTTAAGGTGCCTGTAAAGCCCAAGGATCCAGGTTCAATTCCCCAGGACCCGTGTAAGCCAGATGCACAAGGTGGTGAATGCATCTGGAGTTTGTAGTGGCTGGAGGCCCTGGTATTCCCATTATCTCTGTGTGTCTCCCTCCCTCTCTCAAGTAAATACATAAGTAAAATTTAACAACAAAAAAGTCTGCACTTGCCAGGTGCGGTGGTGCATGCTTTAAAAAAAAATACAAAAGAGACAAGAATCACGAATTTTTCTAACACACAGAATCTAGACAAACTGCCCACCTTGCGGCCCCTCCATGTTAGTGAAGAGGGAGCCAGGCCGCCACTCACTCATAGGGAGAGGGGGCACAGAAGGAAGTGGGGGGGGTCTAGAAAGAGCCATATCTGAGGGTCTGAGACTCCCAATGGTGAAGGAGAAGAGTTGGGGGGGGGGGACGCCTCCCACCAAAAAGACAGTGGCCCCACTGGGGAGCATGACCCACCATGCAGCAGGGGACAGAGACAGATCTCAGGGGATGTGGGCACATGACTGTCCCTCCTGGTCCTTTCTTGTTATTTTATTTCCTTCTGTTTGCTCTTCTTTTCCTTTCTTCTGGCTCAGACTCCTTGCTGAGAGAATATTTGTGGATAGATGGATGAGGGTATGGATGGGTGGATGGGTGGATGGGCCGGTAGATGCACTGGTGGGTGGATGGACGGATGGGTGAGTGCGCAGATGGAAAGGTGGAAGAATGACTGGAGGAAGGATAGACAGGAGCTGGGGAGATGGTTCAGTGGTTAAGAGCACTTGCTTACAAAACCTAACAACGCGGGTTCAATTCCCCAGTAGCCAGATAAAGCAGATGCATGAAGTGGTGGGCACATGCACCTGGAGTTCATTTGCAGTGGCAAGAGGCCCTGGTGTATCTATGCTCGCTCACTCTCTCTTTCTCTCTTTCTCTCTCAAACAAAAAAAAATTTTTTTTTGAAGTAGGGTCTCACTCTAGCCCAAGATGATCTGGAACTCACTCGTCCTAGGCTGGCCTTGAACTCACAGCACTTCTCTCACATGTGCCTCTCGAGTGCTTGGAAGAAACGTGTAAGCCACCATGCCTGGCTTAAATAAAAATATTTTTTTAAATAACAAAAATCTCCTGAGACCCGGAGAGTCTCTGGTGTTCCCAAAGAGGCCAGCAGAGGGCGCTGCGTGCCGGGGATGAGCTCCCGGGAGGCCACATTGCCCCTGCCTGGGGCCTGGGCGAGTTCTGGGTCAGAGGAGCAACCCGGAACCGGTTATTCCCGCTGATGCTGGGGGACACGGACAGTTCGGCTGTCTTCATCTCGCTCGGGTCCAGGCCAGCCTGAGGTTTCCGGGGAGTGAGATGTGCTGCAACATAGGGTTCCCCTAAACTCAGCCCCTCACCAGTTTTGCAACTGGGGGTTCCTCCTCCCATCTCCTACCAGGGCCACTTCTCTGAGCCTCACCACTTTCTGATTCTTCGTTTTAAATTATTTATTTATTTTTAACTTTTTAAAAAAATTTTATTTATTTATTTGAGAGTGACAGAGAGAGAAAGAGAGAGAGAGAGAATGGGCGCGCCAGGGCCTCCAGCCACTGCAAACGAACTCCAGACCCGTGCGCCCCCTTGTGCATCTGGCCAACGTGGGTGCTGGGGAATCGAGCCTTGAACCGGGGTCCTTAGGCTTCACAGGCAAGCGCTTAACTGCTAAGCCATCTCTCCAGCCCTCTAAATTATTTATTTATTTTGCTTTCCGTGGGTTCTGGGGAATCAAACTGGGCGGTTGGGGTTTGCAAGCAAGCGCTTTAACGGATAAGCCATTGCTCCAGCTCCCACTTGCCGATTCTTTTTAAAATATTTTATTTATTTGAAAAAGAAGAAGAGTGAGTGAGTGACATAAAGAGAGAGAGAGAATGGGCGTACCACAGCCTCCGGTCATTGTAAACAAACACCAGATACACGCACCAGCTTGTGCATCTGGCTTACGTGGGTCCTGGGGAATTGAACCTGGGTCCTTAGGCTTCACAGGCAAGCGCCTTAACCACTAAGCCATCTCTCCAGCCCGCCCCTTCTCCCCCACTTTCTGATTCTTATAATGGCCCTTGAGACAAGAAGAGTTCCTTCATCCGTGTCACACGTGCGATGGGAATGGAGGCTCAGAGATCGTGAGTGGCTTATCCGAGGTCACCCAGGAGGCAGGTGGTGAGACCAGGGCTCCCACGGCCCCTTCTGCACGCAGACACGCATTGTCCCACGCAGTGCTCGGCAGGGCCTCAGCCCGGCTTCTTGGTGTCACTGAGTGAGGAATGCCTTGTTCAGCCCCCACAGAAGCCCCAGTGGGGACCTTGGTCTCCTGATCCCCTAGAGGTCCTACGAGGAAGGGGATATCATTCGTACTCCTTTTCTGGCCACTGGGTGTCCAGTTGGAATCTGGCTCTGGCTAATCCAGAGGTTCTGGGGCAACAAAAGAGTTGGCGGAGGGACAGCAGGAAGATATGACTGTGTGGGTGGCAAGGGATGGGGGGCTCTGGGCAGTAGTCATAAGGACAGGGTGATGGAAGGTAACTTGAAGGTAGGGGAGAGATGGCTGCACCCCGCTTTTGCCTGGATACTGGCGGGGGGGACGACACAGGATTGACATCCATTACACTGGGGCAGGGGAGTTGGGGAGGCCGCTCAGTGGGTAAAGTTCTTGCCTTGCAAGCATGAGGACCTGAGTTCAGATCCCTAGAACCCATGAAAATGCTAAGCACAGAGCTGGAGAGATGGCTGAGCGGGTAAGGCACCTGCCTGCAAAGGCTAAGAATGCATGTTCGAATCTCCAGGTCCCACATAAGCCAGACGCACAGTGGTGCAAAGTGCGCAGTGTCACACAGGAGCACAAGGGGGCGCACGCATCTGGAGTTCCTCTGCGGTGGCTGATGGCCCTGGTGTGCTCATTCTCTCTCTCTCTCTCTCTCTGCCGCTTTCTCTCAAATGAACTTTTTATTTATTTATTTATTTATTTATTTATTTATTTATTTATTTATTTGACAGCGACAGACACAGAGAGAAAGACAGGTAGAGGGAGAGAGAGAGAGAGAGAATGGGCGCGCCAGGGCTTCCAGCCTCTGCAAACAAACTCCAGACGCGTGCGCCCCCTTGTGCATCTGGCTAACGTGGGACCTGGGGAACCGAGCCTAGAACCGGGGTCCTTAAGCTTCACAGGCAAGCGCTTAACCGCTAAGCCATCTCTCCAGCCCTCAAATGAACTTTTAAAAAATAAAAAATAAAAATAATCAGGCACAGTAGTGCATGCCTGTAATTCCAGCACTGAGGAGGCAGAGACAAAGGGGATCTTTGGGGGATTTCTGGCTAGCTAGTGTTGTTGAATCAGTGAACTCCAGGTTCGGTGAGAAATTCTGTGTCAAAACACGGGGCTGGAGAGATGTCAGGTGCTTGCCTGGGAAGCCTGAGGACCAAGGCTCATTTCTCCAGTACCCCACCACATAAGCCGGAAGCACAAGGGGGCGCATGCACCTGGAGTTTGTTTGCAGTGGCTGGAGGCCCTGGCCTGTCCACTGTCTCTTCTCTAGCTGCTTCTCTAAATAAATAAACAATTTTTTTTTTTAAAGCCTGAGGCGGAGGGCTGGAAAGGTAGCTCAGTGGTTAAGCGTGCTTCCTGGGTGCACACAAGAGCTGCAGGGGGCCTGAGACTGCTTGAGTTCAAATCTCCAGAGTCCACATAACACAGCCAGGCATGATCGTGGGCTCCGGGAACCCCAGCTCCACAGCGGAGCAGAGATGGGAGAATCCACGGAGCCCCTCGAGCTCCAGAAACAGTGACAAGACTCCCGAGCAAAACAAGACCAGGCAGAAGAGCGATGGAGGCACTGCCAGGGCACCGACACGTGGGCACACACATAGGAGCCAAACTAAAACAAGTGAACGACAAATGAGGCGGAGGGCTGGGAAGATGGCTCAGCGGATAAAGCACTTGCCATGCAAGCGTGAGGACCTGAGTTCAGATCCCCAGCGCCCACGTAAAGCTAGACACCTAGTGCCAGCCAGCCCGGTGAGCTCGGACAATGGGTGTCTGCGTGTAGAAGGGATCGGTGGGAGCCCTGGTCTCACCACCTACCCACTGGGTGACCTCAGATAAGGCACTCACGATCTCTGAGCCTCTGTTTCTACCTCTGTTTCCAAACCAGGTGGAGGGCGAGGACCAACACCCCGAGTTACCCTCTGACCTCCACACTTACACCGCAGCATAAGCCCCACGTGTGCGGGCACACACACCCCAAAAAAGGTGAAAAATGACTGGGGAAGAAACCCAATGCTGATCTCTGGTCTCCATGCGCACGCACGCATGTGCATGCCCACACACATATATGTTCCCCACGTATTCACAAATACACTTGCACATAATGCACCCCCCCCCACACACACACACACGAGAGGGCTGGAGAGATGGCTCAGCAGTTAAGGTGCTTGCCTGCAAAGCCAAAGGACCCAGGTTCAACTCCCCAGGGCCCACGTAAGTCAGATGCACAAGGTGGCGCATGAGTCTGGAGGCCCCGACACGCCCATGTTCTCTTTATCCACCTCTTTCTTTCTTTCTCTCTCTCTCTCTCTCAAATAAAATAAGTGAAAAATAAAATATGTTTTTTTAAGAAGAAAAGAAAATAAGATATATCCTATCTATTCTCAGGGTTTAAGCTAGCCAAGAAAACCAGACCTTGCTTGGCTTTTTGAGGGCCACCACCCAATGATGTCATCACCGTCAGTGTCCACCCTCCCCCACCAGGTACCAGTGGGGAGACTGCTGCGACCCTCATGCAGGGAAGCCCCTCGGGGCTTCCTCCCACCCCTCTTATGGCTTGTGAAGGGGAGAAAGGAGGGAGGAAGGAACCCAGGATATAAGCCAGTGTTCTATTGGCCTTCTGCCACCAGCTGTATTTGGGACAAGAGGGACAGACTGTCATCTTTACCTGGACTCCACCTGTCCCTTCTTCTCTTCCTTCAGAAGCCCTGGTTGGGGGCTGGAGAGATGGCTTAGCGGTCAAAGTGCTTGCCTGCGAAGCCTAAGGACCCATGTTTGACTCTCCAGATCCCATGTAAGCCAGACGCACAAAGGCGAGGCAAGCGCAGAGTCGCACATGCCCACTAGGTGGCGCAAGCGTCTGGATTTCAATGGCAGTGGCTGAGGACCTGGAGTGCCAATTCTCTACCTCTCTTTTCTCTCTCTCTCTCAAAAAAAAAACAAAAACAAATAATAATAATAAAATAAAGTAAAGGAGTCCCAATTGGGGCTGGAGAGATGGCTTAGTGGTTAAGGCGTTTGCCTGCAAAGTCAAAGAACCCAGGTTTGATTCACCAGAACCCACGTTAGCCAGACGCACAAGGGGGCGCGTGCATCTGGAGTTCGTTTGCAGTGGCTGGAGGCTCTGGCGTGCCCGTTCTCTCTCTCTCTCTGCCTCTTTCTCTACCTCTCTCTCTGTGTCTGTCTCTCAAATAAATAAATAATAAAGCTTTAAATAAAACAAAAAGAAGCCCCAGTCGGGCTAAGCCAATCACAAGCATTCTCTTTGTGCTTGGTCAGGAATTCCCAGGCCCCTTGCAACAAAGAGGTGCCCATGCATGTAGCCCAGCACTGAGACATCACGAGTCTGAGGGGTGTCTGGCCTCGTCTTTCACTTCCTGCCTCTTCTGCGCTATTGAACAGAGTGTGAGAATGGGCTCCCTTGAGCTGCAGAGATGAACGTGCTCAGACAGTCCTTGAACCTGGGGTCTTTCTTTCTCAAGCCTCCAGAGCAGATGGAGTGACAGATCTCTCCCACCTGGCCCTCCTCAGCTGCCTCTTCTCTGACTCTCTGCCTGGGGTCTGCTGGCTTAGCTCTATGCTGACTCTGCCCCGTACTCCTGACCCCCTGACCTCTGACCTGAGCTGACCCCCTACGCTCCTTGGACTGTTTGCCCCTGTAGGCCAAACGGGCCTGGGCACAGCCCATGGTGGTACTGGCTGTCCGGGCACCAGCCCCTCTCATTCCAGGCATCTATCTCTTCAGGACCCTGGGACCTGGCCCACAGGACTCCCAGTGACTTTTGCCTTTGCAGGGGACACATGGGTACGGATTAGGCAGCCGGAAGGAGACACAATAGGTTAGTCAGGAGTTTCTGAGTCTAGGTGGAGGAGCCTGACATAAGAGAGGTCGGCTGAATTGATCTGTCCCCCTAAGCAGCCTCTGTATTCCTAGAGTTCCCCCACACACACAAAAAAACCAAAATCACTTGAACCCCACCACTTCACCTTGGAGCTGCCATGTCCTGAAGTCCCAGAATTTGTCCATCAAGAGGTCACTGCTCTTGTGGTCACATGGCAAGCTCTGGCCAAGTTGCTGGGGCCCTCCTTGGCAAGGGATGTTGGGAGCCAGGGAACGAGGCAGGGGGTCGGGGGAAGGTACTGCTCCCTGCAGGGCCAGGTGTGAGAAGGACAGGTGGCATCAGGCCAAGTCTCCAAAAACTGTGACTTTTAACACCCAGAATGGTGGGCTAGAGCCAAGCCAAGCTGTCAGCTTCTCCTCGGTGCCAAGCCTTACTAAGACCTTGGAAAATGCCCGTCAGGCTGGGCTCACCTGCTCTAAAACCTCAGGAACCAGGAGTTCCTTCCAGCATCTCCCCCGACATTTCGTACCCTGCTTCTCAAGGCTGACCTGGCCCTGGGTCACAAAGTCTCCCATCTCAAATGCTCAAGAAACACTGACCCTGGGCTGGACAGATGGCTTACCGGTTAAGGCGCTTGCCTGTGAAGCTTAAGGACCTAGGTTCGATTCCCTGGTACTCACAGAAGCCAGATGCACAAGGTGGTGCATGCCTCTGGACTTTGTTTGCAGTGGCTTGAGGCCCTGGCCTCCCCGTTCTCCCTTTCTCTCTCTCTGTCTCTCTCTCTCCCTTTTTCTTAAAAAAGAGAGAGAGAGAGAGAGAGAGAGAGAGACTGACTCTAAGGAGGACAGTCGGCCTCTCTCAGCCCTGGCTCGGGCTCATGGTCTTGGCTGCTGTGGGACCTTGCCTGCTTACAGAGGAGCGACAAGATGGCCTGGTGTATGTCTTTAGATCCTGAATGTCTTGTGTTCTGCGCAGCATCACACATACCTGTCCTTTTCATTCATTTATTTACTTATTTATTTATGAGAGAGAGAGGGTGAGTATGGGCTGGCCAGGCCTTCTGCCACTGTAAATGAACTCCAGACACACTCACCACTTTGTCTTGTGCATCTGGCTTTACGTGAGTGCTGGGGAATCAAACCTGGGCCGTGAGGTTTTACCATCAAGTGCCTTGAACTGCTGAGCCACCTCTCCAGCCCTTTTTCTTCTTTGTGTGTGTGTGTGTGTGTGTGTGTGTGTGTGTGTGTGCATGTGTGTGCATGCACGTAGAGGCTAGAGGGAAACCTCAGATATCGTTCCTTAGGAACACCGTCCACCTCTTTTTTTGTGTCAGGGTCTCTCCTTGGCCTGGAGCTCCCCAAGTAGGCTAGACTGGCTGCCCAGCAAGCCTCAGGGGTCCTTTTGTCTTCCCCTCCCCAATGCTGGGGTGACAGGCACATATCACACCTACCTGTAGTGTGTGTGTGTGTGTGTGTGTGTGTGTGTTTAAATTTTGCATGCGTAGGTGTGTAATGAGTTGTGGTGTGTGTGTGGTGGGTGCTCATGGATGTGTCCATGTGGTCCCCTGTGCTTGCCTGTGGCAGGGTACACTCTCCTGCTACGGTCAGAGGGGGACTTTGGTGTCCCCTGCCCATCGTTCCCTTACCTGAGCTGGGGTCTCTGACTCATCTCAGAGCTTGCTGTTTTTAATTCCTCAAGCCCTGGCAATTCTCGGATCTCTGATCCCCACAGGACTGGGGTTCAAGGCGTGCATGGCCACGTCTAGCTGTGGGTCTTGGCGGGGGTGGGGGGATGGGATTCTAGTGGTCTCTCAGGCCTTGCACAGGAAATGCTCATAACTACTGAGCCATCTCTCCAGCCCCGCACCTACCTTGTTAAACGTGGGCCCTGCGCAAGACTGTGTGTGTGAGACAGAGAGAGAGAGAGAAAGAGAATTGGCGTATCAGGGCCTCTGGCCACTGCAATCCAACCCCAGACACGTGCGCCTCCTCGTGTGCGCGTGTGACCACGTGTGCTTGCATCACTGATCACTGTGCGCCTGGCTGATGTGGGACCTGGAGAGCCAAACATGAGTCCTTAGGCTTTGCAGGCAAGCGCCTTAACTGCTGAGCCATCTCTCCAGCCTCCCACTTTTTAATTCTGGACAGGGTCTCACTGCGCAGGCCAGGCTTGCCTCAAACGCATCATCCTCGTGCCTCGGCTCCCAAGTGCTGGGACGGCAGATCTGGGCCACCGCAGCCACCTCCAAGCCTGGATTGACTGTGGAGTCATGGCCTTCCTGAGTCTCCGTTGGTGGATTTGCACTTAGCAAGCAGGTTTGTTCTGTTCCTATTGGCCGGGCACAACGGTAATAAGAAGAGTGTCCCTTTCACCTTTGACCTGTGTTTTGACCCTCTGGAAAATGATGAAAAAGCAAGACTTGGAGCTCGTTCCGTGCATCACCCTCCATCTTGCTATCTCAATCTCAGGTGGGTCCAGCTCCCTGCCGCTGGCCCTGCCCAGGACCCCAGGCCACCTCAGCAGTTCCCACTGCCCCAAGAGGTTCCACAGAACCTTAATAATGCTCCCCCAGAGCCTCCCCGCCCCCGGATCATCACCCAAGCCTCAGTGTGGAGGGGAGCAGAGCATGTACACACAGCACGGTTAACTGCACCTTTGATCCTGCTGAGGGCATCTCTCTGGCCACAGGGGCACTCTCAGCGGTAGGTGAGAATAGGGAAGGCCTTGTGGGGACAGGGAATGACTCCAAACAAGCCTCACTCAGAGCAGGACAGACAAGGTGGTGGGGCCTGGAAGCTCCAAGGTGGGCAAGCTGGTGCATATGCTCAATGGCGCCATCTAGAGGAGCCAGGTGGTAGTTCTAGTCTTTTTCTCCCCATAAGCTCTCCTGTGCCCAGGCCTCTGGCAGGAGTTTATGGAGGATTAGCTGGAGCTAGGGGTAGTGGCTTTGGAAGGACCCACCAATTTCCACTTGTTCAGCCTCCCAGCATGCCCTGGGGCCTGAGAACTACGGGCTCCAAAACAGCCACTTTCTAGAAACTAAAGCTTTGCTTTAAAAAACAATCTGTGGGCTGGGGAGATGGCTTAGTGGTTAAGTGCTTGCCTGTGAAGCCTAAGGACCCCGGTTCGAGGCTCCATTCCCCAGGATCCAGGTAAGCCAGATGCACAAGGGGGCGCATGCATCTGGAGTTCGTTTGCAATGGCTGGAGGCCCTGGAGCACCCATTCCCTCTCTCTCTCTCATCTATCTGACTCTTTCTCTGTCTATCTCTCCCAATTAAATAAATAAAAATAAAAATCTGTTACTTTTCCCATCCCAGGAGGCTGGCACAATCCAAGGCCACCCACAGCCACTCCCCAACACCTAATATCAGGCTGCTCAGATCCCTGGGGCTCCCTGAAACCAGGGCTTCTTCTGCCCAGCATATGGTCAATGGAGCATATGGTCCAATGGCGCCCTCTAGAGGAGTCAGGAGGTGGTTCTAGTCTTTCCACCCCCCAGCCAGCTTCCAAGGACCAGGTTCCCAAGCCTGTCTGACCTTGGCCTCCAGCGTGGTCAGCCGCTCGCTCATGTCGCTGAGCCGGGTACAGTTCATGCATTCTGAAAAACAAAAAGAAGCAAGTTTAGGGTAAAGTATAGACAGCCCCCCCCCCCCCGCAAGAAGAGAGTGCGTGGGAAGCCCGCATGGCCTTTAAACAGCCAGGCAGGGAAATCTATGATTGTTTAAATTTATTATTTATTTATATATTTGAGAGAGAGAGAGAGAGAGAGAGAGAGAGAGAGGCAGATAGAGTGAGAGGGAATGGGCACACCAGGGTGTTCAGCCACTGCAAATGAACTCCAGTTGCATGCGCCACCTTGTGTGCATCTGGCTTATGTAGGTCCTGGGGAATCGAACCTGGGTCCTTTGGCTCTGTAGGCCTTACATTAAGCCATCTCTCCAGCCTGAAATCTATGATTTCTGTCTGGAGTACTTCTATCTATGTGTCAGAGCCTTATGGCTTCAAGCTCTCCTCCTCCTTGCAACTTGCTAGACCTGAGCCGACCCAGCGGGGAGCAGTCGAGGAGGGCTTTCTGGTGGAGGTGGCATCTAACGGGAGGCCCAAGGACTGCACACGCTGGAGGTTTGAAGGACAGCAAAGGCTGAGCAGCAGGGAGTAGCATCAGCAGCCAACACACCTGGGCACTGCTGGTAAGGGGAGGGCATGAGGTGCCAGATCATCACACAGGAGGGCATGGGGGGGGGTGTCTTTGCAAAGCCCATCAACCAATGTGTCAGTACTGGATGGCTTCAGGAAGGTGAAGGTCAGGGTTAGATTAGTATGTTTAAAAGTATGTTTCCTCTGGGGCTGGAGGATGGCTTAGTGGTTAACGCACTTGCCTGCAAAGCCAAAGGACCCAGGTTTGATTCCCCAGGACCCACGTTAGCCAGGGGCAAAATGGGGTGCACATGTCTAGAGTTCGGATGCAGCAGCTGGAGGCCCTGGCATGCCCATTCTCTCGCTCTCTCCTTCCCTCTGAGGGCTGGGGTATAGCTCAATGGACAGAGTACTTGGTAGCATACACAGTACCCCGAGTTCTGTCCGCAGGACCACACCTGTACTCCCACCTCTGGGGAGTCAAAGGCAGGAGGGTCAGAAATTCAAGACTATCTTCACCTACCTAGCAAGTTCAGAGCCAGCCTAGACTACATGAGACGCTGTCTCAAAAAATATTTAAGGGCTGGAGGGATGCCTTAGCGGTTAAGGCACTTGCCTGCAAAGACTAAGGACCCAGGCTCGATTCCCCAGGTGCACAGGGTGGCACATGTATCTTGAGTTTGTTTGCAGTGGCTAGAGGCCCTGACACACTGTCCCCTCCTCCTCTCTATCTGCCCCTTCCTCTCCCTCTGAAATAAATAAATTAATTAATTAAACATTTTTAAAAATAAGAATAAGTAATTCAGGATGGGGAGATTGCCCAGTGGTTTAAGTGCTTGTTTGCCAGTGCCCACAGAAAGCCAGATGCACAACACGGCACATGGATCTGAAGTTCATTTGAGCAGCAGGACCTGACATACCCATTCTCTCTCTCTCTATCAAATAAACAAAAATATTTTTAAACATTTTTATTTATCTATTTTATTTATTTATTTAAGACAGAGAGAGAGAGAATAAGAATGGGCATGCCAGTGCCTCCAGCCACTGTAAACGAACTCCACACGCATGCGCCACCTTGTGCATCTGGCTTACGTGGGACCTGGAGAATCACACCTGGGTCCTTAGGCTTCGCAGGCAAATGCCTCAACCACTAAGCCATCTCTCCAGCCCCGAACAAAAATATTTTTAAAATAATTAAAATTAAAACTCCCTTGAGCTGGTGTGGTAGCCCTGTGTCTATGATCCAGGATGAATTTGGGAGGCTGAGATGGGGAGATCACTGAGAGTCCCAGGCCAGCCTAGAATACACAGGAAGTTCAAGACCAGACTGTACTACATAATGAGACTTTGTTTCATAAAAGTAAGGGTGGGCTGGTGCTTGCCTGCGAAGCCCAAGGACCCATGTTCAACTCTCCAGATCCCACGTAAGCCATATGCACAAAGGTGAGGCAAATGCAAGGTTACACAGGACCAGTAGGTGGCGTAAGCGTCTGGAGTTCAATTTCAGTGACTGAGGCCCTGGTGCACCAATTCTTTCTCTCTCTCTAAATTTTTTTTTAATTTAAATAAAAGATTTTTAAAAAGCAAAGGGTAAGGGGTAGGGGATGGAGTTAGAAGGATGACAGCTCAGTCAGTAAAGTGTTTGCCTGAGGAGCCAAGTTTGATCCCCAGAACCCACATGAAAAAGCCAGGCATGGGGACGGGGAGATGGCTCCGCCGTTAAAGGCACTTGCTTCACAAGCCTGCCAATCAAAGTTTGGGTCACCAGTACCCACATAAAGCCAGACACACAGCCACATAAACATCAGCAACCCCAAAACTACGACAATAGGAGACAGAGTCGGGAGAAACCAGAAGCTTCCAGGCCCACTAATCCGACCTTCCCAGTGGCAGTCCACAAAAGATACCCTTGTCACAAGCAAAATGGAAGGAGAGGACCAACACCCCGAGGCTACCTCCTGACCTCCACACATATGTGGCCTCCTATACACACATCTCTCTCGTCACACACACACACACACACACACACACACACACACACACACACAGAGTTGATAATAACAAGCCAGGTATGGTGTCGTACGCTCATAATCCCAATGCCAGGGAGGTGGAGATGAGCAGGTCTCAAAGGTTCACTGTTCAGCTAGCCTCGCCTAATCTGTTGAAAAACCCCATCTCAATTCCTGAGGATTATCACCCAACGTTGTCCCCTGACTTCCACACACTTATGCATGTGCACCTACACACGCATAGATAAGTACACACACCACACAAACTACAATACAACACAACACAATGCGAGGTCCCGCTGTTCGGTGTTCACTGAGCACGGCTGGGAGGGACAGAAGCCAAGAAGCCACTTGAAACACCAGTATGGTGACCTCCAAGCTCCCACCGCCTCCCTGGGCAGTATTAATCTGTCTCCTCACACTGGAGCTCGTTAATTAGGAAGTAGATAGTTCAAAGCTGCTCTCAAGAGTTTTTATTGCTTTCAGAGTCAAGGAGCACTTCAATCCCTCTCTTTTCTCTGCTCGTTTCAAAGCCTGGCCCCACGGGGACCTCCTTTGGAAAAGACAGATGCCTGGAGTCATGAGAGAGGCACGGTGACAACGTGATCGCTCCCACGTGACCCTCAGGGAGTGTGGACACAGGCTGCCAGGAGGCCGGGAGGCAGAGCGCCTACCAGGTCTTTCATTTTCCATTTTCTTTTCCTTGAAACATTTTATCATTTGTGTGTGTGTGTGTGTGTGTGTGTGTGTGTATCTGTATGTGTGTGTAAGGTAAGGGGTGTGAGTGTGCACGAGCCACGCACACTTATGAGGTCTAAGGACAACTCTGGGTGTCTGTCCTCTCCCTCCACCCTGCTAGAGACAGGGTCTCCCTTATTTTGTTTTTGCTTCATGCGCTCCAAGCTTCTGCACTCTCCTGCCTCTGCCTCCTGTTCTCCTAAGTGTGTTGGGATCAAAGACACATTTGCAACATTGCATCAGGCTTGCTTTTCTTTCTTCCTTCCTTCCTTCCTTCCTTCCTTCCTTCCTTCCTTCCTTCCTCTCTCTCTCTCTCTCTCTCTCTCTTCCTTCCTTCCTTTTTTCTTTTACTTTTTTTTTTTTGCCATACTGGAAAATAGAATCTAGAGCTCCCTATATGCTAGGCAGGAGCTCTGCCACTGAGCCACGCCCCCAGCCCCTCACTGGGGGATTCTAGGCAGGAGCTCTACCACTGAGCCACGCCCCGGCCCCTCACTGGGGGATTCTAGGCAGGAGCTCTACCACTGAGCCACGCCCCGGCCCCTCACTGGGGGATTCTAGGCAGGAGCTCTACCACTGAGCCACGCCCCCAGCCCCTCACTGGGGGATTCTAGGCAGGAGCTCTACCACTGAGCCACGCCCCGGCCCCTCACTGGGGGATTCTAGGCAGGAGCTCTACCACTGAGCCACGCCCCCGGCCCCTCACTGGGGGATTCTAGGCAGGAGCTCTACCACTGAGCCACGCCCCCAGCCCCTCACTGGGGGATTCTAGGCAGGAGCTCTGCCACTGAGCCACGCCCCCAGCCCCTCACTGGGGGATTCTAGGCAGGAGCTCTACCAATGAGCCACACCCCCAGCCCCTCACTGGGGGATTCTAGGCAGGAGCTCTACCACTGAGCCATGCCCTCAGCCCCTCACCGGGGGATTCTAGGCAGGAGCTCTACCACTGAGCCAAGCCCCCAGCCCCTCACTGGGGGATTCTAGGCAGGAGCTCTACCACTGAGCCACACCCCCAGCCCCTCACTGGGGGATCCTAGGCAGGAGCTCTACCACTTAGCCACGCCCCCAGCCCCTCACTGGGGATTCTAGGCAGGAGCTCTACCACTGAGCCACACCCCTGCCCCTCACTGGGGGATTCTAGGCAGGAGCTCTACCACTGAGCCACACCCCAACCCCTCACTGGGGGATTCTAGGCAGGAGCTCTACCACTGAGCCACGCCCGGGCCCCTCACTGAGGGATTCTAGGGAGGAGCTTTACCACTGAGCTACACTCCCAGTTCTTTTTTTTTTTTCAAGGCAAGGTCTCACTCTGGCCCAGGCTGACCTGGAATTCCCTATGTAGTCTCAGGGTGGCCTCAAACTCACAGCGATCCTCCTACCTCTGCCTCCCAAGTGCTGGGATTAAAGTAGTGCACCACCATGCCCGGTGACAACAGCTCTCTTCTTAGTTTGTACTTTTAAAAAGTATATATTTTATTTATTTATTTGAGAGAGAGAAAGAGGTGGAGGGAGAGAGAGACAGAGAGAATGGGCATGCCAGGGCCTCCAGCCCTGCAAACAAACTCCAGATGCATGTGCTTACGTGGGTCCTGGGGAGTCGAACTAGGATCTGTTTTGGCTTTGCAGGCAAACACCTTAACTGCTAAGCCATCTCTCCAACCCTTAGTTTGTACTTTGAGACAGGGTCTTACTGAGTTGCCCAGGCTGGCCTTAAACTTAAAAAAAAAAAAAAAAAAACTTTACTGTTTGTTGCGGGGTGGGGGGGGAAGGGGGGCATGCACATGCCATCACATGTGTGCGGAGGTCAGGGGACAACTTCGGGGTGTTGGCTCCCTCCTTCTATCTTGTGTGAGACAGGGTTTCTCCTGTTATTTCGCCACTGGGAAGGCCAGACTAGCTGGCCAGCTTCTGGATTCTCCTAACTCCACCTCCCACTGCTGAAGGTACACTGGGCTTACAGACACCATGCTAGCTTGTCACTGGGAGTCCTGCTTTAGTGTGTGCTGAAGACCTGAGCGCTCTGGTGGGCCTCCCTGCGGAGCCTGCACCAGCTCACCCACCTCCAAGTGTCTCACGGGGCTATCAGAAAAAGCAGGCCGGGCTGCATCCTCCCGAGCCGGTCAGCCACAGGGCAGCGAGGAGAGTGTCTACCCTGCTTCCTGTTCCCGAGCCCTACCTGGCTCTCTAGAAAGTACTGTGTGGGTCACAGGGGCCCCTCCTCCTGCCTTCCTTCTCGTCTCCTCTCGGCTGGGCCAAGTCAGTGGTTTACAAGCAGTTTGTAGGAACAGGACTCTTTTCTTCCCCCCATTCCATAAAACCTTGTCACTCTGATATATAAAACAGATTAAAGGCTGGAGAATAAACATTGAACTTTAAAACAAGTTGAAGAATGTATACAGCCCGGTTGGAGCTGGGGCAGGGCAGGACTTCTGAAAAGGACAAGCAGCCGGGGGAGGTGGTTTTCTGGTTTAATGGGGTGGGCTGGACACACATGTTTTCCTACAGGGGAGTGGGAGGTAGAGAAAGAAAAAGGGGTAAAGGCCACTTAGCGAAGAGAAAGATGGCCGGGGTGTTGAGCAGACGGGACACGAGAAAAGCATCCTGCAAGATGGGGTGCAGTCAGACGCCCTGTCTCAGCCCTGCGAACGCAGGAGAGTCCGGAGGGCTGGCGGGTCAAGGCCACCAGATCTTCATGAGACTGGCAGAGACGGAGGGGTCCTCACTGAGGATGGCGACTGTCAAGGAGCAAGACCCACAAGCGCTGGCAGTCAGGGGAAGTCTGACACGCACCAGTGCCCAGCAAGCCGAGCGCGGAGGAGCGACTTCCAGTCAGCACGGGACTGCTGGCTGTGTGGGGCGCTTGGGGACTTCTGGTGTCTTACACTGCCCAGCGCCACAGAGTCCTGGTGAGATGCACAGAGACTAAGTGGAACCTTCTGGGCTGGAGGGAGGGCTTGGCGGTTAAGGCGCTCGCCTGCGAAGCCCAAGGACCCGCGTTCGATCTTTCTCCAGATCCCACGTAAGCCACATGCACAGAGGCTAGAGCAAGGTCGCACGTGCCCGCTAGGTCCGACTGCAGTGGCCGAGGCCCACACGGACCTGTTCTCTCCTCTCTCTCTCTCTAAAAGAGAAATATATGAAATTGGAAAAAGCAACGCATTGGCATCACCCCAGCCCCTGCCCTGTCAGACACTCAATCCCCACCCCTCACCCACATTATTCCACGCTCCACCCCTCCCTCCCCTAACCACCCCCACTCGACCCCCAGGACCCTCCTCGCTCAGGCTCCATGCCACCCTCCACCCACCCCCCACACACCCTCCATCTTTATCCCCCGCCACCCCCACCTCCTTCATTTACCCCGCCTTAGCGCCACGCACCCCTAGCTAGCATTCCCCTACTTATGCCCGCCCACTCTCTCTTCAGCCCCCACCTACCCCTCAGCTATCCCCGACCCATGCCACCCATGCCACCCATGCCACCCATGCCACCCATGCCACCCATGCCGCAACTCATTCTCTCCCATCCCCCACTCTGTCGTCCTAGTTCCCCCCCAATCCATCCCTCATTCCTCCTTTCCTCTTATCCCGGACTCCTCCCCCCCACATCCACCCCCACCCATTTCTCACCATACCCTGTAACCCAGACACCCTCCCTTCCAGCATGTCTTCAGCCAGCTCTGTGAAAATTCATGAGGCCGTTTGTGGCCCTTTGTCAGCGGCGGCTCTGGGGACCGGACAGTGTGGATGAGGCAGGGGTTCTGTGGGTCTTTGAGATCAGGCCTCCATGAATCCTTGCCACCACCCGCCCCGGCCCACGCAGCAGCCATATCCTCTAACCATCCCCACACACCCAGCTCGAGTTGAGTTTTTTCTTCCTTTCTTTTAAAAATTAATTAATTAATTAATTACAAATGAACTCCAGATGCAGAGACCACCTTAAGCATCTGGCTTTATGTGGATACTGGGGAGCTGAATCCCCGCAGTTAGATTTTGCAGATAAGTGCCTTATCTGCTGAGCCATCTCTCCAGCTCTTTGGTTTTTTTTGAGGTCGGGTCTCGCTCTAGCCCAGGCTGACCTGGAATTCACTCAGTAGTCTCAGGGTGGCCTTGAACTCACGGCGATCCTCCTACCTCTGCCTCCAGAGTGCTGGGATTAAAGGCGTGCGCCACTATGCCTGGCCTCAAGTTGACTTTTTAAGGGTGAGGTTTTTTTTTTTTGTTTTTTTTTTTTTAGGTAAGGACTTAACATAGCTCAGGTTGGCCTCAGACTCACTCTGTAGTCAAGAATACCCTTGAACTTCTGATCCTCCTGCCTCTACCTCCTAAGTGCTGGGATTGCAGGCGTGCACCATCACACCCCACTTGGAACGATATTGAAGAAACAATTTGCAGTTTGAGCCTCAGCCACTTCTGCCCACACTGGGAGGACCCCCCCCCACCCCCGCCCCATGTCCGCAGAGCCAACAGGAAGAACGAGAAGGCCACAGTGGACTTGGGCAGTCATGTTAGCGCCCGTGTCCTTCTAGGGCACTGGGCAAAACCACACATTCTTGAGGCCTTTAGGGCTCGTTTCCAGGGTCTGAGGCAACAAATAGGACCCCTTGCAGGGGCCGAGGTCAGCAGAGGGAGGGGGCCTTGGGGCTCCGCAGGGACCCATTTCTGGAAGTGTGTTGGGCTGGGTTCCGTTTGCTCTGGCATTGGGTGCCCAGCTTGGCAGGTGCCAAGTGGCTTGACCGTTGGCAGACACGGAGTGTGGGGGAGGAGGCGCGTCCCAGCCCTCGGGCCCCGGCGAGGCCCAGGAGACCCAGCCCAGTTCGGCTTCGCCACGCCACCAGCCTGGGCAGGCGCTCCAGATCTGGCTGGGTTTATGGCTCCCCCGGTAGCCATCTCTGACAGGCGGTGAGAGCATGCGTGTTTAATTCGCTCTCATTATTCATGGGAGAGGTGCAAACCCAGAAACGGCGTTGGCGGAGCTACCCCGTCCCGGGTTCTGTGACCCAAAGACCTGCCTGGGCCCGCGGTGGCCTCCAGCAGATGTGGGCTCTAACTTCGGGGATTCTGAGAACTCTAAGGCTCTTGGTTACTCCCATAGCAGGCCCCCGGCACCCAGGCCCGTGGCATGTTTCCTGCTGCATGGAAGACGCACCAGCAGGGACAATTCGCCGAGCTCCGGTGTAGGTATCACTAAGGCACCAGGTGCCTGGACAGGGCGGCCCAAGTCGGTGATCTCGGCTGCGGGAGTCCCACCGGACCACATCCCCTCCAATTTGACACACCAGCCTCTATGGGGCGTGCCCTCTTCTGCTAGGCCACACCCCTCCCACTGAGACACAACTGCTTTCAGCTGAGCCCCCCCCCCACACACACACACAAGCTCTGCACACCTGGGACACACCGCGCTCACTGGTCCACACTCCCTTTCAGTTGGGCCACACCATCTCTCACTGGGACACATCCCCTTCAGCAGAAACACTCTTCTCAGGTATCCCACGGCTTCCTCCGCTGGGGACACACTCCCTCCAGGCAGGGCCGTGTCTCTTCTCATACACATCCCATCCCTCCACAGCCAGGTCACACCATCTAGGTATCTCCTCCGGTCTCCCGGTCTTGGCACCTGCAGGGTCCTTGCGCAGGGGCAGTCCCACCACTTGACTCCTCCTTGCGGTATGTCCTCCTCGATCTTAGAAACTCTGGCAGCTGTGGCTCAGCTAGAAAGACACTGGGCTCGAGCGAGACCCTACCTCGAAAAACCGAAATGAGCGAATAAATAAACAGGCACCTTGACCTGCAGGCGAGAGGCGGCACCCGCGGTAGCTACGTGGAAGGAAAGTGGTTCTGGCCATCCGCGGCGGAAACGCTAGGGGGCGCTGTGAGCTCAAAGGCTGCGGTGAGCTGGAGAAAACGCGAGGGGGCGCTGTGAGCTCAAAGGCTGCGGTGAGCTGGAGAAAACGCGAGGGGGCGCTGTGAGCTCAAAGGCTGCGGTGAGCGGGAGAAAACGCGAGGGGGCGCTGTGAGTTCAAAGGCTGCGGTGAGCTGGAGAGGGCCGAGAAGTCTGCGCTGACGTGGGCATGGCCCTTGGCACCCTCTTACCATCCATCAGATTTCTATCTGGGGAAACCCAGCGGCACAAAAGAGGAGACTCAGGGAGGCCATGACTCTGGGCCCAGAAAGCAGCTCGGGGAAGCCAGGGAGAAGGCGAGGCTGCCAATGCCTGTGGAGTTGAGCTCCCCACCAGCGCTGATTGACACAGCCTCCAACAGAAGACCAGAACCACCGACAAGCAGGGAGGAAGGAAAGTCAGACCACTGAGTAGACGGAAGAAAACCAAAGTATCCTTCCACCCGGGCTGCAGAGATGACTCAGCGGTTAAGGCACTTGACTACCAAGCCTAATGACCAGAGTTCGATTCCCCAGTACTCAAGTAAAGCCAGATGCACTAAGTACAGTGGCAGGAGGCCCCCGTGTAGATATCCCCCCTCTTCCTCTCTCCTTCCCTCTCTCTTTCTTCTGTCTCTCAAATAAATAAAAATATCCTCCCCAAAAGCAAAATTTTTAAAAGTCAGAATTTTATTAAAGCTATTTTGTAGTCTTTGAGAAACAAGAGATATCTATCCTATACTCCTATTTTTTTATTTTTATTTTTTTACAAAAGGGGGTCCAGGTATGGTAGTATATGCCTTTAATCCCAGCATTCAGGAAGCAGAGGTAGGAGGATAGCTGTGAGTTCAGGGCCACCCTGAAACTAGATAGTGAATTCCAGGTCAGCCTGAGCTAGAGCAAGACCCTACCTCAAAAAACAAACACACAAACAAAAATAACCTTCAAAAGACCAAAAATGTACTTAAAGGAATTTTTTAAAAACCTGAAATAAAAATCATCAAAAGATTAGGACACAGAAAACCTTTTACAAAATAGAAGAAAAATGGAGGGAAAGCTGGAGAAAATAATTTTAAATAGCAGTTATTTATTTGTATATTTGTTAGTTTTTTTATTTGCACATGGGGAAGGGTCTCTTGCCCCTGAAAATGAGCACCTGGATTTACACAGTGCTGGGAATTAAACTCAGGTCAGTAGGCTGTGCAAGCAAGTGCTTTTAATCACTAAGCCATCACCCCAGACCAGAAAAAAAAAAAAAAAAAGAAAGAAAGAAAGAAAGAAAATTCAAGAAATTACTTCTCGAATTTTCTTTCTTTCTTTCTGTCTGTCTTTCTTTTCTGGGCTGAGGAGATAAGAACCTGTGTCCAATCCCCAGCACCACACAAAAAGCCTGCGACCCCAGCACTGAGGTGACGAAAACAAAAGAATCACCAGGGCTCGCTGGTCAACCAGGCTGGCTGCAGAATATCAGCAGCAAGCTCCCGAGTGAGCAAGAGACTCTGTCTCAGAGAAATAAGGAAGAAGGGTGACAGGGGACATCTGGCGTCTTCCTCTGGCTGTGCATGCATATCCACACACTGCAGAAAATTAAAGGAATTATAACCAATAGCTATCTAATTGCAGGTTTAAGAAAAGGAAACCAGAAAAAAAAAAAATGAAGGGAAGGAAAATATCTAAGAAAAGATCTAAAAATGGAAGGATTATGGATCTGTAAATTGAGAGAACACAGAAAAGATGGAAGAAAATGACTCACATCAAAAGCATTATCACTGGGGCTGGAGGGATGGCTTAGTGGTTAAGACGCTTGCCTACAAAGCCAAAGGACCCAGGTTTAATTCCCCGGGACCCATGTAAGCCAGATGCACAAGGTAGCACATGTGTCTGAGTTTGTTAGCAGTGGCTAGAGGCCCTGGCATGGCTATTCTCTCACCCCCTCCCTCTCTCTGCCTCTTTGTCTCTCTCCTGCAAATAAATGAATAAAATTATTAGATCTGGGCATGGTGGCGCACGCCTTTAATCGCAGCACCTGAGAGGCAGTAGGAGGATTGCCGCGAGCTCAAGGCCACCCTGAGACGACATAGTGAATTCCAGGTCAGCCTGGGCCAGAGCAAAGCCCTACCTTGAAAAACTAAATAATAATGATAATAAATAAATTAATTGAATATTAAACAAATTGGGCTCATTAGTTAAAGGCTCTTCCATCCCCCAGTCCCCACATGAAGCCATATGCACATATGCACATTCATTTTCAGAGTTCATTTTCAGAGGTAGGAAGCTCTGGCGCACCCATTTTCCCTCCTCTCTCAAATAAATATTTTTTTTTTTTTTGTATGTGAGACTGACCGGCTGCATACTGCACTAAGACGATGACAGATAAGTATTCTTTTTTTATTTTTTATTTTTATTTTTGTTATTTTATTTATTTTAGAGCGACAGAGAGAAAGAGGCAGAGATAGAGAGAGAGAGAATGGGCGCGCCAGGGCCTCCAGCCACTGCAAATGAACTCCAGATGTGTGCACCCTCTTGTGCATCTGGCTAACGTGGGTCCTGGGGAATCGAGCCTCGAACCTGGGTCCTTAGGCTTCACAGGCAAGCGCTTAATCGCTAAGCTATCTCTCCAGCCCAGAGAAGTAATTTTTTTTTTTCTTGAGGTTTTTCAAAGTAGGGTCTTCACTCTAGGCCAGGCTGACCTGGAATTCACTACATAATCTCAGGTTGGCCTCAAACTCACAGCAATCCTCCAACCTCTGCCTCCCAAGTGCTGGGATTAAAGGCGTGCACAGGCATTTATTGAGGACAGATGAAGAACAGGAATTAGAAGGACTCCAAGGTCATTCTCTAAGGCTAGTGAAGGTGTAAATTAACCAGCCTGATCAAATCAGGAAGCATCTTGTTTGACCAGGTCACTGCTGTCAGTTATTAAATAAGCGACGTGTCTTCCTACAAGGCGCCATCAGGCCCCCCGAGCCCCAGCCGACCGCGCCTGCCCTTCCGGCACCTCCTCGTTCTGACTGTCCTCACGAACACACTCAGCAAGGCCGCTCAGGAATCGCCAACCCTAGGTACTGCTTCTCAGACAGACATTAAAGGATATATGCTCCATCAAAACAAGGGAGCGAAATACGGGCATGCAAAAACCAGGGTTCAATATGGGAGAGAGAGAGAGAGACCAAGGAGTGTGCTGAAAAGTCATGTCAAGCGGCCAGGTAGCTAGCTAGATAGTAGCGGGCTTGAAGGTCATTGAGGACGGGCCCTTCACTCAAAATCAGGGCAGTCCCTGACTGCAGGACTTTGATTACTCGTCAAAAGAATGAGCTGGGGGGCTGGCGAGCTGTTAAGGCTCTTGCCTGCAAAGCCAAAGGACCCAGGTTCAATTCCCCAGGACCCACATAAGCCAGATGCACAAGGGGGCGTGTGCATCAAGAGTTTGTTTGCAGTGGCTGGAGGCCCTGGCACGCCCAATCTCTTTCACTCTGTCTCTACCTGCCTATTTCTGTATCTCTCTCAAAGAAAGAAAGAAAGAAGGGAGGGAGGGAGGGAGGGAGGGAGGGAGGGAGGGTGGGTGGGAGGGAGGAAGGAAGGAAGGAAAGAAAGAGCTGAGGAGATGGTTCATTGGTTAAAGGGGTCGCTTGCAAAGCCTGTATTTGATTCCTCAGTACCCATGCAAAGCCAGATGCACAATGTGTCACGTGCATCTGGAGTTTGTTTGTAGTGGTAAGAGGTCACTCTTGTTCTCTCTCTCTCTATGCAAACAAACACAAATATTTACAAAAACAAAATAAAAGCTGGGCATGGTGGCACATGCCTTGAATCCCAGCACTCAAGAGGCAGAGGTAGGAGGATCACCGTGAGTTCGAGACCAGCCTGAGACTACATAGTGAATTCCAAGTCAGCCTGGGCTAGAAGGAGACCCTACCTCAGAATTTTATTTATTTATTTTTTTAACAAAAGAATGGGATCTGAGTCAATCTCTGGTCCTGGTAGAGAGGTGACATTTTAAACTATGGCTGTAGGCTATGAGATTACTCAGTAGCCGGAGGCTGTCTTGGTAAAGAACAAACACTGGGGAGATGGCTCCGCGGATAAGGAACCAGAGCAGCTGTGAGGGCCTCACCTCAGACCCCAGCACCCCAGCAGAAAACAGTAACAATGGAAACACTGCCAGAGAGGTTGAGACAGGCGCTTGTAGTGCCAGCCATGTCTCTGGCAGAGAAGGAGACTCTCTTGGCAGCTCAGGGGCTCAGCTAACCTGGCCAACGCGGCAGTGAACAACGTGAGACCCTGCCTCAAACAGGAGGCAGTTAAGGAGCGACACCCGAACACTGGCCTCTGACTTCCACACGCACACTGTGGCACACATGTAACAACACTCACGCACCCCCCCCCCAAAATAAATTAATTTAAAAAGAATACAAGCCAGGCGTGGTGGCGCACGCCTTTAATCCCAGCACTCGGGAGGCGGAGGCAGGAGGATCGCTGTGAGTTCGAGGCCACCTTGAGACTCCATAGTGAATTCCAGATCACACTGGGCTAGAGTGAGACCCTACCTCAAAAAACCAAAAAAAAAAAAAATAAAGGGGGGGGTACATGTCATTGTCCCTTCTTTTAAAATTTATTTTTATTTATTCATTTAACAGAGAATGGAAGAGAGAGAGAGACAGAAGAGGAAATGGGTGCACCAGGGCCTCCCCATCCGCTGCAAATGAACTCCAGATGCATGGACCACCTTGTGCATCTGGCTTAACTGGGTACTGGGGAATCGAACCTGGGTCCTTAGACTTCATAGGCAAGTGCCTTAACCACTAAGCCACCTCTCCAGCTCGCATTGTCCCTGTCTTAAGAGTTCATCCTTCAAAATAGAAGTGACCAGTTGGAGAGAAGGGACTCGGTGGCGGGAGTATTCAAGAGATGGGAAATGAGAGGGAGGCAGGACGGGATTATGATCAAGGCATATAGTCTATACGTACGGACGTTATCAGTAAAAAGTTTTAAAAAACGAAGTAAATAAAATAAAGAGTTCATCCACAAAGGTTTGTCAACAATCCAGTTAGGAAAACACTCCTCAGGAGGGAGGTGCCCAGATCTTGAGGCTTTAGAAATTAATATAAAGTCTATCTAAGATGTAGGTGGGCACGGTGGGCTCCCTGGCCATTGTCCACTCTCACCCCATAAGCGTGGTCCACTTTACTTTGTAATGAGCTCTGTCTGCTACACTGTGCTCTTGTGCCAAGACCCCTGACCAGGAGCCAAGTCCCCCGGTCACCCAGGAGTCACCCAGAGAACCGCCACAGAAGCCGAGACACTCAAATGCAAAAGCAACAGGTTTCTTTATTGCAAGCCTAGGCCTGGGCTCCGTCCCCACAGTCCGACACAGCGGTAGTGAGGGAGAGAGCCCCTTTCTTTTGGGGGAAGGGGTTCATATAGGAATTCGAACAAAGAAGTAGGGGATGGATACATGATTGGTTGGTTTAAACAGTTCTGATTGGCTTGGGGTTTCAGCGGGCAAAGTTGGGGGCAGGAGCTCGGGGCACTCCAGGCAGATGAAGTCATCTCCATTGTCCTTGAAGTGGAGATTCCTCAGAAACTTTAGGGGGAAAGGCAGCAATTAAGCAAGCAAAAGTTTACAGAAGCAAAAGGTCAGCACATTGGCCAGCTAGTGCTCTGTCTAAGTCAGGCCTGGACCTTTTTTTTTTTTTTTACTTAAAATGGTTATATTTGGTCTCTCATTCTGAGTGTCTTGTCTGAATTCTTTTTTTTTTCTCTTCAAGGTAGGGTCTCACTCTAGCCCAGGCTGACCTAGAATTCACTCTGTAGTCTCAGGGTGACCTCGAACTCACGGTGATCCTCCTACCTCTGCCTCCCAAGTGCTGGGGTTAAAGGCTTGTGCCACCACGCCCGGCTCGTCTGAATCCCTTTGACAGAAATCACAAGGACCAGGCAATGGAGGAGTGGCTAGAGAAAGTTCCTGGTGACAACATGATGACAGCTATGCAGCAGGCTCTGAGTAGAACCAGACCTCAAGACAGAAATTTCTAGAAAGGAGACCACCTGATGTGTGTGGACATGAAGTATGGGCCAGAGGTTTCAAAGAAAGAGCCAGAATCTTCCACAGGAGGAGGTCAACAGAAAAATCTCTGAGATCAAAAGAAAATAGTAATATATAAATGAAATTTGCCACAGTGGAGGTAAGGTCCTTTCAAAAAGCTTGCCTGTAGAGAAAATTGCAGAGAATAAAAGCTATTTATGACAAGCCTACAGCCAACATATTACTAAATGGGGGAAAACTGGAAGCTTTTCCACTAAAATCAGGAACAAGACAAGGGTGTCCACTGTCCCCACTTTTATTTAATATAGTTTTGGAAGTCTTAGCCATAGCAATAAGGCAAGAGACACACATAAAAGGGATACAAGTTGGAAAGGAAGAAATCAAGTTATCATTATTTGCAGATGACATGATTCTATACATAAAGGACCCTAAAGACTCTACTAGAAAACTGTTAGAGCTGATCAAAATCTACAGCCATGTAGCAGGATACAAAATAAATACACAGGAATCAGTAGCCTTCCTCTATGCTAACAACAAACACACAGAGGATGAAATCAGAGAATCGCTCCCATTCACAATTGCATAAAAAAAAAAATAAAGTATCTTGGAATAAACCTAACCAAGGAAGTAAAGAATCTCTACAATGAGAACTTTAGAACACTTAAGTGAGAAATTGCAGAAGACACTAGAAAGTGGAGAAACATCCCTTGTTCCTGGATTGGAAGAATCAATACTGTGAAAATGGCAATCCAAAAGCAATCTACACATTTAATGCAATCCCTATCAAAATTCCAAAAGCATTCTTCATAGAAATAGAAAAAACAATCCAAAAATTCATTTGGAATCACAAAAAACCTCAAATATCTAAAATAATACTGAGCAACAAAAATAAGGCTGGTGGTATCACCATACCTGATTTTAACCTATACTACAGAGCCACAGTAACAAAAATGGTGTGGTACTGGCACAAAAACAGACATGTAGATTAGTGGAACAGAATAGAGGACCCAGATGTAAGCCCAAGTAGCTATAGCCACCTGATATTCAATAAAAATGCCTAAAATACTCATTGGAGAAAAGACAGCCTCTTCAGCAAATGGTGTTGGGAAAACTGGATATATATCTGCAGAAGGATGAAAATAGATTCTTCTCTCTCGCCATGCACAAGAATTAAGTCCAAATGGATTAAAGACCTTAACATCAGACCTGAAACTCTGAAACTGCTAGAGGAAAAAGTAGGGGAAACCCTCCATCATATTGGTCTTGGCAAAGACTTTCTGAATACAACCCCAATTGCTCAGGCAATAAAACCACAGATTAATCACTGGGACCTCATGAAACTACAAAGATTTTGCACTGCAAAGGACACAGTGAAAAAAGCAAAGAGGCAACCTACAGAATGGGAAAAAATCTTCACCAGCTATATATCTGATAGAGGATTAATATCTAGGATATACAAAGAACTCAAAAAGTTAAATAATAAGGAATCAAACAAGCCAATCAAAAAATGGGCTATGGAGCTAAATAGAGCATTCTCAAAGGAAGAAATACGAATGGCATATAAGCATCTAAAAAAATGTTCTACATCACTAGTCATCAGGGAAATGCAGATTAAAACTACATTGAGATTCCATCTCACTCCTGTCAGATTGGCCACCATCATGAAAACAAATGATCTTAAATGTTGGCAGGGATGTGGAAAAAGAGGAACCCTTCTGCACTGCTGGTGGGAATGCAATCTGGTCCAGCCATTGTGGAAATCAGTGTGGAGGTCCCTAAAACAGCTAAAGATTGATCTACCATATGACCCAGCTATAGCACTCCTAGGCATATATCCTAAGGACTCATCTCATTTCCTTAATAAACATGGCTCAACCATGTTTATTGCTACTCAATTTATAATAGCTGGGAAATGGAATCAGCCTAGATGTCCCTCAACTGATGAGTGGATAATGAAGATGTGGCACATTCATACAATGGAGTTCTACTCAGCAGTAAAGAAAAATGAAGTTATGAAATTTGCAGAAAAATGGATGGACCTGGAAAGGATTATACTAAGTGAGGTAACCCAGGCCCAGAAAGCCAAGCGCCACATGTTCTCTTTCATATGTGGATCCTAGCTACAGATGACTGGGCTTCTGTGTGAGAATGAAAATACTTAGTAGCAGAGGCCAGTAAGGTAAAAAGGAGACAAAAAGGGAAGAGAAAGGAAGGGAGGAGGGTACTTAATAGGTTGATATTATATATATGTAAGTACAATGATTGTGATGGGGAGGTAATATGATGGAGAATGGAATTTCAAAGGAGAAAGTGTGGTGGGGGGGGAGGGAATTAACATGGGATATTTTTTTATAATCATGGAAAATGCTAATAAAAATTAAAAAAATAAAATAAATACATACAGATTATACACAATTAAAGTGAAACAAAAGAGGGGAAAAAAAGAAAATTGCAGAGACAGGGACGAGGGAAGTTTTACTCTTCTCTTTCTCCACCTGCCTCTCTCTCTCTTTCTTTCTTTCAAAACAGGGTTCTGTGTAGCCCAAGTTGATCTTCAACTTGCTATGTAACCAAGGATGACCTTGAACTTCTGATCCTCGCGCCTCCACCTCCCAAGAGCTGAAATAACAAAAGTGCGCATCACCACATCTGGTTTGTGTAGTGCTGGGGATGGAACCCAGACCCTCACACATGTCAAGGGAACATTCTAGCAACTAGCTACATCCCCTAGTCCCCCCCCCCCTTTTTATTATAAGAGGTTGCCTAATAACCTAAGACTTAGTCATCTGGACAGACCTTGCTCTGGGGCAAACTGTGGTCCTGAGAAAATTATCTAAATTAGCTTTCTTGATTGTTTGACCATGAAATGCAGCAATCATAAGATAATTCAGGCCCCTGAGCTGTGTATGGGACGATTAACTGGCAGGTCTGAGAAAGGGGAGTTGTTTTTCTTTCTGTTATGTTCAAAAGAAAAATCTCAGCCTGGGGAGATGGCTCCAGCATCAAGGTGCTTGCCTTGCACGCATGTGGACCTGAACTTGACCCTCAGAGCCCATGTAAACGCCAGGCATGGTGATCTGTCCTCCCAGCACGGAGAAGGTGGAAACAGGTAGCTCCTTGGAGCTAGCTCGCCAGACAAGTGTTTGAACACTTGGTCTCTAGCTAGCGGCACCACTGAGAAAGGCTTGGAATCTTCATGAGGTGATGCCTTACTGGAGGATGTATGGAAGTGAAGTCACTAGGGGTTGCTTTTGAAGGTTTTTTTTTTTTTTTTTGAGGTAGGGTCTCACTCTAGCTCAGGCTAACCTGGAACTCACTGTATAGTCCCAGGCTGGCCTCGAACTCACACCAATTCTCCTACCTCTGCCTCCCAAATGCTGGGACTAAAGGCTTGTGCCACCATGCCCTGTTCTTGCTTTGTTTCCTGATTGAAATGTGACCAGCTGGTTGGCCATGCTTTCCCCACCATGAACCTTCCTCTTGAAACTGGAAACCAAAATAAACCCTATCCCTCTACACGAGGCTTCTGGTCAGGTATTTAACCTCAACAGCGAGAAAATCACTAATTTGAAGACCTTGGAGACCTCTCTGATTTTTTTTTTTTTTAGCATAGACGATAGAACAAAAGATTATTTGGGGACTAGAGAGGTGGCTTAGTGGTTAAGGCACTTGTCTGCGAAGTCCAAGGACCCATGTTCAATTAAGGACCCATGTTCAATTCTCCAGATCCCAGGTAAACCAGAGGCACAAAGGTGAGGCAGGCGCAAGGTCGCACGTGCCCACTAGGTGGCGCAAGAGTCTGGGGTTTGATTGCAATGGCTGAGGCCCTGGTGCGTGCCAATTCTCTCTCTCCCTCTGTCCCTCTCTCTCTAAAATAAAATAAAATTTAAAAGTTAGATTATTTTTGGTGTTGGCAGTTGAACTCAGAGCCTTGTGCACGCTCAGCATGTGTTTTTTCTCCTGAGCCATGCCCTCCGCCCAATGACATGATTAAATGCCTTAACTTGGACAAAACATGGAAGATGTGCATGAAGAGATGTGAACAATGTACAAAGTTGCATCTGAATTCTGTTTATAACTACATAAGAGATGGATAGTCAGGCAATGGAAGGGAATGTGGGAAGATAAAAATAGCTGAATTTCATGGAGCATTTTTCCTTGATTTTTCTAAAAATTTTGGATGATGTTATATTGCTTTTGGCTCAGTTTCTTCATCTAAACATAGGCTCAGGGGGCTGGAGAGATGGCTCAGTGGTTAAGGCCCTTGCCTACAAAGCCTTAAGGACCCAGGTTCGATTCCCCAGTACCCAGGTAAAGCCAGATGCACAATGTGGCACATGCGTCTGGAGCTCATTTGCAGTGGCTGGAGGTCCTGGAGCACCTGTTCTCTCTCTGTTTGCAAATAAATAAATAAATAAATAAATAAATAAATAAATAAATAAAAATAATCTTTAAAAGGAAATGAAATTTAAAAAAAATCAAAGTAGGGTCAAGTACCCATACGTCATTAGGGTTGCTGTGTTGGGTGGGGAGACATCAAGAGAGGGAGGGGTGCCCATCCTGACCTTTGCGCTTTCTCAGCCTCTAACAGTGGGTGCCAATGGAGACCCGCGTTCAAGTCCCTGGATTTAGCCTCCACTCTGAGCTCTGACTTGGTGACTCCTCTTTGCACTCATTCTCACCCTGAGGACATCTCCCTGCTGGACACGCTGGCTTCCCGTTCCCAAGCCCTGGCCTCACAGCTCAGCAGGGACATGGTACGCTTTGTGTGTGAGGACAGGAGGCCAGAGGACAATCTCAGGGACAGGGTCTCTAGTTGGCCTGACGTCCCACATGGAGGCTAGACCGGCTGGTCAGAGAGCTCCAGAGATCCGCTGGTCTCTACCTCCCCAGTGCTCGGGTGTTATGGCCACAGCACCAGACCCTGCTTTTCGTACATGAATTTTGGGAATCAAACTCAGGTCTTCATGCTTAGGAGGCACACACTTTACCACTGAGTTACTGCCTCCCCATATAGTAGGTTTTCTGGAGAGATTGCTTAGTGGTTAAGGCTCATGCCTGGGAAGCCTAAGGACCCAGGTTCAATTCCCCAGGTCCTGCGTAAGCCAGATGTACAAGGTGGTGTATGCATCTGGAGTTCATTTGCAGTGGCTTGAGACCCTGGTGCACCCATTCTCTCTCTCTCTCTACATATCTATCTCTCTCTCCCTCTCAAACACATACATAAATAAAAATAAAACATTTTTTTGAAAATTTTCAAAATTTTACTTTGCAAGTATGTATGGTGGGTGCACATGCCTGTGTGCGTGCATGCATATGGAGGCCAAAGTTCAACACTGAGAGTCTTCCCTCACTTTTTTTTACACACTTGTGTGTGTGTGTGTGTTTAGTGTGTCGCATTGTATATGCACAAGTATGTTTTTTCTACTTTTTGTTTGTTTGTTTTGTTTTTCGAGGTAGGGTTTCGCTCTAGCTCAGGCTGACCTGGAACTCAGTCTCAGGGTGGCCTCGAACTCACAGTGATCCTCCTGCCTCTGCCTCCCTGAGTGCTGAGATTAAAGGCCTGCGCCACCACGCCCGGGCACACGTATGTTTTGATGGGCGCCCCACGCACTCCCCTGCGTTGTCTGGTGGGCTGACCTCTGGTGGCCAGAGGAGAAGCTGGGTGTCGCAGTCTAGCAGTTCACCCACTCTTACTTGAGCTGGGGTCTCTTACTGTTCCCAGAGCCTGCTTTTTTTTCTGCACGAACCCCTGCAATTGTCCCTTGTCTGCTCTACCACAGAACGAGGGTCACGGATGGGTGTCGCCGTGCCCCCCGTTTATGTGATGCCGGGACTCTCTCAGGCATCCTTACCTCCTCATGTTTGTGCAGGAAGCACTCTTAACTGCTGAACCATCTCTACCGCCCCTCCACTCTAATTTTTTTTTTTATTTTTCGAGGTAGGGTCTCACTCTAGCCCAGGCTGACCTGGAATTCACTATGTAGCCTCAGGCTGACCTTGAAATCACAGTGATCCTCCTACCTCTCTGCCTCCAGAGTGCTAGGATTAAAGGCGTGTGCCACTATGCCTGATTCTTGTTTTAATGAGAGAGAGAGAGAGGTTGGGGGAAGAGAGAGACAATTGGTGCGCCAGGGCCTCCAGCCACTGCAATCAAACTCCAGATGCATACA
Source organism: Jaculus jaculus (assembly GCF_020740685.1). Classification (NCBI taxonomy): domain Eukaryota; kingdom Metazoa; phylum Chordata; class Mammalia; order Rodentia; family Dipodidae; genus Jaculus; species Jaculus jaculus. Next base: position 10,696,987 of record NC_059103.1, on the reverse strand, counting down.
ACACCTTGCGTGCATGTGTGACCTTGTACCCTTGTGTGACCTTGTACATCTGGCTTATGTGGGTTCTGGGGAGTTGAACTTGGGTCCTTAAGTTTCGCAGGCAAGCACCTTAACCACTAAGCCATCTCTCCAGCCCCTCCACTCTTATTTATTTTTAGGTTTTTCGAGTTAGGGTCTTGCTCTAGCCCAGGCTAACCTGGAATTCACTATGCAGTCTCAGGGTGGCCTCAGACTCACGGCGATCTTCCTACCTCTGCCTCCAGAGTGTTGGGATTAAAGGCGTGCACCACCACGCCCGGCCCACTCTTTTTTTGTTGTTGTTTATTTTTATTTATTTGAGAGCAACAGACAGAGAGAGAAAGAGGCAGAGAAAGAGAGAGTGGATGCACCAGTGCCTCCAGCCACTGCAAACGAGAGAGACGTGTGCGCCCCCCCCCATCCGTGCATCTGGCTAATGTGGGTCCTGGAGAATCGAGCCTTGAACCCGGGTCCTTAGGCTTCACAGGCAAGCGCTTAACCGCTAAGCCATCTCTCCAGCCCACTATTTTTTGAAGCAGGTTCTCTTGCTGAACATAGTGCTCAGTGTCTGGGCTAGACAAGCTGGCCATCAAGCCCCAGGCACCCTCTCGTCTCCTCCTCCCCAGTGGTGGGGTTACAGGCATGCTGACCATGCTTGGCTTTCACATGGGTGCTGAGGATCTGAACTCTGGTCCTCATCTTGAGTGGCAAGCACTTTTGCCACTGAGCCATCTCCTCAGCTCCACGGCAGGCTTTTAATTAATTAATTAATTTACTTATGAGTGAGAGAGATTGGGCACACCAGGACCTCCAGCCACTGCAAATGATCTTCAGACGCATTCACCACTATGTGCATCTGGCTTATGTGGGGACCGGGGAATCGAACCTGGGTCCCTAGGCTTTGCAGGTAAGTATCTTAACCGCTCAACCATCTCTCCAGCCCTGCAGTAGGCGTTTAATAAAAAACAACAGAGTCAATGAAAACGGCCACTCCTCACAGGTCATTGGCTCATAGTTCTTGGGATTGTGAACAGGACAAGAAGAGACAGGCTTTGGAAATCACTTCCACTCACAGAAACCAGGACCTCGAGAGGGAAAGAGAGTTGGCCAAGCACGTGACCTTGCGGGAGATTGTAGTGTCACTGTTCCTCCAGGCTGAAGACGACCCACACCATCTTGAACCAGAGCAAGCTGTGGTCTCCCGCACGAGATCGGGGCAACAAACACCATCCTCTCGTGGAGGGAGGAGAGAGAGCTGCATGAGGCTCTATGACCAGCATGAGGCCATCACAAGTGTAAGCACCTGCTCAAGAAATGAAGGACCTGGAGGCTGTTGCTTGGGTCCTAGATTGTATTTATTTAATGCCAAGCAAGAGACAGTGGGCTCCAAAGGGAAAGAAGAGAGGCTTTGGAACACCCAGCATGGGTGGAGTCGTGGTGATCAGGGTTCTTGGGGAGGGGAGGCGGGATCTTGCACTTCAGGGAAGGGGCCTGGTATGGACCGCGTGAGACCCGGCTTGAGAGGGGAGGTGAGCACCGGTGTCCCAAGCTGTGTGGTCTGCGAGGTTTGGAATGTCATCTCCCTCCAGGGCCGCAAGTGGTCACATTCCTTCTCCAAGTTCTTGGGGAGCAGGGCTTAGTCAATTTCTACCATAGTAGGGATGCCAAAAATCACAGAGCTGGGCTCTTCAGGGGTGCCCCATATCACAGCTGTGAAGAGGGGGAAAGAGACAGTATTCTTTTTCTTTTTTTTTAATTTTTTTTTTGCTTATTTTTATTTATTTATTTGAGAGTGATGGAGAAAGAGGCAGAGAGAGAGAGAGAATGGGCACACCAGGGCCTCCAGCCACTGCAAACAAACTCCAGATGCGTGCGCCCCCTTGTGGCACCTGGCTAACGTGGGTCCTGGAGAATCGAGCCTTGAACCGGGGTCCTCAGGCTTCACAGGCAAGCGCTTAACTGCTAAGCCATCTATCCAGCCCAGTATTCTTTTTCTTATTTAAAGTTTTATTTATTTATTTATTTATTTGAGACACAGAGAAGGAGAGAGAGAGAGAGAGAGAGAATAGGTACACCAGGGCCTCTGGCCACTGAAAATGAATTCCAGATGCATGTGCTACCATGTGTATTTGGCTTACATGGGACCTGGAGAATCGAACCTGGGTCCTTAGACTTTGCAGGCAAGCTCCTTAAGTGCTAAGCCATCCCTCCAGCCCAGTGTTCTTTTTTTTTTTTTTAATTATTTTAGAGAGGGAGAGAGAGAAAGAGAGAGAGAGAGAGAATTGGCACTCCAGGGCCTCAGCCACTGAAATGAAACTCCAGATGCTTGTGCCACCTAGTGGGCATGTGAGACCTTGCATTTACTTCATGTTTGTGAATCTGGCGTATGTGGGATCGGGAGAGAGATTGAACATGGGCCCTTACGCTTCGCAGGCAAGTGCATTAACTGCTAAGCCATCTCTCCAGCCTCCCTCTTCTTTTAAGGTAGGGTTTCACTTTAGCCCAGGCCGACCTGGGACTCAAGCAGTATCCCCAGGCTGGCAAACTTACAGTGATCCTACCTCACCCTCCCGAGTGTTGGGACTCAAGGCATGAACTGCCACACCCAGCTAAGTAGACATTTCTTAATGTCTCCCTTCATAAAAGAGGTGTGCTTGGCTCCAAGCCTCCTCCCTCAGACCAAGGCCCAACCACCACCCACAACCCACAGTTTTCTGAGTATATTAATTATGTCCTTTTATTTTCCATGTTTCTGGTGGTTTGACATCTGGGGCCTAGGGTCCCTAGGTTTCATAGGAAAGTGCTTAACCACTAAGCCATCTCTCCAGCCCTAGAAATAATATTTCATATGCAAACCAAGCTACCCATAGCCCACAGCCCTGTAACCACCTCCTTGATAAGCTCACTGACCCCTTGCTAAGGACAGGAGCTAGACAGAAACTACATCCCTGAACCTGTTGGAACTGTTCAAATAAATCCATCCTGAACCTGATGATCTCCCCTCTCCTCCCCCTTCATTTCCTACAGAAATCACTGTAAAGGCTGTTTTTTTAAAAAAAATACTTTAATTAATTTATTTGCACGAGAGAGAGAGAGAAAGAGAGCAAGCGACGTAACCACTAAGCCATCTCCCCAGCCCTGTAAAGGCTTTGCCCATACAGCCCCCTCACTTCCCCTGTCTCCTACCAACCCTGTGTGGCCCTGCGGGGTATGCCCTGCCTCCCGCCTTCAGGGATCTGTGACTAGAAACCTCTTCCTTGTGGCAGTCAACTCCACATCTGCGAGCCTTCTGCTTGATTAAAAGAAACCATGGTTGATTAAAGGGTAGAATCGAACTCAGGCCGCGACCGCCCCTGAGGCCACGCTGAGCTAGACTGGGAACCTGGAAGGGGTAGCTCTTCTCAATCTGGTGTAGACACCAGCATCAGTGCCAGCTGCGGACAGAGCAGCGACGAGGCTATCTAACCCTGCAGCCTGCAGACAGCCATTGCCGGACTGCCCAGCCTGACTCCTGAAAACTAGTCCAGTCGCTACCCTTTATAATCCATAGTCGTCCGGTCAGTTCTGTGCCTCTAGAGGACTGTGACTCACATAAACAGCAAAGGCATTTAGACAGAACCTTACGGCGGTTGCCTAATAACCTAGGACTTAGTCATCCGGGTTAGACCTTGCTCTGGGCAAACTGAGATCCTGAGGAAGTTACTCAATTAACTTTCTTGATTCTTTTTTTAAATTTATTTATTTTAAATTTTTTTGGTTTATTTTTATTTATTTGAGAGCAACAGACAGATAAAGAGGCAGAGAGAGAGACAGAATGGGTGCGCCAGGGCCTCCAGCTACTGCAGACGAATTCCAGATGCGTGCGCCCCCTTGTGCATCTGGCTAATGTGGGTCTTGGGGAATCAAGCCTTGAACCGGGGTCCTTAGGCTTCACAGGCAAGCGCTTAACAGCTAAACCATCTCTCCAGCCCGATTCTTTTTTAAAAAATAAAGATATTTTCAAATATTTTTTATTTTTATTTATTTATTTGAGATAGGTCAAGAGAGAGAGAGAGAGAAAGAAAATGGGTGCGCAAGGGCTTCCAGCCACTGCAAATGAGCTCCAGAGGCATGGACCACCTTATGCATCTGGCTTACGTGGGCCCTGGGGAATTGAACCTGGGTCCTTTGGCTTTTCAGGCAAACACCTTAACCACTAAGTCATCTCTCCAGGCCCAACTTTCTTGATTCTTTGATCATGAACTGTAGTGCTCATAAGTCAAGGATCACACAGGCTTCTGAGCTGTGTATGGGAGGATTAACTGGCATGTCTGAGAAAATCTTGGCCTGGGGAGATGGCTAAGCTTTGCAAGCCTGTGGACCTGAGCTCAATCCCCAGAACCCATGTAAATGCCAGGCATGGTGGCCTATAATCCCAGCATGGAGAAGGTGGAGTCTGGTGGGTTCCTGGAGTTTGCCTGCCAGTTAGTCTATACTCATTGGTGAAATCCAGGCCGATGAGAGACCCTGGTTCAAAAGGAGGTGGGGACCGGAGAGATGGCTTAATGGTTAAGGCGCTTGCCTGTGAAGGCTAAGGACCCAGGTTTGACTCTCCTGATCCTAAGTGTGCAAGGTTGCACATGTGCCTAAGATGGTGCATATGTCTGGAGTTCGACTGCAGTGGCTGGAGGCCCTCTCTCTCTCATAAAAAAAAAAAAAAAAAAAAAAAAAAAGAGGTAAGGGAGCTGGAGAAGATAGCTTAGTGGTGAAGGCATTTGCCTACAAAGCCAAAGGATCCTGGTTTGATTCCCCAGGACCCCCATAAGCCAGATGCACAAGGTGGCACGTGCGTCTGGAGTTCATTTTCAGTGGCTGGATGCCCTGGCATGCCCATTCTCTCTCTTTCTCTGTCTCTTTCCCTCTCTCCTTCTCTCTCAAACAAATTAATTAATTAAATTTTTTTTAAAAAAGAGGTGAGCAGAAGACCTAAGGATGACACCTGAAGTTGTCCTCTGGTCTCCATATGCACACACTCACACACACACAGTCACACACACACACACTCACCATACACACACTCACGCACACACACACACACACTCACCATACACACATACATATGTTTAAAAAAACTTTCATACTCAACACTGGACACTGCAAGCCTTAGATTTGACCAACCAGGCCAAATAAGCCGACGGGTGCAATAGTGGCACGTCTGTCCTGGTGGAAACCAACTGCCCTCTAATTGGAATGGAGGCCCGCTCCATGGGAGAGAATACGTCCCTGATACTGAAAACTTAAAACAGGGGTAGTCATGAGCCCTAGGGGTGTAATGTCTGCTGCTGTCTGGCTAAATGTATATACTATGCTTATCAAACTGCCCAGTAAGCACTTCTCTTAATGTTCATACCCTTATATTAATGCTACTCTCACTTTTGGTAGAGAATTTTCTCTTTTCAGATGACAGTGACCTTGGGATGACTCAGAAGGCATCACGGTGCTGGAAAGAAGTGACAGGAGTGCTCAGCACTGCAATATCTCTATCACACCTTCCAAGGCTCAGGGTCTATTGTGGAAGAGGTGGCGGAAAGAATGTAAGAGCCAAAGGAAGGGTAGGACTCCTTACAATGTGCTCCCCTCAGACACAAAATGGCCTGGATATCCATGACCTCACAGTGCCTGACACTACCTACACCAGACCATCATAAGAGGAAGAAAAGATCATGACATCAAAATAAAAGAGAGACTGATTGAGATGGGGAGGGGATATGATGGAGAGTGGAGTTTCAAAGGGGAAAGTCGGGGGAGGGAGAGCATTGCTATGGGATACTTTTATAATCATGGAAGTTGTTAATAAAAAAAATTTGAGAAGAAAAAGAATAATAAAAATGACATAGTTTAGTGCAAAAAAAAATCTTCCATGCACTTATAGACAGGGAGGGTCTTAGTGTTAACTAAAACTTTCCTTTTTTAGATGAGAAAACAGATCTGGATGTATATTAAGTGGGTCACAGTCATAGTCACACATTTGAGTAGTAGCTGACACCCCAATTCATCTTTCCTTGTTGCACCTCATTATCCCTGTCTTTTATGAACAACACAGGAAGATGCACGTCTCCTTCACAGCTGGGGAAGGTAGCCTTGTCCCCCAAGATGAAGGCAGCATGAGGAAGAGAGATGGGATGGCTCAGGAAAGGAAAGGGACAGAGTTGTGGATCCTGACATTCCCATCATCTGACCACATCAGTGTGCTTCTTCAGGAAGGGAGATGGGGGGCTGGAGAGATGGCTTACTGGTTAAGTGCTTGCCTGTGAAGCCTAAGGACCCCGGTTTGAGGCTCGATTCGCCAGGACCCACGTTAGCCAGATGCACAAGGGGTCGTATGCATCTGGAGTTTGTTTGGAGTGGCTGGAGGCCCTGGCGCGCCCATTCTCTCTCTCTCTCTATCTGCCTCTTTCTCTCTGTGTCTGTCGCTCTCAAATAAATAAATAAATAAATAAATAAATAAATAAATAAATAAATAAAAAGAAGGGAGATGGAGCAGGGTGACTGGCTCCAGGGTCCTGCCAGCCTTGTTTTTCAGGACCCAGATGCCAATCCTGAGCAACAAGGGCCAATTCCTCCCTGTCCTGCCCCAAAGGCTTCTGGAAGCCCAGCTGGACTCATCAAGTGGCCGATGGGAGAAGGCTCAAGCCAGAAGCAGAGCCTTTGTGGGGGATGTGGAGACAAGCCGAAGGCTGGCCTCGGTGTCTGGTGCCTGCTCCCTGCTTCCAGCTGGGCTGCAGCGGGGGAGAACAGGAAGGGAGCCCACATCTCCCCCGCTTTCGTCTCCTTGAGCCCTAAGAAGATGGGGATGGCGCTGGGCAGTGGGGGGCGCTGGGGCTGCAGATTCCCTCAGTAAAGAACCAGCGGGTGGGGTCCCCTTCCCCCTCTCTCCTGCTTCTCCTCCCCCACCCCACTTTAGATCTTCCAGGAACTGCGGTCCAGAGCACATCTGGCTGCCTGAGAGGAAGGGGCCTAGCCACCCAGGTTCTCAAAAACAAAAGATGAAAGGCTAGCTCAGTTGGCAAAGTGCTTGTCTCACAAACACGAGGGTCCGCATTTGATCCTCAGAAGCCTCGTAAAGCTGCTAGGTGTGGGGACATGCCTATGACCCTAGAGCCTGGGAGGCGAAGACAGGAGGGTCACTGAGACCCACTGGCTAGCTTGGGTAGTCTAATTGGTGAGCTCCAGGACGATGTGAGAGCCTGTCTTAAGAAGAGGTGTATGGCCGGGCGTGGTGGCGCACGCCTTTAATCCCAGCACTTGGGAGGTAGAGGTAGGAGGATCACCGTGAGTTCGAGGCCACCCTGAGACTCCATAGTGAATTCCAGGTCAGCCTGGGCTAGAGTGAGACCCTACCTCAAAAAAAAAAAAAAAAAAAAAAAGGTGTATGGAGCACAGCGTGGTGGCGCACGTCTTTAATCCCAGCCCTCAGGAGGCAGAGGTAGGAGAACCGTGAGTTCAAGGCCACCCTGAGACTACATAGTGAATTCCAGGTCAGCCTGAGCTACAGTGAGACCCTACCTCAACCCCTCCCCCAACCACTAAAAAAAAAAAGAAAAAAGAAAAGAGGTGGCTGAGAGCTAGAGCAATGGCTTAGTGGTTAAGGCACTTGCTTGCAAAACCAAAGGACCCAGGTTCAATTCCCCAGCACCCATGGAAGCCAGATGCACAAGGGGGCGCATGCGCCTGGAGTTTGTTTGCAGTGGCTGGAGGCCCTGGTGCACCCATTCTCTCTATCTGCCTCTCTCCCTCTCTCTCTCTCCCTCTCTTAGTCAAATACATAAATAAACTAATAAAAAAAAAAACTTTAAAAGAGGTGGATGATGTACTTGAGAGTAACACCTGAGCTTGTCCTCTGGCCCCCCATGCATGGCACTCAGGTACGCGCACACACACGTGCATTAAAAACAAAACAAAAAAAAAAAAAAACACCACCACCACCACAACAAAAATGCCATCTGTGAAGAAAAAAACCCTGAAGACTCTCATACCCAGTACTGAAAATTCAGTGATCACCATCCTTCCTCACTTAAACCGCGTTCAAACTAACTTCCAGCATCAGCCCATGGACCTCTGATGCACATTAAGTCACCGTGACCAGGGCTGCTCACCAGCGTTAGCTGTGGAAAGCACGCACTGAACACTGGCTGCCCCAGGAAACAAGGTCCAGCCTTCCCAGCCATGGGATGCCCAGTGTTTCCGGATCATTCTTTCTCATATCACCAGCATTCCGCAGCTCTGCCACAGCTCCAGTAAGACCCCCTAAATAATTCCCGTATATCTCCTGTTTCTGCGCTTTTGCTAGAAGGAACTCTCACTATATTCATCCTCCTCATAACTTTGCATTTATTTATTGGTTTTTTGAAGTAGGGTCTGGCTCCAGCCCAGGATGACCTGGAATTCACTATGGAGTCTCAGGGTGGCCTCGAATTCATGGCGATCCTCCTACCTCTGCCTCCCCCATGTAGGGATTAAGGGCATGCACCACCACGCCCAGCCATAACTTTTTAAATATAATTTAGTTATTTGAGAGAGAGGTAGAGGCAGACACACACACACACACACACACAGAGAGAGAGAGAGAGAGAGAGAGAGAGAATGGGTGTGCCAGGGCCTCTAGCCATTGCAAACGAACTCCAGAAGCATGCGCCACCTTGTGCCTCTGGAGCAGAGTGGGTCCTGGGGAATCGAATCTGGGTTCTTTGGCTTTGCCGCCAAGTACCTTAACCACTAAGCCATCTCTCCAGTCCCCAAAGACCCTATTTTTAAGACTTTCACCTAGTTAGGGATGTAGCTCAGTGGCAGAGCATTTGCCTAGCATAAGCAAAGCTTTAAGTTCAATCCCCAGCATTGTAGGAGGAAAGAAAGAAAGAAATCTCACATCTCTCCCAGATAGCGGTGCTCTCGTGGGCACGGCTCTTGGTCCCTTGCTTTCTAGGTCAGCGCTTGGAATGATGGGAAGGGCGCTCTATGAGCCTGGTGATGACCGTCTCTTTGGTTGCTCCTTGGGGGTGGGTTGACAGAATCTACCACATTCATAAACAAGTGGTTTGTGTATGGTTTTCTTTTTTTGTATGTGTGTATGCGTGTGCGGTATATGGACATGTGTATGTGTGTGCAGGTGCACCAGGTTCGCGTGCACATGCGTGCTTGTGCATGTGGAGGCCAGAGTTTTGACTTTGGGGGTTTTCCTCAATCTTCCTTCACCATATATATGTGTGTGTGTGTGTGTGTATTTTTGAGGCAGGGTCTCTCACTAAACCTAGAGCTCACCATTTGGCTACACTAGCCAAGAAGCCCTAGGAATCGTCCTGTCTCTACCTGCCCAGTGCATGCCACCATGCCTGGCCTTTACAGAGGTGTTGATGTGGGGGGGGGAGTTCCCAACTCAGGTCCTCTCAAGCTTGTGTGGCAGACGCTGTGCCCTTCACTGACTGAGCCATCTCCCCAGGCCCTGCGCTTGTCTTGTGGACGCACAGTAGGGTCTTGGCCCGCACGGGGTTCTCTGGAAGGACTTACTAATGAGTGAGGAAGGTGTTGCCTTTGGAAGACCTTGTTCAGCTCTGCCTGTAGGTGACATTGACTTCTGAAGGCTTTTCCTACAGTGATTCAAAGGTCTCTGCTCCCAGCCAAAACGCCAGCAGCAGCGATAAACGCAGTATCTCCCAGCCCCGCACCTGACTCCCCCCCCACAAACGACAGGCAGCTGCAGGAAACCAGTGACAAGGTCCAGCTTGGGAAGACCGATAGCAAGGAATATTCAGTCTGACATCATCTGGCTATGGTTCCAAGAGACTAAAATTAGGCAAGGGAAAAATTAGGGTGCTGCTTCAGATGTCCAAAGAAAACAGGAGTGAGGGCCAGAAAATGGATCATAAAAGAATTTTTTGGTGAGTCAGACCCAGCTGGGGAGAACAGGCACAAGCTCTACTTGTGGGAAGAGGCGAAGAGGCGTTTCTTTCCTTCACGGCTAGGGGAGACCCAGGTCCCCTGGGTGAACACACATTCCCTGCAAAAGCTCTCGGGCCAACCTCGTTTCCCAGACGGACCAGAGAGATGCCACCATTGGCCGGAAGCTAGCTGAGCTCTATCTTGACTTCAAATCTACCCCTCACCCCAGGTTCTGCCCATTTAAGAAATGAGCTACATGAGCTGCTATTCTATCTGAATTAAGTGTGTCTGTCCCCAAGAGATACCTGAGAGAGGACTACTGGGCCATTCTGGCGGGCGGGCAAGTAGGCAGCCAAGGAGCAGTCCCAGCTGGGTGTGGTAGTACGTGTCTGCCATGCCAGCATTTAGGTTGTAGATGCAGGAAGACGAGACGCTCAGGGCCATGTTTTGCTATGTAGTGAGCTTGAGGCCATCTTGGGCTATATTAGACCTTATCTTTTTAATTAATTAATTTATTTATTTATTTGAGAGCGACAGCCACAGAGAGAAAGACAGATAGAGGGAGAGAGAGAATGGGCGCGCCAGGGCTTCCAGCCTCTGCAAACGAACTCCAGACGCGTGCGCCCCCTTGTGCATCTGGCTAACGTGGGACCTGGGGAACCGAGCCTCGAACCGGGGTCCTTAGGCTTCACAGGCAAGTGCTTAACCGCTAAGCCATCTCTCCAGCCCTAGACCTGATCTTTTAATATTTTATTTTTATTTATTTATTTGAGAGAGAGATACAGAAATAGGCAGGTAGAGAGAGAGAGAGAGAGAGAATGGGCATGCCAAGACCTCTAGCCACAGCAATGAACTCTGGTTGTGTGCTTCCCCTTGTGCTTACGTGGGTCCTGGGGAGTTGAATCTGGGTCCTTTGGTTTTGCAGGCAAAACGCCTTAACTGCTAAGCCATCTCTCCAGCCCCCGAGATCTTATCTTTTTGTTGTTGTTGTTTTTTCGAGGTAGGGTCTCACTCTAGCCCAGGCTGACCTGGAATTCACTATGTAGTCTCAGGGTGGCCTCGAACTAATGGTGATCATCCTACCTCTGCCTCCCAAGTACTAGGATTAAAGGCGTGCGCCACCACACCCGATGACCTTATCTTTTAAAAAAGAAAAGATGCGAGGCTAAAAGATGGCTGTGTTGGTAAAGTACTTGCTGCACAAGTGTAAGGACATGAGGTTGGATCCTTACCACCCATGTAAAATGCCAGGCATGGTGGCATGAGGCATAGATAGGAGGATCCCTGGGGCTTCTTGACCAGCCAGTCTAGCTTAATTGGTAGTGTCCAGGCCAATGAGAGGCCCTGTCTCCAAAAAAAAATTTCGAGTGGGACCCAAGGAAAGACAACTGAGGTTGCCCTCTGGCCTTTACCTTCAGGCATTCACACACTGTGTCCGCACACATGCACAAGACAGCACAAACAAAAGAGAAAGAGAAGAGACCAGAGTATCCCAGCCAGACCTTCCCTGAGACCCAGGGCTTCAGAGATTGCTCAGTGGTTAGAGGTGCTTGCTTGCAAAGCTCGATGGCCTTGGTTCAAATCCCCAGTACCCACATAAAGCCAGATGCACAGGAATGGCACATTTGTCTGGAATTTGAAATGGCGAGAGGCCCTGATACGCCCATACTCTCTCTCCCTTTCATACTTTCTCTCTCCCTCTCTCTGCTTGCAAATAAACAATAAACAGTAAAAATTTTATGTATTTATATATAGGTATGTGTTTGGGGGAGAGAGAGATGAGAAACAGACAGATAGAAAGGGAGATGGAATGGGTACACCAAGGTCTCTAGCCACTGCAAACAAGCTCCAGACACATGCACCACCTTCTGCATTTGTCTTTATGTGGGTCCTGGGGAATCAAACCTGGGTCCTTAGGCTTTGCAGGCAAGGCCTTAACCACTAAGCCATCTCTCCAGCCCAGGATCTCTCTTTTTCAAAAAAAAAAAATGTTATTTATGGTCTGAAGAGATGGCTTAGTGGTTAAGGTGCTTGCCTGCGAAGCCTAAGAATGCATGTTCCTACCTCCAGGTCCCATGTGGCCAGATGCACAGTGATGCAAGTGTGCAATGTCGCACATGTGCATAAGGGGGTGCACGCATCTGGGGTTCATTCACAGGGGCAGAAAGGCCCTAAGCACCCTCTCTCTTCCTCTTTCTGCCTTTTTCTCACTTTCTATCTCTCTCTCAAAACTTTTCTTTTTCTGTTTTTGGTTTTCCGAGGTAGGGTCTCACTGTATCCCAGGCTGACCTGGAATTCACTCTGTAATCTCAGGGTGGCCTCGAACTCACAGCAATCCTACCTCTGCCTCCCAAGTGCTGGGATTAAAGGCATGCGCCACCACACCCGGCAAAACTATTTTTTTTTTTGTTTTTTGTTTTTGTTTTTCAAGGTAGGGTCTCACTCTGGTCCAGGCTGACCTGGAATTAACTCTGTAGTCTCAGGGTGGCCTTGAACTCAAGGCGATCCTCCTACCTCTGCCTCCCGAGAAAACTATTTTTTTTAATGAGACCCAGAGAGATGGAGAGATGGTTCAACAGTTAAGGTGCTTGCCTCCAACGCCTGATGACCTCGTACCTAAATAAAGCCAAGATGCACAAAGTGGTGCATGCATCTGGAGTTCATTTGCAATGGCTAGAGGCCCTGGAGCACCCATCTCTCTCCCTCATTCTTTCTCTCTCTTTCTGCTTGAAAAAAATATATTTTAAAAAATTTAAAAAATATATATATATTTAAAATATATATATTTTTAAAAAAATTAACCGAAAGTGGATCAATAAGATACAAGGATTTAAACTATACCATTCCTATAAGAAAACAAAGTTTTTGGCCTTGGATTTGGCAATGAATTCTCAGAATGCCACCAGAAACCCTAGCAGTATTAAAGCAAAAGGAAAACAGTGAAGTTGGGATTTCATCAAAGTGAAAAGCTTATGCCAGACCAGGCTGCTGTGCCTACACGACCTTTGGAGGTTGCTCACACGCGGATTCGTGTCGCTATTACCACCGTTTACCAGAAGATGGCAGCCATGCGCCTTAAGCAAGGAATGACTTCGCGCTCCTCACAGAGACGTCGGTGCGCGGACTAAGAGCTGTCTAGCTTGGATCCAAAGGGGCTGGGACCTGCACGGAAGGGTCTCCAGCAGCAGAGAAGCGGGATGTTCAGTTTTCCGTTGTAGACAGCCCGCTCTTCACCGGATGAGCCTGGCGGGGCTGAGGTGGTTCAAGTGACAGGTAGCGGAGGAGAGGAAGAGGTGTCCAGATTGAACAGCTGATAGATTAGCCTTGTCATCAAGCAAGGACAATTGGAACTGGAGCCAAAGAGCAGAAAGGCGTAGCTCTGGGGCTCGTAGGGGATGAAGAAACTGCTGCGAGGGGCTGGAGAGATGGCTTAGCGGTTAAACGCTTGCCTGTGAAGCCTAAGGACACCGGTTCGAGGCTCGATTCTCCAGGAACCACGTCAGCCAGATGCACAAGGGAGCGCACGCGTCTGGAGTTTGTTTGTAGTGACTGGAGGCCCTGGCGCGCACCCTCTCTCTCTCCCTCTCTCTCTCTCTCTCTGTCACTCTCAAATAAATAAATAAAAAGAAAAAGAAAAGAAACTGCTGGGAACCCAAGAGGGATGCTGGGAGGAAGGGTTGGATGCAAAGGGGTGAATCTCAATCCATTAGAGGCACCGTGTGGCTGGGACTCCCTAAAGTGCTCCAACGCATTCTTCAGAGCTCTGTGGGGTAGGGGGGGGAAGCCCACAAGCTCACAGAGAAAAGTCAAGTGAAACCGGAGCTGCTCTTCAACCCTACTGCAGTGGGATCCTGAGTCCGCCTCCAGGGCCAACACCTTTTTTCTTTGATTTTTCTTTATGATTTTTTTTTTTTGAGGTAAGGTCTCACTCTAGCCCAGACTGACCTGGAACTCACTCTGTAGCCCCAGGCTGGCCATGAGCTCCTCCCAAGTACTGGGATTAAAGGCGTGTGCCACCATGACCTGTCCCAGACCAAGATCATTTTTCTTGTATGTGTGCAAGTGGTGTATGCACGACTATGCAGGTGTGCACATCCCATATGCACGTGTGGAGGCCGGAGGAGGATGTTGGGTGTCCAACTGTATTGCTCACAGCAATCCTCCTACCTCTGTCTCCTCCTGAGTGCTGCAAATAAAGGCTTGTGCCACCATGTCCAGCTTAAACCTATTTTTATTTTTTAGAGAGAGAGAAAGACAGACAGAGAGAGAGAGAGAGAGAATTGGCACACCAGGGCCTCAGCCACTGAAATAGAACTCCAGATGCTTGCGCCACCTAGTGGGCATGTGTGACATTGTACTTGCCTCACCTTTGTGCGTCTGGTTTATGTGGGATCTGGAGAGTCGAATATGGGTCCTTAGGCTTCTCAGGCAAGCACCTTAACTGTTAAGCCATCTCTCCAGCTCAAACCTGTTTTTTTTTTTGTTTGTTTGTTTTGTTTTTTTGTTTGGTTAGCTTGGCTGACCGAGAAACCCTAGTGATCCTTCTGTCTCCACCCCTCTCAGCAGTGGAGTTACAGATATATATGGCTATACCTTGGTGTGTGATGTGTGTGTGTGTGCATGCTCACACACATGTACCATGGCTTGTGTGTGCGATCAGAACTTCCAGGTACCCTCCTCCTCTGAAGCAGGGTCTCTCATTGCTTGTTCACGAGGCCTACCTAATCTGTGAGCTTCTGGAAGTTCTTATGTCTTCACCTCCATCTCGCTGCTTTACGGCATGCTGGGATTACAAAAGCCTTCCACAGTTTAGATAGGGAATATGGATCTCGAACCCAAGGTTGGTGTGGCAAGCCCTTGAGTCATAGCCCAAGCCCCACACCTGACTTTTTTTTTGCTTATTTTTACTTATTTGAGAGTGACACACAGAGAGAAAGGCAGATAGAGAGAGAATGGGCGTGCCTGGGCCTCCAGCCCCTGCAAACGAACTCCAGATGCGTGTGCCCCCTTGTGCATCTGGCTAATGTGGGTCCTGGGGAATCGAGCCTCAAACCAGGGTCCTTAGGCTTCAAGGCAAGTACTTAACCACTAAACCATCTCTCCAGCCCCACACCTGACTTTGGATGTAGCTGCTTCTGCTTGGGCTTGGACTCAGGTTCTCATGCTTATACAGCAAGTACTCTTACCTGTTAAGCCATCTCCCCATGTGCCTGAGCTAAGATCTTCAAATAGGCTCCCTCCACAGGGCCCGAGTGCCTGTTGGCTAAAGAGAGAAGGCCTGTGTTTCCAAGAATAAATGGACTCGAATCCCCCACACACCATGAGCCTCTTCTGCTGCAAGGAATACTGGGACCAAAGAGGAAAGGAATTCAGCATGCCACAGGTTAGACGAGAGAAACCAGGGCTGGCTTTGAGGACCCCAGCTTGCGGGGCAGCTATGGTCTGGGGGGCCCCCACTCTTGAAATTCCCTCAAGCCAGAGCCACTGTCCCGAGAGACAGACAAGGAGGATTTGGTTTCTGCTAAGAGACTCCCACTAGCTCTTTGATTAGCGGCCAAAACCATGCTACTTTCCAAGTCAAAACGAAAATAAAATAAAGCATGTTACAAAGTGATTCCCTCTCCTCCGATTCATTTTTAATGTGGTTTTTTTTTTTTTTCTTTCAGCTCTGGCTTATTGAGAATAGCCCTGTGTGCAAAGGACATGTGTTTGCAATATGCCTGTGACAGTCGGGATTCCAGGAGGCCACTGGGCTGCCGAGGCAGCTGGAATCAGCAGGAAGTTAGAGGCACGTCTTTGAGGATCAGGTAACCGGGGACTCTCAAAATAGTTGTCCCGAAGACTCTGTGTGAGCGATCGTTCACCCAGAGACACCGATCTCCACAGGCCCAGGATTTTCTTGAGCCTGACAGAAGGGGAAGGGAGCACCAGAACGAATTACCCAGGGCTGTGGCCTGCAGAGAGACGGCTCAGAGTGTGGCCTCTGCTTGCTTTATGCTCTCAGTGTTGGAGCAAGGTGGGCATCTCAAGTAAGCGCCTCTCTCTCTCTTTTGAGGTAGGGTCTCACTCTAGCCCAGGCTGACCTGGAATTCGCTATGTAGTCTCAGGCTGGCCTCAAACTCATGGCGATCCTCCTACCTCTTCCTTCCTAGCACTGAGATTAAAGGCGCGCACCACCACGCCCGGCTCTATCTATCTCTTGACAGTTTTGCCTCCACCCATATAAGAGAAGTTTGGCTTCGATGATGAAAATTCTCTCCCATTTCTGACATGCTCTAGTTTCCTGAAGTGGAGACATGGAAGTAGGGCTATTGGCCTAGCCTTAGTCCCAACTGGATCTCACATTTTTTTATTTATTTTTTCTGTTCGGTATCATTGAAGAGTGCCTTACAAGTCACTGACTCCACCCCCAGTGTGTTCTGTGGCTCCTCATCCCAGGCTCTCCCTGCCACTAAATGGCAGTAACAAGAAACCCTTGCTTCTCTGAACCCTGTCCAGTTCTATGTTGGCACCTATGACCATGACTGAGAAGATACTGGCCCCTTCTTGTGGTTCACTAGTTATTGCTTGATTGATTGGTATAAGGAAGGTCCCTCACTGGGATATTCTAGGCAGGAGCTCTACCACTGACCCACGCCCCCAGCCCCTCACTGGGGATTCTAGGCAGGAGCTCTACCACTGAGCCACGCCCCCAGCCCCTCACTGGGGGATTCTAGGCAGGAGGTCTTCCACTGAGCCACGCCCCCAGCCCCTCACTGGGGGATTCTAGGCAGGAGCTCTACCACTGAGCCACGCCCCCAGCCCCTCACTGGGGGATTCTAGGCAGGAGCTCTACCACTGAGCCACGCCCCCAGCCCCTCACTGGGGGATTCTAGGCAGGAGCTCTACCACTGAACCACGCCCCCAGCCCCTCACTGGGGGATTCTAAGTTATTGCTATACCACTGAACTCTATCCCTTGTGCTCTTCTTACTTTTTCTTAAATTTTAAGACAGGCTCTCACTAAGGTAACCAAACTAACATCGAGTTTTTTCCATCACCCCGCCTCAGCCTTCCAAGTGTCTGGGCAACAGGTCTAAGTCACTCGGTGTTCTCCAACACGAGAGAACGCTCATGCAACACAGGCCACACTCGCCCACCTAGGCATGTTGCTCCCTTCCAGTCAGGAGAGGAGGTAATCGGGAGACATCCCGTGCCCCTGCCTTGGGGTATCGGACTCTTTGAACTGCAGACCCCAAAGAATTAAATGTTCTCTGAAAACAAAGGCCAAAGCCTGGTGCCAGTCAGAGGAGAGGCTTGTCTCCCAGGAAGAGATTCCACAGAATGCTGATCACCTGTCAGGCCCTTGCAGGAGAGACTGTGGTGGAGACAATGGTGTGTCAAGCAGGACCACATCTTTAAAAAAAATTTTTTTTTATTAACAACTTCCATGATTATAAAAAAATATCCCATGGTCAGGACCACATCTTAACCAGGATTACTTAGCTATGCAAACTTTCTGCCTTCATGTCAGGACACCCAATAGACTCAGGGGTCAGTGTTTCTCTTGTTTCTTGTTTCTGTTTCCTATCTATCTATCGATCTATCTATCTATCTATCTATCTATCTATCTATCTATCTATCTATCCATCCATCCATCCATCTATCTATCTGCCTATCTATCTATCTATCGTCTATCTATCACCATCTATCATCTATCAATCATCTACCTATCTATTATCTATCTCTATCTCGAGGCTTTGCACCATTATTTATCTGTTTAATTGGAGTATTGGTTATTGATGGCTGAGTCTAGCTTGCTGGGGCTACTGGAACCCAAGCCTTTACTTAACAGACTCCAGTCACACCATGGGCACGTCCCCCACACATTGGTGGCCACACGGGCACACATATATTATACCTACATGAGTATGCACACACACACACACACACATTCACACAAAGCTTTCACTAAGACTCCGCGTAACAGTTAAAAATCCAAGCTCTGGCTGAAGGGATGGCTCAGCGGTTAAGCATGCTTCCTTCACAATCATGATGGCCTGTGGGGGTCTGAAAGCATCTGAGTTTGAATTTCCAGATCCCACATAGGCAGCTGGAGGTGGCCACACATGTTTGTAACCCCAGCGCTGCCAAGGGGCACAGGGACCAGGGAATTGCCTGGGCTCACAAACAAGCAAACAACCCCAGCAAGCTCTGGTATCAATAAGAGACTCAGGGTCAGATAAGAATGGGCAGAAGAAGCCGGGTATGGTGGTGCATGCCTTTAGTCCCAGCATTTGGGAGGCAGAGGTAGGAGGATTGCCAAGAGTTTGAGGCCACCCTGAGGATACAGAATGAATTCCAGGTCAGCCTGAGCTAGAGTTACACCCTACCTCAACACCTCCCCCCAAGAAAAAGAATAGGCAGAAGAGGGCTAGAGACATTACTTAGTGGTTAAGGCTCTTGTCAACATAGCCTAAGAACTCATGTGTGAATCTCCAGGTCCCATGTAAGCCAGATGCATGGTGACGCAAGCATGCAATGTCACACATGTGCACAAGGGGGCACATGTATCTGGAATTCATTTGCAGTGGGCTGAAGGCCCTAGCATGCCCATTCTGTCCCTCCCTCCCTGCCTCCCTCTCTCTTTCTTTCTGCTTCTTTCTCTCTTTCTAAAAATAAACTAAAAAAAAAAAAAGTAAGAATGGGTAGAATGGCCGGGCATGGTGGCGCACGCCTTTAATCCCAGCACTTGGGAGGCAGAGGTAGGAGGATCATCATGAGTTCGAGGCCACCCTGAGACTACACAGTGAATTCCAGGTCAGCCTGGGCTAGAGTGAGACCCTACCTTGGAAAAATAAAATAAATAAAATAAAGGAATGGGTAGAATGATGGGAGTGAGATAGCAGCCATCACAGGGTTGTGGACCCCGCCACAGGTGAACACTTGGGACCCTACATAGGCACACATACATGCATACCCCCCACAACTCCCACATCACACACACACACACACACACACACACACACACACACACACACACACAAGCTCTAGTCTGCCCTGATGAAGCAGGTCTATAATCCCAACCCTCAGAAGGCTGAGGCAGAAGAATCAAAAACTCAAAAGCCCAGGGCTGGGCAGGTAGCTCAGGAGTTAAAGTGCTTCCCTTGCAAGTGTTAAGACCCGAGTTCAGATCCCCGGCGGCCACGTAAAGTCCTTGGTGTGGTGGTGCACATGTGTGATCCTACCACTGGAGAGGTAGAGACAGGAGGATTCCTAGGGTTCACTGGCTAACTAGTGCAGCTGAATGGGTGAGCCCCAGATTCTATGAGTGATCGCCTGTCTGAAAGAATGAGGTTGACAGTGATTGAGGAAGACCCCTCCCGCCACCTGCCCTCCCCATGTATATGCACACATGGGCACGCACCCCTATGAACATACACAAATGCACACCGCACACACATATACGTGCAAAAAGAAAAGTGCCTGCTGCGGTGGCGTATGCTTTTAATCCCAGTGCGAAGACAGAGGATCCTTGCAGCTCCCTGGCCAGCCAGTCTAGCCTACTTGGAGAGTTCCAGATCAAAAACAAGGTAGACAGTGCCTGAGGAACAACACCCAAGGGTGTCCTCTGGCACACATACACACATACATGCACACACGCACCCCACACATACACACGTGTGCATACATACACACAGATTTTTTAAATATTTTATTTATATTTATTTATTTGAGAGAGAGAGAAAGATAGAGAGAGAATGGACATGCCAGGGCCTCCAGCCACTGCCAACTGACTCCAGATGCATGCGTCACCTTGTGCATCTGCCTTTACATGGTTCTGGGGAATCGAACCTCGGTCCTTTGGCTTTGCAGACAAGTGCCTTAACTACTATGCTCCAGCTACCTCTCCAGTCCTACGGCACATTAAAAAATATTATTTATTTATTTGCAAGCAGAGAGAGAGAATGAGAAAGAGAGGGAACGGGTGTGCCAGGGCCTCTAGCCACTGCAAACTAACTCCAGACACATGCACCACTTTGCGCACCTGGGTACTGGGGAATCGAGCCTGGGCCATCAGGCTCGGCAAGCCAGCACTTTCAACCACTGAGCCATCTCTCCGGATGCCTCCCACCCACTCCCACATTGTTTAAAAACTCAAGACCAGCTTGGGCAACTTAGAGAAACTGTTTCTAAGAAAAAAGCCAAGAAGGCTAGAGAGCCGTGGCTCAGTGGTAACATACATGAGACCACAGGATTTGATTCCCAGAACACACACACACACACACACACACACACACACACACACACAATCCCAGCTCAGCCTGTTATATCTGGGACCGTGAGCAATTCACTGAGTTCCTCTGAGCCCAGTGGCCTCGTGTTTGCAATGAATAAGCAAAAACATCATAAAAATCTTTTCAGCCTCATGGGCCTCTGGGGGCCCCCGGAGACAGAGTAAGATGACGGGAATGAGGTGGTTTATCAATCCCAGAGCCCGGCACGCGCCTCTTAGCTCCAACTCTGGTTGCTTCTGCAGAGGTATTGGTGAGCCAGCCCTAGAGTGGAGCGAGGTCGAAACGCTCCTCAGAAGCTGCACTGGGGAGGCCAGAGCCCTGGTGGCTAATCTCAAAGTGACAGAGGTTTGCTTTGGTTTAAAGGGAGGGGTGTGGGGGGGGTGGTGTGCCCGCTCGCACACACAGGGGCTCAGGAATTTGGGGTTTAGCAGAGGAAAGGCCTGCTAGGCTCAGAGCCCCTTGTCAGCTCCCGGGGCCCAGTGAAGGCAGGAAAGATCAGCTCAAGTCCGACATGTGATCCCCTGCCTGGAAACCCCCCTCAATATAGCACAGTCCTAGACATGGGGAAGTGCAGACCCACTGTGCGCCTGCATGTTCTGTCAGGGTTGTATTAGGGGGGTCCTAGCAGAAAAGTGGCCATGACCATTACATAAGGGGAGGCCTTCTCCCTCCTTTCCAACCTGCTAGCTGCCAGGGGTTTCTGGCCAAAAGGCAAGAGGCCCAGAGGCCTGTTCTAGATCCCTGTTTCATAAACACCTTTGTTGCTTCAAGTGTGGTCCCGACCAGCGTCTCAGCATGCGCTAAGAGGCGGTTAGAAACACAGCTATGGGAGGTGACTCAGTGAGTTAAAGCACAAGGACCTGAGTTTGAGCCTTGGTATCCATAGGAAAAAACAAAACAAAACAAAACTAGATTTAAGGTCTGGGGAGATGGCTCAGCAGATAGGATTGAAAAGCCTGCAGGCCCAGGTTTGATTCCCCAGCACCCACGGAAAGCCAGATGCACAAAGTGGTGCATGCACCCGGAGTTTGTCTGTAGTAGCAAGAGGTACTGGGGTGCCCATATTATCTCTCTGCCTTTCTCTCTCTCTTTCTCTCCTTGCAAATAACTAAATAAATATTATTGGGCTGGAGAGATGGCTTAGCAGTTAAGGTGCTTGGCTGCGAAGCCTAAGGACCCAGGTTCAATTCTCCAGGTCCCAAGTAAGCCAGATGCACAAGGGAGCACAGGCATCTGGAGGTCATTTGCAGTGGCTGGAGGCCCTGGAATGCCCATTCTCTCTCTCTCTCTCTCTCTCTCTCTCTCTGTGTGTGTGTGTGTGTGTGTGTGTATGTGTCTGTCTAATAAATAAATAAAAATAAAATGTTTAAAAAATAATAAAATATTTTTAAAAATTATTATTTTTGTTTTCCTAAGGTAGGGTCTCGCTCTAGGCCAGGCTGACCTGGAATTCACTGTGTAGTCACAGGCCGACCTCGAACTCACAGTGCTCCTCCAACCTCCACCTCTCAAGTGGTGGAATTAAAGGTGTGCACCACCACATCTGACACAGAGAGCGGGGAGGGGGAGGGGGCGAGGGAGAGAATAAGAATTGGCATACCAGGGGAGCAGACAGGCTGGACCTGAGAAGCCGTGGAGGACCTGGGAAGCTTACGCAGAACAGGAAGACGGAGAGAGGGAGGGAGGAGATGGAGGAAAAGAGGAGAAAGGAGAAAAGGACAAGGGCCATAGGAGGAAGAAGGAGGTGAGGAGGAGGTCCGGGGGAAAAGGAGGGAGAGGAGAGCCAGAATGGGGAAAAGGAGGATGAGGGCAAAGAGGAGAGGGAGGAAGGAGGGAGGAGAGGAAATGCAGGAGGAAGAGAATGAGGGCAGAAGTGAAGATGGGGGGAAGAAGAGGGGGAAGGAAGGAGGAAGTGGAGGAAAAGGGGAATGAGGGCAGAAGTGAGGAAAGGAGGAAAGAGAGGGGAAGGTGACTGTCTGCGAAGGGGCAGATCATGACAGACGGGCCCCACTGGGGGAAGCCAGGCCCCCCAAGGCACAAACTCTTCTGGCCAGCCCCTCCCACTGAGAGAAACAGCAGCCAGCAGAGTGGCCAGCCCCTGGAAGGAGAGGGTGGCTGTCTGTCTCTGCAGTGTCTGTCTCTACAAGCGCCCAAGAGCAGATTACAGGAGGGCTGTTCCCCCAACGTTGCAGAAGCTGAGACACCCCCTCCCCCCCGCAAGGGCCACCCTGTGCAGCCGCTGATCCTCTACCCTGCCCCTGGGAAAGGGAGGGCTCTTGTCCAGCTCATACCCAAACCTCTGGGTGCTTCCCAGCACCCGCCCAGCCCTTGAAGAGTGAACTTTGAGCTCAGAAGGAGTTTCTGGCTCTAAGGCTGCTGTGGTGAAATGTCCAGGTCCCTCAGAACCTCAGTTTCCCTACTTGAACCAGACAGACCTGAGCCAGATGACATCAAAGTCTTGGCAGGGGTAACAAATCTTATGTGCGGATTTTTTTTTTTTTTTCGTGTACTTGAACCCAAGGTCTAAAACATGCTAGGCTCTGCAGTCAAGCCACACCCGAGCCTCTCACTGAGGGAGTCCAGGCAGAACCACAGCCCTGTTTCTACTTTCTGTTTTGAGACGGAGTCTCACCAAGTTGCCCATGCTGACCTCGAATTTGCTGCGTAGCCCAGGCAAGCCTTGAACTGGCCTCCGCCTCCTGAGTAGCTGGGATTAGAGGTTTGCGCCACTGGTCCTAGTTTAATAGCTCCCTTCCAGCGCCTCTTTGCAATACATGGCTCAAGGTCTCCTTTCAGGGTCTCGAACCCTGTCTTGCTCATTCATTCATTCATTCAGTCAGTCAGTCAGTCCTTCCCTAAATATTTATGGAGTAACAAGATACAGCAGAGACCACAGCTGACAGAGTCCCAGAGAAATCTCTATTCCAGCGATCTGCAGTAAATTATATAGCACTAGGCTTTGAGAGTTATGAGCGCCGTAGGGGGAAATATAATGGAGTAGAGGAAGGGATGGAGTGAGGGGCATGGGACAGGGCCACACTGTTTAGGAAGAAGAAGGGGCAGTAGTGTGTGCGAAAGGTTTGGGACAAGAGTGAGCTTGTGGTATTGAACAAACAAGGGGCCAGTGGGATGGAGGCGAAGGGACTGGGGGAATGGACTGTGGTACAGTTGGCTGGATTTGCAGGAAGGATATTCAAAGTTGCTCCAGGTCTGCCTCCCTTCTTCCCTCCCTCTCTCTCAAATAAATAAATAAATATATTTTTAATTTAAAATGACTAGAGAGATGGCTTAGTGGTTGAGGCACTTGTCTGCAACACCAAAGGACCCAGGTTCAATTCCCTAGGACCCACGTAAGCCAGATGCACAAGGTGGTGTATGTATCTGGAGTTCATTTACAGTGTCTGAAGGCCCTGGCCTGCCCATATTCTCTCTCCCTCTTAAGTAAATAAACAAAAACAAACTATTTTTAAATTATTTATTCATTTATTTTTATTAACAACTTCCATGATTATAAAAAATATCCCATGGTAATGCCCTCCCTCCACCCACTTCCCCTTTGAAACTCCGCTCTCCATCATGTCCCCTCCCCCTCTCAACCAGTCTCTCTTTTATTTTGATGTCATCATCTTTTTCCTCCTATTATGGTGGTCATGTGTAGGTAGTGTCAGGCTCTGTGAGGTCATGGATATCCAGGCCATTTTGTGTCTGGGCGGGGGAGCACAAAAAATAAACTATTTTTTTTAAAAAGTTGTTCCGGGTGGGCAAAAGCCACAGCGATCCAAGAATGGATCCCTCAAGGGCAAAACCTCCAAGCCAGACATTGCCCAGTGCATCTCTGGAGCAAAGCCGAAGAGTCCTGGGGAGCAGTCACCCTCCCCCCGACCGCCCCATAGTCCCCACTCCGTCTATGGGTCTGATTCCAGAAGGTCCTGCTATCGTTATAGGTTTGCTCAGCTCTGAAAAGGATCCTAACTAATGTCTTAGAAGACACAGGAGGTTCAGAAATGCAAATGTGCAATCCAGGGTTTCACCGGTGCCCAGAGTCTACCTGAGAGGCTGATGAGGGCCTGGAGCTTTCTCCCCGACCTTCCCTGTTAAAGGGACTCTGCTCCCCCAGTCGGGAAAGCACGGAGCCCCAGGGGCTTGGGTTCAAGTGCAAGCATTCCAAGCCCTCCGGGCAAGGCACACGACAAAGTGAGATCTCTGTCACCACTTTTGTGAGTGCTCCGTATTTTGTGCTGGGATCAGCTTAACCTTCCTACTGCGCCCCTGAGCGTACCGCAAGGACCCTACTTTCAGGATGCATCATGAAGGAGAACCAGTCCTACACCCCAGTCCCCTTTGCAAACCCTAGATAATCTGCTCTAGCCCTGGTCTCCAGTCCCTCCGGCGTAACCTGGCCAACCTCCAAGGATAAGGAGTCAAGGGAACAGCAGCACTGGACGCGGCTCAGGGACCAACCCGGACTTTACAGTTAACTGGGGGTGGGGGGAAGGGGTGTCGGTTAATCACTGTGGAAACAGATCTCTGAGTGTGTCTGTGAGGGAGTTGCTAGATTAGGCTGACTAAGGTGGGAAGATCCACCCTAAATGTGGGTGTCACTAATTCATGGACTAGGGTCCTGGACTAAATAAAGAGAAAGCAGCTGGGTGTGGTGGCGCACACCTTTAATCCCAGCACTCAGGAGGGTCTCCATGCGTTTGAGGCCACCTTGAGAATACATAGTGACTTCCAGGTCAGCCTGAGTTAGAGTGAGACCTACCTCGAAAAGCCAAATAAATAAATAAAAGGAAAGCTATCCCTCTTTCTCTCTCTGCTTCCTGACTGCAGACGAAATGTGGCCAGCTGCCTCACACTGCCGCCACCGTTCCTTCCCTGCCAAGATGGACCGCAGCCTCTCGAGTAGCCCAGATAAGCTCTTCCTTCCTCGAGCTCCTTTTTGTCAAGAATTTTGTCACAGCAACTACAAAAGTGACTAATAACCCAGGTTAAATACAGCTGACAGGGGCTATTGGCTTGGACTGAGCACATGCATTAGGCACAATGCACCAAAGCAAAATGGCATCATTCATGCTAAAGTTCCCATCACCAAGCCAACACTTTAAAAAATTAATCTATTTGCAAGGGAAGAGAGAGAGAGAGAGCTAGAAAGAGAGAGAGAGAGAGGAGGAGAAGGGGAGAGAAATGAACAGAATGAACTACAGATGCATGTATCATTTTGGGCACCTGGTTTGACATGGGTACTGGAGAACTGAATCTAGGCCATCAAGCTTTGCAAGCAAGCATCTTTAACCCCTGAGCCATCTCCCCAGCCCCACAGGGTTTTTTTTAATCCATGGAGCAATTAATTAGGAAAAATATGCCAGCCATGCCCCTAAAAATACCATTAATTTTAATTTTTTATCATTTTATTTATTTATTAGATACAGAGGGACAAAGAGGCAGAGGGACAGAGGGAGAGAGAGAGAGAATGAGCATGCCAGGGCCTCTAGTCACTGCAAATGAACTCCAGACGCTTTGCCATGATGTGCATCTGGCTAACATGGGACCTGGAGAATTGAACCTGGGTCCTTAGGCTTTGTAGGCAAGTGCCTTCACCGCTAAGCCATCTCTCCAGCCCCCAAAATGCCATTTTTTTTAATTTATTTATTTGAGAGCGACAGACACAGAGAGAAAGACAGATAGAGGGAGAGAGAGAGAATGGGCGTGCCAGGGCTTCCAGCCTCTGCAAACGAACTCCAGACGCGTGTGCCCCCTTGTGCATCTGGCTTATGTGGGACCTGGGGAACCAAGCCTCGAACCGGGGTCCTTAGGCTTCACAGGCAAGCGCTTAACCGCTAAGCCATCTCTCCAGACCCAAAATGCCATTTTTAACAGACACCCTTGCTTACTTACAAAGTGTTTTTTTTTGGAATCTGATAGAGAGAGGAAGAAAGAGGAGGAGGGGGGAGAGAGAGAGAGAGAGAGAGAGAGAGAGACAGAGAGACACAGAGAGAGAATGGGCACATCAGGGCCTCCGGCCACTACAAATGAACTCCAGACACATGTGCCACCTTGCGCATCTGGCTTATGTGGGTCCTGGGGAATTGAACCTGGGTCCTTAGGCTTCACAGGCAAGCACCTTAACCACTAAGCCATCTCCCCAGCCCAAGTGTTGGTGGTGTGGTTTGAATATGAAATACCCCCCACAGACTCCTGTGTTTGAACACTTAGTGTCCAGCTGGTGGTGCTGTTTTGAGACGATGAGGAAGCTTTGTAATGTTGGGCCTAGCTAGTGGACCTGAGTCAGTGGGGGTGAGCTTTTGAGGGTTATGGCTTGCCCTGCTTCCTGTCTGAGCTTTCTGCTTCCTACTCCAGCATGAGGTGAGAAGGTACAAGCTCCTACCAGGATAGTCTGATCCCCTCCAGGAGCCACACCTTTCCCACCACACTGTACCGTTCTCGCCGAACTACGAGCCAAAGTAAATCCTTCCCTGCTTAAGTTGCTTCTGTCCAGTGTTTTGTCATAGCGAGGACAGACGTAACCAATACAGAAGTCACTGTCTGTGTGTGTGTGTGTGTGTGTGTGTGTGTGTGTGTGTGTATTTTTCTCAATGCAGGGGCTCACTAGGTAGCCCAGGCTGGCCTTGAACTGACTATCCTCTAACCTTTGCCTCTGAATGCCGGCAAGTAATGCTGATGCAATGAATATGCTTTTGTTTCTCTGAATTTTTTCAAGGGTCTTGCTCTAGCCCATGCTGACCTGGAATTCACTATGTAGTCTCAAGACTGGCCTCAAACTCACAGCGATCCTCCTGCCCCCGCACCCCCGCAAATGCTGGGATTAAATGTGGGTGTGCCACCGCGCCCAGCTAAGTCCCTCTCTACCATAACAACAACTAGGTCCACTCAACTCACCGGGATATTCATTCTGTTTCATGCGATGAAGTAATAACAGCCTAGTTCTAGACTGATACATAAAATTCAAGCGGACCTTTAAACTAAGGTTGCTGTAACGTTACATTTTGGCACCTATAAAGCAAACTAAGGACTTTTGGGGGGGGTCCAGGAATAGAAGAATCAGTGCACTACCTCCCTTCTCAGAGGGTCATTCAGAGCAGTGAACCCCCCCATTCACTCCTGGGTCCGCTTCCTGCTCTGAACCCCCAGAGTATTCCTGGATCACTTTCACAAATGCTGCTCACTAACCTTAAGTAGCTTCTGTTACCAACAGGACCAAGTTCAAGTCAGGCAAGCCACACCTGCCGGCTCCGCCCCCTGCGCCCTGCACCCCAGAACACTCCCAGGTAGCTCTGTGTTTATACGTGATACCTCTGCCCAGGGGCTTCCCAAACTGTTGATGACCCAGCCCCTCCTCATCTTTCCAGGTTTTTTTTTTTTTTTTGCATGTGTATGTTTTGTGTGTGTGTGTGTGTGTGTGTGTTTGTGCATGTGGAAGCCAGAAGTTGATGTCAGGTGTATTCCTCATCTTATTTGCATCTTATTTACTAAGACAGGGCCTCTCACTAGAACCCAGAACTTTCCAGCTCAGCTATTCTAACTAGCTGGCTAATGTCTGCCTCCCCTGTGCCTGATACAAGCAGCCACCATGCCCACTTAGTATTTTTTTTTTGAGGTAGGGTCTCACTGTGGCCCAGGCTGACTTGGAATTCACTATGTAGTCTCAGGGTGGCCTCGAACACACTGCGACTTCCTACCTCTGCCTCCTGAGTGCTGGGATTAAATGCGTGCACCACCACACCTGGCCACCTAGAATTTTTTTAATCACTTTTATTTATTTATTTGAGAGAGGGAATGAGTTAGAGCAAGAGAGAGAGAGAGAGAGAGAGAATGGGTGTGCTAGGGCTTCCAGCTGCTGCAAATGAACTCTAGAAGCATGGGCCACCTTGTACAGATGGCTTACATGGTCCTGAGGAATCAAACCTGGGTCCTTTAGCTTTGAAGGCAAGCGCCTTAACCGCTAAGCCATCTCTCCAGCAATCCCCCCACACCTAGTATTTATTATGAGCGCTAGGGATCCAAAGTCTGGCCCTCATGTTTGCATAGCAAGTGTGTTATGGAGCCATCTCCCTAGCCCTTTATCTTTCTGGGTTTGCCTCTTCAAGAAAAAGAGTCTTGAGAGACCAAGTCATCCACTGTGAGAACACGCCGTCTACAGTTGCCTCTGTGACGTCACCTCCAGCCTTGCCAAGTTTATCTGCACCTGTGTGTATCCCTTTGATAACTGCCATAGGCTCCTGGGGCGGGGGAGGGGGGCAGTGTGGGGGGAGAACAAAGACCGCTTCTCCTTCCTTTTAGAACACTCCACACTCAACCTAGGGCCTGACAAAGGGACAGTGGTTGAAAGATCTTCACTCTGATGCTTTAGTGGCTTATTGCTATGGGTTATAAGTTCAAATCCTCGCCCTGGTCCTTACCAAGCTGTGTGAGCTCAAGCAAATTACTCACCCTCTCTGGTCCCCTGTAAAATAAAAGAAGTAAATGGACATCCTTCCGACACAGAATGGACCAAAACAATACTGAAACCCTGCAGCTCTGTGTCCAGTATCTGGGCCTCATGATGAAATCGTATGGGACTCCCAAAGGCTTGGCTAGATTGTATCCCCCTCACACCTTAAGCCAAAATAAGTCCTTGCTTCCTTAAGTAGCTTGTTACAGTAACAAGAAAAGCATCTCTGGAGGGATGGCTTAGCTGTTAAAGCTCTTGCCTGCAAAGCCTAAGGACCTAGGTTCGATTCCCCAGTACCCACATAAGCCAGATGCACAAGGTAGTTCATGCATCTGGAGTTCGTTTACAGAGGCTGGAGGCCCTGGCACACCCATTCTCTCTCTCTCTCTCTCTCTCTCTCTCTCTCTCTCTCTTTGTGTCAAATAAATAATTTTTTTTTTTCAAAAAGAAAGGCATACATACAATGAGTGACATTAGGGAAAGCAGTGTGATTTGCAAAAAGACATAAGTCTGCAGGATGGGAATTGGGGGGGGGGAGCGGGCGGCAAACATACTGTATACCCTCGAGCCATCCCTGTTGGGTGTACATGAGGCTTTTTAAAGGCCCCAAGCCCAGAGTGACCAGAGGCAGTGGTCCTATGTCCCAGTCTGAGTGTCTGAATCCTTGCCCCACATCCCCCCACCAGAAATGTCTGGAAACTAAGAAAGCTAGACGGCTTCCTTGGGAAGAAAGGGAAATCAAGTCAAAGAGTTTTCAAAGGTTGTGATTGCCAGAGTATCCGGCCGGAGGTTGGAGGGGGGCAGGGGGGCTGTTGGTCTGCCTGACATCCGGGCTATGTCGGGGCGGCTGGAGCGGATAACGTTACATCCCCAGCGCTCAGCGATTGCAGCTGGGGCGAATGGTCTTTCCTCCCAGGCCTGACATTCTCTGAGGATAGTGTAATGCCTCTTTAAGACAATACTCCAGATCTTTATGTCCCCCCACCCCGCTCCCCCCCCCCCCCCCTGTGGTTCAGAAGACTATCAGGTCAATTACTTTCTGAAACCACAGTGGCTTCTTCTGTCCTTCCCAGAAGGGGAGGTTCTGCAGCCCCCCACCCCCAGGGCACCCCGGGGCAGGCGCAAGGAATCTACGGGAGTCACAGCCATTTTGGGGCAAGACTGTGCAAACAACAGATCAGGGCAAGGGTCCCGCTTGCAACCTGCGGGTGCTCTGGGCAGCACGTACTGCTTATCGGCCCTGCTGAGCAAGTCCTGTCCGTGTGTCCGTGTGTCCGTGTGTCCGTGCCATTAAACACGTGCAGCTGGAGGAGCGAGGCCTGGCCCCCCGCCATCCACCTTCCCCGGGCTGGATTCACAAGCTCCCCCATTCAGCAAACCTGCGAGTGTCTGAGGAGCGCAGAGATCCCGGAAACGCAGACACAACCGTGGACGGACCCTGACTCTGGAACCCAGCATCGTAGCCAGGGCCCCCCCCCCCAGGAAATGTGAGGGGCTGGAGCGGGGAGGGGCGGGAGCCGAGGAGACGGCTCAGTTGGTAAAGTGCTTGCCTTGCAAGCTTGAGGAGCTGAGTTTGAGTCCCCAGAACTCCGATAAATGCCAGGCTTAGGCCTGGAGAGATGATGGCTCAGCAGTTCAAAGGCACTTGCGGGTTGGAGGGACGGCTTAGCGGTTAAGGTGCTTGCCTGCAAAGCCAAAGGACCCAGGTTTGGTTCCCTAGGACCCACATGAGCCAGATGCACAAGGTGGCGCATGCATCTGGAGTTCGTTTGCAATAGCTGGAGGCCCTGGCACACCCATTCCTTCTCTCTCTCTCTCTCTGCCTCTTTATCTCTGTCAAATAGATAAAAATTATATATATATATGTACATATACATATGTATATATATACATATGTGTGTGTGTGTGTGTGTGTGTGTGTGTGTGTGTATATATACATATTTTTTTCCAAGGTAGGGTCTCATTTTAGCCCAGGCTGACCTGGAATTCACTATGGAGTCTCAGAGTGGCCTCAGACTCACAGCGATCCTCCTACCTCTGCCTTCCAGTGCTGGGATTAAAAGTGTGCACCACCATGCCTGGCTATATATAGATTTTTAAAAAGGCACTTGTATGCAAAGCCTGATGACTTGGGTGCGATTGCCCAGTCAAGCCAGATGCGCAAAGTGGCGCATGCATCCGGATTCCGTCTGCAGTGGCAGGAGGCCCTGGTGCATCTAAAACTCACTCTATGTCGGTCTCTCTCTGTCTCAAATAAATACAAATATTTAAACTAAACTAAAATAAATGCCAGGCTTAAATACCACTCCACAGTTATAATTCCAACATGGAGGAGGCAGAGACAAGAGGATCTCGAGGGCCGGGCATGGTGGCGCACGCCTTTAATCCCAGCACTCGGGAGCCAGAGGTAGGAGGATCGCCATGAGTTCGAGGCCACCCTAAGACTACATAGTGAATTACAGGTCAGCCTGGTCTAGAGAGCAAGATCCTACCTCAAAAGAAAAAAAAAAACAAAACCCAGTGTCTAGGCTCACTGGCCAGCTAGTCCATCTTATTGGTGAGCCCCAGGCCAGTGAGAGATCCTGTCTCAAAAGAGTTGGATGGCATTCCTGAAGACGACACCGAATGTTGTTCTCTGGATTTTCCCACATACGTGTACACACACACACACACACACACACACACACACACACATTCGTGGGCGGGGCAGGGGCTGGTGAACTTGATGATACATGGAATTATGAGTTGCTCTGGTGACTCATGCTTATAATCATGGCACTCAGCGGGCCGAGGCAGGGGGATTGTGAGCTTGAGGTCAGCCTGGGCTGCAGAGTGAGTTGCAAGCCACACGGGAGGACCCCGTGAGCAGGACGCGTGTCAGCAACAGTGCAGCGGGGGCTGAAGCGCCAGCGCCTTTGCTCCTGTGGAATCGGAGCGACTCGCTTGTCCTGAATGCTGCTGTCCTGAAGACCCTCTCACACTCCTCGTGAACGAAATCTCACTTCCAAGAGATTTCAACTCTCACCCTCTTTAATTTAACAGTTAGGCTTCCAGGGACCAGTGGTCCCTTGGGCAGGGACTCCCAAGTTTGTTAGCCAGCTCAAAAAAAAAAAAAAAAAAAAAGATGCTCCCAAAGGTCCCAGATGTCTCTCATCCTGACACACCAGAGGGAACGGATGTACCGGATGCCAGGAGCCCAGGCCACACATCTGGCGCTGCCACCAGTGGCTGATAAATGGTCAACAACCATCTCTTTATCTATTTGACAGAGATAAAGAGGCAGAGAGAGAGAGAGAAGGAATGGGTGTGCCAGGGCCTCCAGCTATTGCAAACGAACTCCAGTGGTGTAAATTCATCCATCATGGTGGAATTCAGCCTCCCGAATGACACCACGGAGCGTGGAGATGGGAGGTTACACTTAAGCTCAGCTCTAGAGGACCCTGCGGAAGCTCAATGGTTAGATATGAAGCACTAGGTTCGATCCCCAGCATCACATGGACTGGGTATGGTGGTGCATGCCTCTGATCCCAGCGCCAGGAAAGTGGAGACAAGAGTATCAGCGGCTCGTGGTTATTCTTGGTTACATAGCAAGTTCAGTGCCAGCCTGGGATGCATGAAGTCCTGTCTCAAACGCACCAAAAAAAAAAAAAAAAAAATCAGGGCTGTGGAGATGGCTCTATGGACAATGCACTTACGACGTAACTCAGAGTTCCGATCCCCAGACCCCATGTGAAGGCCGGAAGCCGTGGTGGCCTTCTGTAAACCCAGTGAGCCTAGAGAGATGGGGGAGGTGGAGACACGACAGTTTCCCAGAAGTCAGCCATGGACGAGAGGCCCTGTCTCAAAACCAAGACGGAGGCCGGGGAGATGGCTCAGCAGTTAACGGCCTTTACTTACAAAACCTGGTTTTGGCCAGGGTTCAATTCCCCAACCACTCACATAAAGCTGGGTGGACATTCATTTGTGTTGACAAGAGACCCTGCTGGTTGCCAATACACACACACACACACACACACACACACACACACACACACACACAATATTAATAATTTTTTAGAAAGAGCGAGAGAGAGAATTGGCATGCCAGGGCCTCAGCCATCACAATCAAACTCCAGACGCGTGCGCCACCTAGTGTGCATGTGTGACCTTGTGTGCTTGCATTACCTCTGTGTGTCTGGCTTACATGGGATCTGGAGAGAGATTGAATATGGGTCCTTAGGTTTCACAGGCAAGCACCTTAACCACAAAGCCATTTCTCCAGCCCTAATAATAATTTTTAATGAGGTAGAAGGTGAGGGTGGATCTAAAAGTTGTCCTCTGGCCTGCACACGCATGCCAACACTCACACACACACACACACACACACACACTAAATAAATAAATAAATAAATAAACCTTTAAAATTCAGCTCTAAGGAGCTAGCGGGAGGGCTCTGGCTCACTACCAGCAACGTTCGTTCCCCGTGTGCAGAAGGAAACTGAAGGCACAAGCGACGTCTCAATACCTGAATGCTTTGCCACAGGGCCTTCCACAAAAGGGCACCATTTTCAAAATGGTTCCCAAGCATTGTTCCCAAAGGACAGCTTGGGCAGAGCCATGGCCATTGGAGGTACTCTGGTTGTGGGGGTCCTGCTGCGGTGTCAGGGTGCGGGGAGGTGAGGGGCTCTACCATGCACAGTGCTTGGATAGGGTTTGTTTTTAGGACAGGCCCAAGGGGATGACCTGCCTGTCCAGGGACAGCAGTGAGAAGAGACGGAGCCAGCCAATGGCCCCCTCTCCCTCCTCAGCAGTGACAAATGCATTTTTCCGACGAAACCAACAGCCACCCAGCGGGCAATATTTACATTTCTCCTACAAATGCTTTTTATTGTTTTGCCTTTTTTTTTTTCTTTCTTTCTCCCTCCCTCTCTCTTTAATGGCTCCATTTCAACAAAAGCCCGTTGTCTGAGTACTTCCAGGCACCCCCAAAATGTCTGTTTTCTCCACTGGTGACCACAAACATACCTCAGCATCTTGATACTCAAACCCCCCACCCCCAGGTCAGTGAGAGGTCAGGGCTGAGTTTCTTACCTCGCTGTCTCCTGGGATGTGGTTGTGATTTGAGGGCGGTATTTTGACCTTCCTGAGACTGTACATTCATTCCTAAACACCCACCTACACCTCACGGGGACAGCCTGAGGGTCAATGGAGGGTGGACGTCAATGTGACCACAGGCATGGAGGACATCCTAAGGCCCTGCAGGAATGTGAACAAGTTGGTGACATATTCTTAGATCCCTTCCATCCCTGGCTGGCACAGTACTGCCACTTGCCCCTAGGATGATGGAGGTGAGAATCTATCTGGCAGCTCTTTCTTCCCCGGGCTGTGACAGTTGAAAACACTTCATGCTTTCTCTTTTCTATAGCTGGGGAGAGGGACCGGGCCCCAGCCCATCGCTCTGGCTTCCTTGGCTGCTAAATAAAAAGCAATGTCCACCTATGAGCTTCTATGGCAGAGGTGGGGGGCTGCCTGCTTCTCTTCTACCTGGTCTACAGAACCCCAGGAGCTGCTGGGGTTTAGGGGACAGCTCAGTGGATAAAGTGCTTATTATGCAAGCCTGAGGACCCGAGTTCAATCCCTAAAACTCCCGTAAAAATTACAGGCAAGGGGCTAGAGAGATGGCTTAGCAGTTAAGTGCTTGCCTGTGAAGCCTAAGGACCCTGGTTCAAGGCTCAATTCCCCAGGACCCACGTTAGCCAGATGCACAAGGAGGCGCACGCATCTAGAGTTCGTTTGCAGTGGCTGGACACCCTGGTGCGCCCGTTCCCTCTCTATCTGTCTCTTTCTCTCCCTCTCTCTCTGTCACATTCAAATAAATAAAAAATGAACAAAAGAATTATTAAAAAAAATGACAGGCAAGGCTGAACATGGTGGTGTGTGCCTTTAACCCCAGCATTCGGGAGACTGAGGTCAGAGGATCGCCATGAGTTCAAAGCCATCCTGAGGATACAGAGTAAATTCTAGGCCAGCTTGGCCTAGAGTTAAAAAAAAAAGAAAAAGAAAAAGAAAAGAAAAGCAAAAAGGACAACAATAAAAACAAAACAAAGAACAAAAATGTGGGCACTTGCCTGTAAAGCCAAAGGACCCAGGTTCAATCCCCCAGTACCTATATAAAGCCAGATGCACAAGCTGGTGCATGCATCTGGAGGTTGTTTGCAGTGGCTAGAGGCTCTGGCGTGCTCATTCCCCCCGCCCCTCTCTGCCTCTCTTTCAAATAAATAACTAAAATTCTTAAAAAAAAAAATTAAGGGCTGGAGAGATGGCCTAGCAGTTAAGGCACTTGCCTGTGAAGCCTAAGGAGTCATGTCCAACTATCCAGATCCCACGTTAGCCAGATACACAGTGATGCAAGCGCGTAATGTCACACATGCGCACAAGAGGGTGCACATGTCTGGAGTTCCACTGCAGTGGCTGGAGTCCCTGGTGCACCAATTCTCTCTCTCTCTCTCATTAAAAAAAAAAAAGGCCAGCTGGTCATGGTGGTGCACATCTTTAATCCCAGCACTTGGGAGGCAGAGGTAGGAGGATTGCTGAGAGTTCAAGGCCACCCTGAGACTACATAGTGAATTCCAAGTAGGCCTGAGCTACAGTGAGACCCTACCTCGGGGAAAAAACAAAAAAGCAAGCAACTACAAAAAAAAAAAAAAAAAAAAAAAAACTTAAGAAAAAAGGCCAGTCTGTTGGGCTTGCCTCAAAAAAAAAAAAATACATTTTTAATGTCAGGCACAGTGGTGAATGCCTATAATCCCAGCAGTAGGGAGGCAAAGACAAGGCATCTCTGGGAGTCACTGGTGAAAAGGCCTAGCCCAGCTGGTGAGCGTCAGGCCAATGAGAATGCGTGTCTGAATGTTGTCTCTTGGGAAGGACACCAGCGTTTGGTTCTCTTGTCCCCACAGACGTGCATACACACACCTGAACACACACATGAAACATTTAAAAAGGGGGGACTGGGGAGTTGGTTCAGTGGTTAAAAGTTCTTGCTTAGTGCTAGAGAGATGGCTTAGCAGTTAAGGTGCTTGCCTTAAGAGCCTAAAGACCCATGTTCAACTCTCCAGGTCCCACATAAGCCAGACGCAAGCACACAAGATTGCATATGCGCACAAGGTGACTCACACATCTGGAGTTTGATTACAGTGGTTGGAGGCCCTGGCATACCAATTCTCTCTCTCCTCTCTCTCTCTTGCATTAAATAAAAAAGGCCAGTCTGTTGGACTTGCCTCAAAAAAAAGTTCTTGTTTATCACACACACACACTTGTTGCAAAAGCCTAATGACTGGAGTTTGGGTCCCTAATTCCCACATAAAGCCAAACACAAGTAACATAACAGCATTCAGAAATGAGACACAGAGTCAGGAGAATCCCAAAGCTCACAGGACAAGCAGCCTGACTTTTGCAGCTCCAAACAGTAAGAGAGATCCTGCCTCAACAAAGGGGAAGGCAAGGACCAATACTTCAAGATTGTCCTTGGACCTCAGTAAGTGCACCATGGCATGTGCATACATACACACATGATGAAAGAAAGAAAGAGCCAGGTGTGGGGGCGCACGCCTTTAATCCCAGCACTCAGGAGGCAGAGATAGAAGGGTTGCCCTGAGTTCAAGGCCACCCTAAGACTATATGGTGAAATTCAGGTCAGCCTGGGCCAGAGTGAGACCCTACCTCGAAAAGCCCCCCCCCCAAAAAAAAAAGAAAGAAGGGAGGGAGGAAGGAAGTAAGAAAGGGAGGGAGGGAAGAAAAACCAGGTGTGGTGGTGCACACCATAATCCCAACACTCAGGAGGCAGAGGTAGAAGGATAATTGTGAGTTTGACGCCACCCTGAGACTACATAGTGAATTCCAGGTCAGCCTGGCCTACAGTGAGACCTATCTCAAAAACCAAACCAAAACAAAAAAGAATAGGAAAGAAAAATAAGAATCTCAGGAATCAAACAATAGCTTCTTCAATATGGAAGATTAAAACTCTGTTGTTAAAGGCCTGATGCTCAGCCAGGTGTGGTGACACATGCTTATAATCCCAGAAATTATGAACTGGGAACAAGAGAATTAGTTCAAGGCCAGCTTTAGCTACATAGCAAGTTTGAGGCCAGCCTGAGCTACATGAGACTCTGTCTCAAAAAGAAGGTGAGGGCTAAGGCTGGAGAGATAGCTTAGCTGTTAAGGGGCTTGCCTGCAAAGCCTAAGGACCCATGTTTGACTCTCCAGATCCCACAAAGGTGAGGCAAGCACAAGGTTGCACATGCCCACTAGGTGGCGCAAACGTCTGGAGTTTGATTGCAGTGACTGAGGCCCTGGCATGCTAATTCTCTCCCTCTCTCTCTCTCTAAAAAAAAAAAAAGTTGGGGGTTGGAGTGATAGCCCTATTGGTAAAAAGTTCGCCACACAAGCTTCACTCTGACACTCATGTAAATACCAGATAAGCATGGTGGCCCACCTCTAATGCCAGTGCTTGGGAGGTAGAGTCAGGGGATTCCCAGGGCAGGCGGGCTAGCTAGAGAAGCCAAGTCAGCAAGCTCTAGGTTCACATGAGAGACCCTGCCTCAGCAGATAGGGCAGAGGGGCTGAAGAAACACCTCAGTGGTTAAGACGCGTATCTGCAAACCCTAGGCAGAGTTCATTTCCACAGGATCCACATAAAACCAGACACACAAGGTGGCTCAAGTGTCTGGTGTTCATTTGCAGTGGCTGGAGGCCCTGATGAGCCCATTTTCTCTCTCTTCATCTTTCTCTCCCTCTCCCTCTCTCAAATAAATAAGTAAATAAAATTTAAAGATAAATAAATGTCACTTCTCAGCCTTTGGCTAAGATCGAGTGTAAACTATAAATAAATAGGCCAGGTGTGGTGGTGCAAGACTTTAATCGCAGCATTTGGAAGTTTGACGTAGGAAGATTGCAGTGAGTTTGAGGCCACCCTGAGACTACATAGTGAATTCCAGGTCAGCCTAAGCTAGAGTGAGACCCTACCTCAAATAAATAAATAAATAGGTGGAGTGTGAATGAGGAAGAAGCCCAAAGTCAACCTCCGGCCTCCCCACACACACATACATCATATATATATATATATATATTTTCCCCCCTTTGGTTGGGGTTGGTTTTATATATATATATATATATATATATATATATATATATAATATCACCAACCAAAGAAAATAAATTTAAAAAAATTTAAAGGCATGATTCTCACAAAAGCAAAATGCATGATTCTTGTATCAATATAAAATGAGGTCTTGGGCTGGAGAGATGGTTTAGCAGTTAAGGCGCTTGACTGCAAAGCCTAAGGACCCATGTTCAACTGTCTAGATCCCACATAAACCAGACCCAGAAAGGTGAGGCAAGTTCAAGGTCGCACATGCCCACTAGGTGGCGCAAGTGTCTGGCGTTCAATTGCACTGGCTGAGGCCCTGGCGCACCAATTGTCTCCCTCACTCTCTGTCTCTCTTGCTCTCTAAAATAAATAAAATAAATAAATAAAACAATAAAAAAAAATGAGGGGTAGAGAGAGAGAGTTTAATGATTAAGGTGCTTGTCTGCAAAGCTTAAGAGCGCATGTTTGAATCGCCAGGTCCCACGAAGCCAGACACACAGTGACACAGAGCACAATGTCACACATGCGCCACAAGGGGGCGCACATGTCTGGAGTTCATTCACAGTGGCTAAAAGGCCCTGGCCCACCCATTCTCTCCCCCCCCCCCTCTCTCTCTCTCTCGCTCCAAAATAAAATAAAAATGACGGCTGGGTTAAGCTGGCTTAGCAGTTAAGGTGCTGCAAAGCCAAAGGGCCCAGGTTCGATGCTCCAGGACCCACTAAACCAGATGCACAAGGTGGTGCATGTGTCTAGAGTTCGTTTACAGTGGCTGGAGGCCCTGGCATGCCCATTCTCTCTCTTCACCCCCTCTCTGTCTCAAAAATAATAAAAAGTGAGTAAACAAATAAAATAATAATAAAATGAACGCACACCGCAGCTTTTGCTCAGTGCCTTAATCAAGGAAGACACTTGGGGGATGCCCCCCATGAGCAGTTCAAAGGCAAATGCAGAGACCACAGGAACTTGAGGCCAAGGAGGAATGCCGAATGAACTGAGAACTAGATGCAAGCCAGGCATGTCCCCAGGGCACAAGCCACTGCCTTCCACAGGACGCAATTAGCTTACATGCATGCAGACAAGATTCCTTCTCAGTATTCTTACTTTTATACAACTTAACAGAGCTGTAAAATTGCTGAAAGACCATAAAAGATGGAGATAACCCAGAAGTGTGCTAGAGAGAGAACATCTCCCCCGCCCCTTCCAGCTGCTTTTAAAAGCTTGCAGTTTAATTGGGATGATGAAAACATCCTGGAGGTAGATGGCGGGGAATGGCTGAATCTACAACGTGAGCGTTGAATTATATACTTAGAAGCGATTCAAATGGTGGGGCGGGGGGGGGGGGGGACAGGCTGGGGAGATGGCTCCATGGACAAAGCCCTTTTGCCACCATCACAAAGACAGGAATTCAGATCCCAACACGTGTGTAAATGTCGGGTGGGTGTGGTGGCCTGTCTGAAATACCGGCGCTCAACAGGGACAGGTGGAGACAGAATTCCCAGGGCAAGCTGGCTAGCTGGTCTAGCAGAATTAGACTAAGCGGAGAGTGATGGCCTCTGGCCTCCACATGCACGTGCACGGCCCCTCCACACGAGGGCTCCCACGAGCATGCAAACACGCCTACATATTTGCATGCATGCCGCACACACGTGCAGAGATACTGGTTCAATGGCTATCCCATTTAACCGGTGCTGACTTCACTCTCCGTTGGAGAATCTGCTTCTCTTTTTTTCAGACGGGAACTGGACCTGAGGAGATAAACGACCCAGCGCACACCACCCCGGCCCCAGCTGAACCCACAGAGGAACTGGGAAAATGAGCAAGAAAGCTGCTTCCTTAGTGCATCTGAAGGAGACAGACACTGAGGATGCTCAACACCTACCAAACCAGAGATCCAGAGGCTCCTAAGAGCCTATCACTGACGTAAACTTAAAACACACCCAACAAGGCTCAGGGGATTTTGCCGAAGAGGGAGCAGAAAGATTGTTAGAGCCACAAGTTGGGACGTTTTGCATAGAGACGTTGCCTCTTCTCCCCCCCCCCCCCAGGCACCCATAATGCATGACACACAAGCCTCATGGGTCCCCCTTGCATCCCCAATGAAGAAGGCCTCTTCAGAAAAGGGGCAGCGAGGAGGGAAAGGGTGGTACCAACATGTGTTGTTTATATACTAAATATGTCCATATCTAATAAAAATATATATATAAATTTTTAAAAATTGGCTAAAATGGTCAACAATTTCATCTTTTGTGTAATTTACTGCCATTAAAAAAAAGAGGGGGAGGGAATTAACATGGGATTTTTTTTTATGATAATGGAAAATGCTAATAAAAATTTGAAAAAAAAAAAAAAGAGGGCTGGAAAGATGGCTTAGTGTTTAAGGCGCTTGCCTGCAAAGCTAAAGGACTCTGATTCAATTCCCCAGGCCCCACATAAGCCAGATGCACAAGGAGATGCATGCATCTGGAGTTCGTTTATAGTGGCTGGAGGGCCTGGTGATCCCATTCTCTCTCTCTACCTTGTTTTGCCCCCACTGTCTCTCTCAAATAAATATATAAATAAATAAAATATATTTTGACAAAAGAGCTGAGAGTGATGGCTTACATCTATAATCTTAACACTCTGCAGGGCTAGGTAGGAAAATCATCATGCGTTTAAGGCCAACCTGGGCTACGGGGTAAGTTTCAGGTCATCCTGAGCTAGAGTGAGACCCTGCCTCAAACAGACAAAAACATGGAAAAAACAAAAACAAAATAACAAAAAGAGATAGGAGCCGGGCGTGGTGGCGCACGCCTTTAATCCTAGCACTCGGGAGGCAGAGGTAGGAGGATTACCGTGAGTTCGAGGCCACCCTGAGACTCCATAGTGAATTCCAGGTCAGCCTGAGCTAAAGTGAAACCCTACCTCGAAAAACCAAAAAAAAAAGAGAGAGAGAGATAGGAGACACCACCCCTGCGTCGCGTCATACGCACACACCAGTACTGCAACATTAATAAAAGACGTCTCTCAAATAACACCCCACCTTTTTTTTTTTTTTTAAGTTCTTGTGATTTTTTTTTCTTTCTTCAGTTCTGGGCCTTGACATCTCTCATGCACGCTAGCCAAGCACACTCGAATGTACTACATTCTCACCCTAAAACTTGTAATTTTGGTCATGAGTAGAGTTGCTGAGCTGGTAACATGGAGAGCAACAAAACAAACCCCCACGACCTCACAACTTAAAGGACATGCCACAGCTCCTGATGGCGACAAGAGGGTCCGCTCCGTGACCTGCCCTCAGCCGT
Source organism: Jaculus jaculus (assembly GCF_020740685.1). Taxonomy (NCBI): domain Eukaryota; kingdom Metazoa; phylum Chordata; class Mammalia; order Rodentia; family Dipodidae; genus Jaculus; species Jaculus jaculus. The sequence continues at coordinate 10,655,924 of NC_059103.1, read as the reverse complement.
CTCTCCCACCCAGAATCTCTCCCGACCCTGGGACACAGGTGGGAGGTGTCTAACCGGAGGGCTGGCAGGTAGGCTGGGGACTCTGGGGACACAGAGTGACTGTCCCAGGGCTTCAGGTCTGCTGCGTGTCAGCACAGCCCAACATCTCACCTGGATGCCACCTTCCTCACAGCCCATGCCACCTCCCAGCACCCTGGCTGACCCCACGTCCCTCCACAGCTTCGCAAGTATGATAAAGAGTCAAAGATGGGGCTGGGGCGTTGGCTTAGCAGTTAAGGCACTTGCCTGCGAAGTCTAAGGATCTAGGTTCGGTTCCCCAGGACCCACACAAGCCAGGTGCACAAGGTGGAGCATATGTGTCTGCAGTTCGTTTGCAGTGGCTGGAGGCCCTGGTGCACCGTTCCCCTTCCCTCTCCTTCCCTGAAATAAACAAATTAATTTAATTAAATAAAAAGTCAAGGATGGCTAGTTAGACCAGCCAAATCACAGAGCTCTGATTCAAGTGAGAGATCCTGTCTTAATAAATAGTGCAACTATGCCTGGCGTGGTGGCCCACGCCTTTAATCCCAGCACTCGGGAGGCAGAGGTGGGAGGATCACCGTGAGTTCGAGGCCACCCTGAGACTCCATAGTGAATTCCAGGTCAGCCTGGGGGCTAGAGCGAGACCCTACCTCGAAAAACCAAAAAGTAAAAATAAAAAATAGATAGTGCAACTAGATTATTGGTCACCATTTCATAAGAGGAAAGATTGAGGGTGTGGGGAGGGAAGCCCCCACACCAGAGCCCATAAGAGCCCCCAGAGCCCTGGCAGCAGCTAAAAGAGGCAGGCCCAATGCAGGGAGAGGGGGACAGGTTACAACCCAAGCTTTCAGAAAGAGAGAGAGAGCGAGAGAGAGAGAGAGAGACAGTCCTCTGGTGGCTGACTCTGTGGGACGAGGATCTCTTGACAGGACAGGAGCAAGAAAGCCACAGCTGGAGACGGGACAAGAACAGGTAGGAACCCCAGGTCTCCTCAGGTCTCCTCTGCAGCCTCATGGGGTGGGGGGCAGGAGGCCTCTGGTCTTAAAGACCTAGGGTGTATAGGCCATGTCCATGGCCTGGGCCCAGAGCCCAGAAGAGCTCCTGAGTCTTTCTTGTTCTCAAGGCCTGATCAAAGAGAACCCTCTGGAACCCGTGCAGGCTTCCCACTGCCCAAGCAGGCACTTCCGTGGCACACATGGGTACTCTGTGGTCTGCGGCAGCCCCGCAGTGTGGTCACTGCTTACATAGGTGTAAGGGATCCACCACAGGTAGGGACACGCTGGACAATGCATTGGACATCACTCCAGCCTCAGGAGCCCTTCAGAAATTTCCAGAATTCTCACAAACACACAACTTTTCCAGGTTTCTGGGGGTGGCTTTTGGCTGAGAATCCCAACCTTGGGCGGTAGTGTAGAGTGAGGGTCACGTCAAGGTAGGACGGCAAGAGCTGGGTGTGGCGGCGCTTGGGAGGCAGAGGTAGGAGGATCACCATGAGTTTGAGGCCACCCTGAGACTACATAGTGAACTCCACGTCAGCCTGAGCTAGAGTTGAACCCTACCTCGAAAAACCAAAAATAAAGGACGTCAAAACTGAGCCTCAGCCCAGTCCAGGCTGGAATGCCTCCCTTGCTCGCTCAGATCACATACCCTTTTACCAAAGGCTCTGTCTTCTAAGTACCCAGGGTCAAGGTTCTCTTCTCTGGGGGTCCTCAAAGTGGTGAAAAGAGGATCTGCCCATCCTTAGTTGAGACTACATCTGTCATCTCCTCATAGCACAGCATTTACACCCCAAAGCATCATTTAAAAAAAAATGTGTGCACCAGGCATGGTGGCCTTTAATCCCAGCACTTGGGAGGTAGCGGTAGGAGGATCATTGTGAGTTCAAGGCCACCCTGAGACTTCATAGTGAACTCCAGGTCAGCCTGGGCTAGAGTGAGACTCTATCTTGAAACGAAATAAAACATAACATTATGGCCAGGTGTGTTGATGCATGCCTTTAAACCCATCACTTGGGAGGCAGAGGTAGGAGGATTGCCATGAGTTCAAGGCCAGCCTGAGACTAAAGAATGGGATTCAGATTACTCTGGCTAGAGTAAGAACCTATCTCAAAAAAAAAAAAAAAAAAAAAAAAAAAGAAAGGAAGAAACCCTAGGGCTGAAGAGATGGTTTGGTGGTTAAGGCACTTGCCTGCAAAGCTAAAGGACCCAAGTTCACTTTCCCAGAACCCACATAATCCAGATGCACAAGGGGGTGCACACATCTGGAGTTCATTGGCAGCAGCTGGAGGCCCTGACGTGCCCATTCTCTCTCTCTCTACTTGCCCATTTCTTTCTCTCTTAAATAAATAAGTAAAAGAAAAATAAAATACTAAAAACTACACACACACACACACACACACACACATATTTGTGTGTACATGTGTGAATGCAGGTACATGCATGCCAGGCCGTGCATGTGAAGATCAGACGGGAGGCCAACTTCAGGTGTCAATCATTGCCTTCCATCTTGTTTGGGGCGGGATCTCTCGCTCACAGCCGCGTTTGCCAGGCTAGCCGGCCCCCAAGCGTTCAGGTAGGTATCCAGCTGTCTCCGCTCACTGTGGCAGGGCCAGGATTCTGGATGCAGGCTACTGAATCTGATGTGGCATGGGGTTTGGGGGAGCCTTGACTCAGGCACTCACACGTGCAAGCACTTTCCCCCTGAGCTACCTCCCCAGCCCTCTGAAGCCCCTGTTTTCTGTCTCCCAGCACCCTGGCCCCTCCACCCGTGCTTGCCTGGAAGCCCCTTGATTGGGAACTGTCTATGGAAGCTCCCTTCTGGCCCCTCCAGTTCCTAGTCCCCCTCCGAAACCATGCCTAGGTTCCTGGTGCCTCTCTGATGATCACGGGGGCACACGATGGGACACAGCCCTGCTGGAGATTTGCCAAAGCGCTTCGGAATTAATAGTAGAGAGTCTGATTCCAAAATAGCATAAATTAACGTCCTGGAATCCATTACGTCCTGATCCGTTAGGCAGAAGGAAGTGCGGTCCACAGGAAAATTCAAGGCGGCCTGGAACCCATTATGGCCTCCGGTGGAAGACAAAGCCTGCGGGAGAGGACATTATGCGATCGACGTGACTAATAAACGACGTGTTGGCATCTCCCTTCCACCGGGATGTGGATTAATAGCAGATGTATTACACTAATGTCGATTTGTATGCTAATCTAAAACAACTGCATAGCCTCTGCAGACAGGAATTCCACAAATGCAGAGCTGCCCTGTTCCTGCAGCTGCCGGTGCTGGTAGAGGCAAGGCCTGGGCCAGTTGGGGGCCCTTGTCTCCAGCCCTCCTCCTCCCCTGCAGCGCTGTCTGTGAGCGGAGGGACCCCCGCCTCGGGGATCAGCCGTCACTCAAGCCCGAGGAGGACATTGACAGCCTCTGGCTCTGGAGGGGACATGGAATCAAGAATTGAGTCGTGGGGGGGGGGGCTGGAGGGATGGCTTAGCAGTTAAGGTGCTTGCCCGCAAAGCCAGAGGACCCAGGTTTGATTCCCCAGGTCCCACGTGAGCCAGCTGCACAAGGGGGGGGGGCGCATGCATCTGGAGTTCGTTGGCAGACACTAGAGGCCCAGGTGCACCCATTCTCTCTCTCCCTCTTTCTCTGGCAAATAAATAATTTTTTTTAAAAAAACCCATTTTAATAAAAAGAAAGTAAGCAGGGCGTGGTGGCGCACGCCTTTAATCCCAGCACTGGGGAGGCAGATGTAGGAGGATCGCCATGAGCTCGAGGCCACCCTGAGACTCCATAGTGAATTCCAGGTCAACCTGGGCTAGAGTGAAACCCTACCTCAAAAACAAAAACAAAAACAAAAAAAAACAGGATTCCGTTTGGGGCTGGGGAGATGGCTCAGTGGACAAACGGACAGCTGTGTCAGCAGGAGTACCTGAGTTCAGATCCCCAGAATTCACACAGTGTTAGATGCCACGGCACATGCCTATGAGCAGCAAACCAACGGCCAGAAGGGAGGTGGAAACAGGAGAACTGAACAAGAGACCCTGCCTCAAACGCGGTGGAAGGTGTGGACTGACACCTGAACA